>NW_026045984.1:0-600000 GCF_023898315.1 Schistocerca nitens | reverse complement strand
TCCTTGCGAAGGCTGTCTCCTTGCGCAGGCTGCACTCCTTGTGAAGGCTGCACTGCATGTGAAGGCTGCACTCCGTGCGATGGCAGCACTCCGTGCGAAGGCTGCACTCCATGCGAAGGGTGCACGCCGAGCAACTGCAGCACTTCGTGCGAAGGCAGCACTCAATGCGAAGGTTTCACTCCATGTGAAGGCTGCACTCCATGCAAATGCTCCACCCCATGTGAAGGATGCACTCCATGCAAAGGCTGCACTCTTTGCAAACGCTGCACTCCATGCGAAGGCAGCACTCCGAGCGAAGGATGCACTCCGAGCAAAGGTTGCACACCGACCAGAGGTTGCACTCCGAGCGAGGGTTGCAATCCATACGAAGACTGCACTCCATGCGAAAACTGCATTTCATGCAAAGGCTGCACCCCGTGCAAAGGCTGCATTCTGAGCCAAGGCTGCTATCTGTGCAAAGGCTGCACTCCGTGCGAAGGCTGTGCTCCTTACAAAGGCTGCACTCCTTGCGAAGGCTACACTCTGAACAAAGGCTGCACTCCGTGCGAAGGCTGCACTCCGTGGAAAGGTCTGCACTCCGTGCAATTGCTGCACACCTTGCGAAGGATGCACTCTGTGCGAAGGCTGCACTCCTTGCGAAGGCTGCACTCCAGGTGAAGGCCTCACTCCGTGCGACGGCAGCACTCTGTGCGAAGGCAGCACTCCTTGCGAAGGCTGCATTCTGTGCGAAGGCTGCATTCTGTGCGAAGGCTACAGTCCTTGCGAAGGCTGATCTGTGTGCGAAGGCTGCAGTCATTGCGAAGGCTGCAATCCGTGCAAAGGCTGCAATCCGTGCAAAGGCTGCACTCGGTACGAAGGCTGTACTCCATGCGAAGGCTGCACTCTTTGCGAAGGCTGCACTCCGTGCATAATCTGCACTCCGTGCGAAGGCTGCACTCCGTGAGAGAATTGCACTCCGTGCGAAGGTAGCACTCCGTGCGAAGGCAGCACTCGTTGCGAAGGCTGCACTCCTTGCGAAGGCTGCACTGCATGTGAAGGCTGCATTCCGTGCGATGGCAGCACTCCGTACGAAGGCTGCACTCGATGCGAAGGGTGCACACCGTGCAACAGCAGCACTTCGTGCGAAGGCAGCACTCCATGTGAAGATTTCACTCCATGCGAAAGCTGCACTCCATGCAAATGCTCCACCCCATGTGATGGATGCACTCCATGCAAAGGCTGCACTCCATGCAAACGCTGCACTCCATGCGAAGGCATCACTCCGAGCGAAGGATGCACTCCGAGCAAATGTTGAACTCTGAGCAGAGGTTGCACTCCGAGCGAAGGTTGCAGTCCATACGAAGACTGCACTCCATGCGAAAACTGCATTTCATGCAAAGGCTGCACCTCGTGCAAAGGCTGCAATCTGAGCATAGGCTGCTCTCTGTGCAAAGGCTGAACTCAGTGCGAAGGCTGTGCTCCTTTCAAAGGCTGCACTCCTTGCGAGGGCTGCACTCCGTGCGTAGGCTGCACGCCTTGCGATGGCTGCACGCCAAGCGAAGGCTGCACTCCATGCAAAGGCTGCACTCTGTGCAACAGCAGCACTTCGTGCGAAGGCAGCACTCCATGCGAAGGCTTCACTCCATGCGAAGGCTGCACTCCATGCAAACAATGCACTCCATGCGAAGGCTGCACTCCGAGCGAAGGTTGCACTCCGTGCGAAGGTTGCACTCCGAGCGAAGGTTGCACTCCAAGCCAAGGCTGCACTCTGTGTGAAGGATGCACTCCGTGCGAAGGCTGAACTCCGCGCGAAGGCTGCTCTCCGCACGAAGGCTGCACTCCGTGCGAAGGCTACACTCCGTGCGAAGGCTACACTCCGAGCGAAGGCTGCACTCTGTGCGAAGGGTCCACTCCATGCGAAGGCTTCACGCCGTGCGAAGGCAACACTCCGTGCGAATGCAGCACTCCTCGCGAATGCAGCACTCCTTGCGAAGGCAGCACTCCTTGCAAAGGCAACACTACTTGCAAGGGCAGCACTCCTTGCGAAGGCAGCTCTTCTTGCGAAGGCAGCACTCCTTGCGAAGGCAGCACTCCTTGCGAAGCAGCTCTCCTTGCGAAGGCAGCACTCCTTGCGAAGGCAGCACTCCTTTCGAATCAGCACTCCTTGCGAAAGCAGCACTCCTTTCGAAGGCAGCACTCCTTGGGAAGGCTGCACTCCTTGCGAAGGCTGCACTCCGTGCAAAGACTGCACTGAGTGCGATGGCTGCACTCCTTGTGAAGGCTGCACTCCATGTGAAGGCTGCACTCTGTGCAAAAGCAGGACTCCTAGCGAAGGCTGCACTCCATGCGATGGCTGCACGCCATGCAAAGGCTGCCCTCCATGCGAAGCCTGCACTCCGTGCGAAGGCTGCTCTCCGTGCGATGGCTGCACTCTGTGCGAAGGCTGCACTCCTTGCGAAGGCAGCACTCCTTGCGAAGGCAGCACTCCTTGCGAAGGCAGCACTCCTTGCGAAGGCAGCACTCCTTGCGAAGGCAGCACTCCTTGCGAAGGCAGCACTCCTTAAGAAGGCAGCTCTCCATGCGAAGGCAGCACTCCTTGCGAATCAGCACTCCTTGCGAAAACAACACTCCTTGCGAAGGCAGCACTCCTTGCGAAGGCTGTCTCCTTGCGCAGGCTGCACTCCTTGTGAAGGCTGCACTGCATGTGAAGGCTGCACTCCGTGCGATGGCAGCACTCCGTGCGAAGGCTGCACTCCATGCGAAGGGTGCACGCCGAGCAACTGCAGCACTTTGTGTGAAGGCAGCACTCAATGCGAAGGTTTCACTCCATGTGAAGGCTGCACTCCATGCAAATGCTCCACCCCATGTGAAGGATGCACTCCATGCAAAGGCTGCACTCTTTGCAAACGCTGCACTCCATGCGAAGGCAGCACTCCGAGCGAAGGATGCACTCCGAGCAAAGGTTGCACACCGAGCAGAGGTTGCACTCCGAGCGAGGGTTGCAATCCATACGAAGACTGCACTTCATGCGAAAACTGCATTTCATGCAAAGGCTGCACCCCGTGCAAAGGCTGCATTCTGAGCCAAGGCTGCTATCTGTGCAAAGGCTGCACTCCGTGCGAAGGCTGTGCTCCTTACAAAGGCTGCACTCCTTGCGAAGGCTGCACTCTGAACAAAGGCTGCACTCCGTGCGAAGGCTGCACTCCGTGAAAAGGTCTGCACTCCGTGCAATGGCTGCACACCTTGCGAAGGATGCACTCCGTGCGAAGGCTGCACTCCTTGCGAAGGCTGCACTCCAGGTGAAGGCCTCACTCCGTGCGACGGCAGCACTCTGTGCGAGGGTAGCACTCCCTGCGAAGGCTGCATTCTGTGCGAAGGCTGCATTCTGTGCGAAGGCTGCAGTCCTTGCGAAGGCTGATCTGTGTGCGAAGGCTGCAGTCATTGCGAAGGCTGCAATCCGTGCAAAGGCTGCACTCGGTACGAAGGCTGTACTCCATGCGAAGGCTGCACTCTGTGCGAAGGCTGCACTCCGTGCATAATCTGCACTCCGTGCGAAGGCTGCACTCCGTGAGAGAATTGCACTCCGTGCGAAGGCAGCACTCCGTGCGAAGGCAGCACTCGTTGCGAAGGCTGCACTCCTTGCGAAGGCTGCACTGCATGTGAAGGCTGCATTCCGTGCGATGGCAGCACTCCGTACGAAGGCTGCACTCGATGCGAAGGGTGCACACCGTGCAACAGCAGCACTTCGTGCGAAGGCAGCACTCCATGTGAAGATTTCACTCCATGCGAAAGCTGCACTCCATGCAAATGCTCCACCCCATGTGATGGATGCACTCCATGCAAAGGCTGCACTCCATGCAAACGCTGCACTCCATGCGAAGGCATCACTCCGAGCGAAGGATGCACTCCGAGCAAAGGTTGAACTCTGAGCAGAGGTTGCACTCCGAGCGAAGGTTGCAGTCCATACGAAGACTGCACTCCATGCGAAAACTGCATTTCATGCGAAGGCTGCACCTCGTGCAAAGGCTGCAATCTGAGCTTAGGCTGCTCTCTGTGCAAAGGCTGAACTCAGTGCGAAGGCTGTGCTCCTTTCAAAGGCTGCACTCCTTGCGAGGGCTGCACTCCGTGCGTAGGCTGCACGCCTTGCGATGGCTGCACGCCAAGCAAAGGCTGCACTCCATGCAAAGGCTGCACTCTGTGCAACAGCAGCACTTCGTGCGAAGGCAGCACTCCATGCGAAGGCTTCACTCCATGCGAAGGCTGCACTCCATGCAAACAATGCGCTCCATGCGAAGGCTGCACTCCGAGCGAAGGTTGCACTCCGTGTGAAGGTTGCACTCCGAGCGAAGGTTGCACTCCGAGCCAAGGCTGCACTCTGTGTGAAGGATGCACTCCGTGCGAAGGCTGAACTCCGCGCGAAGGCTGCTCTCCGCACAAAGGCTGCACTCCGTGCGAAGGCTACACTCCGTGCGAAGACTACACTCCGAGTGAAGGCTGCACTCTGTGCGAAGGGTCCACTCCATGCGAAGGCTTCACGCCGTGCGAAGGCAACACTCCGTGCGAATGCAGCACTCCTCGCGAATGCCGCACTCCTTGCGAAGGCAGCACTCCTTGCAAAGGCAACACTACTTGCAAGGGCAGCACTCCTTGCGAAGGCAGCTCTTCTTGCGAAGGCAGCACTCCTTGCGAAGGCAGCACTCCTTGCGAAGCAGCTCTCCTTGCGAAGCAGCTCTCCTTGCGAAGGCAGCACTCCTTGCGAAGGCAGCACTCCTTTCGAATCAGCACTCCTTGCGAAAGCAGCACTCCTTTCGAAGGCAGCACTCCTTGGGAAGGCTGCACTCCTTGCGAAGACTGCACTCCGTGCAAAGACTGCACTGCGTACGATGGCTGCACTCCTTGCGACGGCTGCACTCCATGTGAAGGCTGCACTCTGTGCAACAGCAGGACTCCTAGCGAAGGCTGCACTCCATGCGATGGCTGCACGCCATGCAAAGGCTGCCCTCCATGAGAAGGCTGAACTCCGTGCGAAGGCTGCTCTCCATGCGAAGGCTGCACTCCGTGTGAAGGCTGCACTCCGTGCGAAGGCTGCACTCCTTGCGAAGGCAGCACTCCTTGCGAAGGCTGTCTCCTTGCGAAGGCCGCACTCCTTGTGAAGGCTGCACTGCATGTGAAGGCTGCACTCCGTGCGATGGCAGCACTCTGTGCGAAGGCTGCACTCCATGCGAAGGGTGCACGCCGTGCAACAGCAGCATTTCGTGCGAAGGCAGCACTCCATGCGAAGGTTTCACTCCATGCGAAGGCTGCACTCCATGCAAATGCTCCACCCCGTGTGAAGGATGCACTCCATGCAAAGGCTGCATTCTATGCAAACGCTGCACTCCATGCGAGGGCAGCACTCCGAGTGAAGGATGCACTCTGTACGAGGGCTGCACCCTGTGCGAAGGCAGCACTCCGTGCGAAAGCAGCACTCCATGCGGAGGCAGCACTCCGGGCGAAGGCAGCACTCCGTGCGAAGGCAGCACTCCGTGCGAAGGCAGCACTCCGTGCGAAGGCAGCACTCCGTGCGAAGGCAGCACTCCGTGCGAAGGCAGCACTCCGTGCGAAGGCAGCACTCCGTGCGAAGGCAGCACTCCGTGCGAAGGCAGCACTCCTTAAGAAGGCAGCTCTCCTTGCGAAGGCTGCTCTCCATGCGAAGGCTGCACTCCGTGCGAAGGCTGCACTCCGTTCGAAGGCTGCACTCCATGCGAAGGCTGTGCTCCTTACAAAGGCTGCACTCCTTGCGAAGGCTGCAATCCATGCAAAGGCTGCACTCCGTGCAATAGCAGCACTTCGTGCGAAGGCAGCACTCCATGCGAAGGATTCACTCCATGCGAAGGCTGCACTCCATGCAAAGGCTGCACTCCAGACGAAGGCTGCACTCCGAGTGAAGGTTGCACTCCGAGCGAAGGTTGCACTCCGAGTGAAGGTTGCACTCCGAGCCAAGGCTGCACTCTGTGTGAAGGATGCACTCCGTGCGAAGGCTGCACTCCGCGTGAAGGCTGCTCTCCGTGCGAAGGCTGCACTCCGTGCGAAGGCTGCACTCCGTGCGAATGCTTCACTCCGTGCGATGGCTGCAGTCCGTGCGAAGGCAACACTCCGTGCGAAGGCAGCACTCCTCGCGAAGGCAGCACTCCTTGCGAAGACAACACCCCTTGCAAAGGCAGCACTGCATGGGAAGGCCGCACTCCTTGCGAATGCAGCACTCCTTGCGAATCAGCACTCCTTGCGAAAGCAGCACTCCTTGCGAAGGCAGTAGTCTTTGCGAAGGCTGCACTCCTTGCGAAGGCTGCACTCCTTGTAAAGGCTGCACTCCGTGCGATGACAGCACTCCGTGCGAAGGCTGCACTCCATGCGAAGTGTGAACGCCGTCCAATAGCAGCACTTCGTGTGAAGGCAGCACTCCATGCGAAGGCTGCACTCCATGCAAACGCTGCACTCCATGCGAAGGCAGCACTCCGAGCGAAGAACGCACTCCGAGCAAAGGTTGCACTCCGAGCGAAGGTTGCACTCCGAGCGAAGGTTGCCCTCTGAGTGAAGGTTGCAATCCATACGAAGACTGCACTCCATGCGCTAACTGAATTTCATGCGAAGGCTGCACCCTGTGCAAAGGCTGCACCCTGTGCAAAGGCTGCATTCTGTGCAATGGCTACACTCTGTGCAAAGGCTGCACTCTGTGCGAAGGCTGCACTCCGTGAGAAGGCTGCACTCCTTGGGAAGGCTGCATTCCGTGCGAAGGATGCACTCCGTGCGAATTCTGCACTCCCTGCAAAGGCTGCAATCCGTGCGAAGGCAGCACTCCTTGCGAAGGCAGCACTCCTTGCGAAGGCAGCACTCCTTGCGAAGGCAGCACTCCTTGCAAAGGCAGCACTCCTTGCAAAGGCAGCACTCCTTGCGAAGGGAGCACTCCTTGCGAAGGCAGCACTCCTTGCGAAGGCAGCACTCCTTAAGAAGGCAGCTCTCCTTGCGAATGCAGCACTCCTTGCGAATCAGCACTCCTTGCGAAAGCAGCACTCCTTGCGAAGGCAGCACTCCTTGCGAGGGCAGCACTCCTTGCGAAGGCTGTCTCCTAGCAAAGGCTGCACTCCTTGTCAAGGCTGCACTGCATGTGAAGGCTGCACTCCATGCAAATGCTCCACCCCATGTGAAGGATGCCTTCCATGCAAAGGCTGCACTCAATGTAAACACTACACTCCATGCAAAGGCAGCACTCCGAGTGAAAGATGTACTCTGAGCAAAGGTTGCACACCGAGCAGAGGTTGCACTCCGAGCGAAGGTTGCAATCCATACGACGGTGCACTCCATGCGAAAACTGCATTTCATGCAAAGGCTGCACCCCGTGCAAAGGCTGCATTCTGAGCCAAGGCTGCACTCTGTGCAAAGGCTGCAATCCTTGCGAACGCTGTGCTCTTTACAAAGGCTGCACTCCTTGCGAAGGCTGCACTCCGTGCGTAGGCTGCACGCCGTGCGATGGCTGCACTCCATGCGAAGGCTCCACTCCATGCAAAGGCTGCACTCCGTGCAATAGCAGCACTTCGTGCGAACGCAGCACTCCATGCGAAGGATTCACTCCATGCGCACTCCGTGCGAAGGCAGCATTCCTTGCGAAGTCAGTAGTCTTTGCGAAGGCAGCACTCCTTGCGAAGGCTGCACACCTTGCGAAGGCTGCACTCCGTGTAAAGGCTGCACTTCGTACGATGACAGGACTCCGTGCGAAGGCTGCACTCCTTGCAAAGGCTGAGCCCCTTACGAAGGCTGCACACCTTTCGAAGGCTGCACTCCATGCGAAGGCTGCTCTCTTTGCGAAGGCTGCACTCTGTGGGAAGGCTGGACTCCGTGCGAAGGCTGCACTCCGTCGAAGGCTGCACTCTGTGCGAATGCTGCACTCCGTGCGAAGACCTGCATTGCCTGTGAAGGCTGCACTCCGTGCGAAGGCTGCTCTCTGTGCAAAGGCTGCTCTCTGTGCGAAGGCTGCACTCTGTGCGAAGGCTGCACTCCGTGAGAAGGCTGCACTCCTTGCGAAGGCTGCATTCCATGTGAAGGATGCACTCCGTGCGAAGGCTGCATTCCCTGCGAAGGCTGGAATCCGTGCAAAGGCATCACTCCTTGCGAAAGCAGCACTCCTTGGGAAGGCAGCACTCCTTGCGATGGCAGCACTCTTTGTGAAGGCAGCACTCTTTACGAAGGCAGCACTCCTTAAGAATGCAGCTCTCCTTGCGAAGGCAGCACTCCTTGCGAATCAGCACTCCTTGCGAAAGCAGCACTCCTTGCGAAGGCAGCACTCCTTGCGAAGGCTGCCTCCTTGTGAAGGCTGCACTCCTTGCAAAGGCTGCACTCCGTGCAAAGGCTGCACTCCATGCGATGGCTGCACTCAATGCGAAGTCTGCACTCCATGCTAAGGCTGCACTCCGTGCAATAGCAGCACTCCTTGCAAAGGCTGCACTCCTCTGAATGCAGCACCCCTTGTGAAGGCATCACTCCGTGCAAACGCTGCACTCCATGCGAAGGCTGCACTCTGAGCAAAGGTTCCACTCCGAGCGAAGATTGCACTCGGTGTGATGGATGCGCTCCATGCGAAGGCTGCAGTTCGTGCAAAGGCCTCACTCCATGCGACGGCAGCACTCCGTGCGAAGGCAACACTCCTTGCGAAGGCTGCATTCTGTGCGAAGGCTGCAGTCCTTGCGAAGGCTGAACTCTGTGCGAAGGCTGCAGTCCTTGCAAAGGCGGCAATCCGTGCAAAGACTGCACCCCATGCAAAGGCTGCACTCCGTGCGAAGGCTGCATTCCGTGCGAAGGCTGCACTCCTTGTGAAGGCAGCACTCCTTGTGAAGGCAGCACTCCTTTCAAAGGCAGCACTCCTGTCAAAGGCAGCACTCCATATGAAGGCAGCACTCCTTGCGAAGGCAGCACTCCTTGCGAATCAGCACCCCTTGCGAAGGCAGCACTCCTTGCGAAGGCAGTAGCTTTTGCGAATGCTGCACTCCTTCCGAAGGCTGCACTCCTTGCGAAGGCTGCACTGCGTGTGAATGTCGCCCTCCGTGCGATGGCAGCACTCCGTGCGAAGGCTGCACTCCGTGCGTAGGCTGCGCGCCGTGTTATGGCTGCACTCCATGCGAAGGCTGCACTCCATGCAAAGCCTGCTCTCCATGCAATAGCAGCACTTCGTGCAAAGGCAGCACTCCACGCGAAGGCTTCACTCCATGCGAAGGCTGCACTCCATGCAAAGGCTGCACTCCATGCGAAGGCTGCACTCCATGCAAAGGCTGCACTCCATGCGAAGGCTGCACTCAGCGCGAAGGCTGCTCTCCGCGCGAAGGCTGCACTCCATGCGAAGGCTGCAGTCCATGCGAAGGCTTCACTCCATGCGAAGGCTGCACTCCGTGCGAATGCTCCACTCCGTGCGAAGGCTGCACTCCGTGCGAAGGCAACAATCCGTGCGAAGGCAGCACTCCTCGCGAAGGCACCACTCCTTGCGAAGCCAGCACTCCTTGCAAAGGCAACACTCCTTGCAAGGGCAGCACACTTTGCGAAGGCAACTCTCCTTGCGAAGGCAGCACTCCTTGCAAAGGCAGCACTGCATGCGAAGGCAGCACTCCTTGCGAAGGCAGCACTCCTTGCGAATCAGCACTCCTTGCGAAAGCAGCACTCCTTGCGAAGGCAGTAGTCTTTGCGAAGGCTGCACTCCTTGCGAAGGCTGCACTCCTTGTAAAGGCTGCACTCCTTGTAAAGGCTGCACTCCTTGTAAAGGCTGCACTCCGTGCGATGACAGCACTTCGTGTGAAGGCAGCACTCCATGCGAAGGCTGCACTCCATGCAAACGCTGCACTCCATGCGAAGGCAGCACTCCGAGCGAAGAACGCACTCCGAGCGAAGGTTGCACTCTGAGCGAAGGTTGCAATCCATACGAAGTCTGCACTCCATGCGAAAACTGAAATTCATGCGAAGGCTGCATCCTGTGCAAAGGCTGCACCCTGTGCAAAGGCTGCATTCTGTGCAAAGGCTGCACTCTGTGCAAAGGCTGCACTCCTTGCAAACGCTGCGCCCCTTACGAAGGCTGCACTCTTTGCGAAGTCTGCACTCCGTGCGAAGGCTGCACTCCGTGCTAAGGCTGCACTCCGTGCGAATGCTGCACTTCTTGCGAAGGCCTGCATTCCGTGCGAAGGCTGCACTCTATGCGATGGCTGCTCTCCACGCGAAGGCTGCACTCCGTGCGAAGGCTGCACTCCGTGCGAAGGCTGCACTCCTTGCGAAGGTTGCACTCCGTGCGAAGGATGCACTCCGGCGAAGGCTGCACTTCCTGCGAAGGCTGCTATCCGTGCAAAGGCAGCACTCCTTGCGAAGGCAGCATTCTTTGCGAAGGCAGCACTCCTTGCGAACCAGCACTCCTTGCGAAGGTAGCACTCTTTGCGAAGGCTGCCTCCTTGCGAAGGCTGCACTCCTTGCGAAGGCTGCACTCCTTGCGAAGGCTGCACTCCTTGCGAAGGCTGCACTCCTTGCGAAGGCTGCATTCCACGCGAAGTCTGCACTCCATGCGAAAGCTGCACTCGGTGCAACAGCAGCACTCCTTGCGAAGGCAGCACTCCTTGTGAAGGCAGCACTCCGTGCAAACGCTGCACTCCATGCGAAGGCTGCACTCGAAGCGAAGGCTGCACTCCAAGCAAAGGCTGCACTCCGTGCGAAGGGCTCACTCCGTGCGATGGCAGCACTCCGTGCGAAGGCAGCACACATTGCGAAGGCTGCATTCTGTGCGAAGGCTGCAGACCTTGCGAAGGCTGAACTCTGTGCGAAGGCTGCAGTCCTTGCGAAGGCTGCAATCCGTGCAAAGGCTGCACTCCGTGCAAAGGCTGCACTCTGTGCGAAGGCTGCACTCTGTGCGAAGGCTGCACTCTGTGCGAAGGCTGCACTCTGTGCGAAGGCTGCACTCTGTGCGAAGGCTGCACTCTGTGCGAAGGCTGCACTCTGTGTGAAGGCTGCACTCCGTGCGAAGGCTGCACTCCGTGCGAAGGCTGCACTCCGTGCAAAGGCTGCACTCCGTGCGAAGGCAGCACTCCTTGCGAAGGCAGCACCCGTTGCGAAGGCAGCATCCCTTGCGAAGGCAGCACTCCTTGCAAAGGCAGCACCCCATGCGAAGGCAGCACTCCTTGCGAAGGCAGCACTCCTTGCGAATCAGCAGTCCTTGGGAAGCCTGCACTCCTTGCGAAGGTAGTAGTCTTTGCGAAGGCTGCACTCCTTGCGAAGGCTGCACTCCTCTCGAAGGCTGCACTGCGTTTGAAGGCCGCACTCCGTGCGACGGCAGCACTCCGTACGAAGGCTGCACTCGATGCGGAGGGTGCACGCCGTGCAACAGCAGCACTTCGTGCGAAGGCACCACTCCATGCCAAGGTTTCACTCCATGCGAAAGCTGCACTGCATGCAAATGCTCCACCCCATGTGATGGATGCACTCCATGCAAAGGCTGCACTCCATGCAAACGCTGCACTCCATGCGAAGGCATCACTCCGAGAGAAGGATGCACTCCGAGCAAAGGTTGAACTCCGAGCAGAGGTTGCACTCCATACGAAGACTGCACTCCATGCGAAAACTGCATTTCATGCAAAGGCTGCACCTCGTGCAAAGGCTGCAATCTGAGCATAGGCTGCACTCTGTGCAAAGGCTGCACTCAGTGCGAAGGCTGTGCTCCTTTCAAAGGTTGCACTCCTTGCGAGGGCTGCACTCCGTGCGTAGGCTGCACGCCGTGTGATGGCTGCACTCCATGCGAAGGCTGCACTCCATGCAAAGGCTGCACTCTGTGCAACAGCAGCACTTCGAGCGAACCAGCACTCCATGCGAAGGCTTCACTCCATGCGAAGGCTGCACTCCATGCAAACACTGCACTCCATGCGATGGCTGCACTCCGTGGGAAGGCTGCACGCCGTGGGAAGGCAACACTCCGTGCGAATGCAGCACTCCTCGCGAAGGCAGCACTCCTTGCGAAGGCAGCACTTCTTGCAAAGGCAACACTCCTTGCAAGGGCAGCACTCCTTGCGAAGGCAGCTCTTCTTGCGAAGGCAGCACTCCTTGCGAAGGCAGCAGTCCTTGCGAAGCAGCTCTCCTTGCGATGGCAGCACTCCTTGCGAAGGCAGCACTCCTTGCGAAGGCAGCACTCCTTGCGAAAGCAGCACTCCTTGCGAAGGCAGCACTCCTTGCGAAGGCTGCACTCCTTGCGAAGGCTGCACTCCTTGCGAAGGCTGCACTCCGTGCAAAGGCTGCACTGCGTACGATGGCTGCACTCCTTGCGAAGGCTGCACCCCATGTGAAGGCTGCACCCCATGTGAAGGCTGCACTCTGTGCAACAGCAGGACTCCTAGCGAAGGCTGCACTCCATGCGATGGCTGCACGCCATGCAAAGGCTGCCCTCCATGCGAAGGCTGCACTCCGTGTGAAGGCTGCACTCCGTGCGAAGGCTGCACTCCTTGCGAAGGCAGCACTCCTTGCGAAGGCAGCACTCCTTGCGAAGGCAGCACTCCTTGCGAAGGCAGCACTCCTTGCGAAGGCAGCACTCCTTGCGAAGGCAGCACTCCTTGCGAAGGCAGCACTCCTTAAGAAGGCAGCTCTCCTTGCGAAGGCAGCACTCCTTGCGAATCAGCACTCCTTGCGAAAGCAGCACTCCTTGCGAAGGCAGCACCCCCTGCGAAGGCTGTCTCCTTGCGAAGGCTGCACTGCTTGTGAAGGCTGCACTGCATGTGAAGGCTGCACTCCGTGCGATGGCAGCACTCCGTGCGAAGGCTGTACTCCATGCGAAGGGTGCACGCCGTGCAACAGCAGCACTTCGTGCGAAGGCAGCACTCCATGCGAAGGTTTCACTCCATGCGAAGGCTGCACTCCATGCAAATGCTCCACCCCATGTGAAGGATGCACTCCATGCAAAGGCTGCACTCTATGCAAACGCTGCACTCCATGCGAAGGCAGCACTCCGAGCGAAGGATGCACTCCGAGCAAAGGTTGCACACCGAGCAGAGGTTGCACTCTGAGTGAAGGTTGCAATCCATACGAAGACTGCACTCCATGCGAAAACTGCATTTCATGCAAAGGCTGCACCCTGTGCAAAGGCTGCATTCTGAGCCAAGGCTGCACTCTGTGCAAAGGCTGCACTCCGTGCGAAGGCTGTGCTCCTTACAAAGGCTGCACTCCTTGAGAAGGCTGCACTCTGTACGAAGGCTGCACTCTGTACGAAGGCTGCACTCCGTGCGAAGGCTGCACTCCGTGAAAAGGCCTGCACTCCGTGCAATGGCTGCACACCTTGCGAAGGATGCACTCCGTGCGAAGGCTGCTCTCCGTACGAAGGCTGCACTCCGTGCGAAGGCAGCACTCCGTGCGAAGGCAGCAGTCCCTTTGAAGGCAGCACTCCCTTCGAAGGTAGCACTTCTTGCGAAGGTAGCACTCCTTGGGAGGGCATCACTCCTTGTGTAGGCAGCACTCCTAGCAAAAGCAGCACTTTTTGCGAAAGCAGCACTCCTTGCGGATCAGCACTCCTTGGGAAGGCAGCACTCCTTGCGAAGGCTTCTCTCCGTGCAAAGGCTGCACTTCGTTCACCTTGCACAGAATGCACACCCCTTGCAAGGATAAAATAGCCTTCAAGGAAAGCTCATCTTTGGAGGACAACACACCTTGTGGGAGAGCATACTTTACGAGGACAGCACATCTTATGAGTACAGCAAACATTTTCAGGACTGTTAAACAAGTGAGGACAGAACACTATATTAAGGTACAACATGTTGGGAGGAGGAACACATTTTCTGATAAGTGCATATCCTGCCATTCCTGCAAAACTTGTGATGACTACAACACCTGTGAGGACAGTACAGCTTACACTGACAGCACTGATATTGACACTGGCAATCCTCACAATGACAAAACACGTAGTTAGTGTATCTGACCTTGTGAACACAGCATACTTTTTGAGGACAGCACAGGACACATTGCAAGGAGAGCACACCTTGTGGGGGCAGTAAAAGTTGCAAGGACAGCACAAGTTGTGAGGACAGCACAGATTGTGAGGACAGCACAGCTTGCGAGGACAGCACAGCTTGCGAGGACAGCACAGCTTGCGAGGACAGCACAGCTTGCGAGGACAGCATAGCTCGCGAGGACAGCACAGCTCGTGAGGACAGCACAGCTTGCGAGGGCAGCACAGCCTGCGAGGACAGCACAGCTTGAGAGGACACTTGCGAGGACAGCACATCTTTCGAGGACAACACACCTTGTGCAGCAGCATACTTTTTGAGAACAGCAAATATTTTCACGGCCGTTAAACAAGCGAGGACAGAGCACCATATTAAGGTACAACATGTTGGGAGGAAAAACACATTTTCTGATAAGTGCTTATTGTGCCATGCCATTCCTGCTCACCTTGTGATGAGTACAAAACCTGTGAGGACAGTACAGCTTACATTGACAGCACAGATATTGACACCGGCAATCCTCACAATGACAGAACACGTAGTTAGAGTATCTGACCTTGTGAACATAGCATAGTTTTTGAGGACACCACAGCACACACTGCAAGGACAGCAGACCTTGTGAGGGAAGCACACCTTGCGGGGACAGCACAAGTTGTGAGGACAGCAGAACTTGCAAGGACAGCACAAGTTGCGAGTACAGCACAAGTTGTGAGAACAGCACAGCTTGCGAGGACAGCACAGCTTGTGAGGACAGCACAGCTTGCGAGGACAGCTCAACTTGAGAGGACAGCTCATCTTGAGAGAATAGCTCAACTAGAGAGGACAGCTCAACTTAAGAGGACAGCACAACTTGAGAGGACAGCACAACTTGCAAGGATAGCAGACCTTGTGATTAACCTTGTAGATGCCATAACTCCTGTACATTCAGTAACTGTTTCATTTGCAGCAACCTTTCTGTATACAGTAACACTTGCATGTACAGATATACTGAAATGAATAGGAAGAATTTCATATTCAGCAGTTTTAGCTAATAGAACATGAATAGTGTGTGCTGCAACTCTTTCATGCACAGTATCTCTAATGTACATAGTTTGTTTTGCATAAGTAGTCACTTCTCCATGCAAGGTATCTCTTGCAAGTTCAGTAATAGATGCTTTTGCAGCTGAGTTGTGTATAGTAAATACAGAACTTGAATAGACTGCTTTGCTTGCATGCTGTAATGCAGAAAAAAAGAGATGGGGAGGAGAAAAAGCAGTATGTAGAAAGAATGGAGGGAGTGTATGAGGAAAGTATGATTGAGAGAGTTGAAGAGAATAGTAATAGGGGGAAGGAGGAGAGGAGGAGAAGGAAGCCATGGTGAGAAGAGGGAGAATGTATGGGGCAAAGAGGAAACGACGGAGAGAAGTAAGGAAGGAACGAAAGTAACAGGTGATATAACTGTAAAGTGAAAGGAGAAGGATAGAGAAAAGTAATATATATACATAGTGTGTAGATGGTATGTTTACTACAATTGAGAACACACAAAAACGCTGTATAGGCAGTGAAGTGGAGACTCAAAAGGAGAAAACAACCACTAAGTCTGTGGTGAGGCAAGAAGGAAGAACGTCCATAACATTAGGCGCTACTGAATAATAAAGTGGGGAAACCAAATTGTAGAATGGTAGTCGAGCAACATGGTAGCTAGAATAAAAGACACTCGTCGGTGTGGTGTCTAATATCAGTCATGCTGTCTGTCAAGAAAACAACAGGAATATACAGATCAAACAGGTGCATCGAAATTCCCGACGATTGGAGCATTACAATAATCAGTACCATAAGCTGTGCTGTGTGGCGCCAATGAGCAAGTTGTCAGATGAGAATCGAAGGCAAGATATCCACCATAATACTGTAGATGAGAGACCGACGTACCAGTACTGCTAGACATGCGTAATGCCGCATAAATCCACGCTGCCACTTGTGCCGCCCAATCACATAACGTAGTGTTACAGATGAAGTGCCTGCCGAAAACGTGGAGGGATTTCTATAGACCGTAACAATAAAAAAAAAAAGGAAAGTATGAAGGGCGTGGGACACAGGGCAGCCGACACATAGTACGCCAAGGACGGAATGCGTCGGAAAGCGCGGTCCAGTATTCCGATAGGGGGACTGGTGAGGGGGGGGGGGTGGTTTAGGGCGCAAAACGCCGCCCGTCGTTCGTCGGAATTCGCAGCTTGCGGCCGATATCCCGTGGTGCGATTCCAGGGATGAGCACTGCCTCTCACAGTCGCCTGGAGGCGCCAAAAATTTTTGACTGTTCAGACTCAGCACTTTCATCTCGACATGGCGAACATCCATGTTCAGCTATTTGCTTCCTGGCTGCACTTCCTCAGTTAGCAGGCTTCAATGTAATATTGTTGCAACCCTAGCTTCCCGACTGAGAAAGCAAAACAGAAATTTACAGATCACACACACACACAAATCGTCGCAATTGGGCTGCATTAAAATAATTGGAGCATTATATAATAATTAAACCACAAGCAGTGCTGTGTGGTAGCAGTGAAATGTTGTCCTGAAGGAAATCCACGGGAAAAAAAAATCCGCTGTAATACACGCCATCAGAGGCGGGGGAGGCACGCCTGCTAATACAATTAACGGCGACTATTTTAATTGCTGTGTCTGATGGCTTGGCAGCGCACATACTGCTTCCTTACTTGCTTCCCAACTTAACAAGCGAAGGCGCAAACAAGTTATTTCAACAGGCGCATCTGTATCGCCTGTGTAGTTTGAGGGGTGGGGGGGTGGGGTGGGCAGGGGGGAGGGTGTGTGGTGCGCAGCCGGTTGGCTTGGCAGCATGCATTTTGTTTCCCTTCTAGCCGCCCGACTTAGCAAGCGACTTTGCAATGCGACTCCGCTGCGCTCCGCTTGCTTCCAGTTACGTTATAAGGCGGCCACTCCGCACAAGTGGCAGCGAGAGACGCGCGTATACTGAACGGGGCGAATATCGGCGGGCGGAATATATCCTGCGTCAAAGCAGACTAAACCACTCCACTTACGGCAAGAAACTTCGACACCGCCAACTAGATACGACCTTACTGTCGCCACACGGTCCGATATCAAAGCAAACTACGCTTACTGGGCCAGGCGGCGCGGCGCGTCTCTGCTTTTCGTGTTTCAAAACACGCTGCATAAACGTCCGTAACTCCTCGATGCCTTCACTTACAATCTTAAAACTTTGACACCGCCAAGCGACCACCGTCCTCAGTACGTCATAAAAATTTCAGCTCGACACGACCTTACTGTGTGTAAAGGCCCTCAGCGGATCGTTTTCCATCTGTTGCCATTTAACGAATGCAGTTTGTGGGAACAGAAGGTGAACAGCTGGACACATTGCGACGAAGTAACACAGATTCTCACACTGGGTTTAAATTTCACACTGATAAAAAACAAACGATGCTGTCAACTGTTTTATTACATGTTTACAATCCAGTGGCTGGTAACATCCGATAATTCTACGTACATGATTAAGAGTTCGCCTTTAGAGGAATTCTTCTAGGCATTATACGTCTTCAAAATCATGGAGTGTAGACACGTCCCACCCCTTTCAGCTACACCTATTCCTCAAAACGCATACCCAGGTGAGCATAATAAAACGGCATCACACGAGTTAACTGGCTTGGATAAAAACGTTTCGACGGTATTTTTAGACGATTTGTATGCGTGTTTTCCGGAAGTATTTCTCACACAATCGCCTCCTTCTCAGTAGTGTAGGGTAACATCAGCTGGAGGCAGCTGCGGCAAGAAGGCCAGGCCATCCATGAATGTGCGGAGTGCGAAACAACACAGTCCGGGTGCTTACAATGGTACAACTGGCCAGCGACCAGGAGAGCGATTCACACGTGGGAAAGGACACGTGTCTCTCGCAACTGGAGGGATACGCGAGGTTCTGCTGCGGGTAGATATTAAAAATTAAATCGGTGCATCAACTACGGATTCACTCTGATTTCGACGATGAACATTTTTTTCCCGTTTTCATTTACTTCAGAAACCGTCAAATCTCGCGGGAGAGCTAAAACCGCCAACGTCCCGCGATGCTGACAGTAACAGCAACAGTCGCTCGGGCGGCGCCAAAGCTCTCTCAGTTGCAGGAGGCGGAAGATTAACGAAAAAATAAATGCAGCTTGAACATTACCACTATCTGCATTTGTGATTAACGTCGAAATGTGGTTCAAAAATGGTTCAAATGGCTCTGAGCACTGGGGGACTTAACTTCTGAGGTCATCAGTCCCCTACAACTTTGAACTACTTAAACCTAACTAAGGACATGACACACATCCATGCCCGAGGCAGGATTCGAACGTGCGACCGTAGCGGTCGCGCGGTTCCAGACTGAAGCGCCTAGAACCGCACGGCTACACCGGCCGGCCGGCGAAATGTGCTCGTAATCAGTACAGTTAAGTTATGCGGATCTGATGCTGGTTTCGTGATTTTATGTGTCGCGTGGTTGCGTTCCAGTGACGTGGCGGAATATAGGCGGACGATGGGCGTTGGAGTCGCTCAATGACATATGTGTAGCGTATGTGAAAAAGTGAATAATTTAAGCGGTGCTGGCTGATCGACGTTTGCCTTCCAGCAACGTTATACGGGGTGAAAGAAAACAATTTGACCAAACGTGCAGGGTGGAGTGACAGTGGGAAACATAGAAATTTGAGTAACGCAACTAATGGTCGCAAATGCGTCTTCACTCAAAATGAATGGTAATTGACAGAAAATCTACCTGGAACACAGACTTTCGACTAACCAGTATTCAGGATGAGGACAAGAAAAAGTTAAAACACCACATGTACGTTTATCATACTTAGCCGACCTACCAGACAGTACTTCTTTAGAAATGAAGACAGTAATATGTCCATGTTTAATGTTTCAAGATGTCTAAGAAAGGTCAATGTAAATGAAAAATGAGCCACTACTTAATTAACGTATGTATGTGGCAGCAAATAACGATAGTCGACTTCTCACGAGTCCACAGAACGCGCCGGAAACGGCAAAATGACGGAATGCGTTGGTACCGATATACAACTTTAAAATTTTGTAGACGGTAATTACATGAAAGAAAATGCGATACGTTTAACCAAGGTGCTACTATGTAAGATATAAAATACGTTTCTTGATTTCAAAAAGTCCTCGACCGAAGTAGTGAATGTATAAATGTCGTGACAAAAGCGTCTGTCACATTATTATGGGGCAACATATGAGCCTCTACAGCATCGGGATTAATGAAACGAGAGACAATGCACGACTAGGCAGTTCCCAATGCACTGAAAATGAAACACAACTTTTAATGGCGTCTGTCGCATTGCTCCTATCATCGTGAGCAGAGACGAAATAATTTTATGGCGTCTGTGATGTGAAAGTGAAGACTCAGAGACCGATGAATAGTGTGAGATCAACTGCTCTCTGTATCTAGATGTATACCTGCGACACAGTAACCTATGGAACCCAGCTGCCCTCATTTGTTCTATTTCTGTGCGGTTTTGACTGTACTGAAATTTAGCTGAAGTCCTCTATGTAGGTATCTAACACCTGCTGCAAGCTTCCATGTTTGTATTGAGCAGTCAAAATGAACGGTACGGCAAACGCGGATCTCAACATTCAGATGAAATTTTGGAAACCGTTTTTCACTAATCATGTACTTACATGTTAAACATCAATCGTCTTTGCTAGGGTCAACAAACGTCGACGTCCCGAGCTTCATAATTTTTACACGCATGGTTTCTGCAGTCCAGCTGTCCTTGACGAAGCGAACTTATCAGTCTCTGTGTAATATGAACAGGAGACATCAACAAATAGTGCAGAGTACGGATTACTGACAGACGCCAGTGGAGTCATGGTGTGGTGGAAGGCGAGGAAGGGACTGCGGGTAGATCGATGTTCAAAAGCCTCGTGCTCGGGCAGTGAAGCGTTCATAGCTGACTTATTAAGCGATCAAGATTACGCTCGTTGTGGAAAGAAGTGCGCGATGGGCACTGCTGCAAACACATTTCACCAAAAGGCGTTAGGCGTTTAGGCACGGCGACAAAACTTCTCAAAGACCAAAGACCCATTCAGACCGCTGTGCACAGAGTCAGGGGGTGTCTCGTCAGCGGCCACTGTTTGCCGTAGCTCTTGGCCCTAAGCGAGAGGCTGGCTGCGGTCATTAGCAGATTTCCAGGATCGATATCACAGAGTTTGCGTAATAAGACAGAACAGCTATTGGCAGATCGGTTTGCTAAGACGGCCCTATGTGCCACGCAGTAGCAGTCCTACTATTTGACAGAATGAGATTTTCACTCTGCAGCGGCGTGTGCGCTGATATGAAACTTCCTGGCAGATTAAAACTGTGTGCCCGACCGAGACTCGAACTCGGGACCTTTGCCTTCCGCGAAAGACAAAGGTCGCGAGTTCGTGTCTCGGTCGGGCACACAGTTTTAATCTGCCAGGAAGCTACTATTTGACTGTCACAGAAACAGACTGAGTACCAGATACGCTTCCCTACGTCTTTATTTTACTGAGAAAACGGAGATTCGAATACTAGATAATAATTCTATCATCGCAAATGTCACGCAGATGGGTTTCTCTCATATTGGGCAATGACTTCGAGATAGTCTCGTAGATATACAAATCGCGCCGATTTGTGGTACAGCTTTGCGATGTCGACTGTTGAAACACGACGAATGGTACGTTTAATAAGAGGAAATAAAAATGACAAATTTGTTTTCTTAGTTATCAAAAAAAATTGCGGGTTTGTTTTAACATATATCAAGAATGTGAAACCGACTACGGTAGAATTTCGAGATGTGAGACGCTGCAGGAATAATACTAGCATGTTGCCAACAGAGAGCACGTGATCCGTTTGTCGAGGCGAACACAAAGCCACGAGGAGCGTAAAGTGTTGCGCTTGTAGGCCGGTGAGTTGAAACACGATCGGACAGATATCTACCATTTACACGCTTTCAAAGTGTGTTTGTATCTATACTAACAAAAAGAGTCGTGTTAAATGTGGAAAAAAATAATCTGTCCAGAAAAGCGTGATCTTTTTAGTGTACTTAATGTATTATTCTAGTGAGAAGCTAGAAGGCCCTGCTCACTCGATTCCAGGGCTAGGATATGTGGCAGTGCAGAACTGTTCGTAATGAATGAGACGCGAGTCTGGATGTTAGGACGTCACCATAGGGTATCAGCAAGAGACGCCTGCCGTTGCCTTTAGTTAATGAAGTACTATCCAAAAAATAAAAAATAAAAATAAACTGCACAGATACTCACTAAACTCTTGATAGTGCGAGAGAAAATAATAAAAACTTTTTCTTTTCGCGTCGGAATGGAAAATGCCATAACAAGGACAACATATCAAGCAGTCAGCTCCTAGAAAACGAGTAAGGCCAGAATAATTACATGTAGGCGACAGAGTTGGAAACGGTTACATGCAAACGGCTGAGATGTTTTTAGAATGTATCGAAGCTAGAGCCAGACGAAAAGTAAGGCCTCGACATTCCTTAACTTCCTACAACGACGGAGCTGCTCGGATGTTAAATGTATTGTCTTAGTGTGGCCAATAATAGACCAAGCTCTGTCGCTTCCAGAATACTTGCAAACTATAATAACCGGTTTTCTAGGCTAGCAAATTCGTTTCAGATGATGGTTTGACGGCGGTGAGTTTTCTGCTCTGCTAATGGTGCATTTGCTTGCCGAGGGCCAAAAAAACACATGGGAAAACGGTGAAGATATTACGAAACCTGAATATGTTTAGGACGACATTGCGAGAAAACAGTTAGTAATAAATGTAAATATTCGCTGCAGTGTTTTAGGCAAAATTAATTACGTTATTTATATTCAGGTACAACCAAGGGACATCAGTTCCGTGAACAGACAGGCCGCAGAGATGACAATGTGCGGCAGCGACTTCTACCGCCACGCCGGCTGTTGTCTTTTAGCGTCGAGGAGCTACAAAGGATCTCCGAGACCTGATAACGTTTCAAGCATGGTGGAAGCAGCGTCGCAGACATCGTCACCTTGTTTACCGTTTTAGTGAGTTTGACGGGGGAGGGAACCAAACAGCCAGGTCGTCGGATTAGGGAAGGACGGGGAAGGAAGTCGGCAGTGCCCTTTCAAAGAAACCATCTCGGCATTGACCTGAAGCGATTCAGGGAAATACGGAAAACCTAAACGAGGATGGCCGCATGCGGGTTATAACCGTGGTCCTCCCGAATGCGAGTCCAGTGTGCCAACCGGTGCATCACCGCGATCGGTCTACCGTTTTAAGCACATTCATTTTATCGAGGAATGAGTGCGGAGCTCTTGAGATTGCGGGCAGCACATCATGTGTAACGGTGCCGGATGACAAAACATCGCTCCAACAACACTGCTCACGTTTGTTTTTTCTCACATACGTCACTGAATGACTTGTAGAAGAGAGGTCCGCCTATGTTACTCCACACCACTCGAACGCCAGCACGGGTTCCACAAAATCGTAAAAGCAGCGTCGGATTCACAATGACACGGTACTGACTTTGAACGCATTTAATCGCGATCGCAGACCGTAGAAATATAGAAGGTTGGGTTTATTTTTCCGTTAATTCTCCGTCTCCTGCGGCCCACAGAGCTTTGTCGCTGCTTCAGCGACTGATTGTTGCTGCTGGCGCTCCACAATATCGGCAGTTCATAACATTCTCGCGAATGATGGCGGTTTTATGGAGAAAATGAAAACGGGAAAAAAGTTATAACAACTGCACAATCACCAGTCAAACTTTACGTTTATCCAAGTTGTAAGCGAGTAAACTTTTAAACTGTAAATTACCTCGGTGGGGCATACCTAACTGTATGTCGTCTATATAAACCAGCATTTAAAGTTAGGTCTTCTACACACAAACTCGAAAAGGTATCGTTCCGTCCAATCGAAATTATGCGTCGTATTCTTCAATGAAAAATCCTACTGACTTCTACTAATGACTTGTGGTGTCTTGCTTGCATAACACTTCCACCTTTCGACAGCAAACGATTGTGTACTACTTTAGACACTCTGTCCGCACATAAAAGCACTTCAATATTTCGCAGTATTAATGGGCGAACTATAAAGATTTATCGCTTCTTAATTATCATGTCGGCATTCTCATACGTAATGTGAGCTTCGAGCACCGGTTTGTTAACATGCAGTTGTAACGTTTTATTGCTGTGAAATAGCGGTTAAAACTCGATTGCAGACCTGGAAAGCGAATCGCAAAAGTCGTCGTTCGTTCCAACAGAAACTACCTACCGTATTCATCACCAGAAAATGATGTTAACTGATATAAGCCACAATAATCCACATAATCGTTCTCTTTCCAAAGCTAATTGGTTTGTAGGCTCATCATCGTAGAATGAGGAAAGACAGAAACTAACGAATAAGTACCCGACAAAAATTGAATGTAAAATTGTTAATAATCATTCTGGTCGTTACAAGGTATTATAAAGATGGTTTAAATTGATTATATTGATGCCTACAAAATATACTGGTGTTCGAATGTGATGATATGCTCGATAAGGCGAAATAAATGATTAGATACAGCGAGACACGTGGCGCGTGCTCCAGGGAGACAGGGGTGCCGTGTGACGTCACACGTCCGTCTGGGCCGCTGCTACGTCTGTAGCGGACATCAGCCGCTGTGGCCGCCATTAAGACTTGACGGACGTCTCAGCTGCCACTACGGCTCTATGACGGCAGACATCTGTAGCCGAGTCCTAGTATTTTGTGCTCGTTGTTCTTTGTTGCCGCCAAAATTGCAGCATTCATTCACACTATGCAGTACGTAATTCGGTTCGCCCTTTTACTAAATATTCAGTTCATAAAGTTCAATATGAATTACATGCACAGGTAATTGTAAAATCATTCCTGTGTCGCAAAAGGAATTGCTGTGGCTGGAGGAATTATTTCCTGGATGATTGCAAGACAGACGCAAGACTGCTGTCTCGTGTGAGCATTTTGCTCATACCTTACCTAAGAAAAATACGAGAGTGGTAGTAGAAATAGTCAACTTCGTCATGAATTACTGGCTCGGTTATGTGTAGTTCATAAGAAATAGTGTAATTTAGTTGCGTGTGACATGAAACTTGGCAAGGACGATAACTTTAGTGAGTTTGTCTGTGGAGGGCCCAACTTAAAACCTGGGTTTGTGTAATTGCTGTTAACTCAATCGCTTCACAAAGCTCATCTTTCAAAATTGTCACCGCATTAAACTAACAGAAACGTACTGTTTGATTCCTAGTGGCCCCGTCCGTTACTTCTTTGTTTTCATTGCTTTAATAGAAGCCCTGTTACTAAGGAGTAACTCTGAACGTAACTGCCTTCATTCTGTGGCGCCAACAGCAACAATCGACCGCTGATGCAGCGACAGAGCTCTGTGGTCTGCAGTAGACGGAGAATTAACGGAAAGACAAACTCGGCTTCTACATTACTATGATCTGCATTTGCGATTAATGTCTGAATGTGCTTACAACCAGTACAGTGTCACTATGCGAATCTGGTACTGGTTTCGTGATTTTGTGAACCGCGTGCAGGCTTTCCAGAGACGCGGCGGAACATAGGGGGACAACCTGGCTGGGTGTCATTCAGTGACATACTTGTAACGAACGTATGAAGTGAATAACTTAAACAGTGCTGTTTGAGCTAGTTTTGCCATCCAGCACCGATATACAGGGCGTGCAGAAAGCATTTGACCAAGATTGCAGGGCGGAAGGACAGCATGTAGCATAGGAATTTGTGTATGGCAACTAAAAGTCGTAAATTCATATTTTCAGTGCTACGGGAACGTAATTGAAATCTGACATACGGTGGTCCTTGTTCAAAATGATAGGTAATTTACAGAAAATGTATATGTAAACAGAACTTTCGGACTAACCAGTCACGATTATAAGATAAATTTAAAACATCACTAACACGTGTATCGTATTTAGTTGACGAACGAGATAGTACTTCTTCATGAATGAGGACACCCACATGTCAATGTTTCTTGTTTGAATATATCTCAAAAAGGTCAAAATTAGTGAAAAATTAGGCACCACTTAGTTAAGATGAGTATGTATAGAAAATGTTCAAACTGACCACCGTTTTCATGCTGGCATAGTGGTTAAAGGATTTAATTGCGACCTGTATTTTCTATACTCAGATTCCTTCATTTGATACTGTCTTCGTCAGACTGGTTTTCCGCGCCGTGTGTATGCCAGACGATGCATTACACTCTGTTGTTCGAATTCTCACGAGTCCAGTACACTTAATCCTTGGTAGAAAGTGCTAAGAACGGCAAAATGGCGGAATACGTTGGTAGCGAGTAGTAATTTTAAAATTCAGTAGACAGTAACTACGTAAAAGGAATGTGACACTTATAACGAAGCACTACTGAATTAGACGTGAAATACGTTTCGTGATTACAAAAAGTCCTCTAGTAGAGTGGTGGACGCAGAAATGTCGTGACAAAGAGTGTCTCTCACGCTATTGTAGGGCAACGTGTGAGGCCCCTCAGAACAGGTATTAGTGAAAGCAAGCACCGTTGGTCGGTTGCCAAAGCGTTTAAAATTAAAGACGAAATACATTTATACCGTCTATGATGTTGAAGTAATGTTTCGGAGCAGCATGAATACGGTGAAATTGATTACTCTTTCTTAGTTCGATATATATCTACGACACAAGGACGATACTCTATGGAACCAAGTAGCCCCTACTCCTTCTCCCGACCAGAGGCAAACACCATTCTACTTATTAACTGTTTTGACAGTACTGAAATGTGGTGAATATTGCTTCTAGCCCTGCATCAAGGTGGGCTAACAGAATCGGATACCTGCTGCGAGTTTCCATGTTTGTACTGAGCAGTCAAGACGAACGGCGCGACACAGACGGCGACCACGCGGGACACAACATTGGGATGACCAAAATTTCGGAAACCACTTTTCGATAGTCGTGTTTACATGTTAAACCTTAATCGATTCTACTAGCCGGAACGAACGTCTGCAGCACGTTCCAAGATTCATACGTTTCAGACCCATGGTCTCCGCTGAGCAAACTATCGACAATGAAACGAACTTAGTGGTGTTTTCGTATTGTGAAAGGAAGACGTCAACATGTAATGTAGAGTACGAATTCCTTACGGAGGTCAGTGAAAATATAAGATGGAGAAGTGTGAGGAGCAGATCACACGTAAAGGGATGTCCAGAAGTCTTATCCAGGCCCATTAAAGCGTTCGTGGCTGCTTCATTAGTGGGCCGGAATTACGCTCGTTGTCGAAAGAAATACGAGGCGGGCACTGGTGGAAGGGTTTTGCACCTGAAAAGATTAGGCGTTTAGGGATGGCCAGAAAACTTGTGATCGAGTAATCAATCAATGTTGTGTGATGGAGCCTATGCCCCTAAGCGAGAGGTTGGCTGTGGTTATAAGGACATTTGCAGCATCGATATTGCAGTGTTTCCGTGATAAGACAGAACTGCTACTGGCCGATCGATTTGCAATGACGGCCCTATGTGGAATGTATTAACAGTCCTACTATTTTACTGTCAAAGAGACGATTTGAAGACCTCACGCACATCCCTAAATATGTATATTATCAACAAATCAGAGATTCAAACAGTAGATGTGCTTGTCCCACACTGGGGAATGATTTAGAAAGAGTACATAGATATACAAATCGCACTGACTTGTGGGACAACTCTGCGATGCGACACGAGGGACAGCTCATTCAATAAGAGGACATCAAAACGATAACTTTTGTTTCACGTGATAATAAAAAAAAATTGTCAGAGTGCTTTAATAAATGGCAGGAATATGAAGGACACTACGGCAGAATTTAGAGGTCGGCCGAAGGTACGGAAAATAGTGTGAGTCCAAAGTTTTACACTGGCCAACGAGCGGCAAATAACGCATTCAGGCACCGTGAATGAAGCTTTGGTGGCGTTCGATCACGCGACCGGCTCTGCCCAGCAAAAGGACAAAAGAATATGGATGACACAAAGTTTTTATTCTAATTTTCTACCGCCGTTTGTCTTGAACGTGATCTTTGTTCTCATAGATGCAGTGTGCGAAGGTCCTAGATAGATCTTTTTTTTTTCAGTTGCCAGTTACTAATGGAACATGTATAAGCAGAGAAGCAACTGCTGGACACATTGCCCCAAGGAAGGAAACAGTTTCTCACACGGCGTTTAAATTCCGCATCGGCACAAAACACATGATATTTGTTTTTATTACATTTTCACAATCGATGCCTGTTTACAAAATACACGTTGATAATACATATATGATTAAGATTTCGCCTCGACTCAAGACGAATCTTTCTAGCGGTTGCCGTCTTCATAATCTTGGAGCGTAAAAATACGTTACACCTCTTACCACGCATCGCGTGTCATCTAGGTGAGCATAATAAAGCAGAATCACATGTGTTACCTGGCATGGATAAATATGTTTTGACGGTATTTGTTGACGACTTACATCAGTGTTTTCTTGAAGATTTTCTCACAAAACCTCCCCCCCCCCCTCCTCACAAGTTTGGGATACCATCAGCTGGAGGCAGCTGTGACAGAAGGCCGCCCATGAAAGTGCGGACTGCGAAATAGCAGTGTCCGGATGCATTAAAACAGTGCAACTAGCCAGCGACTAGGAGTGTGATTATGGCATGTTGGAATGGTTACGCACCTCGTAAATGGCAGGCGACGCGACGTTCTTCTGTGGGCATTTTCGAAAAACTTTTCCCGCTTTCCTTTAGGCCAGGAAACCGCCGTCACTCGCGAGGGAGTGGAACTGCCAACATTTAGGAGCGCCAGCAGCGACAGCCAGCAGCTGAGGCAGTGGCAAAGCTCTGTCGGCCGCAGGGACGGAGAACTGACGGAAAAATGTATTCGGCTTAACTGTGTATAGATGAGTGGCAGGGGTAAAATACAGGGAGCGAAATCTATTTACAATTTGTACAGAAACCAGATGGCAGTTATAAGAGTCGAGGGGAATGAAAGGGAAGCAGTGGTTGGGAAGGGAGTGAGACAGGGTTGTAGCCTATCCCCGATGTTATTCAATCTGTATATTGAGCAAGCAGTGAAGGAAACAAAAGAAAAATTCGGAGTAGGTATTAAAATCCATGGAGAAGAAATAAAAACTTTGAGGTTCGCCGATGACAGTGTAATTCTGTCAGAGACAGCAAAGAACTTGGAAGAGCACTTGAGCGGAATGGACAGTGTCTTTAAAGGAGAATATAAGATGAATGTCAACAAAAGCAAAACGAGGGTAATGGAATGTAGTCGAATTAAGTCGGGTGATGCTGAGGGAATTAGATTAGGAAATGAGACACTTAAAGTAGTAAAGGAGTTTTGCTATTTAGGGAGCAAAATAACTGATGAAGGTCGAAGTAGAGAAGATATAAAATGTAGACTGGCAATGGCAAGGAAAGCGTTTCTGAAGAAGAGAAATTTGTTAACATCGAGTTTAGATTTAAATGTCAGGAAGTCGTTTCTGAAAGTATTTGTATGGAGTGTGGCCATGTATGGAAGTGAAACATGGACGATAAACAGTTTGGACAAGAAGAGAATAGAAGCTTTCGAAATGTGGTGCTACAGAAGAATGCTCAAGCTTAGATGGGTAGATCACATAACTAATGAGGTACTGAACAGAATTGGGGAGAAGAGGAATTTGTGGCACAACTTGACAAGAAGAGGGGAGCGGTTGGTAGGACATATTCTGAGGCATCAAGGGATCACAAATTTAGCATTGGAGGGCAGCGTGGAGGGTAAAAATCGTAGAGGGAGACCAAGAGATGAATACACTAAGCAGATTCAGAAGGACGTATGTTGCAATAAGTACTGGGAGATGAAGAAGCTTGCCCAGGATAGGGTAGCATGGAGAGCTGCATGAAACCAGTTTCATAACTGAAGACCAGCAACAACTTTGTACAATATTTCGCACTTGTGTTTTAGGCAAAAATAATTAAAGTACTGTTATCAACGCTAAACTGAGGAATGCAAACTTTTTTATTTCATAGAAAGGCTTTACGTATTCTGCCATCAAAGGGGCCGCACAGATCAGATTTTGCGACAGTAATTACAACCTGGACGGCATCTGTAGTCCAGAGCATCTCGTCGAATCATTTACGTCCCGGCGCGGGGAAACAGAGTCGCGGACATCGGCATGTTCCCTGGCAGAACGACGGCAGTAACAGGATAGGTTTTATAGGCTACGATGTCTCTGTCCGCGAAGCTTTCCAGTCCAGACACTGTTGATACACCTGTACCTCCTCGGACGATAGCTACAGTTAACCAACCGTTCCAATGTGTAAATGTGTCATTCACATCAATGCTGAAATTCAGTGTGCATCCACAAAACACAGATGGTCCATCCAGCAGTGCGTGTGCTGAAACAGATTTCATAGTATTCTTCTTCTTGTCCGCAGCGGATGTTGTCATTTCGACGTCTTCCACTGCCTTGTATATTGTTTGTCTCGTTAACACAGCGCTCGCCGGCCTGTGTTATCTCCATGTTATAACTACATGGCAAACTCGCCGGCACGGCCCTAGTAATATTAAGGGCCGTGCTCGTGAGGCGCTGCCAAGTGCGTTGCGCAACCGCGCGGCTGGCGCGGAAAGCGCGCGGCCGCCATTAACGTAGCAAACTCTATGCGTTGCAGGGGGGGGCGCAGCCCCCCCCTGACCCCCCCTGCCAAAAAAAAACTTCCTGCATAACGCGTTCGCCCGGGCTACGCTACAGGTCAATTTATTTATGAAAATACAGTGTACAATCTCCAACAAATTTAACATACTCACAAACTCCTTTTCCTTTACACCAAATATACACACTTTCATTTACATTAATCTTACGTCAATTACGAGTATACAGGACGAAAGGTGAAGGTGACATGTATGCTGATTTGCCGAAATCCTTATTTGCTAATTCCGTAACGTGATAGGTTTTATAAGCTATGATGTCTCTGTCCACAAAGCTTTCCAATCCAGACACTGTTGATACACCTGTTCCACCTCGTACAATGGCTACAGTTAACCAGCCGTTCCCATGAACACGGACAGCGTCCGACGCAGGAATGCCGTTGCGAGCAACTCCCTTCCCAGTTGTAACAGAATTCTCGGCCCACAGCAGGTTTCGTGGCAATTTATAAACACCGCGTCATTTTAGTTGTTCGTTTATCTCGTACTGACGAATGACAGAGGTGTGACGCGGAGAGAAATGCGATTACAATGATGAGCTGCAGGCTTCTCTTAGCTGCGGCGTAATCGGAGGAGCGTAACATTTCTTATCGTGTTTTCTGTGGATTAAGGACAACACTGTGCTCTTTCATCCTGCAAGTTTTGATATTTACTTCGAAGCATCGTTCTGAACGAAACAAAAGTAGTAGGCGACATTCCCTGGAATGTTCAGAGTACCTGTGACGCTACCTATGTAGAGTCAGGCAGATGAAAGATTCTAACAGTGCACAGTAGTTTCGACTCAGTGACTCCGTTTGCCCTAATTGGGACATGGTTTCCAAAGAATTGCATTACATATACGGCGTGTGCCAATTTGTAGTACAGATTCCTAGTAGTATGGACATTTCGGACACATCGAGTAGCGGACACCAAACAAGCCGCTGTCGTCACCATTAAGACGTCACGGAAGACTCAGCTGTCACGACAGCCCTGTGATGGCAGACATCTATAGCCAAGTCTTTCTATTTTTTTGCTTGTTTATCGTTGTTGCCGAGAAAACTGCCGCATTCATTCACGTAATTCAGTTTGGAAGGTCACATATGAATTACATGTAGAGGTAATGACAAAATGATTCATGTGTGGCAACAGGAAATGCTCTGGCTGGAGGTATTGTTTCCTGGGTGATAGCGTGCTAGACACAAGACTACTATCTCATGTGAGCGTTACGTAAGGAAGATACAACAGTAGGAATAGTAACAGTCAACTTCGTTATGAATTACACGCTTAATTATGTGTAGCTCATAAGAAATAGTCTGATTCAGTTGTGTGTAAAATGAAATGCGGCAAGGACGATAACTTTTAGTGAGTTTGTCCGTTGCGAGCGTAACTTTAAATTTGGATTTTTTTAATAGATAAAACTCTTTATCTTTTAAAATTCTCGTCGCATTAAACTAAAAGAAAAGTGCTGTCTGAGTGCTAGCTGCCGCGTTCGGTACTTCTTTCTGTTTTCATTTCTTTAATAGAATCGCAGTTGCTCTAGAGAAAGTCAGAATCTAACTGCCATCTTTCCGTGGCGCCTACAGCAACAATCGACCGCTGATGCACCGACAGAGCTCTGTGGTCTGCGAGATATGGAGAATTAACGGAGAGATAAACTCGGCTTCTATATTACTACGATCTGCATTTGCAGAACGTGTATACGTAAACAGAATATTTGAAGAACAGGATAAATTTAAAGTATCACACGTGTATCGGACTTGGCTGACGCACCATGTTTCATTTTTCAATATCTCATAAAATAGCCAAAATGAATGACGGATAAGCAGCCACTTAATTAACATAATTATCTGTAGCAAATGTTCAAACCGACCACCGTTGTCATGCTGACATAGCGCCTTAAATATTCACGTGCGACCTCTGGCCTCTATATTGAGATTCTTTCATTTGATGCCGTCCTTGTGCCCTACACTTTTGGTCAAATTGTGTTTCCGCACCCTGCATATGCCAGACTAGGCGTGACAGAGGGTTGGTCGAATTCTCTAGAGTCCAGTACACTTAATCTTTGATGGAAAGTGTGGAAAATGGCAAATTGACGGAATGCGTTGGTAGCAATTTGTAACTTTAAAATTCAGTGGATGATAACTATGATACGTTTAACAAAGGCGCTAAGGAAATAGATGTGAAATACGTTTCTTGATTACTAAATGTCCTCAGGTATAGTAGTAAATGTACAAGTGTCGTGACAAGCGTATCAGTCACGCTATAATGGGGCAACACGAGAGACCGCACAGAGTCAATATTAATGAAAGTAAAGACTATGCACCGTCGGTCAACTGCCAAAGCATTGAAAACGAAGCAAAATTTTTAACTGCGTTGGTCACATTGTTACCATCATCGTGAGTAACGGCGGTACTCTTGTTTATAGTCTGTGATTCGGTATTGATGACTCAGAGGCTGTCGAATACGGCGATATTAACTTCTCTTTGTATTTCAATAAACATCTGAAACATGTGGACAACAACCTATGGAACCACGTAGACCTCGACCTGAATTTAATATTTTCTGTGATTTAACACCTAGCCTGGTTACTGAACAGGTAAGGCGGACGGTACGACAGATATGACGTTTACACGGGACACAACATTCACAAGACCAAACTGTGGGCAACAGCTTTTCTCTAGTCATGTTTGCATATGAAACGTTAGTCCGAAGAAGCCTCTATTTTGCGAGCTTCATAACATTTACGCTCGTAGCCTCTGCAATGCAACTATCCTCGGTACAGCGAACTTTTCGGTGTTTCCCTAATATCGGGAGCAGACATTAACAAACGGTGGAGGGTACGGACTTGTTACGGACGCCAGTGAATACATGAGGAGCAGGAGGAGGTTGGACATAAACGGGTGTTCAAAAGTATCCACGTGCGTTAAAGCGTTGGAAGGTGCTGTATTGAGCGACCAAAGTTACGTTTACTGGTGCACGGTTGTGAACTAAGTGTAGATACAGGTTGCGCACTTACTTCTTTTACGGCTTTGTGGTACCCACTATTCAAACACGATAGAGAATGGACAGCATACTTGACAACAGGTTGCAAAAAGAATAACTTTACGTGTTTCCACATTGTCAAGAAGCCGAGTACTGGCCTGTTTTTATACACGACCGGAATGTACAAGAGACCACTGCACCACTTCCGGAAAGAAGACGTCACAGCGATGTAAACATGTCGTCTACTCGGCTCGCGCGATCATTTTGCACAATCACCAGACAGAGAGATTAATAATTATATTAGTTGGCAGCTGTAGCTAGCAGAGTTGAAACCAGTCGGAAAGATGTCCGCCGTTTACGTTTTCAAGGTGTATCAAGCGCATAGTAGAGCAAAAATGAGACACATTGAAATGGAAAAAAAATTGTTTCTTCAGTACTTTAGTAATAAGAATGTGAGGCCAGGGTCACTAGATTACAGGCGTGGCGTGTTTGCCAGTGCAGGATCGTCCGTAATGAATGACTCGCGAGTGTCGATGTTGCGGCGTCTCCATAGTGTATCAGCAAGAGACGCCCTCCGCAGACCTGAATATGTGTAACACAACTGAAGCGAAGGGAACAGTCAATTCTGGGAAGCGCGCCATGTTTATAACATTTTCCCTCGTTTGCCACTTGCCTCATGTAAGTGTAATACTTTGCCTAGCGTTTTACGTAAAAATATTTAGAGTACTGTTACCAACAAAAAATATAGGAATACAGACAATCTTTGGTATAAGAAAAGGGCTTCACATTTTTCTGTCGTCAGAGGTGCCGCAAAAACCACATTTCCCAAAAAAAAATTCAATTTGTGCAGCGACTACTCTACGGAGCAGTTGGTCGAATCATTTGCGTCCGGACGTGGGGGAGCAGCGTCGCAGACGTCGACACCTCGTCTGCCAGCACGGCGGCAGTGATGCGGAGTCGAAGTAAAGGAGATGAATCTTTCTAAAGTAATCCTGAACAGATACACCAGTTTAACTCGACAAGAGCACGGACAGCGTCTGACGCAAGGATGCTGTCGCAAGCCACTCCGTTCCCCGTTGTAACGGAATTTTAGGCGCACAGCTGTTTTCGCAACAGTTTATTGTAAACACTGCGTCATTTGAATTGTCCGTTTATCTGATTCTGACGAATTACAGGGCGGTGAACTGGAAGGAACTGCGATTACGATGAGAAGTTGAAGGTTTTTCTTAGCTGTAGATTAATCGGAAGAACGTAACATTTCTTATCGTATCTTCTGTGGATTAGGGGAGACCACACCATGCTGATTCAGTCTATTCACCTATGAGATGAAATAAAAAAAATTAAACAGATTTACCCCTAGTTCGCAAATGCCTTCATCGCCTCGCTAGTACGGACGACCTCCAGATTCAGCCGTTGACAAAAGTTTGCTACCGACGCTTCCTCCTTTCCCAAACAGAGCAGGGCACACAGCGAGAGGTGAATAGCGTACACAGAAATGAATGACTTCGTTAAATATGCTGATATCAGCTGTCTTTTTTTTCCTTTCTGCTCTCACTATAAAGCTACGGCGCAAGAGTAACACTGTGTGACGTGGTGGTTGTACGTGCAGGAACGGTAAAGTATAATCTGCCGGAACTAAGAGGTGCTATCAGTTTCTTCTGACCAGAAGACAAAGTAGCTTCAAATGTTACCAATACTGACTAAACTGAAAGCAGAAAAATACTTCCTCCGAAACCACATCTTCACTGGCTCCAAAACTTTAATAGCAACTGGAAGTTTCGATGTTTACCTCGAGGCATCGGTCTGAAAGAAACAGAAGTGCCGTAGCATGCATTGTTCATGCAAATCTCCTGAGTACAACAGACGCTTTGTTACGCCAAAGTCAGTGTATTAATGACAAATTAAAACTTCTAGTAGTACACAGTGGTTCTAGTACAGCAACTGTGTTTCCCATAATTGGGTCACAGTTTTCAAAGATTACGTACATGTATGACTGGCGCCAGTTTCTACTACAGTCTTCTAGTAAGGACCATTTAAATACGACGGAGAGTGCACAACGCATTTTGTAGAAGCAGATATTAACGAGTAATTTATTCTTTGTCGTCATCAAGGCAACTCTGATATTGGTTTGATACGTGGCCGGAATGTGTGAGATGTCGCACAACTACTTTGCGGAGGAAGATGCAACTACAACGTTAACACGGAGGAATCTTTTGGAACACTGAACGTATCATCTTGGTGAACAGAGGATAAGGTAGGGGCTGCATACGTGGGTTGTGACAATCTCTCGTAATAAACAGGACGGGAGTGTAGATGTTATAACGTCACGGTTGTGTATCATGGAACGCGATGTGTATGGAACATATGTAAATTTTCCACAGTATGACTACACATCTGCATATGCGTTTCTAGGGCTGGGCTGACAGCGGTGAGCTCCCGCGCTTGCCGACCATCACAAAGACACGTGAAACAAAAGTCGTTACAGTTTGCCCACTGACGGATCACTCAGGAATGTTTGGACACTCTTTCAAAAGGGAGAATTTCAACCCAAATGACAACAGCACAGCCGGCCGAAGTGGCCGAGCGGTTAGAGGCGCTACAGTCTGGAACCGCACGACCGCTACGGTCGCAGGTTCGAATCCTGCCTCGGGCATGGATTTGTGTGATGTCCTTAGGTCAGTTAGGTTTAAGTAGTTGTAAGTTCTAGGGGACTTATGACCACAGCAGTTGAGTCCCATAGTGCTCAGAGCCATTTGAACCATTTGAATTTGACAACAGCACACGCTACGCGGCAAACATTTTCCAAAATCCTTGGGTTGGATGAAAGCAGGGATGTTGGCTGTGTCGGTCGTCATTTTTGAAACTCTACGAATGGCGAAAATTTTTGACACGACAGAGCGTTAATCTCTAACGCACTATTACGAATTTACTCTACAAGCAACGTTTTCTGGTACATCACGCTTCTTATCTCGATATTGGTTCGTCATTTGTACTAGATAAAGCACAAGTCGTAGGTTTTTATTCCGTGTAAAAATAGGACGTTACGGATGTCACTTCTTAAAGCATAATGCCACACATGAGACGCAGTCGTAAGGAAGTGGCCAGAAAACTATATGCTTCCCGCCAACGGATTCTGTGGAAGCGGCCAGCTAAATGAGCCACAGTCCAACAAGAAAAGGAATTGGTCGCATTACTGTAAGTCTGCCATTTGTGAAAATAAGGAGGTGGCAGGACATTGTTTGAAACGTTTGCTGTCGTTCCACGTGGCCAAACGTAACAAGGATAGTTATCGCATTAACGTCGCGAATCTTGTAGGAAGTAGATTAATTGAATTACCAAATGAGTGGTCCTAATGCGACAAGATCAGTTGTTGAAGTCAGTACTTGATTGCAGTTGCAGATAGTGCAACCGTCTAATCCATTTGGTTTCGAACCACAACACCGGAAGGATAGATGCAGGCGCCGTGTATACGTGTATCTCTACGGTCGAGCACATGAAGCCCGGTGTGTGTTCACAGATTCACGTACGCCAGCGAGGAGCACATAACGAAGTCAGGCATCGTAAACCAAAGTTTTGGCGGACTTCATTCTCGCGATAGGCGCCACCCACCTACACGACAGAATAATATCGCTGACGCAAGCTTTTTCCATTTCTTTGCCTTCTCAGTGAACTAATTGTTGACTCGAATGCAGTCGTCCTCCTATCATGAGCAGTGTGTAAAGGCATTCGAGGAATCCTTTCTTATCTGTTACCATTTAACACATCGATACAAAGAAATGATGCTGTCAACTTTTTTATTACGTCATCATAAGCGATGCTTGGTGACAACATATTCGCTAATTCTACGTACACGACTAAGTTTTCTCCTTGGCTCTAGAGCAATTTTTCTGTCCATTACACGTCTTCAAAACCATGGAGTGTAAATACGTTCCAGCTCTTACTGTTCCACGTATTCCGCACGACGCGTGTGATCCACGCGAGCGTAATAAAACAGCATCAGTGAGTTATTTGGCTTCGATGAAAACGTTTTAACGGTACTTCTTTACGGTTTTCTTTACATGTTTACCGGGAGATTTTTTCACTCAATCGCCTCCTTCTCGGGGGTGTAGCGTAACATCAGCTGGAGGCAGCTGTGACAGAAGGCCATCCACGAATGTGCCGAGTGCGAAAGAGCACAGTCCGGATGCGTTACAGTGGTACAACTGGCCAGCGGCTAGGGCTGTGATTCACATGTGGGGAAGGACACACACCTACGCGAGTTCTTGCTGTGGGTAGACATGCGTCAAGTAGGGATTCACTCTCATTTCGATGATGAACACTTGCATCTGAATTTTTCTCCCGTTTTCGCTTATTTCACAAAACCGCCATTACTCGCGGGAGAGTTAAAACTGCCAACATTCCGCGGTGCTGGCAGCAACAATCGGTCTCTGACGCAGCGACAAAGCTCTGTCGGTTGCAGGAGACGGAAAATTAACAGAAAAATAAATCCAGCTTCTACATTACTACTATATGTATTTGTGACTAACGTCTAAATGTGCTGACAATCAGTACGGAGTAATTATGCAGATCTGATGCTGGTTTCGTGATTTTGTGTGTCGCGTGCTGGCTTTCCAGTGACGCGACGCAACGTGGGCGGACGACCGGGGTGGGAGTCATTCAGTGTAGCGTACGTTAAAAGTGAACAATTTAAGCAGTGCTGGTTGAGCAGGGTTTCGCCATCCAGCATCGTTATACAGGGTCCGGAGAAACGATTTGACCAAAGGTGTAGGGCGGAAAGACAGTGTGAAACTTAGTAGTTTGGGTACAACAACTCGGGGTCGAAAATTCGTATTTTGGGCGCTACAGGAACGTAATTAAAATCTGACATGTGAACGTCTTTACTCAAAATGAAAGATAATTCACACAAAATGTAAGTGTAATCACAGTCTATGGACTAACCAGTCTCAGGACGATAACAAGAAAAACTCAAAGCATCACATACACCTGTGTAATACTTAGCCGACGTTCTAGACAACATTTCTTTAGAAATAAAGACAATCACATGTCCATGTTTTATATTTCAACATGTCTTGACAAAGTAAAGGAAACGTGATCCACCACTTACTTAGCGTTAAGTATGTCGCAGCAAATGTTCAGACTGCCCACCGTTTTCTTGCTGGCATAGCGCTGTAAATATTCAACAGCCATTTCTAGTTCCTATACTCGGATTGTTTTTTTTCATGCTGTCTTTCTGCCCTACACTTTGCGTCAGACTGTTTTCCCACACACTGTATATGTGAGACAAGACATGGCAGAATGATGGTCAACTTCTCAAGAGTCCGTAGAAAGTGCTGGAAACGGCAAAATGACGGAATGCGCTGGTACCGATATATATCCTTAAAATTTAATAGAAAAAATGCGATACGTTTAACCGTGTAGCTAGAATGTAAGATGTAAAATACGTTTCTTGATCACAAAAAGTCCTCAACTGAAGTGGTGAACGTATAAATGTCGCGACCATAGCCTCCGTGACGTTACTGTGGAGCAACATGTGAGCCCCTGCAGCGTCGGCATTCATGAAACGAGAGACGGTGCACCGGTGGTCGGTTCCCAAAGCACTGAAAATAAAACACGATTTTTAACTGTGTTGGTCCCACTGCTCCTATCATCGTAAGTAAAGTATTTTTACAGCTTCTGTGACGTGGAAGTGATGACAGAGACCGATGAATACCGTCATATCAACTCCCCCCACACGTTAACCTATGGAACCAAGTAGCCCTCATTTCTTCTTCTGATCAGAGGCAAACCACATTCAATTTATTTACGTTTTTGACTGTACTCAAACGTGGTGAATTTTGCCTCTAGTCCTCCGTCAAGGTATCTGACACCTGCTGCGATTTTCCATGTTTGTATTCAGCGGTTAAGACAGAGACGACGACTACACGGGAAACAACATTCAGGTGAGGAAAATTTCGGAAACCATTTTTCTCTAATGATGAGGTTGCACGTTAAACATTAATCGGATCTGATAGGATGAACAAACGTCGATGTCCAGAGGTTCATAATTTTTACACACATCTCTCTGCAATGGAGCTGCCCTTGACGAAGCGAACTTGTCATTTTGTGTAATATGAAGAGGAAACATTAACAAGTAGTGGAGAGTACGGAATCCTGGCAGACGCCAGTGGAGTCTTGATTTGGGGGAAGATGGGGAGCAGATTGCACGTAAAGGGATGTCCAAAAGCCTCGTGCACGGCCACTGAAGCGCACGCAGCTGATTTATTAAACAATCAGGATTACGCTCGTTGCGGAAAGAAGCGCGAGATGGGCACTGCTGCAAACACATTTCACCGAAAAGCGTTTGGCGTTTACGCACGGCGGCAAAACTACTCAAAGACTGAGGACCCATTCAGACCGCTGTGCACAGAGTCAGGGGGTGTCTTGTCTCCGGCCACTGTTTGCCGTGGCCCTCGCCACTGAGCGAGAGGCTGGCTGTGGCTATTAGCACATTCCCAGGATCCATATCGCAGTGTTTGCGTGATAAGACAGAACTGCTATTGGCAGATCGGTTTGCAAATACTGCCCTACGTACTATGTAGTAGCAGTCCTACTATTTGGCGGTATATTGATAATTTTTACTTATCGACCGTCTGACAGCAACTGAATAAAACACAATTTTAGTGCCATATGCGTTTCGCCTTTATTTTCTGCGAGACATCATCAGTGGCAGGTTGCGTGGACAATTTCTTACATATTACGCTCCTGTTGCATTTTCGGTGTTCTTCTTACGAATGCGAATTTGCGGTTTTTTTCCCACATTCCACAGCACTATGAACTGAACGCTTGTTTCAATGGAATGTTTTGGTTTCTGTTGCCGACTGTCAGACGGTCCATAAGTAAAAATTATCAATATACCGTAATATTACACGCAACTGAGGAAGACAGGACTAAAAAAGTTGAAGATGTCTACTATTTGACGTTCACAGAAACGGACTGGGTACCAGATACGCTTCCTAATGTAAGTATATTACGGAGAAATCGAAGATTCGAATACTAGAGAACGATTCTATCATCTCAAATGTCCCGCAGACGTGTTTGTCCCATATTGGGCAATGACTTCGAGAGAGTATCTAGGAATACAAATCGCACAGATGTGTGGTACAGCTTTGCGACACCGTCTGTTGAAACACGACGAATGGCACGTTTAACAAGAGGGTATAAATAATGACAACTTTTATTTTCGTGGTTTTTCAAAAAACATTGCGGAATTGTTTTAATATATACCAAGAATGTGAAACAGACTACGTTAGAATTTTGAAAGCATAAGGAGTATAAGGTTTGCACTTGTAGCCCGGTGACTTAAAAACGATCGGCCAGACATCCGCCATTTGCACGCTTTCAAAGAGGGTTAACACATACACTAGAAAAAAAAGTGTCGTACTAAACGGAAACAATCACCTCTTCAGAAACTCATGCATCTGGGAAAATATGTCAAGCAGTCAGCCCTTACAACACAAGTAAGGCCTGAATAAATACACGTGAGCGACAGAGTTGCAAACGGTTACGTACACACCACTGAGATGTTTCTAGAGTGTACTAAAGTCAGAGACAAACAGAAGGTATGCTCTTGAAATTCCTTAACTTCCTAAAACGACGGAACTTTTCGAGTGCCAAATGTATTTTGTTAGCGTGGCCAATAACAGACCAAGCTGTGTCGGTTCCAGAATACATAATGTCATAGGCAGCTTTCCAGGTAAGCAAATTCGTCTCTGGTTTTACGGTGGTGAGTTTCCTGCTCTGCTAATGGTGCAATTTGCTTGCCCGCGGCCAACAACACGTGTGAAAACAGAGAGGGTATTACGAAACCTGAATATGCTTTGGACGATAATGCGATAAAACAGTTAGCAATAAATGTAAATATTCGCTGTAGTATTTTAGGTAAAATTAGTTGCGTTATTTTTACTGAGGTAAAACCAAGGTACATCAGTTCCGTGGAAAGGCAGGCCGCAAGAGATGGGAACGTAGAGCAGAAACTTGCACCGGCACCGCGGCTACAGTCTTTCCTTGAGGGGCTGCAGAGGATTTCCCCGAGTTGGTTGCGATTCGAGCATGGGGGGGAAGCAGCGCCGCAGACATCGACGCCTTCGTTGGCAGCACGGCTGCAGCCGGCTGGTGCAGAGAGAGGCGATGGAGAGATTCGTCCGAATCTTGATTTCTTATTCAAATCTAACGCGCCAAACACGCCGAAAGCATTTGTATCCAGAATGCCGCTGCGACCCACTCCGTTCGCAGTTGTAACGAAATTTTCGGCGCAGTACTGCTCTCGCGACATTTCAAAAATTCACCTCTTTGTAATTGTTCGTTTATGTACTGCTGAAGAAACGAAAACCTCTGAACTAATTACGATGATGAGTCTACGAAACATTTAGATTTGGAAACAGAACGATTATGGAAATTATTGTCGATTATATCAGTTAGTATCATTTCCTGGTGACGAATACGATAGATTGTTACTTTCCACGTCTGCATACGAGTTTTAGCCGCTGTTTCAGAGCAATAAATCATTGTCTCTCCATGTGAACAAATCGGTGCTCGGCACTCACATTATGTATGTGAATGCCAACAAGATAAGTAAGAAGTAAGAAGACGTTGAATCTTTACAGCTCGTCCATTACTATTGCGAAAATATTGAAATGCTTTCAAATGCGAACAGAGTGTGTAATATAGCACACAATAGTTTGCTGTAGGGAGGTGGAAGTGTTATGCAAGCATGACGCCACAAGTGATTACTGGGAGTCAGTAGTGTTTTTCATCGAAGAATACGATGCGTAATTTCGATTGGACAGAATGATAACTTTGGCGAGTTTGTGTCTGAAAGGCCTAACTCTAAAAATGGGTTTATATAGATTAAATACAGTCATGTGAGCTTCTAACTCCGATGAATGTAAAGTTTGACTGATGGCTGTGCATTTACTATCATTTTTCCGTTTTCATTTTCTGCATCAAACCGCCATTATTCGCGAGAAAGTTAAAACTGCCGACATTGTGGAGCGCCAGCACCAGCAATAGCTACCTGAGGCAGCGACAAAGGTCTGTGGGCTGCAGCAGACGCAGAATTAACGGAAAAATAAACTCCGCTTCTATATTTCTACCATCTGCAAGCGCGATTAAAAGTGCCCAACGTCAGTACCGTGTCATTATGCGAATCCGACGATTTTGTGTAATCCCTTTTGGTGGTCAGTCAGTGACGCGTGTGAAAAAACGCGAACGTAAGCAGTGGCGGTGGAGGGGGGTTTCGCCGTCCTGCACTGTCACACATTATCAGACATGACCAGGTGCTGACCGCAGTCTCAATTCTTCGATAAAATGAAAGTGCTTAATAGCGTAAAATGATGGAATGCTGTGGTAGTGGTTTTTTCCTTCGACATACAGCAAGAAATCCGGCATCGGTGACCATGTTTCCGGAGTCGATATGATAGCGTTTACATGACGAACCAGAAGCGGTAGCGGCAGATCGGTTTATGAAAAGCACATTCGTTAGCCGTTTGAACAACTGTTAGATAACGATTTATATTTTGTTTGACACAGTGAAAGCGATTATTAACATACCGTTTCCTTTTCGTCGCGGGAACACGGAGAAACAAAGATTTTACTTTTACGCTTAACATTTCTCCTCCGTCCGACATTTATAATTTTCTGCAAAGAGATATCAGAATTTCCGTGTCCATTATTATATACAAGGTCCTTGATCGTTGAATGGCAGAATGGCGCCCGTAGACATCTTTTTCGCGCTGTTTATTCCGTTTCAACGTCTTATTCCTTATATCAAAGCTTAACACGGCAAGTCGCATGCTGCCATCGGTCGGCCATCGACTACACTGCGTCCTCTGTAACTCGTTTCGCAGTTACCTTCTTCTGCAACATCGGGCGCCATCAGAACGTCTTTAGATAGCGCTCTTTGGGGTGCGAATCACGCACTTCCAACAAATAAAAACAGAACATTCGTTCATAAAAATCTCTTGTAGTGGGCAACGAGAGAGGGCTGTAGCCTATTTGTGTGAAAGAAGGTAAATTGAGACAACTGTGAGCCGACAAGACTGCCACATCAGAGAAACAGGCAGTTGCGATTTCAAATCCGCCTCCACACAGCACCAGAGAATATCGTATAACGCAGTCAGGAGCCGTAGAATAAATTTCACACTGTTTTCGTTCTCGAGCGAAGCGTTGCTCAGCGCTTTCAAATAAGTAGTAGCATATTAAAACATGAAATAAGTTTATATTTTGTATTTCTTTTGAAAAGAATGGAAATAAATAAAGTTTTTTTTTTTTCGTCACGTTCCAACACTACCAGGAACATCTTTTCTGTTTTCCTGAAAGGAAAAAAACTGATTTCAATTTCAGGTGCAAGTATATTCCCTGCGTAGCGTACTTTTCAACTACTTAATATAATACGTGGCCTTAATTTCTCTTTAGTTCTTCAGTGACAGGGCACAATTCCTGGCATGGAGAACAAGAGACATAAGCAGTTAGGTGCGGCGCTGGAAGATACATCATGTGAATGGAGAAAGAGCTAAAGTAACAACCGGCGGCAGTCTTCAGAGAAAGCGGTCGCGAATCAGGTGTTGAGTGCGACGGACTACCTGGCGGATCTTGAAACGGAAAATCTGAACATGAACAGTAGCGGGAGGCAAAGGCCGGGCAAGTTCTCATACATAGGAAGATTATCCAGCAATCTGTGGGCGGCGATATACCACTGTGTGGACAGATTAAAGTTGTGTAACTGATCAGTGAGTGGGACAGGATACCGGCAGCAGACGCAGCATTATGCTGTGCTCAGAGGTTTGGAAATTAGTTCGCTGGCTTGAGTAGGGAGAGACTCCAATGTTTCTCTTAACGAGGTACACGGATTGACATGTGTCTTCTTCGTGGAAGATCAGAATTTGCATATGAATTATAAAGATATGTTATGTGCCTAATACTACTAAAGATGTACCCGGTAACAGTGGGGCAACTTTGAAATGTACAAGCAAAAATGCTTGACGTTTACTGAGTGTAGAATGAGGAAAGTCGGCAACAAACGAATAACCAGACAAAAATTGAATGTAAAATTGTTAATAATCACGCCGCTCGTAAAAAAGTGTTATACAGAGCGTTTCAATTGATTATACTGATACCGAGAAAATACACAGGTGTTCAAGGGTGAGAAACTATCGAAATGCTCGATAAAGATAAATAAATGATTGGATACAGCGAGACACGTCGCGCGTGCTCTACGGAGACAGGGGTGCGATGTGGCGCCTCAGCCGCTGTGGCCGCCATTAAGACTTGAGGAACGACTCAGCTGTCACTGCAGCCCTATGATGGCGGACATCTGTGGCCAAGTCTTAGTATTTCGTTCTTGTTTATCACGGTTGCTCAAAAAATTGAAACATTTATTCACACTATGCAGTATGTAATTCGGCACACCCTGTTACTAAATGTTCAGTTTATAAAGAAAGATATAAATTACATGAAGGGCATTTCTGCTCTGGCTGGAGCAACTGTCTCCTCCACGATTGCATGATAGACGTAACACTTCTATCAAGTGTGAGCATTTTCCTCATTCTTTACCTAAGAAAAATACGAGACTAGTAAAAATAATAGTCAACTTCGTCATGAATTACAGGCTCAGTTGTGCGTAGTTCGTAGGAACGTGGCAGGGACGATATCTTTAGTGAGTTTGTCTGTGGTGGACGCAACATAAAACCTGCGTTTCTGTAATTGCTGGTAACTCAATCGCATCACGAACATTATCGTTCAAAATTGTCAACGCGTTAAATTAACAGAAACGTACTGTTTGACTGCCAGTTGCCGCTTTCGTTACTCCTTCCTGTTTTGATTTCCTTAATAGAATCCCAGTTACTCCGGAGAATGCCTGAATCTAACTGCCATCATTCCGTGGCGCCAACACCAACAATCGACCGCTGATGAACCGACAGAGCTCTGTGGTCTGCAGGAGACGCAGAATTAATGGAAAGATAAACTCGGCTTCTGCATACTACGATCTGCGTTTGCGATTAATGTCTGAGTGTGCTTACAATCAGTACGGTGTCACCATGCGAATCTGGTGCTGGTTTCGTGATTTTGTGGATCGCGTGCTGGCTTTCCAGTGACGTGGCGGAATGTAGGCGGTCAACCTGGCTGGGTGTCATTCAGTGAGATACGTGTAGCGTCTGTAAAATGTGAATAATTTAAGCGGTGCTGGCTGAGCGACGTTTGCCATGCAGGAATGTTATACAGGGTGCGGAAAAACAATTTGACCAAAAGTGCAGGGCGGAAAGACAGTACGAATCATAGGAATTAGAGTGCCGCAAGTAAGAGCCGCAAATGCGTAATTTCGGCGCTACAGGAGTGTAATTAAAATCTGACATGGAGACCACTTTACCCAAAATGAATGGTAATTTATAGAAAATGTACGGCTGAACACAGTCTTTGGACTAACCAGTCTTCAGGATGAGAACAAGAAAACTAAAACATCACATACACGTTCATCATACTTAGGCGACGTACCACACAATATTTCCTTAGAAATGAGGACAATCGCGTGTCCATATTTAATACTTGAAGATGTCTTGAAAAGGTCAAAGTAAATGAAAAATGAGTCACCACTTAATTAAGTAAGCGTGTCGTAGCAAGTGACATAATGATAGTCGAACTCTCACGACTACATAGAAAGTGCTGGAAACGACAAAATGACGGAACGCGTTGGTAGCGATGTACAACTATAAAATTTAGTGGACGGCAAGTACGTGAAAGAAAATGCGAAACGTTTAAGCAAGTAGTAGATGTATAAATGTGGTGAGAAAAGCGTCTGGCACATTATTATGGGGCAACATATTATGAGCCCCTACAGCGTCGGTATTAATGGAACGAGAGGTACAGTGCAGCATTGGTCAGTTCCCCAGTTACCTATGGACTGAAAATGAAACGCAACTTTTAATGGCGTTGGTCGCATTGCTCCTATCATAGAGACGAACTAATTTTATAGTTTCTGTGATGTGGAAGTGATGACTCAGAGACCGATGAATAGTCTGATATCTGCTGCTCTCCGTATCTCGATATATCCCTGGGACACAGTAACCTATGAGACCAAATTTCCCTGATTTGTTCTCCTGGCAGAGGCGAACTATATTCTATTTACAGTTTTGACTGTACTGAAATGTCGTGAAATTTGCCTCACGTCCTCCATGTAGGTATCTGATACCTGCAGCAAGTTTCCATGTTTGTACTGAGCAGTCGGGATGAACGATACGACAGAGACGACGACTACACGGGAAACAACATTCAGATAAGGAAAATTTCGGAAACCGTTTTAATCATGTGGTTACATGTTAAACAGTAATCGGTTTTGCTAGAGTGAGCAAACGTCCATGTCCCGAGCTTCATAATTTTTACACGCGTGGTCCCTGCAATGCAGCTGTCCTCGACGAAGCAAACTTATCAGTCTTTGCGTAATACGAGGTGGAGACATTAACAGATGGTTTAGAGTACGGATTCCTGGCAGACGCCAGTGGAGTCGTGATGTGGTGGAGGGTGAAGAGGAGATTGGAAGTAGAGGAACGTTCAAAAGTCTCGTGTTCGGCCATTGAAGCGTTCGTAGGTGGTTTCTTGAGCGATCAGGATTACGCTCGTTGTGGAAAGAAGCGCGAGATGGGCACTGCTGCAAACACATTTCGCCAAAAAGCTTCGGGCGTTTAGGCACGGCGACAAAACCTCTCAAAGACTACAGACCCATCCACACGGCTGTGCACAGAGTCTGGGGGTGTCTTGTCTCCGGCCACTGTCTGCCGTGGCCCTCGCCACTAAGCGACAGGCTGGCTGTGGTCATAAGCACATTTCCAGGATCGATATCGCAGAGGTCGCGTGATGAGACGGAACTGCTATCAGCAGATCCGTTTGCAGAGACTGCTCTATGTAATGAATAGTAGCTGTCCTACTATTTGACGTTCACAGAAACGGACTGAGTACCAGATACCCTTCCCTACGCAAGTATGTTACTGAGAAATCGGAGATTCGAATAGTAGAGAACAATTGTATCATCGCAAATGTCGTGGCAGTTGTGTTTGTCCCATATTGGGCAATCGCTTCGAGAGAGTGTGTACATATACAAATCGCGCCGATCTGTGGTGCGGCTTTGCGATGTCGCCTGTTGAACCACAACGAATGGTACGTTTAAGAAGAGGAAATAAATATGACAACATTTGTTTTCGTGGTCATTCAAATAAATCGCGGGATTGTTTTCATATATACCAAGAATGTGGAACCGACTACGGTGGAATTTGGAGATATAAGACGCTGCAGGAATAAAATCGCATGTTGGCAACAGACGTCACGTAATCCGTTGGTCGAGGCGAACACAAAGCCGTGAGGAGTACAAGTTTTGCGCTTGTAGCCCAGTGAGTTAAACACGATCGGACAGATCTCCGCCGATTACAAGCTTTCCAAGTGTGTTAATACCTGTAGTAAAAGAGAAGTTGTATTAAATGGAAAAAATCGTCTGTCCAGAAATGCATGGCTCTTTTGAGAGTAGTTGCCGTGTTATTCTAGTGAGAAGCAAAAGGCCGGGCTCGCACGATTTCAGGGCTAGCATATGTGGCAGTGCGCAGCCGTTCATAATGAATGAGACGCGAGTGTGGATGTTATGTCGTCACTGTGGTGTACGAGCAAGTAACGCCGGCCGTGGTCTCCAGTTAATGAAGTACTGTCGCAAAGAGACTGCACAGCTACGCACTAAGCTCTCGATAACACGAGATACAATAATAACAACAACTCATTCTCTATCCATTATCATCACGACAATTGTAACACGCTTTTAGTATGTGGCCGGAATATGTAAAGAGCCACAGCACCGCGTCGCAATGGAAGGTGCCAAATTAAGGAGAACATGTCAAGCAGTCAGCTCCTAAAAGACAAGTTTAAACCAGAATAATTATATGTAAGCGACAGAGTTGCAGACGGTAAGATAAACACCTCTGAGATGATTTTAGAATGTATTGAAGCTAGAGCCAAACAAAAAGTATGCCCTTGAAATTCCTTAACTTCCTAAAACGACGGTCTTTTTCGAGTGCCACATGTCTTCTCTTAGTGTGGCGAACAACAGGCCAAGCTGTGTCGGCTATAGAATAGATGTAAACCTTCACAAGTTGCTTTCTCGGTAAGCAAATTTGTCTCCGATGCTGGTTTGACGACGGTGAGTTTCCTGCACTGCTAATGGCGCGTTTGATTGCCGGCGGCCACAAACACATGTGAAAACAGTGAGGGTATTAGGAAACCTGAATATGCTTAGGACGATAATGCGAGAAGACAGTTAGTAATAAATGTAAATATTCGCCGTAGTGTTTTGGCAACATTATTTACGTTGTATATATTCAGGTAAAACCAAGGAACATCTGTTCCGTGAAAAGACAGGCCGCAGAGACGAGAGTGTACAGCAGTAACTTGTACCGTCACGGCGGCTACTGCCTTAGCGCTGGGAAGCTGCAGAGGCTCTCCTAGAATTGATAACTTTTAACCCGTGGTGGAAGCAGCGTCGCAGACATCGACACCTTGTTTTCCAGCACGGCAGCAGTCGGCTGGTTCAGAAAGAGGAGACGGAGACATTCGTCCGAAGCTCGGTTTGTTATTCACGGCTAATCCGGCGAAGAACGCCGAAAGCGTGTGTCAGGGCAATGTCGCTGCGATACACTCCGTTCCCATTTGTAACGAACGTTTCGGCACAGTTCCAAGTCTCTGTAATTGTTCGTTTACGTATTGCTGAAGAAACAAAAGCCTCTGAACTAATTACGATGGTGAGTTAACGAAACATTCAGCTTTGCGAAGACAACGGCTATGGAAATTACTCTCGCTTATATAAGTTAATATCATTTTCTAGCGACCAGTATCATGGGTAGTTTCTGTTGGAACGAACGACGACTTTTGCGATTCGGTTTCTACGTCTGCATACGAGTTTCAGCCGCTGTTTCAGAGCGATAAAACATTATCAATCCCTGTTAACAGGGAGCTCACACAACGTTTGTGAATGCCGACATGATAATTAAGCAGTAACAAGACGAAAAATCTTTTTAGCTCGTCAATTACTATTGCGAAAATATTGAAATGCTTTTATATGCGGACAGTGTTTAATATAGCAGACAATCGTTTGCTACAGGGAGGTGGAACTGTCACGCAAGCACGATGTCACAAGTGATTAGTGGAAGTGAGTAGCATTTTTCATTGAAGAATACGATGCGTAATTTCGATTGGACAGAATGATAACTTTTGCGAGTTTGTGTGTGGAAGGCCTAACTCTAAATGAGGGTTTAAATGGACTACATACAGTTATGTGTGCCCCACCGACGTTGTTTATCGTTTAAAGGTTTATCGTTTATATATGACGATAGTATCTGTTCCCGAAAGAACAGTTACCGTTGATGACCTTGCAGCTTTCGTAGAAATGATAAGTAAATGGACACGCTAGCTGCAACAGGCGTTGATATACTTCACTGGGGACATGTTGAAAATGTGTGCCCCGGAGATCCCGGGTTCGAGTCCCGGTCGGGGCACACATTTTCAACATGTCCCCAATGAAGTATATCAACGCCTGTTGCAGCTAGCGTGTCCATTTACTTATCATTTCATTTAGTTTATCGTTTACATGTAAAGTTTGATTGGTGGTTGTGCATTTACTATAATTTCTCCGTTTTCATTTTCTCCATAAAACCGCCATTGTCAGCGAGCAGGCACTTATGCAGTTTAGCAGGTACGGAAAATTATGAGCAGCATATTCTCATCATCAACTCATTAAATGAAAATGGATGTTATATGGTGAATGATCACCAGTTCAATATTTTCGAATCATAGGCGGCCGCTGCCGCGGCCGCATTCCAAAAAAAAAACTCCCAACCTAACCTCAAGTGGGCTACGCTACAGATGTGTAAATATACAGTGGGGGGAGTTTATTAAAAGTTTGTTAATTTTGCACTGGCGTTTGATTGTGGCTAATTAGTAAAAATACATACCTACCGTTTCGTTAAAATGAACGTATACTGTAATCGACAAAATATTGAAAACTAAAAAAAAAAAAAAAAAAAAAGTTAAAAAAAATTTAAAACAATTTTTTTGATGTAAATAATTGACTGGGGCGAAAATAAATATCGTATTCGTAATCAGCGTATCACATTTGACTATAATCGATCAAATTTTGGAAAGAAATGAAAAATTTTTTCCGTACCTGCTAAACTGCATAAGTGCCAGCGATTAAGTGATAAACTGCCGACATTGTGGAGCGCCAGCAGCAACAATAGGTCGCTGGGGCAGCGACAAAGCACTGTGGGCTGCTGCAGACGCAGAATTAACGGAAAAATAAACTCAGCTTTATCTTTCTACGATGTGCAAGCGCGATTAAAAGTGCCCAACGTCAGTACCGTGTCATTATGCGAATGCGACGCCGGTTTTACGATTTTGTGTAACCCGTGCTGGCGTTCGAGTGGCGTCCCTTTTGGTAGTCGGTCAGCGACGTGTGTGAAAAAAAGCAAACGTGAGCAGTGGCGGTTGGGCGGGGTTTCGCCGTCCTGCACTGTTACACATTATCAGACATGACCGCAGTCTCAATTCTTCGATAAAATGAAAGTGCTTAAAACCGTAAAATGATGGAATGCTGTGGTAGTGTTTTTTTCGCTTCAAATTACAGTACGAAACCCGGCATCGGTAACGAGGTTTCGGGAGTCGATGTGATAGCGTTTACATGACGAACCAGCAGCGGTAGCGGCAGTTCGGTTTATGAAAAGCACATTCGTTAGCCGTGTGTAGAACTGTTAAATAACGTTTATATTTTACTTGACAGAATGGAAGCGATTATTAACATACCGTTACTTTCTCGAAACGGAAACACAAGAGATTCAAATATTTTCTTTTTACGCTAAACATTCTCCTCCGTTCGACATTTATAATTTACTATAAAAAGGTATCAGAATTTCAGTGTCCATAAACTCTGAATATAATTGCCATCATTCCGTGGCGCCAGCAGCAACAATCGACCGCTGATGCAGCGACAGAGCTCTGTGGTCTGCGGGAGACGGGGAATTAACGGAAAGATAAACACGGCTCCTACATTACTATGATCTGCAATTGCGATTAATGTCCGAAGGTGCTTACAACCAGTACAGTGTCACTATGCGAATCTGGTGCGGTTTCGTGATTTTGTGGATCGCGTGCTGGCTTTCCAGTGACGTGGCGGAATATAGACGGACGACCTGGCTGGGTGTCATTCAGTGACGTATGTGTAACGAACGTATGAAGCGACTAATTTAAACAGTGCTGTTTGAGCGAGGTTTGCCATCCAGCACCGATATACAGGGCGTGCAGAAACAGTTTGACCAAAAATGCAGGGCGAAAGGACAGCATGAAACATAGGAATGTGTGTATGGCAACTAAGAGTCGTAAACGCATATTTTCAGCGATACGGGAACGTAATTGAAATCTGCCATACTGAGGCCCTTGTTCAAAATGATGGGTATTTTACAGAAAATGTATACATACATTTCAAGCGTCACAAACACGTGTATCGCATTTAGCTGACGAACGAGACAGTACTTCTTCAGAAATGAGGACAATCACATGCCCATGTTTCTTGTTTGAGTATATTTAAAAAAAGTGAAAATGAGTGAAAAATGAGGGACCACTTAATTAACAGGAGTATGTATAGAGAATGTTCAAACTGACCACCGTTTCCATGGCTGTCGTAGCGCCTTAAATATTTAACTGCGACCTGTATTTTCTATACTCAGATTCCTTCGTTTGACACTCTCTTTGTGCGCTACGCTTTTGGTCAAATAGTTTTTCCGCCCTGTAAATGCCAGACGATGCGTTACACAATGTTGTTCGAATTCTCAGGAGTCCAGTACACTTAATCGTTCGTAGGATGTTCTAACAATGGCAAAATGTCAGAATGCGTTGGTAGCGATTTGTAACTTTAAAGTTCAGTAGACAGTAACTATGTTAAAGGAAATGTGACACGTATAACGAGGCACTACGGAATTAGACGTGTAATATGTTTTCTGATTACAAAAAGTTCTCTAGTGGAGCGGTAACCGCATAAATGTCGTGACAAGCGTGTGTGTCACGCTATTATGGAGCAACGTATGAGACCCCACAGAATCGGTATTAGTGAAAGCATTCACCGTTGCTCAGTTGCCAAGGCGTTCAAAATTAAACAAAACACTTAACTGGGTGTATGACATTGGAACTAATGGCTCTGAGCACTATGGGACTTAACTTCTAAGGTCATCAGTCCCCTAGAACTTAGAACTACTTAAACCTAACTAACCTAAGGACATCACACACATCCATGCCCAAGGCAGGATTCGAACCTGCGACCGTAGCGGCCGCGCGGTTCCAGACTGTAGCGCCTTTAACCACTTGGCCACCACGGCCGGCCATTGGAACTATCATCGTGAATGAAGACGAAATAAATTTATAGTGTCTATGATGTGGAAGTGTGGATTCAGAGACTGATGAATACGGTGAAATTAATTCCTCTATTTCTTTTTTTTTTTTTTTTTTTTTTTTTTTTGTTCGATAAATATGTACGACACTATGGAACCAAGTAGCACCTATTCCTTCTCCCGACCAGAGGCAAACACTATTCCACTTATTAACTGTTTTGACAATACTGAAATGTGGTGAATATTGCTTCTAGCCCTGCACCAAGGTGGGCTAAGAGAATCGGATACCTGCCGCGAGTTTCCATGTTTGTACTGGGCAGTCAAGATGAAAGGCGCGACAGAGGCATCGACTACGCGGGACACAACATTTAGATGACCAAAATTTCGGAAACCAATTTTCTGTTGTGATGGTTACATGTGAGACCTTAATAGATTCCACTAGCCGGAACGACCGCCTGCGGTGCGTTCCAAGCTTCATACGTTTCACACCTATGGTCTCCGCTGAGCAACTGTCAACGATGGAACAAACTTGGCGGTGTTTTCGTATTGTGAAAGGAAGACGTCAACATGTAATGTAGAGTACGAATTCCTTACGGAGGTCAGTGAAAATATAGGATGGAGAAGTGTGAGGAGCAGATCACACGTAAAGGGATGTTGAAAAGTCTTATCCAGGCCCATTAAAGCGTTCGAGGCTGCTTTATTAATAGACGGGAATTACGCTCGTTGTCGAAAGAAATACGAGGCGGGCACTGGTGGAAGCGTTTTGCACCTGAAAAGATTAGGCGTTTAGATATGGGCAGGAGACTTGGAGTAAATTCACATTCCCACCGCTGTACGCAGGGTTAGGGGATGTTTTTGTTCCCAGCCACTGTTGTGAGCTTGAGCCTTTGCCACTAAGCGAGAGGCGGCTGTGGTTGTAGGGACACATCCAGCATCGACATCGCAGATGTGGAATGTAGTTGCAGTCCTACCATTTTACTGTCACAAAACGATTTGAAGGCCGCATACACCTCCCGAAATATGTATATAACCGACAAATCAGAGATTCGAATACTAGATAATAATTGTATCATAACGAATTTCCCGCAGATGTGCTTGTCCCACACTGGGCAATCATTTAGAAAGAGTACCTAGGCATACAAATCGCACTGGGTCGTGGGACAACTTTGCGATGTCGACTATCGAAACACGAGTGATAGCACGTTTAATAAGAGACAATCAAAATACTGACTTTTGTTTTACGTGATAATCAAAACAATTTGCAAGATTGTTTTAATATATGGCAAGAATATGAAGGACACCACGGCAGAGTTTCGAGATTGGCCGAAGGTACGGAACACGGTTTGTGTCCAAAATTTTACACAGGCCGACGTGCAGCGTGTAACGCATTTAGGCCCCGTGAACAAAGCTCTTGTGGAGTTGGTTCTCGCGACCGGCTCTGCCCAGCAACAGGAAAGAAGAATATGGATGAGACAAGTTTTTTTTGTTTTAATCTTCTACCGCCTTGTCAGTGAATTACTGTTTGACTTGAACGTGTTCTTTGTCCTCACAGGTGCAGTGTGTAAAGGTTCTGGATAGATATATTTTAATCTGTTTCCAGTTACGAATGGAATCTGTCGACACACACCGCGTTTAAATTCCGCATCGGCACAAAGCAGGTGACATTGTCGACAATTTTTTATGCATCTTCACAATCGATGTCTGTTGACAATATAGACGCTGATAATGCGTATAAGAATTGGGTGTGACTCAAGACGAATCTTTCTAGCCGTTACAAGTCTAGATAACCTTGAAGCGTAAATACGTAACAACTCTTACCACACAAAGCGTGTGATCTGGGTGGGCATAATAAAACAGAATCTCATGCATTAACTGACCCGGATAAAAATGTTTTGACGGTGTGTTTTGACGATTTCTGTACGTGTTTTCTGGAAGATTTTCTCACACAACCTCCTCCTCCTCCTCCTCAGAAATTTAGGATACCATCAGCTGGAGGCAGCTGTGACAGAAGGCCGGCCATGAATGTGCGGACTGCGAAGCAGCACTGTCGGCATGCATTAAAAAAGGTGCAACTGGCCATCGACTATGCGTGTGATTCACATGTTGGAACGGACACGCATCTCGTGAATGGCGGGCGACGCGACATCCTGCTGTGGGTAGATTTTAAGAAAGGTCAGATAACAGCCGTCACTCGCGAGAGAGTCGAACTGCCATCAGTGGCAAAGCTCTGTAGGCCGCAGGGGACGCAGAACTGACGGAGAAATGTGTTCGGCTTAACTATGTATAATATGTCGCACTTGGGTTCTAAGCAAAAATATTGGCAACACTGTTAACGACGCAAAACCGAGACAAACAGACTATTTTATTTCATACAAGGGTTTTACGTATTCTGTCATCAGAGAGGCCGCACAGATCAGATTTCGCAACTGTAGTTTCAACCTGGACAGCGGCTGCACTCCACAGTAATTCGTCGAATCATTGACGCCCCGACGTGGGGAAACAGCGTCGCAGACATCGACATCTTCCCTGGCAGCACGACGACAATGATACGGTCACCGAAAGAAGAGCCATGGAACTTTATAAGATAATCCTGAATCGCTACTCGAGTTTAACTCGGCGAGAACACGGACAGCGTCTGACGCAAGAATGCCGTCGCGAGCAATTCCATTCCCAGTTGTAACGGAATTTTCGGCCCACAGCAGGTTTCGTGGCAATTTATAAACGTCATTTTAGTTGTCCGTTTATCTCATAGCGAAGAGCTATAGAGCGGTTAACGAGAAAGAAATGCGATTACGATGATGAAGTGAAGTCTTTTCTGAACTGTAGTTTAATCGGAAGACCGTAATATTTCTTGTCGTGTTTTCTATGGGTTAAGGGAGACAACACTATGGTCTTTCAGTGAATTCCCCTAGGCAATGAAAGTAAAAAAAACAGATTTACCCAGAGTTGGGAAATCGCTTCATCGCCTCACTAGTAAAGGCGACCTCATTTCATGGCAGATGTGGTTTGGAAACTGAGTTTCAGCTGTGGGCAAAAGTTTTCTACCGAAACTAACTAGAGACGCTCCTTACTTCCCAAATAAAGCATCGCATACGGCGAGAACTGAATAACAGGCACAGAAGTGAAAGAGAGGAACTCGTATATAATGATTTCATCATTTTTTTCCTTTCTGGTCTCAATATACACCTGTGGCACAGCCTGAGCAAAACGCGTGTGACTTTGTGGTCCACGTGTAGGAACGGTCAAGCATAGTCTGTCGGAACAAAGAGGTGCTATCAGTTTCTTAAGACCAGAAGACAAAACAGCTTCATTTGTCACCAATCCTGATTAGACTGAAAGCTGCTACATGTAGCATCTGGAACCGTACGTGGGTAAACTCCAAAGCAGTTTCGATATTTACTTCGAAGCGTCGGTCGGAACGAAAGAAAAGTAGTATGCGCCATTCACAGAAATATTCAGAGTACGTTATAGTGCTACAACGATGAAAAATAATATTACGACAATGTCAAACCTTATTTTCATAAAATAAAGAATAACTGACGATATTAAAATTGTAATTATAATTTTATTATTTTAATTTTTGAGCTCAGTGAATCAAAGACTTTCTATTGCACGGAATAAACTAGCATTGTTTGTACTACGAAACTATATATGATTCTTAAGTGAGAACTAATTCTATGTAAGACATTTTGTCTGGGCGGGTTTTGTGCTCGTACTGGTCGGTAGAGAGAGAAAAGTTTCTTAATCGATGTATGTAATGTGAATGTATAAAGGCTATAAAAAGGAGAGAGAGAGAGAGAGAGATAATTCTAGCGGACAATGACCATATTGTATAAGAAATACGATATCTCTAAAGCGTATCGTACTGTGGTTTAAAAAGACTGAAAATTTCGGTGTTTAATCTAAACCTGTCCTGAATAACAGCGAAGAACATTTATGTCATCATATATTGTCTTCGTTTGACCACGGTTGTGATTCGCATGTTACTTTTTGTTACGCGACGTGTTAGGAATATTTTCATTATACGCGCAAAAGTGCACGCAGCTTTGATCGAACCTGCATCTTTCGGAAACGATAACTCTTAATCAGCACAATGACGCGAATACGGTCTGAATCGCAACCGTGATCACAAAAGTGTTTCCTGGACCTGATTTTTATAAATGTGTAGACTTGAAAGCGAACAATATTGCACCATCGCTGGCTCGCAACAATTGAAAGGAAACAAAACAGGGACTGAACAACTTTAAATTTTAAGGCCGTCAGCGTTACGAAATCTGAACGACGTAAGTTAATGAATTAAATATTAACAGGAAGAGAATTATTAAATTTTCAAGATTAAATGATAGCAAGAGGTTAAAACATTTTAGAATCATTACGTTTCTTTGCATTAGTAGTTGAGTATCAGATACCATCATATCTATTTAAAAGATAGTGCGTAAATTACATTGCCACCTTTTATAAATATTGGCTGGCTCTGAGCACTATGGGACTTAACTTCTGAGGTCATCGGTCCCCTAGAACTTAGAACTACTTAAACCTAACTAACCTAAGGACATCACACACATCCATGCCCGAGGCAGGATTCGAACCTGCAACCGTAGCGATCGCGCGGTTCCAGACTGTAGCGCCTAGAACCGCTCGGCCACTCCGGCTGGCTATAAATATTGTTCTAGCAATTCAACATGAGACGCTTTCCTGTGTAAAGTCAGTGTATTGGAGACATATTAAACATTTTATTAGTACACACTAGTTTTAGCTTAGCAACTGTGCTTGCCGTAATTGGGACACGGTTTTTAAAGATTATCAACATACACAATGCGTGCCATTTTGTAGTGCGGTTTCCTGGTATGGACTTTTCGGACACGTCGGAGAGCGGACACCACACTTCGTACGAGCACCTAGTAATGTTAAATTTCTTCTCTATTCTCATTAGGGCAACTTTCATGCTGATTTGATACGTGGATGGAATGTGTAAGAAATCACAGCACTACTTCGCAGAGGAGGAAGCAAACCACAACGAAAACTATTTGGCAACAAAGCCTGTGCGATTCGAATGTCGATGCAGAAAATAAAGCGATGGAAATTTGTGCGTTTGGAACACGTAATCCCCGTTTTCCTAACGATCGATTAGATGTACGCCATTTACATGTTTAGATAACATTATTAAAGCAGTACTAGAACAAACAGTACACCATTTAAACGCTAAAACTTAATTATAGGACAAATCTTTCGCAATACTAAACGCATCGTCTCAGTGAGAAGACTGTAAGGCCGAGCTCTGTCGAAGGCAGGGGCTGCACGTGTGGCGCTGCAGAGTCGGCCGTAATAAACAGGGCGAGTGTGTCCGTGTTGTGACGTCACGGTTGTGTACCACGTAACGTGGCCTGCCGCGATGGGTACAGAATGTGCGTACATTTTCCAAAGTAGGTGTCTACATCTGCATATTGTGCGTTTCCCGGGCTGGGTGGACGGCAGTGAATTACCAGCACTGCTTACGATACAAGTGCTTGCAGACCGTCTCAAACACACGTGAAACAAAAGTCGTTACAGTCTGCCCAGTGACGGAGCACTGAGTAATGGTTGGACACTCTTCTTTCAAAAGGGAGAATTTTAACCCAACTGACGCCACAAGCTACGCACCAAACCTGCTTCAGAATCCTTCCATGGGTTGAAAGCAGGGATGCGTGTCGGTCGTCAGGTGTAAAACGCTACGAATGGCGAAGATTTTGAGACGACGGGATGTTAATCTCTAACTCGGTATACGGGCGTCCTCCATCTGTAACGTATTCGGTTCTTCACGCTTCATATCTCGATACTGTGTCGGTATCTGTACTGGAGTATGCAGGGACCATAGCCTCTTATTCTGTGTACATTCGGACATCACAGATGTTAGTTCTTAAGCCATAATGACACACACCACAGGTACTCCTGAGGAAACGGCCAGAAAACTGTATGCTTCCCGGCAGGCCGATATTTGCTCTTCTGTAGAAGCGGCCAGCTAAATGAGCCACAGTCCAACATGAACAGGAATTCTGTCGTTCGTGAAAATAAAGACTTGTCAGGACAGTGTGTGAAACGTTTGCTGTCGTCCCACCTGACCAAACGCAACAAGGATAGATACCGGATTAGCACTGCGAGTCTTGGGGAAATTAGCTTAACGGAATTGCTACACGTGTGACGCTAATACGACACGGAGATCCGTCGTTGAAATGAGTGCTTAATACTGCAACTGTCGTACCCACCTGGTTTCGAACCTCGACACGGCAAGGATATATGAACTTGCCGTCTACATGTGTGTGTCTACGGTCTAAAGTATGAAACGCTGTGTGTGTCCAAAGTTTCACGTACGCCAACGAGCGCCGTACAACGCAAACAGGCGCCGTAAAATAAAATAAAGCTTTGGTGGCGTTCGTTCTCGCGTTCGGCGCTGCCCAGACACGACAGAATAATATCGCTGACGCAAGATTTTTTTTATTTTTATCAGCATTCCAGTAAATAACTAGTTAGTTTCCATACGGTACTCCTCTTCACGTGTGCAGTGTGTTAAGGCCGATGATAGATCTTTTTCCTTTTCCGTTACCAGATACGAATGCAGTCTGTAGAAACACAGAAGGACAACAGCTGGACACATTGGCACGAAGTAAGACAGGTTGTCACACTGCGATTATATTCCGCCTCGATGCGAAACAGACGACGCTGTCAACTTGTTTATTAAACCTTCACAATCGATGGGTGGTGACAACATATCTGCTAATCCTGTGTACTTGTTTAAGGTTTCGCCTCGACTCGACAGGAATTTTTCTAGCCATCATACGTCTTCAAAGCCGTGGAGTGTAAATAAGTTCTATCCCTTACCGCTACGCATATTCTGCACCACGTGTGTCATTAAAGTGAGCATAATATAAGTAGCACAAGCGTTACCTGGCTTGGACAGAAAGGTTCTGAAGGTATTTTTTGGCGATTTCTAAACGTGTTTTCCAGAAGATTTTCTCACAGAACGGTCTACTTCTTAGGAGTGTAGGATACAATCAGCTGGAGGCAGCTGAGACACAAGTCCATCCATGTAGGTGCGGTGTGCGAAAGAGCACACTTCGAATGCATTACAATGTTACAACTGCCAGCGACTAGGGGTGAGATTCACGTGTGGGAATGGACACGCATCTCGCAACTGGACGGCTACGCCAGGCTCTGCTGCTCGTAAATATTAAAAACTAAGTCGCTGGGCCAATTAGGGATTCACTCTCGATCAGATGTTGCATATACATTTTTCTCCCGCTTTCGTTTGGTTCAGAAAACCGCCATTACTCGCGGCAGACTTTAAAATTGACATCGTTCTGCGTAGTAGCGGCAACAATCAGTCGCTGAGGCAGCGACAAAGCTCTGTCGGTTGCAGGACACGGAAGACTAACGGAAAAAGAAATTCATCTTACACATTACTGCTATCTACATTTGTGATTAACGTTTAAATATGCACATAATCGGTACAGTGTAATTACGCGTATATGATACTGGTTTCGTGATTTTATGTGTCGCGTGCTAGCGTCCCAGTGACGTGGCAGAATATGGGTGGCAGTCACCCAGCGTTCGTAAAAAAAAGAAAAATTTAAGCTGTTCTGATTCAGCGAAGTTTGCCATCCGGCATACAGGGTGCATAGAAACAATCTGACGAAAAGTGTATCGTGGAAACGCAGCATGAAACACAAAAATTTGAGTATAGCAACTAGGCTTCGCGACTGAATATTTTCGGCGGCACCGGAACGTAATTAAAATCCCACACAAGAGCGTCTTGGCTCTAAATGATTGGTAGTTTACAGAAAATATATACGTAAACACAGGCTGTGTGAACTAACCAACCGCCACCAGGAGAACAAGATAAATTTAAAGCGCCACTTACACGTGTATCGCACTTAGCTGTCTTAGGACACAGCACGTTTTTAGAGATGAAGAGAATCAGATGTGCATGTCTCATGTTTCAATATGTCTTAAAAAGGTGAAAAAGAGTAAAAAACGATCCGCCACTTATTGCTATAAGTATGTCATAGCAAATGTTCAAAGTGGCCACAGGTGCCATGTTGGCATAGCGCCCGAAATATTCAACTGACACTTGCAATACCGAAATTCCTTCATTTGATGCTGCCTTCCTGCTCTGCACTTTCAGTCGAATTGTTTTTCCCAACCCTGTTTCTTCTAGACGTGACGCGACAGTAACGGTCGAATTCACAGCCATCCAATACACTTCGTCTGTGGTAGAAAGTGCTAAATACGGCAAAATGACGGAATGTGTTACGAGCGATTTATAACTTTGAAGTTCAGTACACAGTAACTACGTAAAAGCACATGTGATACATTTAACCAAATCGTTACGAAGCAAGATTTAAATACGTTTCCTGATTAGAATGGGCAATGATTTCTGAGCAGTATGTAGATACACAAATCGTGCCAATCTGTGGTACAACTGTGCAATGTCGGTCATTTAAACGCGACGGGTAGCACACTTCACAAGAAGAAATGAAAATGATAATCTCATTTTTCGTAGTAAAAAAAAAATTGCGGTATTTTTTTGACGTACAGCAGAAATGTGAAACAGACTACTGTAGAATTTCGAGGTGGAAGACGTGACGGGAACAATGTCAGCATGTTGTCAACAGAGGACAGGAGATTCGTTTGTCGAGGCGAAGACAATGCCTTAAAAAAGTATTTTTGCGCTTATCGCCCAGAGAGTAAAAGAGAGTAAAACACAGTCGAACAGATATCCGCCATTTCCACGTTTTCAAACTGTTTTACACTTACAGTAGAACAAAATTGAGACGCTTTGAAATAGCGAAGAATTTACTTTTTTCAAAAAACCATAATGTGTCAGAGCACTCACTGTATTATTTTAGTGAGGAGAATGTGAGGCCAGCCACACTCCATTACAGAGCTAGCATATGTGGCAGTGCAGAGCCATTCGTAATGAATGAGTCGCGAGTGTGGATGTTATGACGTCTCCAAAGTGTATCAGCAAGAGACGCCTGCCCTGATCTTTAGATAATAAAGTACTGTCGCAAAGAAACTGCATAGATACTCACTAAGCTGTTGATAGTACGAGACATAATAAGAACAACTTTCTCTTTTCCATCACCATTGTCATCAGGACAATCATAACACTCTCTTAATATGTGGCCGGAATATGTATAGTGCCACAGCCCCACTTCGCAATGGAAAATGCTGTAATAAGGAAAACATGTCACCAGTCAGCTAGTAGAAACACGGGTAAGGCGAGAAAAATAATTTGTAAGGTGCAGAGTTGCAAACGGTTACATATACACGACTGAATGTTTTTATGGCGTTTTAAAGCTAGAGCCAAACAAAAAGTGCGCCCTTGACATTCCCTAAGTTCCTAAACAGACGGAATTTTTCGAGTGCTAATTTTATTTTCTTAGTGTGGCCAATAACAGAGTAAGCTGTGTAGGTTCCAGAATACATGTAAACTCTCGTAAGTAGCTACTTTTCCAGGTACGCAAATTCGTTTCCGATGCCGGTTTGACGACGATGAGTTTTCTGCGCTGCTAATGATGGATTTGCTTGCCGACGACCACAAGCACATACGAAAACAGTTAAGGTATTACGAAACCTGAATAAATTTAAGATGAGTAATGCGAAAAAGCAGTTACTAGTAACTGTAAATATTGGCTGTGGTGTTATACGCAAAAATAGTTACGTTACTTATATTCACGTAAAACCGAGCCCCATCACTTGTGTGAAAAGACAGGCCGCAGAGAGGAGAATGTACAGCAGCAACTTGTAGCCGCTCGGCGGCTGTTACCGTAGCATCGACAGATGACAGGAGTCTCAAGACTCGTTTACGTTTTAAGCACGGGGGAAGCAGCGTCGCAGACGTCGACAACTCGTTTGGCAGCACGGCTGGAGTCAGGTGGTCCAGGAAGAGGTGGTGGAGACATTCATACGAACCTCGATTTGTTACTCACGTTTAAACCGGCCAAGAACGACGTTGAATGTCGTTGCGACACATTCCGTCCACAGTCGTAACGGAATTTTCGGCGCAGTGCTGTTTCAGTGGCATTTCGTAAATATCTCATCTTTGAAACTGTAGCTTTATGTATTGCTGAAGAACTGAAAACCCTTGAACTAAGAAGAATGCAATTAACAGTTGACGAAACATTTAGCTATGGAAAGAGAACGGTTACGGAAATTACTGTCGCTTTTATCAATAAGTACTGTTTTCTAGAGGCGAATACGATAGTTAACCCATGTTCGGATGAACGACGAGTTTGGTGATTCGGTTTCCACATGTGCTGTTTGATGACAATGAATCATCATCTCTCCGTGTGAGCAAACCGGTGGTCGACGCTCACATAACATATGTGAATACTGACGTGATAATTAAGAGGACCAAAGGTGACAGCTTTGAGTATCTCCTAAATTACTATTGCGGAAATATTGAAGTGCTTCTGCATCGGACAGAATGTGTAATAGAGCTCACAGCCGTTTACTGTAGTGAGGTGGAAGTGTTGTGAAAACATTACGCCACAAGTGATTAGTGGAAGTCAGTGGCATTTTTCATCGAAGAATACGATGCGTAATTTCGTTTGGACATAACGGTAACTTTTGCGACATGCAGTTTAGCAGGTACGGAAAAATTTTTTCATTTTTTAGTCATCCAAATCGTTTCATACTTGGCATATATAATGTTTACATGCAGTTGCCAACAGTTCAATATTTTCGAATCATAGGCGGCCGCTGCCGCGGCCGCATTCCAAAAAAAAAAACTCCCAACCTAACCTCAAGTGGGCTACGCTACACATGTGTAAATATACAGTGGGGGGAGTTTATTAAAAGTTTGTTAATTTTGCACTGGCGTTTGATTGTGGCTAATTAGTAAAAATACGTACCTACCGTTCCGTTAAAATGAACGTATACTGTAATCGACAAAATATTGAAAAATTAAAAAAAAAAAAAAATTTTTTTAAATTTAAAACAATTTTTTTGATGTAAATAATTGACTGGGGCGAAAATAAATATCGTATTCGTAATCAGCGTATCACATTTGACTATAATCGATCAAATTTTGGAAAAAAATGAAAAATTTTTTCCGTACCTGCTAAACTGCATAAGTGCCGTCGTAATTTTTGGCTTAAGGCTTTGCTCGCCTATAACTTCGCTAAACGTTACGTTTGACTGGTGGTTGTGCAATTATTATCATTTTCCTCCGTTTTCATTTACTTAATTAAATCGACATTACTAGCTAGAAAGTTTAACTGCCGACGTTGCGGGAGGCTAGCCCCAACAATCAATGGCTGGGGCACTGACAAAGCTCTGTGGGCTGCAGAAGAGGGAGAATCAACAGAAAAATACATTCGGCTTCTACGTTACTAAGATCTGCAAGCATAATTAAATACGTTCAAAGTCAATACAATGTCATTATTTGGCGATTTCGTGTAACCAGTGCTGGTATTCGTGTGACGTGGCGGAACATGGGGGGACGACCCGTTTGGAAGTCATCCAGAGACGTATGTGCCACGTATGTGAAAAAAGGCATAACTTATGCAGTGCTGTTTAAGCGAGATTTTGTCATCGTGCACCGTCGTTCATGCCAGAGATGAGCCGACTAGATCGCTGACCGCATTCCCAGGAGTTCAATACTTACTTAGTCTCTGATAAAATGATTGTGCTACAAACGGTAAAATGATGGAATGTGGTGGTAGTGTGTTTTACCTTTAAAATACAGTAAAAAATTCGGAACCGGTAACGGCATTTCGAAAACCGATATGATAGTGTTTACATGACGAACCACAAGCGGTGGTGGAAGATCGGTTTGTGAGAAACACACTCGGTAGACATATGTAGAACTGCTAAGGAATGTTTTACTTTTTGTTTCACGCAATGAAAGTAAATATTAACATACCTTTCCTGTTACAAAACGGAAACACAGAGAAGCAAAGATTTTATTTTTACGCTTAACATTTCTCCCGCTTTCGATATTTACAATTCTCAACAAAAGGCCATCAGAATTTTCGTGTGCACTATTATATGCAATGTCCGTGATGGCCGCGTGTCACAAGATGCCCAGTAGACATGTTACTCTTTTCCGCGCTGTTTATTTCTTTTTAGCGTCTTATTGTTTATATCACTGCCGGACACTGCAAGTCGCCTACTGCCATCTCTCGACCAACGGCTGCTCTGCGTCCTCCGAAACTCCTTTCGCAGTCAACGTCTTCTGCCACGCGAGGCGCCAATAGAACGTGTCTCTCCATATCGCTGGTTCGGCGTGAATCACGCATTTTCGTGAAATGAATAAAAAAAAAATAGAAATCTGTTTTTGTGGGCGTGGAGAGAAGGCTGCGGTCTTTTAGCATGAAAGGAGGTAACACGTAATATGAAATAACTGTGAGCGAACAAGACTGCCACGTCACAGAGACAGGCGGCTGCGATTTCAAATCCGTCGGCACACAGCGCCAGAGAGTATCGCATAACGCAGTCTGGCGGTGTGGAATAAACTTTGGATTGCCTTCGTACGACCGTAGCGATGGCCAGCGCTTTCAAATAAATTTGTATTACAGATATGGGATAAGTTGATTTTTTTGTACTGCCTTTCTAGAGAATGGAAATAAATAGATTCCGTTTTTCGTCACAGCTTTCAACACTACAGAGAACGTTTTTTCTCGTCCGAGGTAAACTCTGAATTGAATATCGGGTTCGAGGCTACTCGCTAAGAACTGTTACTTCCATCAGTTTAAAATAATAGTCTACGTTGCATTAATTTTCATTTAGCTCTTCGGAATGCAGATAACCATTCATGGCATGGAGTAACAAGAGGCATCAGTCATTAGAATCAACGTTGGAAGAAACGTTATGTGACTGGAGAAGGAGCTAAGTTCACAATCGGCGGCAGACTGCAAAGAAAGCGGTCGTGAAACACGGACTGGGAGCGACTGTTATTTGGCAAACCTTGAAACGGAAAGTCTGAAATACATAAACTGGATATAAAGGCCGTGCACGTTCTGTAATAATCTGTGGACGGCGAAACAGCTCACTCTGGACAGATTACAATGGCGTAACTAATCAGTGACTACTGGGCGCGCACGTTGCAATCAGCAGTATATGCCAGGATGAGCTATGGGCGGAGTTTCGGACACACGTTCGCCGCTTCAAGTAGGGATAGATTCCGACGCGTATCTTAAACAGAGATAAGGATTGACGTCTGTCTTTTTCGTAGAAAATTAAGTTCTGCGTGTAAATTACAAAAACATGTTATGCACCTAGTACTTCTAGAGATGTACCTGGTAAAAAGGTCCAAGTTTCGAAGGTACACGTCATTTGGTTGACGCTAACTGAGTGTAGAAAGAGGAAATGGGGTAACTAACGAATAAGCTATTGATAAAAATTGAACGTAAAATTGTTAATACTAATGCCCCTCGTAGGGAAGTATTATACAACACGTTTCATTTGTTTATACCGATCACATAAAAAACATACTAACGTTTCAGGTATGAGCAAATAGTGAATTGATCAAATGTAGCGAAACACGTTGTGGGTGGTCAACCGAGACAGGGGTGCCGTGTGACGTCACACCTCAGTGTGGGCTGCTGTGCGGTTGCTACGGCTGTAGACGCGCCTCAGCCGCTGTGGTCACGGTCAAGGTTTCATGAACCACCCGGCTGCAACGGTAGCTCTGTGTTGCCACTATTCTACAGCCAAATCTCGGCATTCACTGGTTGTTTGTTGTTGTTGCCACCAAAATTGCAGCAATTATTCACACTGTGCAGTATGTAATTCGGCTGGCCCTCTTACTAAATATTGAGTTCATAAAGTTACAGATGAATTCCATATAGAAGTAATCACAAAATCATTCCTATGCCGCAACAGAAAATGCTCTGACTGTAGAAATTGTATCCTGGATGATTGCATGCTAAACGCAAAACTGCTATTTTGCTCGTTCTTTACCTAAGAAAGATACGATAGTAGTAATACAAACAGACAACTTCGACATGAGTTATGGCCTCAGTTAAGTGCAGTTCATAAGAAGTAGTCAGAATCAGCTGTCTGTAAAATGAGAAGTGGGAAGCACGAAAACTTTAATCAGTTTGTCCATCGAGGGTATATTGCAGATTCCTGTGATAGCTCTCAGTTCCACTGCGTAGTTTATTGTTTAAAATTGTCATAGCATTAAACCACCAGGAACGTTGAGTATGACTGCTAGTTGCCGCTTTCGTTACTTCTTTCCATTTTCATTTATATCGTAGAATCCCTTATACTTGGAGGAAATTTGAATTTAACTGCCATCATTCCGTGGCGGCAACAGCAACAATCGACCGCTGATGCAGCGATAGAGCTCTGTGGGTCGCAAAGTACGGGAAACGGCCGGAGAAACGAGACGAGACATATTCATTGCTGCTTTCTGCAATTGCGATTAATATCGAAAGTAGCACACGTTTAATACAATAGCTTTACAAGAATGTGATGCATGTATCGTAATCACAGTCTTAACTGTATTGTTCGCCGAAACTTTCAAAAATGACCATTCAACGTGAATCTATTGTGAAACGAATCAAAATTATATACACCTCTTAACCGAGCCAGTCAATTTACTTCCTCGCATCGTCAGTCAGGATGACCGTGTGTAAATAGTGTCTTTGCATTAAGCTTTTAGAAGATGTTCACTACAACAACAACTTGCAATGTCATTTTACTTACGAAATTTATACTATCTCAGCAAACAAGGAGTGAATGATGTCGATGTGTGTAAGTTACCTAGCCCCATAAACTGAGTAGCTGTGATGTAAAGTCTTTATGTTATCTCGTTATATGCATACGACAGAGTAACGAATCTGCCCCTTGGATGGGACAGTGTACTGATACGAATTGTTAAGCTCTGTCTGTGGAAACAAATAATCGCTTTTAGTTTCTCCTGACCAGAGACTACTTTCATTCTCCTTACAAACAATGACAACAATATCGGAAGGTGGTAAATGTTTCCCATTTTCCTTAATGTAGGTGAGCGACAAGAATAAAATACTTGCTGTAAGTTACACGATGGCGATATCGAGACATCAGTATGAACCATGCAACAGAATTCTTTGCGGAGGTTTCAAACACATGGTGGCATTACACTAGGCCCTGAATCACAGCTATCGAACTGATTCGGTCAATTTAAGAGTTTCACATGTGTGTCTGTGCACGATTTTCGCTGCATGCTTACTAAGATTGCAAGGGGGGACGGGAATGGTTACCTCATCCAAACCAAGCGACAGAGGTAGATACGTATGTGACACTTATCCATAGCTTTCATACTGACTGCATGCGATGAAAGAGTTGAATTTATGAAATGTGATACATTATGAATCCATAAACAGCATAGGGAGCCCTCTAAAAGCAAGTACCTTGAAAGACTTTATGTAGGAGCCAAACATTGATATTATTCTAGTTACAGAAGTAAAGGATACTGCACTACACGATGTATTGGGATATAGATTAATGCTGGAACTGGAGATGATTTAGAGACCGTGATACTCGCGAAAGAGGGCATAATAGTGGATCACGTTGAAAACTCACATGTAAAACAGTTGTAGCTTGTACTGTTTACAACACCTGGCTATTTAATATATATGTTCCACCTGGTGGCAGTAAACGACGTAAACGAGCAGAGTTTCTTTAATTACGAAATTGTCCCTCTCTTCAGATTTCATTAAGGTAATATCATTTTGGCAGAAGATATGAAAGGCGTTCTACGCCCAAGAGGTCAATCTCCTAATCGGAACCCTTCTATTGAATTATAAAACGTAAGACAAGAGTACCATTAAATTAACACGTAGAGCATAAAACAGCGACATGGCTGGGTTTACATTAATTATTAACTGCTTGGAAGGTCGCTCGTACAGGCTACACCTGTGGAACAGAGACCAACGTGCTGCACACAGAAGTGTGGCGCAGCAGCTGCACTGAGCACGCTGCACTTGCGTGCACAGCTGATGTGGAGCGACAGGGCGCCCACCACACCAGAAGTCATGACGGAACCTCAACCCTGCACACCTACTGCCAGATGCCGAATGCTGCGACCGTTCCCGCAAAAATATGCAGGAATGGGAAGGTAACTTCACATCCTATATTTCTTTCCTCAGTTTGTGGACAATTTGCACGAAAATAAACTGTCTCCAGAAGGTGTGCTGCTTTTGGGATATGTGCTGTCCTTTGGAGGAGAGCTGTATTTAGGAAATGTGCTGTCTTTGCAAGGTGTCCTGTATTTGCAATGTGTGCAGCCTCCACAAGGTGTGCTGCCTTTGCAAGGCAGTTGTTCTTTGCAAGGTGTTCTCCTTTGCAAGATTTTCTGCCATTGCATTCTGTCCTGTCTTCGCAAGGTGTGCTACTTTCGTGAGGTGTGCTGCCTTTGCAAGCTGTTCTGCCTTGACACAGTGTGTAGCCTTCGCAAGGTGTGCAGCCTATGCTAGGTTTTCTGCCTCTACTATCAGAAGATGTGCTACCTTCACAAGATGCTGGCTTCTCAAGGAGTGCTGCTTCACAAGAAATGCTGCATTAGCTAGGTGTGTTGCCTTCACAATAAGTGCTGCCTTTGCAAGGTTACCTTGTGGAAGCTGCATATCCGGTGAAGGAAGTCAACCTTTCAAAACTAGCAAACCTTGCGAAGGTAGCACAGCATGCAAAGGAAGAAGACCATGTGAAGAAATAAGACACTGCAAAGGCAGTACATATTGTGAAGGAGGGCCAACTTGTGAAGGCAGCACACCTTGTGAAGCCAATACACTGTATAAATGCAGCATACAGTATGAAGGCAGCACACATTGTGAAGAAGCCGGCCGCGGTGGCCGACAGGTTCTAGGCGCTTCAGTCAGGACCTGCGCAACTGCTATGGTCGCTGGTTCGAATCCTGCCTCGGGCATGGATGTGTGTGATGTCCTTAGGTTAGTTAGCTTTCAGTAGTTCGAAGTTCTAGGTGACTGATGACCTCAGATGTTAAGTCCCATAGTGCTCAGAGCCATTTGAACCACATTGCGAAGACAGAATCACTTGTGAAGGCTGCAAACATCGCAAAGGCAGCACACATTGTGAACATAGCACACTTTGCTAAGGCAGCATACCTTGTGAAAGCTGCAAAGATTGCGAATGCTGCACACCTTGAAATCAATGCAAGCATTGCAAATACTACAAATTTTATGAAGGATGCACACCTTGTAAAGGCTGCATACCCTGCAAAAGCAGCACATGCTGCAAAGGCGGCACACAATGAAAATGCAACACATGTTCAAATGCAGCACAGACTGCAAAGAGGCACATGCAGGAAAGGAAGCACATGCTGCAAAGGCAGCACATGCTGCAAAGGCAGCACAAATTGAGAAGCCTGAAACACACTGGAAAGGCAGCACAAACTGGAAAAAGCAGCATATACTGGAAAGGAAGAACACACTGGAAAGGCGCAGACATTGGTAAGGCATCACAAACTGGATAGGCAACACTCACTGGAAACGCAGAACACACTGCGGAGCCACATCACTTGAAAACCACACACAATGTGAGGCAGCACACGCTGCGACTGCAGCCTTACCAGTGTGTGATGCCTTTCCAGTATGTGGTGCCTTTCTAGTGTGTGGTGCCTTTCCAGTGTGGTTCAAAATGGTTCAAATGGCTCTGAGCACTATGGGACTTAACATCTATGGTCATCAGTCCCCTAGAACTTAGAACTACTTAAACCTAACTAACCTAAGGACAGCACACAACACCCAGTCATCACGAGGCAGAGAAAATCCCTGACCCCACCAGGAATCGAACCCGAGCGTGGGAAATGAGAACGCTACCGCACGACCACGAGCTGCGGACTCCAGCGTGGTGCTTTCCACTCTGTGTGCTTCTCCAGTGTTGCTGCATATTAAATGTGTGCTTCCTTTCCGATGTGTGCTGCCTTCCCAATACGTGCTGACTTTTCAGTTTGTGCTGCCTTTCTCAGCATGGGCTACCTTTGCAGTGTGTGCTGCCTAGTATTGTGTGCCGCCTTTGTAGCATGTGCTGCCTTTGAAGTGTGTGCTTCCATTGCAGCATGTGCTGCTGTTGCAGCGTTTGCACCCTTTGCATGGTGTGCAGCCTTCGTAGCATATGCAGCCTTTGTAGCATATGCAGCCATTGCAGCATGTGCTGCCTTTGCAGCTTGTGCTGCCATTCCATTGTGTGCTTGTTTTATAGTGCATATTGCCTTTACAGTGCGTGCCACCTTTCCAAGACAGCAAAGACAGTACGATTTCCAAAGGCAGTACGCCATGTGAAGATAGCACACCTTGTGTAGACAGCACGACTTGCAAAGATGGCACACCTTGCGAAGACAGCATGTCTTGCCAAGACAGCATGTCATGGCAACACAGCACGACTTGCATAGGCAGCACACCTTGTAAAGGCAGCATGACTTACAAAATCAGCTCACCTTGTGTGGACAGCACACCTTGCGAATGCTGAACTCATTGTGAACAAAGCTCGCCTTGCGAAGACAAATAGCCTTACAAAGACAGTGCGGCTTGCTAAGACAGCACGCCTTGTGATGGAGGAATGCTTAGCAAAAGCAGTACTCCATGTCAAGGCAGCCAACCTGAAGAAGGCAGCATACCTTGCGAAGGCAGCACACCTTGCGAAGGCAGCACATCTTGCAAAGGCAGCACGCCATGTGAAGGCAGCACACCTTGCGAAGGCAGTACACCTTGCGAAGGCAGGACGCCTTTCAAAGACAACACGCCTTGCGAAGGCATCATGCCTTTTAGGGCAGCATGCCATGTGAAGGCAGCACTGCTTGCAAAGGCAGCACATCTTGCAAAAACAGCACACCTTTCAAAGACAGCAAACCTTGCAAATACGGCATGCATTGTATAGACAGCTCACCTGGCAAAGACAGTACACCTTGCAAAGACAGCAAACCTTGCAAAGACAGCATGCCTTGCAAAGAATTCACGGCTTGTAAGGAATTCACGCCTTGCAAATATGTCACACATTTCAAAGATGGCACACCTTGCCAAGATGGTACACAATTCCAAGACAAAACACCTTGCATAGTTAGAACAGCATGCCTTGAGAAGACAGCATGCCTTGCCAAGACAGCACACCTTGCCAAGAAAGCATGCCTTGCCAAGACAGCGTGCATTGCCAAGACAGCACACCTTGCCAAGACAGCACACCTTGCCAAGACAGCACACCTTGCGAAGACAGCATGCCTTGCAATGATGGCACACCTTGTGAAGACAGCTTACCTTGCGAAGACAGCACACCTTATGAAGAGAGCACGCCTTGCCAAGACAGCACGCCTTGCTAAGACAGCACGCCTTGCTAAGACAGCACACCTTGCTAAGAAAGCATGCCTTGGTAGTACATCATGGCTTGCTAAAACAGCACAGCTTGCTAAGAAAGCAAATCGTGAGAAAACGGCACTCCTTGTGAAAACAGTATGCCTTGGCAAAACAGCATGCCTTGCCAAGACAGCATACATTGCCACGACAGCACACCTCGCCAAAACTACAAGCCTTGCGAAGACAGCACCCTTTGCGAAGAACACACGACTTGCCAAGACAGCACACTTTGCCAAGACAGCATTCCTTGTGAAGACAGCACTCCTTGTGAAGACAGGACGCCCTGCGAAGACACCACACCTTGCCAAGACAGCACGCCCTGATAAGGCAGCATGCTTTGCAAAGATAACATGCTTTGTGATGACAGCATGTGTGAAGGCAGCTGCCATTGCGAATACAACTCGCCTTGTGAAGACAGCACGCCTTGTGAAGACAGCACGCTTTGCGAAGTCAGCACACCTTGTGGAGACAGCATGCCTTGCCGAGACAGCACACCTTGTGGAGACAGCACGCCTTGCGAAGACAGCATGGCTTGGGAAGACAACACGGCTTGCTAAGACAGTACTCCTTGCAAAAACAGCATGCCTTGCAAAGACAGAAGGCTTGCAAAGACACCACAGATAGCCAAGACAGTACAACGTGCCAAAACAGCATCCCTTGCCAAGAAAGCATGCCTTGCAAAGTCAGCACGCCTTACTAATACAGGACTATTTGCGGAGACAGCACGTCTTGAAAAGATGGCATGGCATGCGAAGGCAGAATGCCTTGCGAAGACAGCACCTCTTTTGTAGACTGCATGCCTTTTTGAGACAGCAATCATTGAGTAAACAACTCGCCTTGGGTAGACAGCACGCCTTGTGTAGGCAGGATGCTTTGTGTAGACAGCATGCCTTGTGTAGATAGAACACATTGTATAGAGAGCACATCTTCCAATGACATGTGTAGACAGTATGCCATGTGTAGACAGTATGCCATGAGGAGGCAGCACATGTTGCCGAGGCAACACACCTTTCCAAGACAGCACACCTTTCCAAGACAGCCCACCTTGCCAAGACAGCACGCCCTGCCAAGACAGCACACCTTACCAAGACAGCACACCTTGCCAAGACAGCACGCCTTGCCAAGGCAGCATGCCTTGACAAGACAGCATGCATTGCCAAGACAGAACACCTAGCCAAGACAGCACATCTAGCCAAGACAGCACACATTGCCAAGACAGCATGCCTTGCCAATACAGCATGACTTCCCAAGACAGCACGCCTAGCCAAGACAGCACGCCTTGCCAAGACAGCATGATTGCCAAGACAGCACACCTTGCCAAGGAAGCACACCTTGCCAAGGCAGCATGCCTTGCCACCTAGTCAAGACAGCACACCTTGCCAAGACAGCACGCCTTGCCAATACAGCACGCCTTCCCAAGACAGCACGCCAAGCCAAGACAGCACACCTTGCCAAGACAGCATGCCTTGCCAAAACAGCACATCTTGCCAAGGAAGCACACCTTGCCAAGACAGCACACCTTGCCAAGACAGCACGCCTTGCCAAGACAGATAGCCTTGCCAAGACAGCATGACTTGTAAAGACAGGATGCATTCCCAAGACAGCACACCTTGCCAAGACAGCATGCCTTGCCAAGACAGCACGCCCTGCCAAGAGAGCACACCTTACCAAGACAGGACGCCTTGCCACGACAGCATGACTTGTAAAGACAGGATGCATTCCCAAAACAGCACACGTTGCCAAGACAGCATGCCTTGCCAAGACCGCACGACTTGCCAAGACAGCACACCTTGCCAAGGCAACACGCCTTTCCCAGACAGTAGGCATTGCCAAGAAAACACTCCTTGCCAAGACAGCTCTCCTTGCAAAGACAGCACACCTTGCGAAGGCAGCACGCCTTGCAAAGACAGCATGCCTTGTGAAGACAGACGGCTTGAAAAGACAGCACACCTGGCAAAGAAAGAAGGCTTGCGAAGACAGCACACCATGCGAAGACAGACGGCTTGAAAAGACAGCACACCTTGCAAAGAAAGAAGGCTTGCGAAGACAGCATGCCTCGCCAAGGCAGCACGCCTTGCCATGGCAACACGCCTTGCCAAGACAGAAGGATTGTCCTTGACGGAACGCCTTTCCAAGACAATGCGCCTCGCCTATACAGCACGCCTTGCCAAGACAGCACACCTTGCCAAGACAGCACACCTTGCCAAGACAGCACGCCTAGCCAAGAGAGCACTCCTTGCCAAAACAGCATGTCTTGCCAAGGCAGCACACCTTGCCAAGGCAACACACATTACAAAGACAGCACGCCTTGCCAAGACAGGACACTTGAGGACAGCATGCCTTGCAAAGGCAGCACGCCTCGCAAAGACAGAACACCTTGCGAGGACAGACAACTTACTAAGACAGCAAACCTTGCAAAGAAAGTAGGCTTGCGAAGACAGCACACCTTATCAAGACAGCACACCCTATCTAGACAGCACGCCTTGTAAAGACAGCACGCTTTGCAAAGACAGCACACTTGAGGACAGCATGCCTTGCAAAGGCAGCACGCCTCGCAAAGACAGAACACCTTGCGAGGACAGACAACTTACTAAGACAGCAAACCTTGCAAAGAAAGTAGGCTTGCGAAGACAGCACACCTTGCAAAGAACGAAGGCTTCTGAAGACAGCACTGCTTGCCAAGGCAGCACACCATGCGAAGACAGCACACCTTGCCATGACAGCACACCTTGCGAAGACAGCATGCCTTGTGAAGATTGCTTGCCTTGTGAAGACATCACGCCATGTCAAGACAGCATGCCCTGCCAAGACAGCAAGCTCTGTCAAGACAGCACTCCTTGACAAGACAGAACGACTTACCTGGACAGCACGCCTTGCAAAAACAGCATCCCTTGCCGAGACAGCACGCCTTGCAAAGATGGCACGTGTTGCCAAGGCAGGATGCCTTGTGTTGGCAGCACACCTTGCAAATACAGCTTGCCTTGCGAAGACAGCACGCCTTACAAAGACTACATGCCTTGCAAAGACAGCACATCTTTCTAAGACAGCACGCCTTGAAAAGAGAGAAGGCATGCGAAGACAGAATACCTTACCAAGGCACCACACCTTGCCAAGACAGCACGCCTTGCCGAGACAGAACACCTTGCCATGACAGCACGCATTGCCAAGACAGAATGTGTTATGAAGACAGCACGCCTTGCCAAGACAGTACGCCCTGCGAAGACAGCATGCCTCGTGAAGACAGCACGCCTTGTGAAGAAAGCAACCATTCTAAAGACAGCACGCCCTATCAAGACAGCATGCACTGTCGAGACAGCACGCCTTGTAAAGACAACATGCCTTGCCAAGACAGCATGCATTGTGAACACAGCACATCTTTCCAAGACAGCACGCCTAGTGAATGCACCACGCCTTGCCAAGACAGCACATCTAGCCAAGACAGCACGCCTTGCCAAGACAGCACACCTTGCCAAAACAGCACGCATTGTAAGGCAGCACAGCTTGCAAAGATAGCACGCTTGGCGAAGACAGCACGCCTTGCTAAGAAAGCATTGCTTGCTAAGACAGAATGGCTTGCTAAGGCAGCACACCTTGCCAAGACCGAACGCCCTGCCAAGGAAGCAGACATTGCCAAAACAGCACACATTGAGAAAGCAGCACAGCTTGCGAAGACAGCTCACCTTGAAAAGACAGCACACCTTCAAAGACAGAACGCCTTGCCAAGATATCATACCTTGCCAAAACAGCACACCTTGTGAAGAAAGCAGCACTCCTTGCGAAGGCGGCACTCCTTGCGAAGGCTGCACTCGTTGCGAAGCCTGCACTCCTTGCGAAGGTTGCACTCCGTGCAAAGGCTGCACTCTGTGCGATGGCTGCACTCCGTGTGAAGGCTGCACTCCATGAGAAGGCTGCACTCCGTGCAACAGCAGCACTTCGTGTGAAGGCAGCACTCCCTGTGAAGGTTTCACTCCATGCGAAGGCTGCACTCCATGCGATGGCTGCAATCCATGTGAAGACTGCACTCCATGCGAACGCTGCACTCCATGTGAAGTCTGCAGTCCATGCAAAGGCTGCACTCCATGCAAACGCTGCACTCCATGCGAAGGCAGCACTCCATGCGAAGGCTGCACTCCATGCGAAGGCTGCACTCTGAGCGAAGGATGCACTCGGAGCGAAGGTTGCACTCCGAGCGAAGGTTGCACTCTGATCGAAGGTTCCACTCCGAGCGAAGGTTGCACTCCGTACGGAGACTGCAATCCATGCGAAAACTGCATTTCATGTGAAGGCTGCACCCCATGCAAAGGCTGCACCTCGTGCAAAGGCTGCATTCTGTGCAAAGGCTGCACTCTGTGCAAAGGCTGTACTCCATTCGACGGCTGTACTCCGTGCGAAGGCTGCACTCCGTGCGAAGGCTGCACTCCCTGCGAAGGATGCACTCCGTGCGAAGGCAGCACTCCGTGTGAAGGCTGCACTCTGTGCGAAGGCTGGACTCCTTGCGAACGCAGCACTCCTTGTGATGGCAGCATTCCTTGCGAAGGCGGCACTCCTTGCGAAGGCGGCACTCCCTGCGAAGGCGGCACTCCTTGTGAAGGAAGCACTGCTTGCGAAGGCAGCACTCCTTGCGAAGGCAGCACTCCTTGCGAAGGCTCCACTCCTTGCGAAGGCTGCACTCCTTGTGAAGGCTGCACTCTGTGCGAAGGCTGCACTCCATGCGATGGCTGCACTCCATGCGAAGGCTGCACTCCATGCGAAGGCTGCACTCCGTGCAACAGCAACACTCCGTGTGAAGCCTTCACTTAATGGGAAGGCTGTACTCCATGCAAATGCTCCACTCCATACGAAGACTGCAATCCTTGCGAAGGCTGCATTTCATGTGAAGGCTGCACTCCGTGCGAAGGCTGCACTCTGCGCGAAGGCTGCACTCCCTGCGAAGGATGCACTCCGCGCGAAGGCTGCACTCTGCGCGAAGGCTGCACTCCGTGCGAAGGCTGCACTCCGTGCGAAGGCTGCACTCCGTGTGAAGGCTCCACTCCGTGCGAAGGCAGCACTCCTTGCGAAGGCAGCACTCCTTGCGAAGGCAGCACTCCTTGCGAAGGCTGCACTACTTGTGAAGGCTGCACTCCATGTCATGGCTGCACTCCATGCGAAGGCTGCACTCAATGCGAAGGCTGCACTCTGTGCAACAGCAGCACTCCGTGCGTAGGCTTCACTCCATGGGAAGGCTGAACTCCATGCAAATGCTCCACTCCATACGATGACTGCACTCCTTGAGAAGGCTGCATTTCATGTGAAGGCTGCACTCCGTGCGAAGGATGCACTCCGTGCGAAGGCTGCACTACTTGCAAAGGCAGCACTCCTTAAGAAGGCAGCTCTCCTTATGAAGCAGCACTCCTTGCGAATCAGCACTCCTTGCGAAAGCAGCTCTCCTTGCGAAGGCAGCACTCCTTGCGAAGGCTGCCTCCTTGCGAAGGCTGCACTCCTTGCGAAGGCTGCACTCTGTGCAAAGCTGCACTCCGTGCGATGGCTGCACTCACTGCGAAGGCTGCACTCCATGCGAATGTTGCACTCCGTGCAACAGCAGTACTTCGTGTGAAGGCAGCACTCCATGTGAAGGCTTCACTCCATCCAAAGGCTGCACTCCATGCGATGGCTGCACTCCATGCGAAGTCTGCACTCCACGCGAAGTCTGCACTCCATGCGAAGGCTGCACTCCGTGCAACAGCAGCACTCCTTGCGAAGGCAGCACTCCTTGCGAAGGCAGCACTCCTTGCGAAGGCAGCACTCCATGCAAACGCTGCACTCCATGCGAAGGCTGCACTCCGAGCAAAGGTTGCACTCCGTGCAAAGGTTGCACTCGGTGTGAAGGCTGCGCTCCGTGCGAAGGCTGCACTCGGTGCGAAGGCTGCACTCTGTGCGAAGGCTGCACTCCGTGCGAAGGCCTCACTCCGTGCGACGGCAGAACCCCATGCGAAGGCAGCACCCCATGCAAAGGCAGCACTCCTTGCGAAGGCTGAACTCTGTGCGAAGGCTGCAGTCCTTGCGAAGGCTGCAATCCGTGCAAAGGCTGCACTCCGTGCGAAGGCTGCATTCCGTGCGAAGGCTGCACTCCGTGCGAAGGCTGCACTCCGTGCGAAGGTTGCACTCCGTGCGAAGGCAATACTCCGTGCGAAAGCAGCACTCGTTGCGAAGGCAGCACTCCTTGCGCAGGCAGCACTCCTTGCGAAGGCAGCACTCCTTGTGAAGGCAGCACTCCTTGCGAAGGCAGCACTCCTTGCAAAGGCAGCACTCCATGCGAAGGCAGCACTCCTTGCGAAGGCAGCACTCCTTGCGAATCAGCACTCCTTGCGAAGGCAGCACTCCTTGCGAAAGCAGTAGTCTTTGCAAAGGCTGCACTCCTTGCGAAGGCTGAACTCCTTACGAAGGCTGCACTGCGTGTGAAGGATGCACTCCGTGCGATGGCAGCACTCCGTGCGAAAGCTGCACTCCATGCGATGGGTGCACGCCGTGCAACAGCAGCACTTCGTGCGAAAGCAGCACTCCATGCGAAGGTTTCACTCCATGCGAAGGCTGCACTCCCTGCAAATGCTCCACCCCATGTGAAGGATGCACTCCATGCAAAGGCTGCACTCCATGAAAACGCTGCACTCCATGCGAAGGCAGCACTCCAAGCGAAGGATGCACTCCGAGCAAAGGTTGAACTCCGAGCAGAGGTTGCACTCCGAGCGAAGGTTGCAATCCGTAAGAAGACTGCACTCAATGCGAAAACTGCATTTCATGCAAAGGCTGCACCCCATGCAAAGGCTGCATTCTGAGCAAAGGCTGCACTCTGTGCAAAGGCTGCACTCCGTGTGAAGGCTGTGCTCCTTACAAAGGCTGCACTCCTTGCGAAGGCTGCACTCCGTGCGTAGGCTGCACGCCGTGCGATGGCTGCACTCCATGCGAAGGCTGCACTCCATGCAAAGGTTGCACTCCGTGCAACAGCAACACTTCGTGGGAAGGCAGCACTCCATGCGAAGGCTTCACTCCATGCGAAGGCTGCACTCCATGCAAACGCTGCACTCCATGCGAAGGCTGCACTCCGAGTGAAGGCTGCAGTCCGAGTGAAGGTTGCACTCCGAGCGAAGGTTCCACTCCGAGCGAAGGTTACACTCCGAACCAAGGCTGCACTCTGTGTGAAGGATGCACTCGGTGCGAAGGCTTCACTCCGCGCCAAGGCTGTTCTCCGCGCGAAGGCTGCACTCCGTGCGAAGGCTGCACTCCGTGCGAAGGCTGCACTCCATGCGATGGCTCCACTCCGTGCGAAGGATGCACTCCGTGCGAAGGCAACACTCCGTGCAAAGGCAGCAGTCCTCGAGAAGGCAGCACTCCTTGCGAAGGCAGCACTCCTTACAAAGGCAACACTCCTTGCAAGGGCAGCACTCCTATCGAAGGCAGCTCTCCTTGCGTAGGCAGCACTCCTTGCGAAGGCAGCACTCATTGCGAATCAACTCTCCTTGCGAAAGCAGCACTCCTTGCGAAGGCAGCACTCCTTGCGAAGGCTGCACTCCTTGTGAAGGCTGCACTCCTTGCGAAGGCTGCACTCCGTGTAAAGGCTGCACTCCGTGCGATGACAGCACTCCGTGTGAAGGCTGCACTCCATGCGAAGGGTGCACGCCGTGCAAAAGCAGCACTTCGTGTGAGGGCAGCACTCCATGCAAAGGCTGCACTCCATTCAAACGCTGCACTCCATGCGTAGGCAGCACTCCGGGCGAAGGATGCACTCCGAGCAAAGGTTGCACTCTGAGGAAAGGTTGCACTCTGAGCGCAGGTTGCAATCCATACGAAGACTGCACTCCATGTGAAAACTGAATTTCATGCGAAGGCTGCACCCCGTGCAAAGGCTGCACCCTGTGCAAAGGCTGCATTCTGTGCAAACGCTGCACTCCATGCGAAGGCTGCACTCCATGTGAATGCTGCACTCCGTGGAAAGGCCTGCATTCCATGCAAAGGCTGCACTCCGTGCGAAGGCAGCACTCTTTGCGAAGGCAGCACTCCTTGCGAAGGCAGCACTCCTTAAGAAGGCAGCTCTTCTTGCGAAGGCAGCACTCCTTGCGAATCAGCACTCAATGCGAAATCTGCACTCCATGCGAAGGCTGCACTCCGTGCAACAGCAGCAGTCCTTGCGAAGCAGCACTCCTTGTGAAGGCAGCACCCCTTGCGAAGGGATCACTCCGTGCAAATGCTACACTCCATGTGAAGGCAGCACTCTGAGCAAAGGTTGCACTCCGAACGAAGGTTGCACTCAGTGTGAAGGCTGCGCTCCGTGCGAAGGCTGCACTCGGTGCGAGGGCTGCACTCCATGCGAAGGCTGCACTCCGTGCGAAGGCAGCACTCCTTGCGAAGTCTGCTTTCTGTGTGAAGGCTGCAGTCCTTGCAAAGGCTGAACTATGTGCGAAGGCTGCAGTCCTTGCAAAGGCTGCAATCCGTGCAAAGGTTGCACTCCGTGCGAAGGCTGCACTCCGTGCGAAGGGTGCACTCCGTGCGAAGGCTGCACTCGTTGCGAAGGCAGCACTCCTTGTGCAGGCAGCACTCCTTGCGAAGGCAGCACACCTTGTGAAGGCAGCACTCCTTGCGAAGGCAGCACTACTTGCAAAGGCAGCACTCCATGCGAAGGCAGCACCCCTTGCGAAGGCAGCACTCCTTGCGAACCAGCACTCCTCTTGAAGGTGGCACTCCTTGCAAAGGCAGTAGTCTTTGCGAAGGCTGCACTCCTTGCGAAGGCTGCAATCCTTGCGATGGCTACACTGCGTGTGAAGGCTGCGTTCCGTGTGATGGCAGCACTCCGTTTGAAGGCTGCACTCCATGCGAAGGTTTCACTCCATGCGAAGGCTACACTCCATGCAAATGTTCCACCCCATGTGAAGGATGCACTCCTTGCGAAGGCTGCCTCCTTGCGAAGGCTGCACTCCTTGCGAAGGCTGCACACCGAGCGAAGGTTGCACTCCGAGCGAAGGTTGCACTCTGAGTTAAGGTTGCACTCCAAGATAAGGCCGCACTCTGTGTGAAGGATGTACTCCATGCGAAGGCTGCACTCCGTGCGAAGGCTGCACTCTGTGCGAAGGCCTGAACTCCGTGCGAAGGCAGCACTCCTCGCGAGGGAAGCAATCTTTGCGAAGGCAGCACTCCTTGCGAAGGCAGCTCTCATTGCGAAGGCAGCACTCCTAGCGAAGCAGCTCTCCTTGCGATGGCAGCACTCCTTGCAAAGGCAGCACTCCTTGCGAATCAGCACTCCTTGCGAAAGCAGCACTGCTTGCGAAGGCAGCACTCCTTGCGAAGGCTGCACTCCTTGCGAAGGCTGCAATCCGTGCAAAGGCTGTACTGCGTGCGATGGCGGCACTCCTTGCGAAGGCTTCACTCCATGTGAAGGCTGCACACCATGCAAACGCTGCACTCCATGCGAAGGCTGCACACCGAGCGAAGGTTGCACTCCGAGCGAAGGTTGCACTCCAAGTGAAGGTTGCACTCCAAGATAAGGCCGCACTCTGTGTGAAGGCTGCCCTCCATGCGAAGGCTGCACTCCGTGCGAAGGCTGCACTCCTTGCGAAGGCATTCTGTGTGAAGAATGCACTCCGTGCGAATTCTGCACTCCCTGCGAAGGCTGCAATCTGTGCAAAGGCAGCACTCCTTGCGAAGGCAGCACTCCTTGCGAAGGCAGCACTCCTTGCGAAGGCAGCATTCCTTGCGAAGACAGCACTCCTTAAGAAGGCAGCTCTCCTTGCGAAAGCAGCACTCCTTGCGATTCAGAACTCCTTGCAAAAGCAGCACTCCTTGCGAAGGCAGCACTCCTTGCGAAGGCTGCCTCCTTGCGAAGGCTGCACTCCTTGCGAAGGCTGCACTCCGTGCAAAGGCTGCACTCCTTGCGAAGGCTGCATTCCGTGCAAAGGATGCACTCCGTGCGAATTCTGCACTCCCTGCGGAGGCTGCAATCCGTGCAAAGGCAGCACTCCTTGCGAAGGCAGCACTCCTTGCGAAGACAGCACTCCTTGCGAAGGCAGCATTCCTTGCGAAGGCAGCACTCCTTAAGAAGGCAGCTCTCCTTGCGAAAGCAGCACTCCTTGATATTCAGAACTCCTTGCGAAAGCAGCACTCCTTGCGAAGCAGCACTCCTTGCGAAGGCTGCCTCCTTGCGAAGGCTGCACTCCTTGCGAAGGCTGCACTCCTTGCGAAGGCTGCACTCCGTGCAAAGGCTGCACTCCATGCGATGGCTACACTCATTGCGAATGCTGCAATCCATGCGAATGTTGCACACCGTGCAACAGCAGCACTCCTTGCGAAGGCAGCACTCCTTGCGAAGGCAGCACTCCTTGCGAATCAGCACTCCTTGCGAAAGCAGCACTCCTTGCGAAGGCAGCTCTCCTTCCGAAGGCTGCCTCCTTGCGAAGGCTGCACTCCTTGCGAAGGCTGCACTCCTTGTGAAGACTGCACTCCATGCAAAGGTTGCACTCCGTGCAACAGCAGCACTTCGTGTGAAGCAGCACTCCATGTGAAGGCTTCACTCCATCCAAAGGCTGCACTCCATGCGATGCCTGCACTCCATGTGAAGTCTGCACTCCATGCGAAGGCTGCACTCCGTGCAACAGCAGCACTCCTTGCAAAGGCAGCACTCCTTGCGAAGGCAGCACTCCTTGCAAAGGCATCACTCTGTGCAAATGCTGCACTCCATGCGACGGCTGCACTCTGAGCAAAGGTTGCACACCGAGCGAAGGTTGCACTCGGTGTGAAGGCTGTGCTCCGTGCGAAGGCTGCACTCGTTGCGAAGGCTGCACTCTGGGCGAAGGCTGCATTCCGTGCGAAGGACTCACTCCGTGCGACAGCACCACTCCGTGCGAAGGCTGCACTCCTTGCGAAGGCTGTATTCTGTGCGAAGGCTGCAGTCCTTGCGAAGGCTGTACTCTGTGCGGAGGCTGCAGTCCTTGTGAAGGATGCAATCCGTGCATAGGCTGCACTCCGTGCGAAGGATGCACTCCATGCGAAGGCAGCACTCCGTGTGAAGGCAGCACTCGTTGCGAAGGCAGCACTCCTTGCGCAGGCAGCACACCTTGGGAAGTGAACACTCCTTGTGAAGGCAGCACTCAGTGCGTAGGCTGCACGCCGTGCGATGGCAGCACTCCATGCGACGGCTGCACTCCATGCAAAGGCTGCACTCCGTGCAACAACAGCACTTCGTGCGAAGGCAGGACTCCATGCGAAGGCTTCACTCCATGCGGAGGCTGCACTCCATGCAAACGCAGCACTCCATGCGAAGGCTGCACTCGGAGAGAAGGTTGCACTCCGAGCAAATGTTGCATTCCGAGCGAAGGTTGCACTCCAAGCCAAGGCTGCACCCTGTGTGAAGGATGCACGCTGTGCGAAGGCTGCAATCCGTGCGAAGGCCTCACTCCGTGCGACAGCAGCACTCCGTGCGAAGGCTGCACTCCTTGCGAAGGCTGTATTTTGTGCGAAGGCTGCAGTCCTTGCGAAGGCTGAACTCTGTGCGGAGGCTGCAGTCCTTGTGAAGGCGGCAATCCGTGCATAGGCTGCACTCCGTGCGAAGGCTGCACTCCGTGCGAAGGCTGCACTTCGTGCGAAGGCTGCACTTCGTGCGAAGGCAACACTCCTTGCGAAGGCAGCACTCCTCGCGAAGGCAGCACTCCTAGCGAAGGCAGCACTCCTTGCAAAGGCAACACTCCTTGCAAGGGCAGCACTCCTTGTGCAGGCAGCTCTCCTTGCGGAGGCAGCAGTCCTTGCGAAGGCAGCACTCCCTGCCAATCAGCACTTCTTGCGAAAGCAGCACTCCTTGCGAAGGCAGTACTCTTTGCGAAGGCTGCACTCGTTGCGAAGGCTGCACTCTGAGCGAAGGTTGCAATCGGTGTGAAGGCTGAGCTCCGTGCGATGGCTGCACTCCATGCGAAGGATGCACTCCATGCAAAGGCTTCACTCTGTGCAACAGCAGCACTCCATGGGAATGCTTAACTCTATGCGAAGGCTGCACTCCATGCAAACGCTGCACTCAATGCGAAGGCTGCACTCCGAGCGAAGGTTGCACTCCGAGCGAAGGTTGCACTCCGAGCCAAGGCTGCACTCTGTTTGAAGGATGCACTCCGTGCGAAGGCTGAACTCCGCGCGAAGGCTGCTCTCCGCGCGAAGGCTACACTCCGTGCAAAGGCTACACTCCGAGCGAAGGCAACACTCCGTGCGAATGCAGCACTCCTCGCGAAGGCTGCACTCCTTGCGAAGGCAGCACTCCTTGCAAAGGCAACCCTCCTTGCAAGGGCAGCACTCCTTGTGAAGGCAGCTCTCCTTGCGAAGGCAGCACTCCTTGCGAAGGCAGCACTCGTTGCGAATCAGCAGTCCTTGCGAAGGCAGCACTCCTTGCGATGGCAGTAGTCTTTGCGAAGGCTGCACTGCTTGCGAAGGCTGCACACCTTGCGAAGGCTGCACTCCGTGTAAAGGCTGCACTCCGTACGATGACAGCACTCCATGCGAAGGCTTCACTCCATGCAAAGGCTGCACTCCATGCAAATGTTCCACTCCATGTGAAGGATGCACTCCATACAAAGGCTGCACTCCATGCAAACGCTGCACTCCATGCGTAGGCAGCACTCCGAGCGAAGGCAGCACTCCGAGCGAAGGTTGCACTCTGAGCGAGGGTTAAAATCCATACGAAGACTGCACTCCATGAGAAAACTGAATTTCATGCGAAGGCTACACCCCGTGCAAAGGCTGGAACCTGTGGAAAGGCTGCATTCTGTGCAAAGGCTGCACTCTGTGCAAAGGCTGCACTCCATGCAACGGCTGCGCCCCTTACGAAGGCTGCACACCTTTCGAAGGCTGCACTCCGTGCGAAAGCTGCACTCTGTGCGAATGCTGCACTCCGTGCGAAGGCTGCATTCCGTGAAAAGGCTGCACTCCTTGCGAAGGCAGCACTCCTTGTGAAGGCAGCACTCCTTGCGAAGGCAGCACTCCTTTCAAAGGCAGCACTCCATGCGAAGGCAGCACTCCTTGCGAAGGCAGCACTCCTTGCGAATCAGCACCCCTTGCGAAGGCAGCACTCCTTCCGAAGGCATTATCCTTTGCGAAGGCTGCACTCCTTGCGAAGCCTGCACTCCTTGCGAAGGCTGCACTGTGTGTGAAGGCTGCACTCCGTGCGATGGCAGCACTCCGTGTGAAGGCTGCACTCCATTTAAAGGGTGCATGCCGTGCACCACCAGCACTTCGTGCGAAGGCAGCACTCCGTGCGAAGGCTGCTCTCCGCGCGAAGGCTGCACTCTGTGCGAAGGCTGTGCTCCTTACAATGGCTGCACTCCTTGCGAAGGCTGCAATCCATCCAAAGGCTGCCCTCCATGTAATAGCAGCACTTCGTGCGAGGGCAGCACTCCATGCGAAGGATTCACCCCAGGCGAATGCTGCACTCCATGCAAAGGCTGCACTACATGCGAAGGCTGCACTCCGAGCGAAGGTTGCACTCCGAGCGAAGGTTGCACTCCGAGCCAAGGCTGCCCTCTGTGTGAAGTATGCACTCCGTGCGAAGGCTGCACTCCGCGCGAAGGCTGCTCTCCGCGCGAAGGCTGCACTCCGTGCGAAGGCTGCACTCCGTTCGAAGGCTGCACTCCGTGCGAATGCTCCACTCCGTGCGAAGGCTGCACTCCGTGCGAAGGCAACACTCCGTGCGAAGGCAGCACTCCTCGCGAAGGCAGCACTCCTTGTGAAGACAGCACTCCTTGCAAAGGCAGCACTCCTTGCAAAGGCAGAACTGCATGCGAAATCAGCACTCCTTGCAAAGGCAGCACTCCTTGCAAGGCATCACTCCATGCAAACGCTGCACTCCATGCGAAGGCAGCACTCCGAGTGAAGAACGCACTCCGAGCAATGGTTACACTCCGAGTGAAGATTGCGCTCCAAGCAAAGGTTGCACTCTGAGTGAAGGTTGCACTCCGTGTGATGGCTACACTCATTGCGAAGGCTGCACTCCATGCGAAGGTTGTACTCCGTGCAACAGCAGCACTCCTTGCGAAAGCAGCACTCCTCGCGAAGGCAGCACTCCTTGCGAATCAGCACTCCTTGCGAAAGCAGGACTCCTTGCGAAGGCAGTACTCCTTGCGAAGGCTGCCTCCTTGCGAAAGCAGCACTCCTTGCGAAGGCAGCACTCCTTGCGAATCAGCACTCCTTGCGAAAGCAGGACTCCTTGCGAAGGCAGTACTCCATGTGAAGGCTTCACTCCATCCAAAGGCTGCACTCCATGCGATGCCTGCACTCCATGCGGAGTCTGCACTCCATGCGAAGGCTGCACTCCATGCGAAGGCTGCACTCCGTGCAACAGCAGCACTCCTTGCGAAGGCAGCACTCCTTGCGAAGGCAGCACTCCTTGCGAAGGCATCACTCCGTGCAAATGCTGCACTCTATGCGAAGGCTGCACTCCGTGCGAAGGCTGCACTCCGTGCGAAGGCTGCACTTCGTGCGAAGGCAGCACTCCGTGTGAAGGCAGCACTCATTGCGAAGGCAGCACTCCTTGCGCAGCAGCACTCCTTGCGAAGGCAGCACTCCTTGCGAAGGCAGCACTCCTTGTGAAGGCAGCACTCGTTGCAAAGGCAGCACTCCCTGCGAAGGCAGCACTCCTTGCGAAGGCAGCACACCTTGCGAATCAGCACTCCTTGCGAATCAGCACTGCTTGCGAAGGCAGCACTCCTTGCAAAGGCAGTAGTCTTTGCGGAGGCTGCACTCCTTGCGAAGGCTACACTCCTTGAGAAGGCTGCACTGCATGTGAAGGCTGCATTCCGTGCGATGGCAGCACTCCATGCGAAGGGTGCACGCCGTGCAACAGCAGCACTTCGTGCGAAGGCAGCACTCCATGCGAAGGTTTCACTCCATGCAAAAGCTGCACTCCATGCAAATGCTCCACCCCATGTGAAGGATGCACTCCATGCAAAGGCTGCACTCCATGCAAACGCTGGACTCCATGCGAAGGCAGCACTCCTTGCGCAGCAGCACTCCTTGCGAAGGCAGCACTCCTTGCGAAGGCAGCACTCCTTGTGAAGGCAGCACTCGTTGCAAAGGCAGCACTCCCTGCGAAGGCAGCACTCCTTGCGAAGGCAGCACATCTTGCGAATCAGCACTCCTTGCGAATCAGCACTGCTTGCGAAGGCAGCACTCCTTGCAAAGGCAGTAGTCTTTGCGGAGGCTGCACTCCTTGCGAAGGCTACACTCCTTGCGAAGGCTGCACTGCATGTGAAGGCTGCATTCCGTGCGATGGCAGCACTCCATGCGAAGGGTGCACGCCGTGCAACAGCAGCACTTCGTGCGAAGGCAGCACTCCATGCGAAGGTTTCACTCCATGCGAAAGCTGCACTCCATGCAAATGCTCCACCCCATGTGAAGGATGCACTCCATGCAAAGGCTGCACTCCATGCAAACGCTGGACTCCATGCGAAGGCAGCACTCTGAGCGAAGGATGCACTCTGAGCAAAGGTTGCACTCCGAGCAGAAGTTGCACTCCAAGCGAAGTTTGCAATCCATACGAAGACTGCACTCCATGCAAAACTGCATTTCATGCAAAGGCTGCACCCCGTGCAAAGGCTGCAATCTGAGCAATGGCTGAACTCCGCGCAAAGGCTGCTCTCCGCGCGAAGGCTGCTCTCCGTTCGAAGGCTGCACTCCGTGCGAAGGCATCACTCCGTGCGAATGCAGCACTCCTTGCAAAGGCAACACTCCTTGCAAGGGCAGCACTCCTTGCGAAGGCAGCTCTCCTTGCGAAGGCAGCACTCCTCGCGAAGGCAGCACTCATTGCGAATCAGCACTCCTTGCGAAGGCAGCACTCCTTGCGAAGGCAGTACTCTTTGCGAAGGCTGCACTCCTTGCGAAGGCTGCATTCCATGCGAAGGATGCACTCCGTGCGAAGGCAGCTCTCTGTGCGAAGGCTGCACTCTGTGCGAAGGCTGCACCCTGTGCGAAGGCTGCACTCCATGCGAAGGGTGCACGCCGTCCAACAGCAGCACTTCGTGTGAAGCCATCACTCCATGTGAAGGCTTCACTCCATGCGAAGGCTGCACTCCATGCAAATGTTCCACTCCATGTGAAGGATGCACTCCATGCAAAGGCTGCACTCCATGCAAACGCTGCACTCCATGCGAAGGCAGCACTCCGAGCTAAGGCAGCATTCCAAGCGAAGGTTGCACTCTGGGCGAAGGTTAGAATCCATACGAAGACTGCACTCCATGAGAAAACTGAATTTCATGCGAAGGCTGCACCCCGTGCAAAGGCTGCAACCTGTGCAAAGGCTGCATTCTGTCCAAAGGCCGCACTCGGTGCAAAGGCTGCACTCCATGCAAAGGCTGCACGCCGTGTGAAGGCTGCTCTCTGTGCGAAGGCTGCACTCTGTGCGAAGGCTGCACCCCGTGCGAAGGCTGCACTCCTTGCGAAGGCTGCATTCCATGCGAAGGATGCACTCCATGCGAAGGCTGCACTGCCTGATAAGGCTGGAATCCGTGCAAAGGCAGCACTCCTTGCGAAGGCAGCACTCCTTGCGAAGGCAGCACTCCTTGCGATGGCAGCACTCTTTGCGAAGGCAGCATTCCTTACGAAGGCAGCACTCCTTAAGGCAGCTCTCCTTGCGAAGGCTGCTCTCCATGCGAAGGCTGCACTCCGTGCGAAGGCTGCACTCCGTTCGAAGGCTGCACTCCATGCGAAGGCTGTGCTCCTTTCAAAGACTGCACTCCTTGCGAAGGCTGCAATCCATGCAAAGGCTGCACTCCGTGCAATAGCAGCACTTCGTGCGAAGGCAGCACTCCAAGCGAAGGATTCACTCCATGCGAAGGCTGCACTCCATGCAAAGGCTGCACTCCATGCGAAGGCTGCACTCCGAGTGAAGGTTGCACTCCGAGCGAAGGTTGCACTCCGAGTGAAGGTTGCACTCCGAGCCAAGGCTGCACTCTGTGTGAAGGATGCACTCCGTGCGAAGGCTGCACTCCGCGTGAAGGCTGCTCTCCGCGCGAAGGTTGCACTCCGTGCGAAGGCTGCACTCCGTTCGAAGGCTGCACTCCGTGCGAATGCTTCACTCCGTGCGATGGCTGCAGTCCGTGCGAAGGCAACACGCCGTGCGAAGGCAGCACTCCTCGCGAAGGCAGCACTCCTTGCGAAGACAGCACTCCTTGCAAAGGCTGCACTGCATGCGAAGGCCGCACTCCTTGCGAAGGCAGCACTCCTTGCGAATCAGCACTCCTTGCGAAAGCAGCACTCCTTGCGAAGGCAGTAATCTTTGCGAAGGCTGCACTCCTTGCGAAGGCTGCACTCCTTGTAAAGGCTGCACTCCGTGCGATGATAGCACTCCGTGCGAAGGCTGCACTCCATGCGAAGTGTGCACGCCGTCCAATAGCAGCACTTTGTGTGAATTGAGCACTCCATGCGAAGGCTGCACTCCATGCAAACGCTACACTCCATGCAAAGGCAGCAATCCGAGCGAAGGATGCACTCTGAGCAAAGGTTGCACACCGAGCAGAGGTTGCACTCCGAGCGAAGGTTGCAATCCATATGAAGACTGCACTCCATGCGAAAACTGCATTTCATGCAAAGGCTGCACCCCGTGCAAAGGCTGCATTCTGAGCCAAGGCTGCACTCTGTGCAAAGGCTGCACTACGTGCGAAGGCTGTGCTCTTTAAAAAGGCTGCACTCCTTGCGAAGGCTGCACTCCGTGCGTAGGCTGCACGCCGTGTGATGGCTGCACTCCATGCGAAAGCTGCACTCCATGCAAAGGCTGCACTCCGTGCAATAGCAGCACTTCGTGCAAACGCAGCACTCCATGGGAAGGATTCACTCCATGCGAAGGCTGCACTCCGTGCGAAGGCAACACTCAGTGCGAATGCAGCACTCCTTGCGAAGGCAGCACTCCTTGTTAAGGCAATACTCCTTGCGAAGGCAGTAGTCTTTGCGAAGGCAGCACTCCTTGCGAAGGCTGCACACCTTGCGAAGGCTGCACTCCGTGTAAAGGCTGCACTCCGTACGATGACAGGACTCCGTGTGAAGGCTGCACTCCTTGCAAAGGCTGCGCCCCTTACGAAGGCTGCACACCTTTCGAAGGCCGCAGTCCATGCGAAGGCTGCTCTCTTTGCCAAGGCTGCACTCTATGGGAAGGCTGGACTCCGTGCGAAGGCTGCACTCCGTCGAAGGCTGCACTCTGTGTGAATGCTGCACTCCGTGCGAAGGCCTGCATTCCCTGCAAAGGCTGCACTCCGTGCGAAGGCTGCTCTCTGTGCGAAGGCTGCACTCTATGGGAAGGCTGCACTCCGTGCGTAGGCTGCACGCCGTGTGATGGCTTCACTCCATCCAAAGGCTGCACTCCATGCGATGGCTGCACTCCATGCGAAGTCTGCACTCCAAGCTAAGGCTGCACTCCATGCAATAGCAGCACTCCTTGCAAAGGCAGCACTCCTCTGAAAGCAGCACCCCTTGCGAAGGCATCACCCCGTGCAAACGCTGCACTCCGTGCGAAGGCTGTGGTCCTTTCAAAGGCTGCACTATTTGTGAAGTCTGCACTCCGTGCGTAGGGTGCACGCCGTGCGATGGCTGCAATCCATGCGAAGGCTGCACTCCATGCGAAGGCTACACTTCGAGCGAAGGTTGCACTCCGAGCAAAGGTTGCACTCCGAGCGAAGTTTGCACTCAGAGCCAAGGCTGCACTCTGTGTGAAGGATGCACTCTGTGCGAAGGCTGCACTCCGCGCAAAGGCTGCTCTCCGCACGAAGGTTGCACTCTGTGCGATGGCACCACTCCGTCCGAAGGCTGCACTCCGTGCGAAGGTAACACTCCTTGCGAAGGCAGCTCTCCTCGCGAGGGCAGCACTCCTTGCGAAGGCAGCACTCCTTGCGAAGGCAACACTCCTTGCAAGGGCAGCACTCCTTTCGAAGGCAGCTCTCCTTGCGAAGGCAGCACTCCTTGCGAAGGCAGCACTCATTGCGAATCAGCACTCCTTGCGAAAGCAGCACTCCTCGCGAAGGCAGCAGTCCTTGCGAAGGCTGCAATCTGTGCAAAGGCTGCACTCCGTGTGATGGCTGCACTCCGTGCGAAGGCTGCACTCTGTGCGAAGGCTGCACTCCGTGCGAAGGCTGCACACTGTGCGAAGACTGCACTCCGTGCGAAGGCAGCACTCCTTGCGAAGGCAGCACTCCTTGCGAAGGCCACACTCCTTGCAAGGGCAGCACTCCTTGCGAAGGCAGCTCTCTTTGCGAAGGCAGCACTCCTTGCGACGGCAGCACTCATTGCGAAACAGCACTCCTTGCAAAAGCAGCACTCCTCACGAAGGCAGCACTCCTTGCAAAGGCAGCACTCCTTCAAAGGCAACACTCCTTGCGAAGGCAGCACTCCTTGCGAATCAGCACTCCTTCCGAAAGCAGCACTCCTTGCAAAGGCAGTACTCTTTGCGAAGGCTGCACTCCTTGCGAAGGCTGCACTCCTTGTAAAGGCTGCACTCCATGCGATGACAGCACTCTGTGCGAAGGCTGCACTCCATGCGAATGGTGCACGCCGTCCAATAGCAGCACTTCATGTGAAGGCAGCACTCCATTCGAAGGCTTCACTCCATGCAAAGATTGCACTCCATGCAAATGCTCGACTCCATTTGTAGGATGCACTCCATGCAAAAGCTGCACTCCATGCAAACGCTGCAGTCCATGCGAAGGGAGCTCTCCGAGCGAAGGATGGAGTCCGAGCAAAGGTTGCACTCCGAGCAAAGGTTGCACTCCGAGCGAAGGCTGCACTTTGTGCGAAGACTGCAATCCGTGCAAAGGCAGCACTCATTGTGAAGGCAGCACTCCTTGCGAAGGCAGCACTCCTTGCGAAGGCAGCACTCTTTACAAAGGCAGCACTCCTTGCGAAGGCAGCACTCCTTAAGAGGGCAGCTCTCCTTGTGAAGGGAGCACTCCTTGCGAATCAGCACTCCTTGCGAAAGCAGAATTCCTTGCGAAGGCAGCACTCCTTGCGAAGGCTGCCTCCTTGCGAAGGCTGCACTCCTTGCGAAGGCTGCACTCCGTGCAAAGGCTGCACTCCGTGCGATGGATGCACTCATTGCGAAGGCTGCACTCCATGCGAAGGTTGCACTCCGTGCAACAGCAGCACTTCGTGTGAAGGCAGCACTCCATGTGAAGGCTTCACTCCATTCAAAGGCTGCACTCCATGCGATGGCTGCACTCCATGCGAAGTCTGCACTCCATGCGAAAGCTGCAGTTCGTGCAACAGCAGCACTCCTTGCGAAGGCAGCATCCCTTGCGAAAGCAGCACTCCTTGCGAAGGCAGCACTCCGTGCAAACGCTGCACTTCATGCAAAGCTGCACTCCGAGCAAAGGTTGCACTCAGAGCGAAAGTTGCACTCGGTGTGAAGGCCTCACTCCATGCGAAGGCCTCACTCCGTGCGACAGCAGCACTCCGTGCGAAGGCAGCACTCCTTGCAAAGTCTGCATTCTGTGCGAAGGCAGCAGTCCTTGCGAAGGCTGAACTCTGTGCGAAGGCTGCAGTCCTTGCGAAGGCTGCAATCCATGCAAAGGCCGCACTCCGTGCGAAGGCTGCACTCCATGCAAAGGCTGCACTCCGTGCGAAGGCTGAACTCGGTGCGAAGGCTGCACTCCATGCGAAGGCTGCACTCCGTGCGAAGGCTGCACTCCATGCGAAGGCTGCATTCCATGCGAAGGCAGCATTCCGTGCGAAGGCCGCACTCATTGCGCAGGCAGCATTCCTTGCGAAGGCAGCACTCCTTGCGAAGGCAGCACTCCTTGTGAAGGCAGCACTCCTTGCGAAGGCAGCACTCCTTGCAAAGGGAGCACTCCTTGCAAAGGGAGCACTCCATGCGAAGGCAGCACTCCTTGCGAAGGGAGCACACCTTGCGAATCAGCACTCCTTGCGAAGGCAGCACTCCTTGCGAAGGCAGTGTTCTTTGCGAAGGCTGCACTCCGTGCGAAGGCTGCACTCTGTGCGATGGCTGCACTCATTGTGAAGGCTGCACTCTATGCGAAGGTTGCACTCCGTTCAACAGCAGCACTTCTTGTGAAGGCAGCATTCCATGTGCAGGCTTCACTCCAGCCAAAGGCTGCACTCCATGCGATGGCTGCACTCCATGCGAAGTCTGCACTCCATGCTAAGGCTGCACTCCGTGCAATAGCAGCACTCCTTGCAAAGGCAGCACTCCTCTGAAAGCAGCAACCCTTGCGAAGGCATCACCCCGTGCAAACGCTGCACTCCATGCGAAGGCTGCACTCTGAGCAAAGGTTGCACTCCGAGCGAAGGTTGCACTCGGTGTGAAGGATGCCCTCCATGCGAATCCTGCAGTTCGTGCGAAGGCCTCACTCCATGCGACGGCAGCACTCTGTGCGAAGGCTACACTCCTTGCGAAGGCTGCATTCTGTGCGAAGGCTGCAGTCCTTGTGAAGGCTGAACTCTGTGCGAAGGCTGCAGTCCTTGCGAAGGCTGCAATCCGTGCAAAGGCTGCACGCCATGGAAAGGCTGCACTCCGTGCGAAGGCTGCATTCCGTGCGAAGGCTGCACTCCTTGCGACGGCAGCACTCCTTGTGAAGGCAGCACTCCTTGCGAAGGCAGCACTCCTTTCAAAGGCAGCACTCCTTTCAAAGGCAGCACTCCTTGCGAAGCCAGCACTCCTTGCGAATCAGCACCCTTTGCGAAGGCAGCACTCTTTGCGAAGGCAGTAGGTTTTGCGAATGCTGCACTCCTTGCGAAGGCTGCACTCCTTGCGAAGGCTGCACTGCGTGTGAATGCCGCACTCCGTGCGATGGCAGCACTCCGTGCGAAGGCTGCACTCCGTGCGTAGGCTGCGCGCCGTGTGATGGCTGCACTCCATGCGAAGGCTGCACTCCATGCAAAGGCTGCTCTCCGTGCAATAGCAGCACTTCGTGCGAAGGCAGCACTCCATGCGAAGGCTTCACTCCATGCGAAGGCTGCACTCCTTGCAAAGGCAACACTCCTTGCAAGGGCAGCACGCTTTGCGAAGGCAACTCTCCTTCCGTAGGCAGCACTCCTTGCAAAGGCAGCACTGCATGCGAAGGCAGCACTCCTAGCGAAGGCAGCACTCCTTGCGAATCAGCACTCCTTGCGAAAGCAGCACTCCTTGCGAAGGCAGTAGTCTTTGCGAAGGCTGCACTCCTTGCAAAGGCTGCACTCCTTGTAAAGGCTGCACTCCGTGTGATGACAGCACTTCGTGTGAAGGCAGCACTCCATGCGAAGGCTTCACTCCATGCAAACGCTGCACTCCATGCGAAGGCAGCACTCCGAGCGAAGAACGCACTCCGAGCGAAGGTTGCACTCTGAGCGAAGGTTGCAATCCATACGAAGACTGCACTCCATGCGAAAACTGAATTTCATGTGAAGGCTGCATCCTGTGCAAAGGCTGCACCCTGTGCAAAGGCTGCATTCTGTGCAAAGGCTGCACTCTGTGCAAAGGCTGCACTCCTTGCAAAAGCTGCGCCCCTTACGAAGGCTGCACTCCTTGCGAAGGCTGCACTCCGTGCGAAGGTTGCACTCTGTGCAAAGGCAGCACTCTGTGGAAAGGCTGCACTCCGTGCGAAGGCTGCACTCCGTGCTAAGGCTGCACTCCGTGCGAATACTGCACTTCTTGCGAAGGCCTGCATTCCGTGCAAAGGCTGCACTCTGTGCGAAGGCTGCTCTCCATGTGAAGGCTGCACTCCATGCGAAGGCTGCACTCCGTGCGTAGGCTGCACTCCTTGCGAAGGTTGCACTCCGTGCGAAGGACGCACTCCGTGCGAAGGCTGCACTTCCTGCGAAGGCTGCAATTCGTGCAAAGGCAGCACTCCTTGCGAAGGCAGCACTCCTTGCAAAGGCAGCATTCTTTGCGAAGGCAGCACTCCTTGCGAAGGCAGCACTCATTGCGAATCAGCACTCCTTGCGTAAGCAGCACTCCTTGCGAAGGCAGCACTCCTTGCAAAGGCAGCACTGTATGCGAAGGCAGCACTCCTTGCGAAGGCAGCACTCCTTGCGAAGGCAGCACTCCTTGCGAATCAGCACTCCTTGCGAAAGCAGCACTCCTTGCAAAGGCAGTACTCTTTGCGAAGGCTGCACTCCCAGCGAAGGTTGCACTCTTTGCGAAGGCTGCACTCCTTGTAAAGGCTGCACTCCTTGCAAAGGGTTCGCCCCTTACCAAGGCTGCACTCCTTGTGAAGGCTGCACTCCTTGCGAAGGCAGCACTCCGTGCAAACGCTGCACACCATGCGAATGCTGAACTCTGAGCAAAGGTTGCACTGCGAGCGAAGGTTGCACTCGGTGTGAAGTGTGCGCTCCGTGCGAAGGCTGCACTCGGTGCGAAGGCTGCACTCTGTGCGAAGGCTGCACTCCAAATGAAGGCCACACTCCAAGTGAAGGCCTCACTCGGTGCGAAGGCAGCACTCTGTGCGAAGGCAGCACTCCTTGCGAAGGCTGCATTCTGTGCGAAGGCTGCAGTACTTGCGAAGGCAGCACTCCTTGCGAAGGCTGCACTCCTTGTAAAGGCAGCACTCCTTGCAAAGGCAACACTCCTTGCAAGGGCAGCACTCCTTGCGAAGGCAGCACTCCGTGCAAACGCTGCACACCATGCGAATGCTGAACTCTGAGCAAAGGTTGCACTGCGAGCGAAGGTTGCACTCGGTGTGAAGTGTGCGCTCCGTGCGAAGGCTGCACTCGGTGCGAAGGCTGCACTCTGTGCGAAGGCTGCACTCCAAATGAAGGCCACACTCCAAGTGAAGGCCTCACTCCATGCGAAGGCTGCATTCCGAGCGAAGGTTGCACTCTGTGCGAAGGTTGCACTCCGAGCGAAGGTTGCAATCCAAGCCAAGGCTGCACTCTGTGTGAAGGATGCACTCCGTGCGAAGGCTGAACTCGAAGCAAAGGCTGCTCTCCGCGCAAAGGCTGCACTCCGTGCGAAGGCTGCACTCCGTGCGAAGGGTCCACTCCATGCGAAGGCTGCACGCCGTGCGAAGGCAACACTCCGTGCGAATGCAGCACTCCTCGCAAAGGCAGCACTCCTTGCGAAGGCAGCACTCCTTGCAAAGGCAACACTCCTTGCAAGGGCAGCACTCCTTGCGAAGGCAGCTCTTCTTGCGAAGGCAGCACTCCTTGCGAAGGCAGCACTCCTTGTGAAGCAGCTCTCCTTGCGAAGGCAGCACTCCTTGTAAAGGCAGCACTCCTTTCGAATCAGCACTCCTTGCGAAAGCAGCACTCCTTGCGAAGGCAGCACTCCTTGCGAAGGCAGCACTCCTTGCGAAGGCAGCACTCCTTAAGAAGGCAGCTCTCCTTGCGAAGGCAGCACTCCTTGCGAATCAGCACTCCTTGCGAAAACAACACTCCTTGCGAAGGCAGCACTCCTTGCGAAGGCTGTCTCCTTGCGCAGGCTGCACTCCTTGTGAAGGCTGCACTGCATGTGAAGGCTGCACTCCGTGCGATGGCAGCACTCCGTGCGAAGGCTGGACTCCATGCGAAGGGTGCACGCCGAGCAACTGCAGCACTTCGTGCGAAGGCAGCACTCAATGCGAAGGTTTCACTCCATGTGAAGGCTGCACTCCATGCAAATGCTCCACCCCATGTGAAGGATGCACTCCATGCAAAGGCTGCACTCTTTGCAAACGCTGCACTCCATGCGAAGGCAGCACTCCGAGCGAAGTATGCACTCCGAGCAAAGGTTGCACACCGAGCAGAGGTTGCACTCCGAGCGAGGGTTGCAATCCATACGAAGACTGCACTCCATGCGAAAACTGCATTTCATGCAAAGGCTGCACCCCGTGCAAAGGCTGCATTCTGAGCCAAGGCTGCTATCTGTGCAAAGGCTGCACTCCGTGCGAAGGCTGTGCTCCTTACAAAGGCTGCACTCCTTGCGAAGGCTGCACTCTGAACAAAGGCTGCACTCCGTGCGAAGGCTGCACTCCGTGAAAAGGTCTGCACTCCGTGCAATTGCTGCACACCTTGCGAAGGATGCACTCTGTGCGAAGGCTGCACTCCTTGCGAAGGCTGCACTCCAGGTGAAGGCCTCACTCCGTGCGACGGCAGCACTCTGTGCGAAGGCAGCACTCCTTGCGAAGGCTGCATTCTGTGCGAAGGCTGCATTCTGTGCGAAGGCTGCAGTCCTTGCGAAGGCTGATCTGTGTGCGAAGGCTGCAGTCATTGCGAAGGCTGCAATCCGTGCAAAGGCTGCAATCCGTGCAAAGGCTGCACTCGGTACGAAGGCTGTACTCCATGCGAAGGCTGCACTCTGTGCGAAGGCTGCACTCCGTGCATAATCTGCACTCCGTGCGAAGGCTGCACTCCGTGAGAGAATTGCACTCCGTGCGAAGGCAGCACTCGTTGCGAAGGCTGCACTCCTTGCGAAGGCTGCACTGCATGTGAAGGCTGCATTCCGTGCGATGGCAGCACTCCGTACGAAGGCTGCACTCAATGCGAAGGGTGCACACCGTGCAACAGCAGCACTTCGTGCGAAGGCAGCACTCCATGTGAAGATTTCACTCCATGCGAAAGCTGCACTCCATGCAAATGCTCCACCCCATGTGATGGATGCACTCCATGCAAAGGCTGCACTCCATGCAAACGCTGCACTCCATGCGAAGGCATCACTCCGAGCGAAGGATGCACTCCGAGCAAATGTTGAACTCTGAGCAGAGGTTGCACTCCGAGCGAAGGTTGCAGTCCATACGAAGACTGCACGCCATGCGAAAACTGCATTTCATGCAAAGGCTGCACCTCGTGCAAAGGCTGCAATCTGAGCATAGGCTGCTCTCTGTGCAAAGGCTGAACTCAGTGCGAAGGCTGTGCTCCTTTCAAAGGCTGCACTCCTTGCGAGGGCTGCGCTCCGTGCGTAGGCTGCACGCCTTGCGATGGCTGCACGCCAAGCGAAGGCTGCACTCAATGCAAAGGCTGCACTCTGTGCAACAGCAGCACTTCGTGCGAAGGCAGCACTCCATGCGAAGGCTTCACTCCATGCGAAGGCTGCACTCCATGCAAACAATGCACTCCATGCGAAGGCTGCACTCCGAGCGAAGGTTGCACTCCGTGCGAAGGTTGCACTCCGAGCGAAGGTTGCACTCCAAGCCAAGGCTGCACTCTGTGTGAAGGATGCACTCCGTGCGAAGGCTGAACTCCGCGCGAAGGCTGCTCTCCGCACGAAGGCTGCACTCCGTGCGAAGGCTACACTCCGTGCGAAGGCTACACTCCGAGCGAAGGCTGCACTCTGTGCGAAGGGTCCACTCCATGCGAAGGCTTCACGCCGTGCGAAGGCAACACTCCGTGCGAATGCAGCACTCCTCGCGAATGCAGCACTCCTTGCGAAGGCAGCACTCCTTGCAAAGGCAACACTACTTGCAAGGGCAGCACTCCTTGCGAAGGCAGTTCTTCTTGCGAAGGCAGCACTCCTTGCGAAGGCAGCACTCCTTGCGAAGCAGCTCTCCTTGCGAAGGCAGCACTCCTAGCGAAGGCAGCACTCCTTTCGAATCAGCACTCCTTGCGAGAGCAGCACTCCTTTCGAAGGCAGCACTCCTTGGGAAGGCTGCACTCCTTGCGAAGGCTGCACTCTGTGCAAAGACTGCACTGCGTACGATGGCTGCACTCCTTGCGACGGCTGCACTCCATGTGAAGGCTGCACTCTGTGCAACAGCAGGACTCCTAGCGAAGGCTGCACTCCATGCGATGGCTGCACGCCATGCAAAGGCTGCCCTCCATGAGAAGGCTGAACTCCGTGCGAAGGCTGCTCTCCATGCGAAGGCTGCACTCCGTGTGAAGGCTGCACTCCGTGCGAAGGCTGCACTCCTTGCGAAGGCAGCACTCCTTGCGAAGGCTGTCTCCTTGCGAAGGCCGCACTCCTTGTGAAGGCTGCACTGCATGTGAAGGCTGCACTCCGTGCGATGGCAGCACTCCGTGCGAAGGCTGCACTCCGTGCGAAGGCTGCACTCCATGCAAATGCTCCACCCCGTGTGAAGGATGCACTCCATGCAAAGGCTGCATTCTATGCAAACGCTGCACTCCATGCGAGGGCAGCACTCCGAGTGAAGGATGCACTCTGTACGAGGGCTGCACTCTGTGCGAAGGCAGCACTCCGTGCGAAAGCAGCACTCCAAGCGGAGGCAGCACTCCGGGCGAAGGCAGCACTCCGTGCGAAGGCAGCACTCCGCGCGAAGGCAGCCCTCCGTGCGAAGGCAGCACTCCGTGCGAAGGCAGCACTCCATGCGAAGGCAGCACTCCGTGCGAAGGCAGCACTCCTTGCGATGGCAGCACTCTTTGCGAAGGCAGCACTCCTTCCGAAGGCAGCACTCCTTAAGAAGGCAGCTCTCCTTGCGAAGGCTGCTCTCCATGCGAAGGCTGCACTCCGTGCGATGGCTGCACTCCGTTCGAAGGCTGCACTCCATGCGAAGGCTGTGCTCCTTACAAAGGCTGCACTCCTTGCGAAGGCTGCAATCCATGCAAAGTCTGCACTCCATGCAATAGCAGCACTTCGTGCGAAGGCAGCACTCCATGCGAAGGATTCACTCCATGCGAAGGCTGCACTCCATGCAAAGGCTGCACTCCAGACGAAGGCTGCACTCCGAGTGAAGGTTGCACTCCGAGCGAAGGTTGCACTCCGAGTGAAGGTTGCACTCCGAGCCAAGGCTGCACTCTGTGTGAAGGATGCACTCCGTGCGAAGGCTGCACTCCGCGTGAAGGCTGCTCTCCGTGTGAAGGCTGCACTCCGTGCGAAGGCTGCACTCCGTTCGAAGGCTGCACTCCGTGCGAATGCTTCACTCCGTGCGATGGCTGCAGTCCGTGCGAAGGCAACACTCCGTGTGAAGGCAGCACTCCTCGCGAAGGCAGCACTCCTTGCGAAGACAACACTCCTTGCAAAGGCAGCACTGCATGGGAAGGCCGCACTCCTTGCGAATGCAGCACTCCTTGCGAATCAGCACTCCTTGCGAAAGCAGCACTCCTTGCGAAGGCAGTAGTCTTTGCGAAGGCTGCACTCCTTGCGAAGGCTGCACTCCTTGTAAAGGCTGCACTCCGTGCGATGACAGAACTCCGTGCGAAGGCTGCACTCCATGCGAAGTGTGAACGCCGTCCAATAGCAGCACTTCGTGTGAAGGCAGCACTCCATGCAAAGGCTGCACTCCATGCAAACGCTGCACTCCATGCGAAGGCAGCACTCCGAGCGAAGAACGCACTCCGAGCAAAGGTTGAACTCCGAGCGAAGGTTGCACTCCGAGCGAAGGTTGCCCTCTGAGTGAAGGTTGCAATCCATACAAAGACTGCACTCCATGCGCTAACTGAATTTCATGCGAAGGCTGCACCCTGTGCAAAGGCTGCACCCTGTGCAAAGGCTGCATTCTGTGCAATGGCTACACTCTGTGCAAAGGCTACACTCCTTGCAAAGGCTGCGCCCCTTACGAAGGCTGCACTCCTTGCGAAGGCTGCAATCCGTGCAAAGGCTGAACTCCTTGCGAAGGCTGCATTCCGTGCGAAGGATGCACTCCGTGCGAATTCTGCACTCCCTGCAAAGGCTGCAATCCGTTCAAAGGCAGCACTCCTTGCGAAGGCAGCACTCCTTGCGAAGGCAGCACTCCTTGCGAAGGCAGCACTCCTTGCGAAGGCAGCACTCCTTGCGAAGGCAGCACTCCTTGCGAAGGGAGCACTCCTTGCGAAGGCAGCACTCCTTGCGAAGGCAGCACTCCTTAAGAAGGCAGCTCTCCTTGCGAATGCAGCACTCCTTGCGAATCAGCACTCCTTGCGAAAGCAGCACTCCTTGCGAAGGCAGCACTCCTTGCGAGGGCAGCACTCCTTGCGAAGGCTGTCTCCTAGCAAAGGCTGCACTCCATGTCAAGGCTGCACTGCATGTGAAGGCTGCACTCAATGCAAATGCTCCACCCCATGTGAAGGATGCCTTCCATGCAAAGGCTGCACTCAATGTAAACACTACACTCCATGCAAAGGCAGCACTCCGAGTGAAAGATGTACTCTGAGCAGAGGTTGCACTCCGAGCGAAGGTTGCAATCCATACGACGGTGCAGTCCATGCGAAAACTGCATTTCATGCAAAGGCTGCACTCCGTGCAAAGGCTGCATTCTGAGCCAAGGCTGCACTCTGTGCAAAGGCTGCAATCCTTGCGAACGCTGTGCTCTTTACAAAGGCTGCACTCCTTGCGAAGGCTGCACTCCGTGCGTAGGCTGCACGCCGTGCGATGGCTGCACTCCATGCGAAGGCTCCACTCCATGCAAAGGCTGCACTCCGTGCAATAGCAGCACTTCGTGCGAACGCAGCACTCCATGCGAAGGATTCACTGCATGCGAAGGCTGCACTCCGTGCGAAGGCAGCATTCCTTGCGAAGGCAGTAGTCTTTGCGAAGGCAGCACTCCTTGCGAAGGCTGCACACCTTGCGAAGGCTGCACTCCGTGTAAAGGCTGCACTCCGTACGATGACAGGACTCCGTGTGAAGGCTGCACTCCTTGCAAAGGCTGAGCCCCTTACGAAGGCTGCACACCTTTCGAAGGCTGCACTCCATGCGAAGGCTGCTCTCTTTGCGAAGGCTGCACTCTGTGGGAAGGCTGGACTCCGTGCGAAGGCTGCACTCCGTCGAAGGCTGCACTCTGTGCGAATGCTGCACTCCGTGCGAAGACCTGCATTGCCTGTGAAGGCTGCACTCCGTGCGAAGGCTGCTCTCTGTGCAAAGGCTGCACTCTGTGCGAAGGCTGCACTCCGTGAGAAGGCTGCAATCCTTGCGAAGGCTGCATTCCATGTGAAGGATGCACTCCGTGCGAAGGCTGCATTCCCTGCGAAGGCTGGAATCCGTGCAAAGGCATCACTCCTTGCGAAAGCAGCACTCCTTGCGATGGCAGCACTCTTTGTGAAGGCAGCACTCTTTACGAAGGCAGCACTCCTTAAGAATGCAACTCTCCTTGCGAAGGCAGCACTCCTTGCGAATCAGCACTCCTTGCGAAAGCAGCACTCCTTGCGAAGGCAACACTCCTTGCGAAGGCTGCATTCTGTGCGAAGGCTGCAGTCCTTGCGAAGGCTGAACTCTGTGCGAAGGCTGCAGTCCTTGCAAAGGCGGCAATCCGTGCAAAGACTGCACCCCATGCAAAGGCTGCACTCCTTGTGAAGGCAGCACTCCTTGTGAAGGCAGCACTCCTTTCAAAGGCAGCACTCCTGTCAAAGGCAGCACTCCATATGAAGGCAGCACTCCTAGCGAAGGCAGCACTCCTTGCGAATCAGCACTCCTTGCGAAAGCAGCACTCCTTGCGAAGGCAGTAGTCTTTGCGAAGGCTGCACTCCTTGCAAAGGCTGCACTCCTTGTAAAGGCTGCACTCCGTGTGATGACAGCACTTCGTGTGAAGGCAGCACTCCATGCGAAGGCTTCACTCCATGCAAACGCTGCACTCCTTGCGAAGGCAGCACTCCGAGCGAAGAACGCACTCCGAGCGAAGGTTGCACTCTGAGCGAAGGTTGCAATCCATACGAAGACTGGACTCCATGCGAAAACTGAATTTCATGTGAAGGCTGCATCCTGTGCAAAGGCTGCACCCTGTGCAAACGCTGCATTCTGTGCAAAGGCTGCACTCTGTGCAAAGGCTGCACTCCTTGCAAAGGCTGCGCCCCTTACGAAGGCTGCACTCCTTGCGAAGGCTGCACTCCGTGCGAAGCTTGCACTCTGTGCAAAGGCAGCACTCTGTGGAAAGGCTGCACTCCGTGCGAAGGCTGCACTCCGTGCTAAGGCTGCACTCCGTGCGAATGCTGCACTTCTTGCTCAGGCCTGCATTCCGTGCAAAGGCTGCACTCTGTGCGAAGGCTGCTCTCCATGTGAAGGCTGCACTCCATGCGAAGGCTGCACTCCGTGCGTAGGCTGCACTCCTTGCGAAGGTTGCACTCCGTGCGAAGGATGCACTCCGTGCGAAGCCTGCACTTCCTGCGAAGGCTGCAATTCGTGCAAAGGCAGCACTCCTTGCGAAGGCAGCACTCCTTGCGAAGGCAGCATTCTTTGCGAAGGCAGCACTCCTTGCGAAGGCAGCACTCATTGCGAATCAGCACTCCTTGCGTAAGCAGCACTCCTTGCGCAGGCAGCACTCCTTGCAAAGGCAGCACTGTATGCGAAGGCAGCACTCCTTGCGAAGGCAGCACTCCTTGCGAAGGCAGCACTCCTTGCAAAGGCAGCACTCCTTGCGAATCAGCACTCCTTGCGAAAGCAGCACTCCTTGCAAAGGCAGTACTCTTTGCGAAGGCTGAACTCCCAGCGAAGGTTGCACTCTTTGCGAAGGCTGCACTCCTTGTAAAGGCTGCACTCCTTGCAAAGGGTTCGCCCCTTACCAAGGCTGCACTCCTTGTGAAGGCTGCACTCCTTGCGAAGGCAGCACTCTGTGCAAACGCTGCACACCATGCGAATGCTGAACTCTGAGCAAAGGTTGCACTGCGAGCGAAGGTTGCACTCCGTGTGAAGTGTGCGCTCCGTGCGAAGGCTGCACTCGGTGCGAAGGCTGCACTCTGTGCGAAGGCTGCACTCCAAATGAAGGCCACACTCCAAGTGAAGGCCTCACTCCGTGCGAAGGCAGCACTCTGTGCGAAGGCAGCACTCCTTGCGAAGGCTGATCTGCGTGCGAAGGCTGCAGTCATTGCGAAGGCTGCAATCCGTGCAAAGGCTGCACTTGGTACGAAGGCTGTACTCCATGCGAAGGCTGCACTCTGTGCGAAGGCAGCACTCCGTGCGAAGGCTGCACTCCGTGCGAAGGGTCCACTCTATGCGAAGGCTGCACTCCATGCAAACACTGCACTCCATGCGAAGGCTGCATTCCGAGCGAGGGTTGCACTCTGTGCGAAGGTTGCACTCCGAGCGAAGGTTGCAATCCAAGCCAAGGCTGCACTCTGTGTGAAGGATGCACTCCGTGCGAAGGCTACACTCCGTGCGAAGGCTACACTCCGTGCGAAGGCTGCACTCCGTGCGAAGGGTCCACTCCATGCGAAGGCTGCCCGCCGTGCGGAGGCAACACTCCGTGCGAATGCAGCACTCCTCGCAAAGGCAGCACTCCTTGCGAAGGCAGCACTCCTTGCAAAGGCAACACTCCTTGCAAGGGCAGCACTCCTTGCGAAGGCAGCTCTTCTTGCGAAGGCAGCACTCCTTGCGAAGGCAGCACTCCTTGTGAAGCAGCACTCCTTGCGAAGGCAGCACTCCTTGTAAAGGCAGCACTCCTTTCGAATCAGCACTCCTTGCGAAAGCAGCACTCCTTGCGAAGGCAGCACTCCTTGCGAAGGCTGCACTCCTTGCGAAGGCTGCACTCCGTGCAATGGCTGCACTGAGTGCGATGGCTGCACTCCTTGTGAAGGCTGCACTCCATGTGAAGGCTGCACTCTGTGCAAAAGCAGGACTCCTAGCGAAGGCTGCACTCCATGCGATGGCTGCACGCCATGCAAAGGCTGCCCTCCATGCGAAGGCTGCACTCCGTGCGAAGGCTGCTCTCCGTGCGATGGCTGCACTCCGTGCGAAGGCTGCACTCCTTGCGAAGGCAGCACTCCTTGCGAAGGCAGCACTCCTTGCGAAGACAGCACTCCTTGCGAAGGCAGCACTCCTTGCGAAGGCAGCACTCCTTGCGAAGGCAGCACTCCTTAAGAAGGCAGCTCTCCTTGCGAAGGCAGCACTCCTTGCGAATCAGCACTCCTTGCGAAAACAACACTCCTTGCGAAGGCAGCACTCCTTGCGAAGGCTGTCTCCTTGCGCAGGCTGCACTCCTTGTGAAGGCTGCACTGCATGTGAAGGCTGCACTCCGTGCGATGGCAGCACTCCGTGCGAAGGCTGCACTCCATGCGAAGGGTGCACGCCGAGCAACTGCAGCACTTCGTGCGAAGGCAGCACTCAATGCGTAGGTTTCACTCCATGTGAAGGCTGCACTCCATGCAAATGCTCCACCCCATGTGAAGGATGCACTCCATGCAAAGGCTGCACTCTTTGCAAACGCTGCACTCCATGCGAAGGCAGCACTCCGAGCGAAGGATGCACTCCGAGCAAAGGTTGCACACCGAGCAGAGGTTGCACTCCGAGCGAGGGTTGCAATCCATACGAAGACTGCACTTCATGCGAAAACTGCATTTCATGCAAAGGCTGCACCCCGTGCAAAGGCTGCATTCTGAGCCAAGGCTGCTATCTGTGCAAAGGCTGCACTCCGTGCGAAGGCTGTGCTCCTTACAAAGGCTGCACTCCTTGCGAAGGCTGCACTCTGAACAAAGGCTGCACTCCGTGCGAAGGCTGCACTCCGTGAAAAGGTCTGCACTCCGTGCAATGGCTGCACACCTTGCGAAGGATGCACTCCGTGCGAAGGCTGCACTCCTTGCGAAGGCTGCACTCCAGGTGAAGGCCTCACTCCGTGCGACGGCAGCACTCTGTGCGAAGGCAGCACTCCTTGCGAAGGCTGCATTCTGTGCGAAGGCTGCATTCTGTGCGAAGGCTGCAGTCCTTGCGAAGGCTGATCTGTGTGCGAAGGCTGCAGTCATTGCGAAGGCTGCAATCCGTGCAAATGCTGCACTCGGTACGAAGGCTGTACTCCATGCGAAGGCTGCACTCTGTGCGAAGGCTGCACTCCGTGCATAATCTGCACTCCGTGCGAAGGCTGCACTCCGTGAGAGAATTGCACTCCGTGCGAAGGCAGCACTCCATGTGAAGATTTCACTCCATGCGAAAGCTGCACTCCATGCAAATGCTCCACCCCATGTGATGGATGCACTCCATGCAAAGGCTGCACTCCATGCAAACGCTGCACTCCATGCGAAGGCATCACTCTGAGCGAAGGATGCACTCCGAGCAAAGGTTGAACTCTGAGCAGAGGTTGCACTCCGAGCGAAGGTTGCAGTCCATAAGAAGACTGCACTCCATGCGAAAACTGCATTTCATGCAAAGGCTGCACCTCGTGCAAAGGCTGCAATCTGAGCATAGGCTGCTCTCTGTGCAAAGGCTGAACTCAGTGCGAAGGCTGTGCTCCTTTCAAAGGCTGCACTCCTTGCGAGGGCTGCACTCCGTGCGTAGGCTGCACGCCTTGCGATGGCTGCACGCCAAGCGAAGGCTGCACTCCATGCAAAGGCTGCACTCTGTGCAACAGCAGCACTTCGTGCGAAGGCAGCACTCCATGCGAAGGCTTCACTCCATGCGAAGGCTGCACTCCATGCAAACAATGCACTCCATGCGAAGGCTGCACTCCGAGCGAAGGTTGCACTCCGTGCGAAGGTTGCACTCCGAGCGAAGGTTGCACTCGAAGCCAAGGCTGCACTCTGTGTGAAGGATGCACTCCGTGCGAAGGCTGAACTCCGCGCGAAGGCTGCTCTCCGCACGAAGGCTGCACTCCGTGCGAAGGCTACACTCCGTGCGAAGGCTACACTCCGAGTGAAGGCTGCACTCTGTGCGAAGGGTCCACTCCATGCGAAGGCTTCACGCCGTGCGAAGGCAACACTCCGTGCGAATGCAGCACTCCTCGCGAATGCAGCACTCCTTGCGAAGGCAGCACTCCTTGCAAAGGCAACACTACTTGCAAGGGCAGCACTCCTTGCGAAGGCAGCTCTTCTTGCGAAGGCAGCACTCGTTGCGAAGGCAGCACTCCTTGCGAAGCAGCTCTCCTTGCGAAGGCAGCACTCCTTGCGAAGGCAGCACTCATTTCGAATCAGCACTCCTTGCGAAAGCAGCACTCCTTTCGAAGGCAGCACTCCTTGGGAAGGCTGCACTCCTTGCGAAGGCTGCACTCCGTGCAAAGACTGCACTGCGTACGATGGCTGCACTCCTTGCGACGGCTGCACTCCATGTGAAGGCTGCACTCTGTGCAACAGCAGGACTCCTAGCGAAGGCTGCACTCCATGCGATGGCTGCACGCCATGCAAAGGCTGCCCTCCATGAGAAGGCTGAACTCCGTGCGAAGGCTGCTCTCCATGCGAAGGCTGCACTCCGTGTGAAGGCTGCACTCCGTGCGAAGGCTGCACTCCTTGCGAAGGCAGCACTCCTTGCGAAGGCTGTCTCCTTGCGAAGGCCGCACTCCTTGTGAAGGCTGCACTGCATGTGAAGGCTGCACTCCGTGCGATGGCAGCACTCTGTGCGAAGGCTGCACTCCATGCGAAGGGTGCACGCCGTGCAACAGCAGCATTTCGTGCGAAGGCAGCACTCCATGCGAAGGTTTCACTAGATGCGAAGGCTGCACTCCATGCAAATGCTCCACCCCGTGTGAAGGATGCACTCCATGCAAAGGCTGCATTCTATGCAAACGCTGCACTCCATGCGAGGGCAGCACTCCGAGTGAAGGATGCACTCTGTACGAGGGCTGCACTCTGTGCGAAGGCAGCACTCCGTGCGAAAGCAGCACTCCATGCGGAGGCAGCACTCCGGGCGAAGGCAGCACTCCGTGCGAAGGCAGCACTCCGTGCGAAGGCAGCACTCCGTGCGAAGGCAGCACTCCGTGCGAAGGCAGCACTCCGTGCGAAGGCAGCACTCCGTGCGAAGGCAGCACTCCGTGCGATGGCAGCACTCTTTGCGAAGGCAGCACTCCTTCCGAAGGCAGCACTCCTTAAGAAGGCAGCTCTCCTTGCGAAGGCTGCTCTCCATGCGAAGGCTGCACTCCGTGCGAAGGCTGCACTCCGTTCGAAGGCTGCACTCCATGCGAAGGCTGTGCTCCTTACAAAGGCTGCACTCCTTGCGAAGGCTGCAATCCATGCAAAGGCTGCACTCCGTGCAATAGCAGCACTTCGTGCGAAGGCAGCACCCCATGCGAAGGATTCACTCCATGCGAAGGCTGCACTCCATGCAAAGGCTGCACTCCAGACGAAGGCTGCACTCCGAGTGAAGGTTGCACTCCGAGCGAAGGTTGCACTCCGAGTGAAGGTTGCACTCCGAGCCAAGGCTGCACTCTGTGTGAAGGATGCACTCCTTGCGAAGGCTGCACTCCTTGTAAAGGCTGCACTCCGTGCGATGACAGCACTCCATGCGAAGGCTGCACTCCATGCGAAGTGTGAACGCCGTCCAATAGCAGCACTTCGTGTGAAGGCAGCACTCCATGCGAAGGCTGCACTCCATGCAAACGCTGCACTCCATGCGAAGGCAGCACTCCGAGCGAAGAACGCACTCCGAGCAAAGGTTGCACTCCGAGCGAAGGTTGCACTCCGAGCGAAGGTTGCCCTCTGAGTGAAGGTTGCAATCCATACGAAGACTGCACTCCATGCGCTAACTGAATTTCATGCGAAGGCTGCACCCTGTGCAAAGGCTGCACCCTGTGCAAAGGCTGCATTCTGTGCAATGGCTACACTCTGTGCAAAGGCTGCACTCTGTGCGAAGGCTGCACTCCGTGAGAAGGCTGCACTCCTTGGGAAGGCTCCATTCCGTGCGAAGGATGCACTCCGTGCGAATTCTGCACTCCCTGCAAAGGCTGCAATCCGTGCAAAGGCAGCACTCCTTGCGAAGGCAGCACTCCTTGCAAAGGCAGCACTCCTTGCAAAGGCAGCACTCCTTGCGAAGGCAGCACTCCTTGCGAAGGGAGCACTCCTTGCGAAGGCAGCACTCCTTGCGAAGGCAGCACTCCTTAAGAAGGCAGCTCTCCTTGCGAATGCAGCACTCCTTGCGAATCAGCACTCCTTGCGAAAGCAGCACTCCTTGCGAAGGCAGCACTCCTTGCGAGGGCAGCACTCCTTGCGAAGGCTGTCTCCTAGCAAAGGCTGCACTCCTTGTCAAGGCTGCACTGCATGTGAAGGCTGCACTCCATGCAAATGCTCCACCCCATGTGACGGATGCCTTCCATGCAAAGGCTGCACTCAATGTAAACACTACACTCCATGCAAAGGCAGCACTCTGAGTGAAAGATGTACTCTGAGCAAAGGTTGCACACCGAGCAGAGGTTGCACTCCGAGCGAAGGTTGCAATCCATATGACGGTGCACTCCATGCGAAAACTGCATTTCATGCAAAGGCTGCACCCCGTGCAAAGGCTGCATTCTGAGCCAAGGCTGCACTCTGTGCAAAGGCTGCAATCCTTGCGAACGCTGTGCTCTTTACAAAGGCTGCACTCCTTGCGAAGGCTGCACTCCGTGCGTAGGCTGCACGCCGTGCGATGGCTGCACTCCATGCGAAGGCTCCACTCCATGCAAAGGCTGCACTCCGTGCAATAGCAGCACTTCATGCGAACGCAGCACTCCATGCGATGGATTCACTCCATGCGAAGGCTGCACACCGTGCGAAGGCAGCATTCCTTGCGAAGGCAGTAGTCTTTGCGAAGGCAGCACTCCTTGCGAAGGCTCCACTCCTTGCGAAGGCTGCACTCCTTGTGAAGGCTGCACTCTGTGCGAAGGCTGCACTCCATGCGATGGCTGCACTCCATGCGAAGGCTGCACTCCATGCGAAGGCTGCACTCCGTGCAACAGCAACACTCCGTGTGAAGCCTTCACTTAATGGGAAGGCTGTACTCCATGCAAATGCTCCACTCCATACGAAGACTGCAATCCTTGCGAAGGCTGCATTTCATGTGAAGGCTGCACTCCGTGCGAAGGCTGCACTCTGCGCGAAGGCTGCACTCCCTGCGAAGGATGCACTCCGCGCGAAGGCTGCACTCCCCGCGAAGGCTGCACTCCGTGCGAAGGCTGCACTCCGTGCGAAGGCTGCACTCCGTGTGAAGGCTCCACTCCGTGCGAAGGCAGCACTCCTTGCGAAGGCAGCACTCCTTGCGAAGGCAGCACTCCTTGCGAAGGCTGCACTACTTGTGAAGGCTGCACTCCATGTCATGGCTGCACTCCATGTGAAGGCTGCACTCAATGCGAAGGCTGCACTCTGTGCAACAGCAGCACTCCGTGCGTAGGCTTCACTCCATGGGAAGGCTGAACTCCATGCAAATGCTCCACTCCATACGATGACTGCACTCCTTGAGAAGGCTGCATTTCATGTGAAGGCTGCACTCCGTGCGAAGGATGCACTCCGTGCGAAGGCTGCACTACTTGCAAAGGCAGCACTCCTTAAGAAGGCAGCTCTCCTTATGAAGGCAGCACTCCTTGCGAATCAGCACTCCTTGCGAAAGCAGCTCTCCTTGCGAAGGCAGCACTCCTTGCGAAGGCTGCCTCCTTGCGAAGGCTGCACTCCTTGCGAAGGCTGCACTCTGTGCAAAGCTGCACTCCGTGCGATGGCTGCACTCACCGCGAAGGCTGCACTCCATGCGAATGTTGCACTCCGTGCAACAGCAGTACTTCGTGTGAAGGCAGCACTCCATGTGAAGGCTTCACTCCATCCAAAGGCTGCACTCCATGCGATGGCTGCACTCCATGCGAAGTCTGCACTCCACGCGAAGTCTGCACTCCATGCGAAGGCTACACTCCGTGCAACAGCAGCACTCCTTGCGAAGGCAGCACTCCTTGCGAAGGCAGCACTCCTTGCGAAGGCAGCACTCCGTGCAAACGCTGCACTCCATGCGAAGGCTGCACTCCGAGCAAAGGTTGCACTCCGTGCAAAGGTTGCACTCGGTGTGAAGGCTGCGCTCCGTGCGAAGGCTGCACTCGGTGCGAAGGCTGCACTCTGTGCGAAGGCTGCACTCTGTGCGAAGGCTGCACTCCGTGCGAAGGCCTCACTCCGTGCGACGGCAGAACCCCATGCGAAGGCAGCACCCCATGCAAAGGCAGCACTCCTTGCGAAGGCTGAACTCTGTGCGAAGGCTGCAGTCCTTGCGAAGGCTGCAATCCGTGCAAAGGCTGCACTCCGTGCGAAGGCTGCATTCCGTGCGAAGGCTGCACTCCGTGCGAAGGCTGCACTCCGTGCGAAGGTTGCACTCCGTGCGAAGGCAATACTCCATGCGAAAGCAGCACTCGTTGCGAAGGCAGCACTCCTTGCGCAGGCAGCACTCCTTGCGAAGGCAGCACTCCTTGTGAAGGCAGCACTCCTTGCGAAGGCAGCACTCCTTGCAAAGGCAGCACTCCATGCGAAGGCAGCACTCCTTGCGAAGGCAGCACTCCTTGCGAATCAGCACTCCTTGCGATGGCAGCACTCCTTGCGAAAGCAGTAGTCTTTGCAAAGGCTGCACTCCTTGCGAAGGCTGAACTCCTTGCGAAGGCTGCACTGTTTGTGAAGGATGCACTCCGTGCGATGGCAGCACTCCGTGCGAAAGCTGCACTCCATGCGATGGGTGCACGCCGTGCAACAGCAGCACTTCGTGCGAAAGCAGCACTCCATGCGAAGGTTTCACTCCATGCGAAGGCTGCACTCCATGCAAATGCTCCACCCCATGTGAAGGATGCACTCCATGCAAAGGCTGCACTCCATGAAAACGCTGCACTCCATGCGAAGCCAGCACTCCAAGCGAAGGATGCACTCCGAGCAAAGGTTGAACTCCGAGCAGAGGTTGCAATCCGTAAGAAGACTGCACACAATGCGAAAACTGCATTTCATGCAAAGGCTGCATTCTGAGCAAAGGCTGCACTCTGTGCAAAGGCTGCACTCCGTGTGAAGGCTGTGCTCCTTACAAAGGCTGCACTCCTTGCGAAGGCTGCACTCCGTGCGTATGCTGCACGCCGTGCGATGGCTGCACTCCATGCGAAGGCTGCACTCCATGCAAAGGTTGCACTCCGTGCAACAGCAACACTTCGTGGGAAGGCAGCACTCCATGCGAAGGCTTCACTCCATGCGAAGGCTGCACTCCATGCAAACACTGCACTCCATGCGAAGGCTGCACTCCGAGTGAAGGCTGCACTCCGAGTGAAGGTTGCACTCCGAGCGAAGGTTCCACTCCGAGCGAAGGTTACACTCCGAACCAAGGCTGCACTCTGTGTGAAGGATGCACTCGGTGCGAAGGCTTCACTCCGCGCCAAGGCTGTTCTCCGCGCGAAGGCTGCACTCCGTGCGAAGGCTGCCCTCCGTGCGAAGGCTGCACTCCATGCGATGGCTCCACTCTGTGCGAAGGATGCACTCCGTGCGAAGGCAACACTCCGTGCAAAGGCAGCAGTCCTCGAGAAGGCAGCACTCCTTGCGAAGGCAGCACTCCTTACAAAGGCAACACTCCTTGCAAGGGCAGCACTCCTATCGAAGGCAGCTCTCCTTGCGTAGGCAGCACTCCTTGCGAAGGCAGCACTCATTGCGAATCAACTCTCCTTGCGAAAGCAGCACTCCTTGCGAAGGCAGCACTCCTTGCGAAGGCTGCACTCCTTGTGAAGGCTGCACTCCTTGCGAAGGGTGCACTCCGTGTAAAGGCTGCACTCCGTGCGATGACAGCACTCCGTGTGAAGGCTGCACTCCATGCGAAGGGTGCACGCCGTGCAAAAGCAGCACTTCGTGTGAGGGCAGCACTCCATGCAAAGGCTGCACTCCATTCAAACGCTGCACTCCATGCGTAGGCAGCACTCCGGGCGAAGGATGCACTCCGAGCAAAGGTTGCACTCCGAGGAAAGGTTGCACTCCGAGCGCAGGTTGCAATCCATACGAAGACTGCACTCCATGTGAAAACTGAATTTCATGCGAAGGCTGCACCCCGTGCAAAGGCTGCACCCTGTGCAAAGGCTGCATTCTGTGCAAACGCTGCACTCCATGCGAAGGCTGCACTCCATGTGAATGCTGCACTCCGTGGAAAGGCCTGCATTCCATGCAAAGGCTGCACTCCGTGCGAAGGCAGCACTCTTTGCGAAGGCAGCACTCCTTGCGAAGGCAGCACTCCTTAAGAAGGCAGCTCTCCTTGCGAAGGCAGCACTCCTTGCGAATCAGCACTCAATGCGAAATCTGCACTCCATGCGAAGGCTGCACTCCGTGCAACAGCAGCAGTCCTTGCGAAGCAGCACTCCTTGTGAAGGCAGCACCCCTTGCGAAGTGATCACTCCGTGCAAATGCTACACTCCATGCGAAGGCAGCACTCTGAGCAAAGGTTGCACACCGAACGAAGGTTGCACTCGGTGCGAGGGCTGCACTCCATGCGAAGGCTGCACTCCGTGCGAAGGCAGCACTCCTTGCGAAGACTGCTTTCTGTGTGAAGGCTGCAGTCCTTGCAAAGGCTGAACTATGTGCGAAGGCTGCAGTCCTTGCAAAGGCTGCAATCCGTGCAAAGGTTGCACTCCGTGCGAAGGCTGCACTCCGTGCGAAGGGTGCACTCCGTGCGAAGGCTGCACTCGTTGCGAAGGCAGCACTCCTTGTGCAGGCAGCACTCCTTGCGAAGGCAGCACTCCTTGTGATGGCAGCACTCCTTGCGAAGGCAGCACTACTTGCAAAGGCAGCACTCCATGCGAAGGCAGCACCCCTTGCGAAGGCAGCACTCCTTGCGAACCAGCACTCCTCTTGAAGGCGGCACTCCTTGCAAAGGCAGTAGTCTTTGCGAAGGCTGCACTCCTTGCGAAGGCTGCAATCCTTGCGATGGCTACACTGCGTGTGAAGGCTGCGTTCCGTGTGATGGCAGCACTCCGTTTGAAGGCTGCACTCCATGCGAAGGTTTCACTCCATGCGAAGGCTACACTCCATGCAAATGTTCCACCCCATGTGAAGGATGCACTCCTTGCGAAGGCTGCCTCCTTGCGAAGGCTGCACTCCTTGCGAAGGCTGCACACCGAGCGAAGGTTGCACTCCGAGCGAAGGTTGCACTCTGAGTTAAGGTTGCACTCCAAGATAAGGCCGCACTCTGTGTGAAAGATGTACTCCATGCGAAGGCTGCACTCCGTGCGAAGGCTGCACTCTGTGCGAAGGCCTGAACTCCGTGCGAAGGCAGCACTCCTCGCAAGGGAAGCAATCTTTGCGAAGGCAGCACTCCTTGCGAAGGCAGCTCTCATTGCGAAGGCAGCACTCCTAGCGAAGCAGCTCTCCTTGCGATGGCAGCACTCCTTGCAAAGGCAGCACTCCTTGCGAATCAGCACTCCTTGCGAAAGCAGCACTGCTTGCGAAGGCAGCACTCCTTGCGAAGGCTGCACTCCTTGCGAAGGCTGCAATCCGTGCAAAGGCTGTACTGCGTGCGATGGCGGCACTCCTTGCGAAGGCTTCACTCCATGTGAAGGCTGCACACCATGCAAACGCTGCACTCCATGCGAAGGCTGCACACCGAGCGAAGGTTGCACTCCGAGCGAAGGTTGCACTCCGAGTGAAGGTTGCACTCCAAGATAAGGCCGCACTCTGTGTGAAGGCTGCCCTCCATGCGAAGGCTGCACTCCGTGCGAAGGCTGCACTCCTTGCGAAGGCATTCCGTGTGAAGAATGCACTCCGTGCGAATTCTGCACTCCCTGCGAAGGCTGCAATCTGTGCAAAGGCAGCACTCCTTGCGAAGGCAGCACTCCTTGCGAAGGCAGCACTCCTTGCGAAGGCAGCATTCCTTGCGAAGGCAGCACTCCTTAAGAAGGCAGCTCTCCTTGCGAAAGCAGCACTCCTTGCGATTCAGAACTCCTTGCGAAAGCAGCACTCCTTGCGAAGGCAGCACTCCTTGCGAAGGCTGCCTCCTTGCGAAGGCTGCACTCCTTGCGAAGGCTGCACTCCGTGCAAAGGCTGCACTCCTTGCGAAGGCTGCATTCCGTGCAAAGGATGCACTCCGTGCGAATTCTGCACTCCCTGCGGAGGCTGCAATCCGTGCAAAGGCAGCACTCCTTGCGAAGGCAGCACTCCTTGCGAAGACAGCACTCCTTGCGAAGGCAGCATTCCTTGCGAAGGCAGCACTCCTTAAGAAGGCAGCTCTCCTTGCGAAAGCAGCACTCCTTGATATTCAGAACTCCTTGCGAAAGCAGCACTCCTTGCGAAGCAGCACTCCTTGCGAAGGCTGCCTCCTTGCGAAGGCTGCACTCCTTGCGAAGGCTGCACTCCTTGCGAAGGCTGCACTCCGTGCAAAGGCTGCACTCCATGCGATGGCTACACTCATTGCGAATGCTGCAATCCATGCGAATGTTGCACACCGTGCAACAGCAGCACTCCTTGCGAAGGCAGCACTCCTTGCGAAGGCAGCACTCCTTGCGAATCAGTACTCCTTGCGAAAGCAGCACTCCTTGCGAAGGCAGCTCTCCTTCCGAAGGCTGCCTCCTTGCGAAGGCTGCACTCCTTGCGAAGGCTGCACTCCTTGTGAAGACTGCACTCCATGCAAAGGTTGCACTCCGTGCAACAGCAGCACTTCGTGTGAAGCAGCACTCCATGTGAAGGCTTCACTCCATCCAAAGGCTGCACTCCATGCGATGCCTGCACTCCATGTGAGGTCTGCACTCCATGCGAAGGCTGCACTCCGTGCAACAGCAGCACTCCTTGCAAAGGCAGCACTCCTTGCGAAGGCAGCACTCCTTGCAAAGGCATCACTCTGTGCAAATGCTGCACTCCATGCGACGGCTGCACTCTGAGCAAAGGTTGCACACCGAGCGAAGGTTGCACTCGGTGAGAAGGCTGTGCTCCGTGCGAAGGCTGCACTCGTTGCGAAGGCTGCACTCTGGGCGAAGGCTGCACTCCGTGCGAAGGACTCACTCCGTGCGACAGCAGCACTCCGTGCGAAGGCTGCACTCCTTGCGAAGGCTGTATTCTGTGAGAAGGCTGCAGTCCTTGCGAAGGCTGTACTCTGTGCGGAGGCTGCAGTCCTTGTGAAGGATGCAATCCGTGCATAGGCTGCACTCCGTGCGAAGGATGCACTCCATGCGAAGGCAGCACTCCGTGTGAAGGCAGCACTCGTTGCGAAGGCAGCACTCCTTGCGCAGGCAGCACACCTTGGGAAGTGAACACTCCTTGTGAAGGCAGCACTCAGTGCGTAGGCTGCACGCCGTGCGATGGCAGCACTCCATGCGACGGCTGCACTCCATGCAAAGGCTGCACTCCGTGCAACAACAGCACTTCGTGCCAAGGCAGCACTCCATGCGAAGGCTTCACTCCATGCGGAGGCTGCACTCCATGCAAACGCAGCACTCCATGCGAAGGCTGCACTCGGAGAGAAGGTTCCACTCCGAGCAAATGTTGCATTCCGAGCGAAGGTTGCACTCCAAGCCAAGGCTGCACCCTGTGTGAAGGATGCACGCTGTGCGAAGGCTGCAATCTGTGCGAAGGCCTCACTCCGTGCGACAGCAGCACTCCGTGCGAAGGCTGCACTCCTTGCGAAGGCTGTATTCTGTGCGAAGGCTGCAGTCCTTGCGAAGGCTGAACTCTGTGCGGAGGCTGCAGTCCTTGTGAAGGCGGCAATCCGTGCATAGGCTGCACTCCGTGCGAAGGCTGCACTCCGTGCGAAGGCTGCACTTCGTGTGAAGGCTGCACTTCGTGCGAAGGCAACACTCCTTGCGAAGGCAGCACTCCTCTCGAAGGCAGCACTCCTAGCGAAGGCAGCACTCCTTGCAAAGGCAACACTCCTTGCAAGGGCAACACTCCTTGCAAGGGCAGCACTCCTTGTGCAGGCAGCTCTCCTTGCGGAGGCAGCAGTCCTTGCGAAGGCAGCACTCCCTGCCAATCAGCACTTCTTGCGAAAGCTGCACTCCTTGCGAAGGCAGTACTCTTTGCGAAGGCTGCACTCGTTGCGAAGGCTGCACTCTGAGCGAAGGTTGCACTCGGTGTGAAGGCTGAGCTCCGTGCGATGGCTGCACTCCATGCGAAGGATGCACTCCATGCAAAGGCTTCACTCTGTGCAACAGCAGCACTCCATGTGAATGCTTAACTCTATGCGAAGGCTGCACTCCATGCAAACGCTGCACTCAATGCGAAGGCTGCACTCCGAGCGAAGGTTGCACTCCGAGCGAAGGTTGCACTCCGAGCCAAGGCTGCACTCTGTTTGAAGGATGCACTCCGTGCGAAGGCTGAACTCCGCGCGAAGTCTGCTCTCCGCGCGAAGGCTACACTCCGTGCAAAGGCTACACTCCGAGCGAAGGCAACACTCCGTGCGAATGCAGCACTCCTCGCGAAGGCTGCACTCCTTGCGAAGGCAGCACTCCTTGCAAAGGCAACCCTCCTTGCAAGGGCAGCACTCCTTGTGAAGGCAGCTCTCCTTGCGAAGGCAGCACTCCTTGCGAAGGCAGCACTCGTTGCGAATCAGCAGTCCTTGCGAAGGCAGCACTCCTTGCGATGGCAGTAGTCTTTGCGAAGGCTGCACACCTTGCGAAGGCTGCACTCCGTGTAAAGGCTGCACTCCGTACGATGACAGCACTCCATGCGAAGGCTTCACTCCATGCAAAGGCTGCACTCCATGCAAATGTTCCACTCCATGTGAAGGATGCACTCCATACAAAGGCTGCACTCCATGCAAACGCTGCACTCCATGCGTAGGCAGCACTCCGAGCGAAGGCAGCACTCTGAGCGAAGGTTGCACTCTGAGCGAGGGTTAAAATCCATACGAAGACTGCACTCCATGAGAAAACTGAATTTCATGCGAAGGCTACACCCCGTGCAAAGGCTGGAACCTGTGGAAAGGCTGCATTCTGTGCAAAGGCTGCACTCTGTGCAAAGGCTGCACTCCATGCAACGGCTGCGCCCCTTACGAAGGCTGCACACCTTTCGAAGGCTGCACTCCGTGCGAAAGCTGCACTCTGTGCGAATGCTGCACTCCGTGCGAAGGCCTGCATTCCCTGCGAAGGCTGCACACCGTGCGAAGGCTGCTCTCTGTACGAAGATTGCACTCTGTGCAAAGGCTGCACTCCGTGCGAAGGCTGAACTCCCTGCGAAGGCTGCAATCCGTGCAAAGGCTGCACCCCATGCAAAGGCTGCACTCCGTGCGAAGGCTGCATTCCGTGAAAAGGCTGCACTCCTTGCGAAGGCAGCACTCCTTGTGAAGGCAGCACTCCTTGCGAAGGCAGCACTCCTTTCAAAGGCAGCACTCCATGCGAAGGCAGCACTCCTTGCGAAGGCAGCACTCCTTGCGAATCAGCACCCCTTGCGAAGGCAGCACTCCTTCCGAAGGCATTATCCTTTGCGAAGGCTGCACTCCTTGCGAAGGCTGCACTCCTTGCGAAGGCTGCACTGTGTGTGAAGGCTGCACTCCGTGCGATGGCAGCACTCCGTGCGAAGGCTGCACTCCATTTAAAGGGTGCATGCCGTGCACCACCAGCACTTCGTGCGAAGGCAGCACTCCGTGCGAAGGCTGCTCTCCGCGCGAAGGCTGCACTCTGTGCAAAGGCTGCACTCCGTTCTTTCGGCTGCACTCCGTGCGAAGGCTGTGCTCCTTACAATGGCTGCACTCCTTGCGAAGGCTGCATTCCATCCAAAGGCTGCACTCCGTGTAATAGCAGCACTTCGTGCGAGGGCAGCACTCCATGCGAAGGATTCACCCCAGGCGAATGCTGCACTCCATGCAAAGGCTGCACTACATGCGAAGGCTGCACTCCGAGCGAAGGTTGCACTCCGAGCGAAGGTTGCACTCCGAGCGAAGGTTTCACTCCGAGCCAAGGCTGCCCTCTGTGTGAAGTATGCACTCCGTGCGAAGGCTGCACTCCGCGCGAAGGCTGCTCTCCGCGCGAAGGCTGCACTCCGTGCGAAGGCTGCACTCCATTCGAAGGCTGCACTCCGTGCGAATGCTCCACTCCGTGCGAAGGCTGCACTCCGTGCGAAGGCAACACTCCGTGCGAAGGCAGCACTCCTCGCGAAGGCAGCACTCCTTGTGAAGACAGCACTCCTTGCAAAGGCAGCACTCCTTGCAAAGGCAGAACTGCATGCGAAATCAGCACTCCTTGCAAAGGCAGCACTCCTTGCAAGGCATCACTCCATGCAAACGCTGCACTCCAAGCGAAGGCAGCACTCCGAGTGAAGAACGCACTCCGAGCAATGGTTACACTCCGAGTGAAGATTGCACTCCAAGCAAAGGTTGCACTCTGAGTGAAGGTTGCACTCCGTGCGATGGCTACACTCATTGCGAAGGCTGCACTCCATGCGAAGGTTGTACTCCGTGCAACAGCAGCACTCCTTGCGAAAGCAGCACTCCTCGCGAAGGCAGCACTCCTTGCGAATCAGCACTCCTTGCGAAAGCAGGACTCCTTGCGAAGGCAGTACTCCTTGCGAAGGCTGCCTCCTTGCGAAAGCAGCACTCCTTGCGAAGGCAGCACTCCTTGCGAATCAGCACTCCTTGCGATAGCAGGACTCCTTGTGAAGGCAGTACTCCATGTGAAGGCTTCACTCCATCCAAAGGCTGCACTCCATGCGATGCCTGCACTCCATGCGGGGTCTGCACTCCATGCGAAGGCTGCACTCCATGCGAAGGCTGCACTCCGTGCAACAGCAGCACTCCTTGCGAAGGCAGCACTCCTTGCGAAGGCAGCACTCCTTGCGAAGGCATCACTCCGTGCAAATGCTGCACTCCATGCGAAGGCTGCACTCCGTGCGAAGGCTGCACTCCGTGCGAAGGCTGCACTTCGTGCGAAGGCAGCACTCCGTGTGAAGGCAGCACTCATTGCGAAGGCAGTACTCCTTGCGCAGCAGCACTCCTTGTGAAGGCAGCACTCCTTGCGAAGGCAGCACTCCTTGTGAAGGCAGCACTCGTTGCAAAGGCAGCACTCCCTGCGAAGGCAGCACTCCTTGCGAAGGCAGCACACCTTGCGAATCAGCACTCCTTGCGAATCAGCACTGCTTGCGAAGGCAGCACTCCTTGCAAAGGCAGTAGTCTTTGCGGAGGCTGCACTCCTTGCGAAGGCTACACTCCTTGAGAAGGCTGCACTGCATGTGAAGGCTGCATTCCGTGCGATGGCAGCACTCCATGCGAAGGGTGCACGCCGTGCAACAGCAGCACTTCATGCGAAGGCAGCACTCCATGCGAAGGTTTCACTCCATGCGAAAGCTGCACTCCATGCAAATGCTCCACCCCATGTGAAGGATGCACTCCATGCAAAGGCTGCACTCCATGCAAACGCTGGACTCCATGCGAAGGCAGCACTCCTTGCGCAGCAGCACTCCTTGCGAAGGCAGCACTCCTTGCGAAGGCAGCACTCCTTGTGAAGGCAGCACTCGTTGCAAAGGCAGCACTCCCTGCGAAGGCAGCACTCCTTGCGAAGGCAGCACATCTTGCGAATCAGCACTCCTTGCGAATCAGCACTGCTTGCGAAGGCAGCACTCCTTGCAAAGGCAGTAGTCTTTGCGGAGGCTGCAATCCTTGCGAAGGCTACACTCCTTGCGAAGGCTGCACTGCATGTGAAGGCTGCATTCCGTGCGATGGCAGCACTCCATGCGAAGGGTGCACGCCGTGCAACAGCAGCACTTCGTGCGAAGGCAGCACTCCATGCGAAGGTTTCACTCCATGCGAAAGCTGCACTCCATGCAAATGCTCCACCCCATGTGAAGGATGCACTCCATGCAAAGGCTGCACTCCATGCAAACGCTGGACTCCATGCGAAGGCAGCACTCCGAGCGAAGGATGCACTCTGAGCAAAGGTTGCACTCCGAGCAGAAGTTGCACTCCAAGCGAAGTTTGCAATCCATACGAAGACTGCACTCCATGCAAAACTGCATTTCATGCAAAGGCTGCACCCCGTGCAAAGGCTGCAATCTGAGCAAAGGCTGCACTCTGTGCAAAGGCTGCACTCCGTGCGAAGGTTGTGCTCCTTTCAAAGGCTGCACTCCTTACGAGGGCTGCACTCCGTGCGTAGGCTGCACGCCGTGCGATGGCTGCATTCCATGCGAAGGCTGCACTCCATGCAAAGGCTGCACTCCGTGCAACAGCAGCACTTCGTAAGAAGGCAGCACTCCATGCGAAGGCTTCACTCCATGCGAAGGCTGCACTCCATGCAAACGCTGCACTCCATGCGAAGGCTGCATTGCGAGCGAAGGTTGCACTCCGAGCGAAGGTTGCACTCCGAGCCAAGGCTGCACTCTGTGTGAAGGATCCACTCCGTTCGAAGGCTGAACTCCGCGCAAAGGCTGTTCTCCGTGCGAAGGCAGCTCTCCGTGCGAAGGCTGCACTCCGTGCGAAGGCATCACTCCGTGCGAATGCAGCACTCCTTGCAAAGGTAACACTCCTTGCAAGGGCAGCACTCCTTGCGAAGGCAGCTCTCCTTGCGAAGGCAGCACTCCTCGCCAAGGCAGCACTCATTGCGAATCAGCACTCCTTGCGAAGGCAGCACTCCTTGCGAAGGCAGTACTCTTTGCGAAGGCTGCACTCCTTGCGAAGGCTGCATTCCATGCGAAGGATGCACTCCGTGCGAAGGCTGCTCTCTGTGCGAAGGCTGCACTCTGTGCGAAGGCTGCACCCCGTGCGAAGGCTGCACTCCATGCGAAGGGTGCACGCCGTCCAACAGCAGCACTTCGTGTGAAGCCATCACTCCATGTGAAGGCTTCACTCCATGCGAAGGCTGCACTCCATGCAAATGTTCCACTCCATGTGAAGGATGCACTCCATGCAAAGGCTGCACTCCATGCAAACGCTGCACTCCATGCGAAGGCAGCACTCCGAGCTAAGGCAGCATTCCAAGCGAAGGTTGCACTCTGGGCGAAGGTTAGAATCCATACGAAGACTGCACTCCATGAGAAAACTGAATTTCATGCGAAGGCTGCACCCCGTGCAAAGGCTGCAACCTGTGCAAAGGCTGCATTCTGTCCAAAGGCCGCACTCGGTGCAAAGGCTGCACTCCATGCAAAGGCTGCACGCCGAGTGAAGGCTGCTCTCTGTGCGAAGGCTGCACTCTGTGCGAAGGCTGCACCCCGTGCGAAGGCTGCACTCCTTGCGAAGGCTGCATTCCATGCGAAGGATGCACTCCATGCGAAGGCTGCACTGCCTGATAAGGCTGGAATCCGTGCAAAGGCAGCACTCCTTGCGAAGGCAGCACTCCTTGCGAAGGCAGCACTCCTTGCGATGGCAGCACTCTTTGCGAAGGCAGCATTCCTTACGAAGGCAGCACTCCTTAAGGCAGCTCTCCTTGCGAAGGCTACTCTCCATGCGAAGGCTGCACTCCGTGTGAAGGCTGCACTCCGTTCGAAGGCTGCACTCCATGCGAAGGCTGTGCTCCTTTCAAAGACTGCACTCCTTGCGAAGGCTGCAATCCATGCAAAGGCTGCACTCCGTGCAATAGCAGCACTTCGTGCGAAGGCAGCACTCCAAGCGAAGGATTTACTCCATGCGAAGGCTGCACTCCATGCAAAGGCTGCACTCCATGCGAAAAACGCACTCCGAGCAAAGGTTGCACTCGGAGCGAAGGTTGCACTCCGAGCGAAGGTTGCCCTCTGAGCGAAGGTTGCAATCCATACGAAGACTGCACTCCATGCGATAACTGAATTTAATGCGAAGGCTGCACCCTGTGCAAAGGCTGCACACTGTGCAAAGGCTGCATTCTGTGCAAAGGCTGCACTCTGTGCAAATGCTGCACTCCTTGCAAAGGCTGCGCCCCTTACGAAGGCTGCACTCCTTGCGAAGGCTGCACTCCGTGCGAAGGCTGAACTTCTTGCGAAGGCTGCATTCCGTGCGAAGGATGCACTCCGTGCGAATTCCGCACTCCCTGCAAAGGCTGCAATCCGTGCAAAGGCAGCACTCCTTGCGAAGGCAGCACTCCTTGCGAAGGCAGCACTCCTTGCGAAGGCAGCACTCCTTGCGAAGGCAGCACTCCTTGCGAAGGCAGCACTCCTTAAGAAAGCAGCTCTCCTTGCGAATGCAGCACTCCTTGCGAATCAGCACTCCTTGCGAAAGCAGCACTCCTTGCGAGGGCAGCACTCCTTGCGAAGGCTGCCTCCTAGCAAAGGCTCCACTCCTTGTGAAGGCTGCACTGCATGTGAAGGCTGCACTCAATGCAAATGCTCCACCCCATGTGAAGGATGCACTCCATGCAAAGGCTGCACTCAATGCAAACGCTACACTCCATGCAAAGGCAGCAATCCGAGCGAAGGATGCACTCTGAGCAAAGGTTGCACACCGAGCAGAGGTTGCACTCCGAGTGAAGGTTGCAATCCATACGAAGACTGCACTCCATGCAAAAACTGCATTTCATGCAAAGGCTGCACCCCGTGCAAAGGCTGCATTCTGAGCCAAGGCTGCACTCTGTGCAAAGGCTGCACTCCGTGCGAAGGCTGTGCTCTTTAAAAAGGCTGCACTCCTTGCGAAGGCTGCACTCCGTGCGTAGGCTGCACGCCGTGTGATGGCTGCACTCCATGCGAAAGCTGCACTCCATGCAAAGGCTGCACTCCGTGCAATAGCAGCACTTCGTGCAAACGCAGCACTCCATGGGAAGGATTCACTCCATGCGAAGGCTGCACTCCGTGCGAAGGCAACACTCAGTGCGAATGCAGCACTCCTTGCGAAGGCAGCACTCCTTGTTAAGGCAATACTCCTTGCGAAGGCAGTAGTCTTTGCGAAGGCAGCACTCCTTGCGAAGGCTGCACACCTTGCGAAGGCTGCACTCCGTGTAAAGGCTGCACTCCGTACGATGACAGGACTCCGTGTGAAGGCTGCACTCCTTGCAAAGGCTGCGCCCCTTACGAAGGCTGCACACCTTTCGAAGGCCGCAGTCCATGCGAAGGCTGCTCTCTTTGCCAAGGCTGCACTCTATGGGACGGCTGGACTCCGTGCGAAGGCTGCACTCCGTCGAAGGCTGCACTCTGTGTGAATGCTGCACTCCGTGCGAAGGCCTGCATTCCCTGCGAAGGCTGCACTCCGTGCGAAGGCTGCTCTCTGTGCGAAGGCTGCACTCTATGGGAAGGCTGCACTCCGTGCGTAGGCTGCACGCCGTGTGATGGCTTCACTCCATCCAAAGGCTGCACTCCATGCGATGGCTGCACTCCATGCGAAGTCTGCACTCCAAGCTAAGGCTGCACTCCATGCAATAGCAGCACTCCTTGCAAAGGCAGCACTCCTCTGAAAGCAGCACCCCTTGCGAAGGCATCACCCCGTGCAAACGCTGCACTCCGTGCGAAGGCTGTGGTCCTTTCAAAGGCTGCACTCCTTGCAAAGTCTGCACTCCGTGCGTAGGGTGCACGCCGTGCGATGGCTGCAATCCATGCGAAGGCTGCACTCCATGCGAAGGCTACACTTCGAGCGAAGGTTGCACTCCGAGCAAAGGTTGCACTCCGAGCGAAGTTTGCACTCAGAGCCAAGGCTGCACTCTGTGTGAAGGATGCACTCTGTGCGAAGGCTGCACTCCGCGCAAAGGCTGCTCTCCGCACGAAGGTTGCACTCTGTGCGAAGGCACCACTCCGTCCGAAGGCTGCACTCCGTGCAAAGGTAACACTCCTTGCGAAGGCAGCTCTCCTCGCGAGGGCAGCACTCCTTGCGAAGGCAGCACTCCTTGCGAAGGCAACACTCCTTGCAAGGGCAGCACTCCTTTCGAAGGCAGCTCTCCTTGCGAAGGCAGCACTCCTTGCGAAGGCAGCACTCATTGCGAATCAGCACTCCTTGCGAAAGCAGCACTCCTCGCGAAGGCAGCAGTCCTTGCGAAGGCTGCAATCTGTGCAAAGGCTGCACTCCGTGTGATGGCTGCACTCTGTGCGAAGGCTGCACACTGTGCGAAGACTGCACTCCGTGCGAAGGCAGCACTCCTTGCGAAGGCAGCACTCCTTGCGAAGGCCACACTCCTTGCAAGGGCAGCACTCCTTGCGAAGGCAGCTCTCTTTGCGAAGGCAGCACTCCTTGCGACGGCAGCACTCATTGCGAAACAGCACTCCTTGCGAAAGCAGCACTCCTCACGAAGGCAGCACTCCTTGCGAAGGCAGCACTCCTTCAAAGGCAACACTCCTTGCGAAGGCAGCACTCCTTGCGAATCAGCACTCCTTCCGAAAGCAGCACTCCTTGCAAAGGCAGTACTCTTTGCGAAGGCTGCACTCCTTGCGAAGGCTGCACTCCTTGTAAAGGCTGCACTCCATGCGATGACAGCACTCTGTGCGAAGGCTGCACTCCATGCGAATGGTGCACGCCGTCCAATAGCAGCACTTCATGTGAAGGCAGCACTCCATTCGAAGGCTTCACTCCATGCGAAGATTGCACTCCATGCAAATGCTCGACTCCATGTGTAGGATGCACTCCATGCAAAAGCTGCACTCCATGCAAACGCTGCAGTCCATGCGAAGGGAGCACTCCGAGCGAAGGATGGAGTCCGAGCAAAGGTTGCACTCCGAGCAAAGGTTGCACTCCGAGCGAAGGCTGCACTTTGTGCGAAGACTGCAATCCGTGCAAAGGCAGCACTCATTGTGAAGGCAGCACTCCTTGCGAAGGCAGCACTCCTTGCGAAGGCAGCACTCTTTACGAAGGCAGCACTCCTTGCGAAGGCAGCACTCCTTAAGAGGGCAGCTCTCCTTGCGAAGGGAGCACTCCTTGCGAATCAGCACTCCTTGCGAAAGCAGAATTCCTTGCGAAGGCAGCACTCCTTGCGAAGGCTCCCTCCTTGCGAAGGCTGCACTCCTTGCGAAGGCTGCACTCCGTGCAAAGGCTGCACTCCGTGCGATGGATGCACTCATTGCGAAGGCTGCACTCCATGCGAAGGTTGCACTCCGTGCAACAGCAGCACTTCGTGTGAAGGCAGCACTCCATGTGAAGGCTTCACTCCATTCAAAGGCTGCACTCCATGCGATGGCTGCACTCCATGCGAAGTCTGCACTCCATGCGAAAGCTGCAGTTCGTGCAACAGCAGCACTCCTTGCGAAGGCAGCATCCCTTGCGAAAGCAGCACTCCTTGCGAAGGCAGCACTCCGTGCAAACGCTGCACTTCATGCAAAGGCTGCACTCCCAGCAAAGGTTGCACTCAGAGCGAAAGTTGCACTCGGTGTGAAGGCCTCACTCCATGCGAAGGCCTCACTCCGTGCGACAGCAGCACTCCGTGCGAAGGCAGCACTCCTTGCAAAGTCTGCATTCTGTGCGAAGGCAGCAGTCCTTGCGAAGGCTGAACTCTGTGCGAAGGCTGCAGTCCTTGCGAAGGCTGCAATCCATGCAAAGGCCGCACTCCGTGCGAAGGCTGCACTCCATGCAAAGGCTGCACTCCGTGCGAAGGCTGAACTCGGTGCGAAGGCTGCACTCCATGCGAAGGCTGCACTCCGTGCGAAGGCTGCACTCCATGCGAAGGCTGCATTCCGTGCGAAGGCAGCACTCCGTGCGAAGGCCGCACTCATTGCGCAGGCAGCATTCCTTGCAAAGGCAGCACTCCTTGCGAAGGCAGCACTCCTTGTGAAGGCAGCACTCCTTGCGAAGGCAGCACTCCTTGCAAAGGGAGCACTCCTTGCAAAGGGAGCACTCCATGCGAAGGCAGCACTCCTTGCGAAGGGAGCACACCTTGCGAATCAGCACTCCTTGTGAAGGCAGCACTCCTTGCGAAGGCAGTGTTCTTTGCGAAGGCTGCACTCCGTGCGAAGGCTGCACTCTGTGCGATGGCTGCACTCATTGTGAAGGCTGCACTCTATGCGAAGGTTGCACTCCGTTCAACAGCAGCACTTCTTGTGAAGGCAGCATTCCATGTGCAGGCTTCACTCCAGCCAAAGGCTGCACTCCATGCGATGGCTGCACTCCATGCGAAGTCTGCACTCCATGCTAAGGCTGCACTCCGTGCAATAGCAGCACTCCTTGCAAAGGCAGCACTCCTCTGAAAGCAGCAACCCTTGCGAAGGCATCACCCCGTGCAAACGCTGCACTTCATGCGAAGGCTGCACTCTGAGCAAAGGTTGCACTCCGAGCGAAGGTTGCACTCGGTGTGAAGGATGCCCTCCATGCGAAGGCTGCAGTTCGTGCGAAGGCCTCACTCCATGCGACGGCAGCACTCCGTGCGAAGGCTACACTCCTTGCGAAGGCTGCATTCTGTGCGAAGGCTGCAGTCCTTGTGAAGGCTGAACTCTGTGCGAAGGCTGCAGTCCTTGCGAAGGCTGCAATCCGTGCAAAGGCTGCACGCCATGGAAAGGCTGCACTCCGTGCGAAGGCTGCATTCCGTGCGAAGGCTGCACTCCTTGCGAAGGCAGCACTCCTTGTGAAGGCAGCACTCCTTGCGAAGGCAGCACTCCTTTCAAAGGCAGCACTCCTTTCAAAGGCAGCACTCCTTGCGAAGCCAGCACTCCTTGCGAATCAGCACCCTTTGCGAAGGCAGCACTCTTTGCGAAGGCAGTAGCTTTTGCGAATGCTGCACTCCTTGCGAAGGCTGCACTCCTTGCGAAGGCTGCACTGCGTGTGAATGCCGCACTCCGTGCGATGGCAGCACTCCGTGCGAAGGCTGCACTCCGTGCGTCGGCTGCGCGCCGTGTGATGGCTGCACTCCATGCGAAGGCTGCACTCCATGCAAAGGCTGCTCTCCGTGCAATAGCAGCACTTCGTGCGAAGGCAGCACTCCATGCGAAGGCTTCACTCCATGCGAAGGCTGCACTCCATGCAAAGGCTGCACTCCATGCGAAGGCTGCACTCCGCGTGAAGGCTGCTCTCCGCGCGAAGGCTGCACTCCGTGCGAAGGCTGCATTCTGTTCGAAGGCTGCACTCCGTGCGAATGCTCCACTCCGTGCGAAGGCTGCACTCCGTGCGAAGGCAACAATCCGTGCGAAGGAGGCACTCCTCGCTAAGGCACCACTCCTTGCGAAGCCAGCACTCCTTGCAAAGGCAACACTCCTTGCAAGGGCAGCACGCTTTGAGAAGGCAACTCTCCTTCCGTAGGCAGCACTCCTTGCAAAGGCAGCACTGCATGCGAAGGCAGCACTCCTAGCGAAGGCAACACTCCTTGCGAATCAGCACTCCTTGCGAAAGCAGCACTCCTTGCGAAGGCAGTAGTCTTTGCGAAGGCTGCACTCCTTGCAAAGGCTGCACTCCTTGTAAAGGCTGCACTCCCTGTGATGACAGCACTTCGTGTGAAGGCAGCACTCCATGCAAAGGCTTCACTCCATGCAAACGCTGCACTCCATGCAAAGGCAGCACTCCGAGCGAAGAACGCACTCCGAGCGAAGGTTGCACTCTGAGCGAAGGTTGCAATCCATACGAAGACTGCACTCCATGCGAAAACTGAATTTCATGTGAAGGCTGCATCCTGTGCAAAGGCTGCACCCTGTGCAAAGGCTGCATTCTGTGCAAAGGCTGCACTCTGTGCAAAGGCTGCACTCCTTGCAAAAGCTGCGCCCCTTACGAAGGCTTCACTCCTTGCGAAGGCTGCACTCCGTGCGAAGGTTGCACTCTGTGCAAAGGCAGCACTCTGTGGAAAGGCTGCACTCCGTGCGAAGGCTGCACTCCGTGCTAAGGCTGTAGTCCGTGCGAATGCTGCACTTCTTGCGAAGGCCTGCATTCCGTGCAAAGGCTGCACTCTGTGCGAAGGCTGCTCTCCATGTGAAGGCTGCACTCCATGCGAAGGCTGCACTCCGTGCGTAGGCTGCACTCCTTGCGAAGGTTGCACTCCGTGCGAAGGATGCACTCCGTGCGAAGGCTGCACTTCCTGCGAAGGCTGCAATTCGTGCAAAGGCAGCACTCCTTGCGAAGGCAGCACTCATTGCGAAGGCAGCATTCTTTGCGAAGGCAGCACTCCTTGCGAAGGCAGCACTCATTGCGAATCAGCACTCCTTGCGTAAGCAGCACTCCTTGCGAAGGCAGCACTCCTTGCAAAGGCAGCACTGTATGCGAAGGCAGCACTCCTTGCGAAGGCAGCACTCCTTGCGAAGGCAGCACTCCTTGCGAAGGCAGCACTCCTTGCGAATCAGCACTCCTTGCGAAAGCAGCACTCCTTGCAAAGGCAGTACTCTTTGCGAAGGCTGCACTCCCAGCGAAGGTTGCACTCTTTGCGAAGGCTGCACTCCTTGTAAAGGCTGCACTCCTTGCAAAGGGTTCGCCCCTTACCAAGGCTGCACTCCTTGTGAAGGTTGCACTCCTTGCGAAGGCAGCACTCCGTGCAAACGCTGCACACCATGCGAATGCTGAACTCTGAGCAAAGGTTGCACTGCGAGCGAAGGTTGCACTCGGTGTGAAGTGTGCGCTCCGTGCGAAGGCTGCACTCGGTGCGAAGGCTGCACTCTGTGCGAAGGCTGCACTCCAAATGAAGGCCACACTCCAAGTGAAGGCCTCACTCCGTGCGAAGGCAGCACTCTGTGCGAAGGCAGCACTCCTTGCGAAGGCTGCATTCTGTGCGAAGGCTGCAGTCCTTGCGAAGGCAGCACTCCTTGCGAAGGCTGCACTCCTTGTAAAGGCAGCACTCCTTGCAAAGGCAACACTCCTTGCAAGGGCAGCACTCCTTGCGAAGGCAGCACTCCGTGCAAACGCTGCACACCATGCGAATGCTGAACTCTGAGCAAAGGTTGCACTGCGAGCGAAGGTTGCACTCGGTGTGAAGTGTGCGCTCCGTGCGAAGGCTGCACTCGGTGCGAAGGCTGCACTCTGTGCGAAGGCTGCACTCCAAATGAAGGCCACACTCCAAGTGAAGGCCTCACTCCATGCGAAGGCTGCATTCCGAGCGAAGGTTGCACTCTGTGCGAAGGTTGCACTCCGAGCGAGGGTTGCAATCCAAGCCAAGGCTGCACTCTGTGTGAAGGATGCACTCCATGCGAAGGCTGAACTCGAAGCAAAGGCTGCTCTCCGCGCAAAGGCTGCACTCCGTGCGAAGGCTACACTCCGTGCGAAGGCTACACTCCGTGCGAAGGCTGCACTCCGTGCGAAGGGTCCACTCCATGCGAAGGCTGCACGCCGTGCGAAGGCAACACTCCGTGCGAATGCAGCACTCCTCGCAAAGGCCGCACTCCTTGCGAAGGCAGCACTCCTTGCAAAGGCAACACTCCTTGCAAGGGCAGCACTCCTTGCGAAAGCAGCTCTTCTTGCGAAGGCAGCACTCCTTGCGAAGGCAGCACTCCTTGTGAAGCAGCTCTCCTTGCGAAGGCAGCACTCCTTGTAAAGGCAGCACTCCTTTCGAATCAGCACTCCTTGCGAAAGCAGCACTCCTTGCGAAGGCAGCACTCCTTGCGAAGGCTGCACTCCTTGCGAAGGCTGCACTCCGTGCAATGGCTGCACTGAGTGCGATGGCTGCACTCCTTGTGAAGGCTGCACTCCATGTGAAGGCTGCACTCTGTGCAAAAGCAGGACTCCTAGCGAAGGCTGCACTCCATGCGATGGCTGCACGCCATGCAAAGGCTGCCCTCCATGCGAAGGCTGCACTCCGTGCGAAGGCTGCTCTCCGTGCGATGGCTGCACTCCATGCGAAGGCTGCTCTCCTTGCGAAGGCAGCACTCCTTGCGAAGGCAGCACTCCTTGCTAAGGCAGCACTCCTTGCGAAGGCAGCACTCCTTGCGAAGGCAGCACTCCTTAAGAAGGCAGCTCTCCTTGCGAAGGCAGCACTCCTTGCGAATCAGCACTGCTTGCGAAAACAACACTCCTTGCGAAGGCAGCACTCCTTGCGAAGGCTGTCTCCTTGCGCAGGCTGCACTCCTTGTGAAGGCTGCACTGCATGTGAAGGCTGCACTCCGTGCGATGGCAGCACTCCGTGCGAAGGCTGCACTCCATGCGAAGGGTGCACGCCGAGCAACTGCAGCACTTCGTGCGAAGGCAGCACTCAATGCGAAGGTTTCACTCCATGTGAAGGCTGCACTCCATGCAAATGCTCCACCCCATGTGAAGGATGCACTCCATGCAAAGGCTGCACTCTTTGCAAACGCTGCACTCCATGCGAAGGCAGCACTCCGAGCGAAGGATGCACTCCGAGCAAAGGTTGCACACCGACCAGAGGTTGCACTCCGAGCGAGGGTTGCAATCCATACGAAGACTGCACTCCATGCGAAAACTGCATTTCATGCAAAGGCTGCACCCCGTGCAAAGGCTGCATTCTGAGCCAAGGCTGCTATCTGTGCAAAGGCTGCACTCCGTGCGAAGGCTGTGCTCCTTACAAAGGCTGCACTCCTTGCGAAGGCTACACTCTGAACAAAGGCTGCACTCCGTGCGAAGGCTGCACTCCGTGGAAAGGTCTGCACTCCGTGCAATTGCTGCACACCTTGCGAAGGATGCACTCTGTGCGAAGGCTGCACTCCTTGCGAAGGCTGCACTCCAGGTGAAGGCCTCACTCCGTGCGACGGCAGCACTCTGTGCGAAGGCAGCACTCCTTGCGAAGGCTGCATTCTGTGCGAAGGCTGCATTCTGTGCGAAGGCTACAGTCCTTGCGAAGGCTGATCTGTGTGCGAAGGCTGCAGTCATTGCGAAGGCTGCAATCCGTGCAAAGGCTGCAATCCGTGCAAAGGCTGCACTCGGTACGAAGGCTGTACTCCATGCGAAGGCTGCACTCTTTGCGAAGGCTGCACTCCGTGCATAATCTGCACTCCGTGCGAAGGCTGCACTCCGTGAGAGAATTGCACTCCGTGCGAAGGTAGCACTCCGTGCGAAGGCAGCACTCGTTGCGAAGGCTGCACTCCTTGCGAAGGCTGCACTGCATGTGAAGGCTGCATTCCGTGCGATGGCAGCACTCCGTACGAAGGCTGCACTCGATGCGAAGGGTGCACACCGTGCAACAGCAGCACTTCGTGCGAAGGCAGCACTCCATGTGAAGATTTCACTCCATGCGAAAGCTGCACTCCATGCAAATGCTCCACCCCATGTGATGGATGCACTCCATGCAAAGGCTGCACTCCATGCAAACGCTGCACTCCATGCGAAGGCATCACTCCGAGCGAAGGATGCACTCCGAGCAAATGTTGAACTCTGAGCAGAGGTTGCACTCCGAGCGAAGGTTGCAGTCCATACGAAGACTGCACTCCATGCGAAAACTGCATTTCATGCAAAGGCTGCACCTCGTGCAAAGGCTGCAATCTGAGCATAGGCTGCTCTCTGTGCAAAGGCTGAACTCAGTGCGAAGGCTGTGCTCCTTTCAAAGGCTGCACTCCTTGCGAGGGCTGCACTCCGTGCGTAGGCTGCACGCCTTGCGATGGCTGCACGCCAAGCGAAGGCTGCACTCCATGCAAAGGCTGCACTCTGTGCAACAGCAGCACTTCGTGCGAAGGCAGCACTCCATGCGAAGGCTTCACTCCATGCGAAGGCTGCACTCCATGCAAACAATGCACTCCATGCGAAGGCTGCACTCCGAGCGAAGGTTGCACTCCGTGCGAAGGTTGCACTCCGAGCGAAGGTTGCACTCCAAGCCAAGGCTGCACTCTGTGTGAAGGATGCACTCCGTGCGAAGGCTGAACTCCGCGCGAAGGCTGCTCTCCGCACGAAGGCTGCACTCCGTGCGAAGGCTACACTCCGTGCGAAGGCTACACTCCGAGCGAAGGCTGCACTCTGTGCGAAGGGTCCACTCCATGCGAAGGCTTCACGCCGTGCGAAGGCAACACTCCGTGCGAATGCAGCACTCCTCGCGAATGCAGCACTCCTTGCGAAGGCAGCACTCCTTGCAAAGGCAACACTACTTGCAAGGGCAGCACTCCTTGCGAAGGCAGCTCTTCTTGCGAAGGCAGCACTCCTTGCGAAGGCAGCACTCCTTGCGAAGCAGCTCTCCTTGCGAAGGCAGCACTCCTTGCGAAGGCAGCACTCCTTTCGAATCAGCACTCCTTGCGAAAGCAGCACTCCTTTCGAAGGCAGCACTCCTTGGGAAGGCTGCACTCCTTGCGAAGGCTGCACTCCGTGCAAAGACTGCACTGAGTGCGATGGCTGCACTCCTTGTGAAGGCTGCACTCCATGTGAAGGCTGCACTCTGTGCAAAAGCAGGACTCCTAGCGAAGGCTGCACTCCATGCGATGGCTGCACGCCATGCAAAGGCTGCCCTCCATGCGAAGCCTGCACTCCGTGCGAAGGCTGCTCTCCGTGCGATGGCTGCACTCTGTGCGAAGGTTGCACTCCTTGCGAAGGCAGCACTCCTTGCGAAGGCAGCACTCCTTGCGAAGGCAGCACTCCTTGCGAAGGCAGCACTCCTTGCGAAGGCAGCACTCCTTGCGAAGGCAGCACTCCTTAAGAAGGCAGCTCTCCATGCGAAGGCAGCACTCCTTGCGAATCAGCACTCCTTGCGAAAACAACACTCCTTGCGAAGGCAGCACTCCTTGCGAAGGCTGTCTCCTTGCGCAGGCTGCACTCCTTGTGAAGGCTGCACTGCATGTGAAGGCTGCACTCCGTGCGATGGCAGCACTCCGTGCGAAGGCTGCACTCCATGCGAAGGGTGCACGCCGAGCAACTGCAGCACTTTGTGTGAAGGCAGCACTCAATGCGAAGGTTTCACTCCATGTGAAGGCTGCACTCCATGCAAATGCTCCACCCCATGTGAAGGATGCACTCCATGCAAAGGCTGCACTCTTTGCAAACGCTGCACTCCATGCGAAGGCAGCACTCCGAGCGAAGGATGCACTCCGAGCAAAGGTTGCACACCGAGCAGAGGTTGCACTCCGAGCGAGGGTTGCAATCCATACGAAGACTGCACTTCATGCGAAAACTGCATTTCATGCAAAGGCTGCACCCCGTGCAAAGGCTGCATTCTGAGCCAAGGCTGCTATCTGTGCAAAGGCTGCACTCCGTGCGAAGGCTGTGCTCCTTACAAAGGCTGCACTCCTTGCGAAGGCTGCACTCTGAACAAAGGCTGCACTCCGTGCGAAGGCTGCACTCCGTGAAAAGGTCTGCACTCCGTGCAATGGCTGCACACCTTGCGAAGGATGCACTCCGTGCGAAGGCTGCACTCCTTGCGAAGGCTGCACTCCAGGTGAAGGCCTCACACCGTGCGACGGCAGCACTCTGTGCGAGGGTAGCACTCCCTGCGAAGGCTGCATTCTGTGCGAAGGCTGCATTCTGTGCGAAGGCTGCAGTCCTTGCGAAGGCTGATCTGTGTGCGAAGGCTGCAGTCATTGCGAAGGCTGCAATCCGTGCAAAGGCTGCACTCGGTACGAAGGCTGTACTCCATGCGAAGGCTGCACTCTGTGCGAAGGCTGCACTCCGTGCATAATCTGCACTCCGTGCGAAGGCTGCACTCCGTGAGAGAATTGCACTCCGTGCGAAGGCAGCACTCCGTGCGAAGGCAGCACTCGTTGCGAAGGCTGCACTCCTTGCGAAGGCTGCACTGCATGTGAAGGCTGCATTCCGTGCGATGGCAGCACTCCGTACGAAGGCTGCACTCGATGCGAAGGGTGCACACCGTGCAACAGCAGCACTTCGTGCGAAGGCAGCACTCCATGTGAAGATTTCACTCCATGCGAAAGCTGCACTCCATGCAAATGCTCCACCCCATGTGATGGATGCACTCCATGCAAAGGCTGCACTCCATGCAAACGCTGCACTCCATGCGAAGGCATCACTCCGAGCGAAGGATGCACTCCGAGCAAAGGTTGAACTCTGAGCAGAGGTTGCACTCCGAGCGAAGGTTGCAGTCCATACGAAGACTGCACTCCATGCGAAAACTGCATTTCATGCGAAGGCTGCACCTCGTGCAAAGGCTGCAATCTGAGCTTAGGCTGCTCTCTGTGCAAAGGCTGAACTCAGTGCGAAGGCTGTGCTCCTTTCAAAGGCTGCACTCCTTGCGAGGGCTGCACTCCGTGCGTAGGCTGCACGCCTTGCGATGGCTGCACGCCAAGCAAAGGCTGCACTCCATGCAAAGGCTGCACTCTGTGCAACAGCAGCACTTCGTGCGAAGGCAGCACTCCATGCGAAGGCTTCACTCCATGCGAAGGCTGCACTCCATGCAAACAATGCGCTCCATGCGAAGGCTGCACTCCGAGCGAAGGTTGCACTCCGTGTGAAGGTTGCACTCCGAGCGAAGGTTGCACTCCGAGCCAAGGCTGCACTCTGTGTGAAGGATGCACTCCGTGCGAAGGCTGAACTCCGCGCGAAGGCTGCTCTCCGCACAAAGGCTGCACTCCGTGCGAAGGCTACACTCCGTGCGAAGACTACACTCCGAGTGAAGGCTGCACTCTGTGCGAAGGGTCCACTCCATGCGAAGGCTTCACGCCGTGCGAAGGCAACACTCCGTGCGAATGCAGCACTCCTCGCGAATGCCGCACTCCTTGCGAAGGCAGCACTCCTTGCAAAGGCAACACTACTTGCAAGGGCAGCACTCCTTGCGAAGGCAGCTCTTCTTGCGAAGGCAGCACTCCTTGCGAAGGCAGCACTCCTTGCGAAGCAGCTCTCCTTGCGAAGCAGCTCTCCTTGCGAAGGCAGCACTCCTTGCGAAGGCAGCACTCCTTTCGAATCAGCACTCCTTGCGAAAGCAGCACTCCTTTCGAAGGCAGCACTCCTTGGGAAGGCTGCACTCCTTGCGAAGACTGCACTCCGTGCAAAGACTGCACTGCGTACGATGGCTGCACTCCTTGCGACGGCTGCACTCCATGTGAAGGCTGCACTCTGTGCAACAGCAGGACTCCTAGCGAAGGCTGCACTCCATGCGATGGCTGCACGCCATGCAAAGGCTGCCCTCCATGAGAAGGCTGAACTCCGTGCGAAGGCTGCTCTCCATGCGAAGGCTGCACTCCGTGTGAAGGCTGCACTCCGTGCGAAGGCTGCACTCCTTGCGAAGGCAGCACTCCTTGCGAAGGCTGTCTCCTTGCGAAGGCCGCACTCCTTGTGAAGGCTGCACTGCATGTGAAGGCTGCACTCCGTGCGATGGCAGCACTCTGTGCGAAGGCTGCACTCCATGCGAAGGGTGCACGCCGTGCAACAGCAGCATTTCGTGCGAAGGCAGCACTCCATGCGAAGGTTTCACTCCATGCGAAGGCTGCACTCCATGCAAATGCTCCACCCCGTGTGAAGGATGCACTCCATGCAAAGGCTGCATTCTATGCAAACGCTGCACTCCATGCGAGGGCAGCACTCCGAGTGAAGGATGCACTCTGTACGAGGGCTGCACCCTGTGCGAAGGCAGCACTCCGTGCGAAAGCAGCACTCCATGCGGAGGCAGCACTCCGGGCGAAGGCAGCACTCCGTGCGAAGGCAGCACTCCGTGCGAAGGCAGCACTCCGTGCGAAGGCAGCACTCCGTGCGAAGGCAGCACTCCGTGCGAAGGCAGCACTCCGTGCGAAGGCAGCACTCCGTGCGAAGGCAGCACTCCGTGCGAAGGCAGCACTCCTTAAGAAGGCAGCTCTCCTTGCGAAGGCTGCTCTCCATGCGAAGGCTGCACTCCGTGCGAAGGCTGCACTCCGTTCGAAGGCTGCACTCCATGCGAAGGCTGTGCTCCTTACAAAGGCTGCACTCCTTGCGAAGGCTGCAATCCATGCAAAGGCTGCACTCCGTGCAATAGCAGCACTTCGTGCGAAGGCAGCACTCCATGCGAAGGATTCACTCCATGCGAAGGCTGCACTCCATGCAAAGGCTGCACTCCAGACGAAGGCTGCACTCCGAGTGAAGGTTGCACTCCGAGCGAAGGTTGCACTCCGAGTGAAGGTTGCACTCCGAGCCAAGGCTGCACTCTGTGTGAAGGATGCACTCCGTGCGAAGGCTGCACTCCGCGTGAAGGCTGCTCTCCGTGCGAAGGCTGCACTCCGTGCGAAGGCTGCACTCCGTGCGAATGCTTCACTCCGTGCGATGGCTGCAGTCCGTGCGAAGGCAACACTCCGTGCGAAGGCAGCACTCCTCGCGAAGGCAGCACTCCTTGCGAAGACAACACCCCTTGCAAAGGCAGCACTGCATGGGAAGGCCGCACTCCTTGCGAATGCAGCACTCCTTGCGAATCAGCACTCCTTGCGAAAGCAGCACTCCTTGCGAAGGCAGTAGTCTTTGCGAAGGCTGCACTCCTTGCGAAGGCTGCACTCCTTGTAAAGGCTGCACTCCGTGCGATGACAGCACTCCGTGCGAAGGCTGCACTCCATGCGAAGTGTGAACGCCGTCCAATAGCAGCACTTCGTGTGAAGGCAGCACTCCATGCGAAGGCTGCACTCCATGCAAACGCTGCACTCCATGCGAAGGCAGCACTCCGAGCGAAGAACGCACTCCGAGCAAAGGTTGCACTCCGAGCGAAGGTTGCACTCCGAGCGAAGGTTGCCCTCTGAGTGAAGGTTGCAATCCATACGAAGACTGCACTCCATGCGCTAACTGAATTTCATGCGAAGGCTGCACCCTGTGCAAAGGCTGCACCCTGTGCAAAGGCTGCATTCTGTGCAATGGCTACACTCTGTGCAAAGGCTGCACTCTGTGCGAAGGCTGCACTCCGTGAGAAGGCTGCACTCCTTGGGAAGGCTGCATTCCGTGCGAAGGATGCACTCCGTGCGAATTCTGCACTCCCTGCAAAGGCTGCAATCCGTGCGAAGGCAGCACTCCTTGCGAAGGCAGCACTCCTTGCGAAGGCAGCACTCCTTGCGAAGGCAGCACTCCTTGCAAAGGCAGCACTCCTTGCAAAGGCAGCACTCCTTGCGAAGGGAGCACTCCTTGCGAAGGCAGCACTCCTTGCGAAGGCAGCACTCCTTAAGAAGGCAGCTCTCCTTGCGAATGCAGCACTCCTTGCGAATCAGCACTCCTTGCGAAAGCAGCACTCCTTGCGAAGGCAGCACTCGTTGCGAGGGCAGCACTCCTTGCGAAGGCTGTCTCCTAGCAAAGGCTGCACTCCTTGTCAAGGCTGCACTGCATGTGAAGGCTGCACTCCATGCAAATGCTCCACCCCATGTGAAGGATGCCTTCCATGCAAAGGCTGCACTCAATGTAAACACTACACTCCATGCAAAGGCAGCACTCCGAGTGAAAGATGTACTCTGAGCAAAGGTTGCACACCGAGCAGAGGTTGCACTCCGAGCGAAGGTTGCAATCCATACGACGGTGCACTCCATGCGAAAACTGCATTTCATGCAAAGGCTGCACCCCGTGCAAAGGCTGCATTCTGAGCCAAGGCTGCACTCTGTGCAAAGGCTGCAATCCTTGCGAACGCTGTGCTCTTTACAAAGGCTGCACTCCTTGCGAAGGCTGCACTCCGTGCGTAGGCTGCACGCCGTGCGATGGCTGCACTCCATGCGAAGGCTCCACTCCATGCAAAGGCTGCACTCCGTGCAATAGCAGCACTTCGTGCGAACGCAGCACTCCATGCGAAGGATTCACTCCATGCGCACTCCGTGCGAAGGCAGCATTCCTTGCGAAGTCAGTAGTCTTTGCGAAGGCAGCACTCCTTGCGAAGGCTGCACACCTTGCGAAGGCTGCACTCCGTGTAAAGGCTGCACTTCGTACGATGACAGGACTCCGTGCGAAGGCTGCACTCCTTGCAAAGGCTGAGCCCCTTACGAAGGCTGCACACCTTTCGAAGGCTGCACTCCATGCGAAGGCTGCTCTCTTTGCGAAGGCTGCACTCTGTGGGAAGGCTGGACTCCGTGCGAAGGCTGCACTCCGTCGAAGGCTGCACTCTGTGCGAATGCTGCACTCCGTGCGAAGACCTGCATTGCCTGTGAAGGCTGCACTCCGTGCGAAGGCTGCTCTCTGTGCAAAGGCTGCTCTCTGTGCGAAGGCTGCACTCTGTGCGAAGGCTGCACTCCGTGAGAAGGCTGCACTCCTTGCGAAGGCTGCATTCCATGTGAAGGATGCACTCCGTGCGAAGGCTGCATTCCCTGCGAAGGCTGGAATCCGTGCAAAGGCATCACTCCTTGCGAAAGCAGCACTCCTTGGGAAGGCAGCACTCCTTGCGATGGCAGCACTCTTTGTGAAGGCAGCACTCTTTACGAAGGCAGCACTCCTTAAGAATGCAGCTCTCCTTGCGAAGGCAGCACTCCTTGCGAATCAGCACTCCTTGCGAAAGCAGCACTCCTTGCGAAGGCAGCACTCCTTGCGAAGGCTGCCTCCTTGTGAAGGCTGCACTCCTTGCAAAGGCTGCACTCCGTGCAAAGGCTGCACTCCATGCGATGGCTGCACTCAATGCGAAGTCTGCACTCCATGCTAAGGCTGCACTCCGTGCAATAGCAGCACTCCTTGCAAAGGCTGCACTCCTCTGAATGCAGCACCCCTTGTGAAGGCATCACTCCGTGCAAACGCTGCACTCCATGCGAAGGCTGCACTCTGAGCAAAGGTTCCACTCCGAGCGAAGATTGCACTCGGTGTGATGGATGCGCTCCATGCGAAGGCTGCAGTTCGTGCAAAGGCCTCACTCCATGCGACGGCAGCACTCCGTGCGAAGGCAACACTCCTTGCGAAGGCTGCATTCTGTGCGAAGGCTGCAGTCCTTGCGAAGGCTGAACTCTGTGCGAAGGCTGCAGTCCTTGCAAAGGCGGCAATCCGTGCAAAGACTGCACCCCATGCAAAGGCTGCACTCCGTGCGAAGGCTGCATTCCGTGCGAAGGCTGCACTCCTTGTGAAGGCAGCACTCCTTGTGAAGGCAGCACTCCTTTCAAAGGCAGCACTCCTGTCAAAGGCAGCACTCCATATGAAGGCAGCACTCCTTGCGAAGGCAGCACTCCTTGCGAATCAGCACCCCTTGCGAAGGCAGCACTCCTTGCGAAGGCAGTAGCTTTTGCGAATGCTGCACTCCTTCCGAAGGCTGCACTCCTTGCGAAGGCTGCACTGCGTGTGAATGTCGCCCTCCGTGCGATGGCAGCACTCCGTGCGAAGGCTGCACTCCGTGCGTAGGCTGCGCGCCGTGTTATGGCTGCACTCCATGCGAAGGCTGCACTCCATGCAAAGCCTGCTCTCCATGCAATAGCAGCACTTCGTGCAAAGGCAGCACTCCACGCGAAGGCTTCACTCCATGCGAAGGCTGCACTCCATGCAAAGGCTGCACTCCATGCGAAGGCTGCACTCCATGCAAAGGCTGCACTCCATGCGAAGGCTGCACTCAGCGCGAAGGCTGCTCTCCGCGCGAAGGCTGCACTCCATGCGAAGGCTGCAGTCCATGCGAAGGCTTCACTCCATGCGAAGGCTGCACTCCGTGCGAATGCTCCACTCCGTGCGAAGGCTGCACTCCGTGCGAAGGCAACAATCCGTGCGAAGGCAGCACTCCTCGCGAAGGCACCACTCCTTGCGAAGCCAGCACTCCTTGCAAAGGCAACACTCCTTGCAAGGGCAGCACACTTTGCGAAGGCAACTCTCCTTGCGAAGGCAGCACTCCTTGCAAAGGCAGCACTGCATGCGAAGGCAGCACTCCTTGCGAAGGCAGCACTCCTTGCGAATCAGCACTCCTTGCGAAAGCAGCACTCCTTGCGAAGGCAGTAGTCTTTGCGAAGGCTGCACTCCTTGCGAAGGCTGCACTCCTTGTAAAGGCTGCACTCCTTGTAAAGGCTGCACTCCTTGTAAAGGCTGCACTCCGTGCGATGACAGCACTTCGTGTGAAGGCAGCACTCCATGCGAAGGCTGCACTCCATGCAAACGCTGCACTCCATGCGAAGGCAGCACTCCGAGCGAAGAACGCACTCCGAGCGAAGGTTGCACTCTGAGCGAAGGTTGCAATCCATACGAAGTCTGCACTCCATGCGAAAACTGAAATTCATGCGAAGGCTGCATCCTGTGCAAAGGCTGCACCCTGTGCAAAGGCTGCATTCTGTGCAAAGGCTGCACTCTGTGCAAAGGCTGCACTCCTTGCAAACGCTGCGCCCCTTACGAAGGCTGCACTCTTTGCGAAGTCTGCACTCCGTGCGAAGGCTGCACTCCGTGCTAAGGCTGCACTCCGTGCGAATGCTGCACTTCTTGCGAAGGCCTGCATTCCGTGCGAAGGCTGCACTCTATGCGATGGCTGCTCTCCACGCGAAGGCTGCACTCCGTGCGAAGGCTGCACTCCGTGCGAAGGCTGCACTCCTTGCGAAGGTTGCACTCCGTGCGAAGGATGCACTCCGGCGAAGGCTGCACTTCCTGCGAAGGCTGCTATCCGTGCAAAGGCAGCACTCCTTGCGAAGGCAGCATTCTTTGCGAAGGCAGCACTCCTTGCGAACCAGCACTCCTTGCGAAGGTAGCACTCTTTGCGAAGGCTGCCTCCTTGCGAAGGCTGCACTCCTTGCGAAGGCTGCACTCCTTGCGAAGGCTGCACTCCTTGCGAAGGCTGCACTCCTTGCGAAGGCTGCATTCCACGCGAAGTCTGCACTCCATGCGAAAGCTGCACTCGGTGCAACAGCAGCACTCCTTGCGAAGGCAGCACTCCTTGTGAAGGCAGCACTCCGTGCAAACGCTGCACTCCATGCGAAGGCTGCACTCGAAGCGAAGGCTGCACTCCAAGCAAAGGCTGCACTCCGTGCGAAGGGCTCACTCCGTGCGATGGCAGCACTCCGTGCGAAGGCAGCACACATTGCGAAGGCTGCATTCTGTGCGAAGGCTGCAGACCTTGCGAAGGCTGAACTCTGTGCGAAGGCTGCAGTCCTTGCGAAGGCTGCAATCCGTGCAAAGGCTGCACTCCGTGCAAAGGCTGCACTCTGTGCGAAGGCTGCACTCTGTGCGAAGGCTGCACTCTGTGCGAAGGCTGCACTCTGTGCGAAGGCTGCACTCTGTGCGAAGGCTGCACTCTGTGCGAAGGCTGCACTCTGTGTGAAGGCTGCACTCCGTGCGAAGGCTGCACTCCGTGCGAAGGCTGCACTCCGTGCAAAGGCTGCACTCCGTGCGAAGGCAGCACTCCTTGCGAAGGCAGCACCCGTTGCGAAGGCAGCATCCCTTGCGAAGGCAGCACTCCTTGCAAAGGCAGCACCCCATGCGAAGGCAGCACTCCTTGCGAAGGCAGCACTCCTTGCGAATCAGCAGTCCTTGGGAAGCCTGCACTCCTTGCGAAGGTAGTAGTCTTTGCGAAGGCTGCACTCCTTGCGAAGGCTGCACTCCTCTCGAAGGCTGCACTGCGTTTGAAGGCCGCACTCCGTGCGACGGCAGCACTCCGTACGAAGGCTGCACTCGATGCGGAGGGTGCACGCCGTGCAACAGCAGCACTTCGTGCGAAGGCACCACTCCATGCCAAGGTTTCACTCCATGCGAAAGCTGCACTGCATGCAAATGCTCCACCCCATGTGATGGATGCACTCCATGCAAAGGCTGCACTCCATGCAAACGCTGCACTCCATGCGAAGGCATCACTCCGAGAGAAGGATGCACTCCGAGCAAAGGTTGAACTCCGAGCAGAGGTTGCACTCCATACGAAGACTGCACTCCATGCGAAAACTGCATTTCATGCAAAGGCTGCACCTCGTGCAAAGGCTGCAATCTGAGCATAGGCTGCACTCTGTGCAAAGGCTGCACTCAGTGCGAAGGCTGTGCTCCTTTCAAAGGTTGCACTCCTTGCGAGGGCTGCACTCCGTGCGTAGGCTGCACGCCGTGTGATGGCTGCACTCCATGCGAAGGCTGCACTCCATGCAAAGGCTGCACTCTGTGCAACAGCAGCACTTCGAGCGAACCAGCACTCCATGCGAAGGCTTCACTCCATGCGAAGGCTGCACTCCATGCAAACACTGCACTCCATGCGATGGCTGCACTCCGTGGGAAGGCTGCACGCCGTGGGAAGGCAACACTCCGTGCGAATGCAGCACTCCTCGCGAAGGCAGCACTCCTTGCGAAGGCAGCACTTCTTGCAAAGGCAACACTCCTTGCAAGGGCAGCACTCCTTGCGAAGGCAGCTCTTCTTGCGAAGGCAGCACTCCTTGCGAAGGCAGCAGTCCTTGCGAAGCAGCTCTCCTTGCGATGGCAGCACTCCTTGCGAAGGCAGCACTCCTTGCGAAGGCAGCACTCCTTGCGAAAGCAGCACTCCTTGCGAAGGCAGCACTCCTTGCGAAGGCTGCACTCCTTGCGAAGGCTGCACTCCTTGCGAAGGCTGCACTCCGTGCAAAGGCTGCACTGCGTACGATGGCTGCACTCCTTGCGAAGGCTGCACCCCATGTGAAGGCTGCACCCCATGTGAAGGCTGCACTCTGTGCAACAGCAGGACTCCTAGCGAAGGCTGCACTCCATGCGATGGCTGCACGCCATGCAAAGGCTGCCCTCCATGCGAAGGCTGCACTCCGTGTGAAGGCTGCACTCCGTGCGAAGGCTGCACTCCTTGCGAAGGCAGCACTCCTTGCGAAGGCAGCACTCCTTGCGAAGGCAGCACTCCTTGCGAAGGCAGCACTCCTTGCGAAGGCAGCACTCCTTGCGAAGGCAGCACTCCTTGCGAAGGCAGCACTCCTTAAGAAGGCAGCTCTCCTTGCGAAGGCAGCACTCCTTGCGAATCAGCACTCCTTGCGAAAGCAGCACTCCTTGCGAAGGCAGCACCCCCTGCGAAGGCTGTCTCCTTGCGAAGGCTGCACTGCTTGTGAAGGCTGCACTGCATGTGAAGGCTGCACTCCGTGCGATGGCAGCACTCCGTGCGAAGGCTGTACTCCATGCGAAGGGTGCACGCCGTGCAACAGCAGCACTTCGTGCGAAGGCAGCACTCCATGCGAAGGTTTCACTCCATGCGAAGGCTGCACTCCATGCAAATGCTCCACCCCATGTGAAGGATGCACTCCATGCAAAGGCTGCACTCTATGCAAACGCTGCACTCCATGCGAAGGCAGCACTCCGAGCGAAGGATGCACTCCGAGCAAAGGTTGCACACCGAGCAGAGGTTGCACTCTGAGTGAAGGTTGCAATCCATACGAAGACTGCACTCCATGCGAAAACTGCATTTCATGCAAAGGCTGCACCCTGTGCAAAGGCTGCATTCTGAGCCAAGGCTGCACTCTGTGCAAAGGCTGCACTCCGTGCGAAGGCTGTGCTCCTTACAAAGGCTGCACTCCTTGAGAAGGCTGCACTCTGTACGAAGGCTGCACTCTGTACGAAGGCTGCACTCCGTGCGAAGGCTGCACTCCGTGAAAAGGCCTGCACTCCGTGCAATGGCTGCACACCTTGCGAAGGATGCACTCCGTGCGAAGGCTGCTCTCCGTACGAAGGCTGCACTCCGTGCGAAGGCAGCACTCCGTGCGAAGGCAGCAGTCCCTTTGAAGGCAGCACTCCCTTCGAAGGTAGCACTTCTTGCGAAGGTAGCACTCCTTGGGAGGGCATCACTCCTTGTGTAGGCAGCACTCCTAGCAAAAGCAGCACTTTTTGCGAAAGCAGCACTCCTTGCGGATCAGCACTCCTTGGGAAGGCAGCACTCCTTGCGAAGGCTTCTCTCCGTGCAAAGGCTGCACTTCGTTCACCTTGCACAGAATGCACACCCCTTGCAAGGATAAAATAGCCTTCAAGGAAAGCTCATCTTTGGAGGACAACACACCTTGTGGGAGAGCATACTTTACGAGGACAGCACATCTTATGAGTACAGCAAACATTTTCAGGACTGTTAAACAAGTGAGGACAGAACACTATATTAAGGTACAACATGTTGGGAGGAGGAACACATTTTCTGATAAGTGCATATCCTGCCATTCCTGCAAAACTTGTGATGACTACAACACCTGTGAGGACAGTACAGCTTACACTGACAGCACTGATATTGACACTGGCAATCCTCACAATGACAAAACACGTAGTTAGTGTATCTGACCTTGTGAACACAGCATACTTTTTGAGGACAGCACAGGACACATTGCAAGGAGAGCACACCTTGTGGGGGCAGTAAAAGTTGCAAGGACAGCACAAGTTGTGAGGACAGCACAGATTGTGAGGACAGCACAGCTTGCGAGGACAGCACAGCTTGCGAGGACAGCACAGCTTGCGAGGACAGCACAGCTTGCGAGGACAGCATAGCTCGCGAGGACAGCACAGCTCGTGAGGACAGCACAGCTTGCGAGGGCAGCACAGCCTGCGAGGACAGCACAGCTTGAGAGGACACTTGCGAGGACAGCACATCTTTCGAGGACAACACACCTTGTGCAGCAGCATACTTTTTGAGAACAGCAAATATTTTCACGGCCGTTAAACAAGCGAGGACAGAGCACCATATTAAGGTACAACATGTTGGGAGGAAAAACACATTTTCTGATAAGTGCTTATTGTGCCATGCCATTCCTGCTCACCTTGTGATGAGTACAAAACCTGTGAGGACAGTACAGCTTACATTGACAGCACAGATATTGACACCGGCAATCCTCACAATGACAGAACACGTAGTTAGAGTATCTGACCTTGTGAACATAGCATAGTTTTTGAGGACACCACAGCACACACTGCAAGGACAGCAGACCTTGTGAGGGAAGCACACCTTGCGGGGACAGCACAAGTTGTGAGGACAGCAGAACTTGCAAGGACAGCACAAGTTGCGAGTACAGCACAAGTTGCGAGAACAGCACAGCTTGCGAGGACAGCACAGCTTGTGAGGACAGCACAGCTTGCGAGGACAGCTCAACTTGAGAGGACAGCTCATCTTGAGAGAATAGCTCAACTAGAGAGGACAGCTCAACTTAAGAGGACAGCACAACTTGAGAGGACAGCACAACTTGCAAGGATAGCAGACCTTGTGATTAACCTTGTAGATGCCATAACTCCTGTACATTCAGTAACTGTTTCATTTGCAGCAACCTTTCTGTATACAGTAACACTTGCATGTACAGATATACTGAAATGAATAGGAAGAATTTCATATTCAGCAGTTTTAGCTAATAGAACATGAATAGTGTGTGCTGCAACTCTTTCATGCACAGTATCTCTAATGTACATAGTTTGTTTTGCATAAGTAGTCACTTCTCCATGCAAGGTATCTCTTGCAAGTTCAGTAATAGATGCTTTTGCAGCTGAGTTGTGTATAGTAAATACAGAACTTGAATAGACTGCTTTGCTTGCATGCTGTAATGCAGAAAAAAAGAGATGGGGAGGAGAAAAAGTAGTATGTAGAAAGAATGGAGGGAGTGTATGAGGAAAGTATGATTGAGAGAGTTGAAGAGAATAGTAATAGGGGGAAGGAGGAGAGGAGGAGAAGGAAGCCATGGTGAGAAGAGGGAGAATGTATGGGGCAAAGAGGAAACGACGGAGAGAAGTAAGGAAGGAACGAAAGTAACAGGTGATATAACTGTAAAGTGAAAGGAGAAGGATAGAGAAAAGTAATATATATACATAGTGTGTAGATGGTATGTTTACTACAATTGAGAACACACAAAAACGCTGTATAGGCAGTGAAGTGGAGACTCAAAAGGAGAAAACAACCACTAAGTCTGTGGTGAGGCAAGAAGGAAGAACGTCCATAACATTAGGCGCTACTGAATAATAAAGTGGGGAAACCAAATTGTAGAATGGTAGTCGAGCAACATGGTAGCTAGAATAAAAGACACTCGTCGGTGTGGTGTCTAATATCAGTCATGCTGTCTGTCAAGAAAACAACAGGAATATACAGATCAAACAGGTGCATCGAAATTCCCGACGATTGGAGCATTACAATAATCAGTACCATAAGCTGTGCTGTGTGGCGCCAATGAGCAAGTTGTCAGATGAGAATCGAAGGCAAGATATCCACCATAATACTGTAGATGAGAGACCGACGTACCAGTACTGCTAGACATGCGTAATGCCGCATAAATCCACGCTGCCACTTGTGCCGCCCAATCACATAACGTAGTGTTACAGATGAAGTGCCTGCCGAAAACGTGGAGGGATTTCTATAGACCGTAACAATAAAAAAAAAAAGGAAAGTATGAAGGGCGTGGGACACAGGGCAGCCGACACATAGTACGCCAAGGACGGAATGCGTCGGAAAGCGCGGTCCAGTATTCCGATAGGGGGACTGGTGAGGGGGGGGGGGTGGTTTAGGGCGCAAAACGCCGCCCGTCGTTCGTCGGAATTCGCAGCTTGCGGCCGATATCCCGTGGTGCGATTCCAGGGATGAGCACTGCCTCTCACAGTCGCCTGGAGGCGCCAAAAATTTTTGACTGTTCAGACTCAGCACTTTCATCTCGACATGGCGAACATCCATGTTCAGCTATTTGCTTCCTGGCTGCACTTCCTCAGTTAGCAGGCTTCAATGTAATATTGTTGCAACCCTAGCTTCCCGACTGAGAAAGCAAAACAGAAATTTACAGATCACACACACACACAAATCGTCGCAATTGGGCTGCATTAAAATAATTGGAGCATTATATAATAATTAAACCACAAGCAGTGCTGTGTGGTAGCAGTGAAATGTTGTCCTGAAGGAAATCCACGGGAAAAAAAAATCCGCTGTAATACACGCCATCAGAGGCGGGGGAGGCACGCCTGCTAATACAATTAACGGCGACTATTTTAATTGCTGTGTCTGATGGCTTGGCAGCGCACATACTGCTTCCTTACTTGCTTCCCAACTTAACAAGCGAAGGCGCAAACAAGTTATTTCAACAGGCGCATCTGTATCGCCTGTGTAGTTTGAGGGGTGGGGGGGTGGGGTGGGCAGGGGGGAGGGTGTGTGGTGCGCAGCCGGTTGGCTTGGCAGCATGCATTTTGTTTCCCTTCTAGCCGCCCGACTTAGCAAGCGACTTTGCAATGCGACTCCGCTGCGCTCCGCTTGCTTCCAGTTACGTTATAAGGCGGCCACTCCGCACAAGTGGCAGCGAGAGACGCGCGTATACTGAACGGGGCGAATATCGGCGGGCGGAATATATCCTGCGTCAAAGCAGACTAAACCACTCCACTTACGGCAAGAAACTTCGACACCGCCAACTAGATACGACCTTACTGTCGCCACACGGTCCGATATCAAAGCAAACTACGCTTACTGGGCCAGGCGGCGCGGCGCGTCTCTGCTTTTCGTGTTTCAAAACACGCTGCATAAACGTCCGTAACTCCTCGATGCCTTCACTTACAATCTTAAAACTTTGACACCGCCAAGCGACCACCGTCCTCAGTACGTCATAAAAATTTCAGCTCGACACGACCTTACTGTCCCAGGCAAAAACGCACTCAAAGACGCAAATACAAACCGAAAAGAAAAACGGATTACACAAACTCGCGCAAAAGCTACGTTTTCGTCTTATGTAGTTACAAATTAAACACTTTCCGTTACTCTCCACTCATTCCACTGTGGAAACTAGTATTTTTTTTCGTCGCCAAACGGTCCTATATCAAAGCAAACTGCGCTTACTGGGCCAGGCGGCGCTGCGCGTCTGCGCACATCGTGTTTCAAAACAAGCTGCATAAACGTCCGTAACTCCTCGATGCCTTCACTTACAATCTTAAAACTTTGACACCGCCAAGCGACCACCGTCCTCAGTACGTCATAAAAATTTCAGCTCGACACGACCTTACTGTCCCAGGCAAAAACGCACTCAAAGACGCAAATACAAACCGAAAAGAAAAACGGATTACACAAACTCGCGCAAAAGCTACGTTTTCGTCTTATGTAGTTACAAATTAAACACTTTCCGTTACTCTCCACTCATTCCACTGTGGAAACTAGTATTTTTTTTCGTCGCCAAACGGTCCTATATCAAAGCAAACTGCGCTTACTGGGCCAGGCGGCGCTGCGCGTCTGCGCACATCGTGTTTCAAAACAAGCTGCATAAACGTCCGTAACTCCTCGATGCCTTCACTTACAATCTTAAAACTTTGACACCGCCAAGCGACCACCGTCCTCAGTACGTCATAAAAATTTCAGCCCGATACGACCTCACTGTCCCAGAGAAAAACGCACTCAAAGACGCAAATACAAACCGAAAAGATATACGGATTACACAAACTCGCGCAAAAGCTACTTTTTCGTCACATGTAGTTACATATTAAACACTTTCCGTTACTCTACACTCATTCCACTGTGGAAACTAGTATTTTTTTTCGTCGCCAAACGGTCCTATATCAAAGCAAATTACTTATAATATAACAAATCAGAAGCTATCCAACCAAACTGTTTTTAAAAGAGTAGAAGCTTCAGGTAAGCTGTCAATAACTCGATCACGAAAGCTTCTGCTCACGTAATCCCTGATTAGATCCGATTCTCTTTTCAGAAATCTCGTCTTAACCCGCTCCAGTGCACAGAAAGTGGTCTCTCACCAGTCACTTGCGTGACCGACATTGTCAGGATTGCACAGTAAGGTATAGGTTGCAGAACGTACTGATGTGCTGTGTTATACTGTGACCAAAGTACTCACGCACATCGTATGCAACTTCGCCAGGCGTCCGAACCGCTTCGGGGAAAACAAATGACATCCTTTGCAGTTCGGTCCGAGACATCTTCGTTACGTTCGCCGTCTTCTGCCCCACTCTGAGAATACGCGCCATTCACGGCTTGTTGCCTCGGTCGAATGTGTACTTCACGAAGAGTTTTAGACAATTCATTAAAGCTTTTTGGGAAAGTTTCTAATTCTCTTGATAGAAATTCTCGATCGACGTTTGCAACTCATGAGAGAATATTTAATGCGGCATTAGAAATCCAATTTTTTTTAAATTTCATGGAAGTTTTTCGGGTCCAAACAAGATCCTTCATTAAATGTTCTAGGCAATTGAATTTTGCACCTGTTTTAACTAAAGTTGCTTTAATAATGACTTTGTAGACGGAAATAGAACAGATTCCCTTTCGGTCCGCAGATACTAATGTCACCGTCTTGGCACAGCTCACAGTGTTTTTCGGTTTTTTTAAGATATTCTTCGTAATGGTAGCGTGGCTTGTATGTCGATACCAATATATTCAGCTTGCATTAGTCGTTGAAGTTGGGATATAAACGGAACTGTAACTCTGAAAAGTCTTCAAAATGGAAACACGGTTAGATTCACGAATAGGGACATGTTTCAAAAATACGAAAGATGAATCAAAGAAAGAAATTAGAGAAGAAGTACAACCGATTTTGAATGCTCACAATAATAGTTTAATTTCAACAGAAATCAGACAAGAGGAACAGGATAGAGAACAGGAAGAAAAAGATCGCGTGATAGTTCAAAAATTTTCAGAGTTAAATTTACAACGTGCACACGATAATGAAGAAGTATTTGAAAGAATCGAGGAATCCGTACCAGATGACTTAACGCAACAGTGTGAACAGTTAACTACTATATGTGACAATACCGAAACCCGAGTTGCGACACTTACGGAAGACGTAAACTTATTGGAAAGAGATGAGGAGATTTCAGATAAACTGACAAGTCTTAGTTTAAATGGGGACACAGATTCGGATGATACAGCTCCATTACCATTTGCAGAAACCGAAGAGTACCAGAACATAAATAAGCATGTTGAAAATCAGGGAAAATTTAATGAACGCGTGAAAAGGGAATTTGAGGCATTACGAAAGCAAGTCAAACAAATTGAAGGCGAAATCGTAGGAAAAGACAGCAAAAGAAATTTGGAATCGCAGGTAGCAGAGGGGTTTGAAGAAAGTAATTTGTTTCATTTACTAGATGCAACAAGAGAGCGCCAGGCGCGCGAACTTGACAATAATCGACATTGGGACAGGGAAAGACGCGGTAGGTCTTTGTCGCCACGAGGCGAAAACTTTGACTATAAACACTTTTTGACTGTTCGGAAATTTAAGATCTTTCGTACTTCTAAGAATGAGATACATCCATGTTCATGGTTAGATCAATTTACGTACGCACTTCCGCCAGATGTGCCACAAAGTCACAAACTGGAAATTATGTGCGGCTATTAACATCCTCAGGGGATTCACTATACTAAGTGAATATGTGCCGTAGCGTTCACAGGGCCCCGAGCTGTAGTGGTGCTATTTCCCTTTTAGTTTTCTGCACCGCTGCCTACTCTTTCACTATTCTTTGTATCTATAAAAACAATTCTTCTACTATCCATCTATCTAGACAGTAGGTAAAGAATAATCGGATTTGACTGTTTTACCCAAAAGTGACTTTGGAAATTACCGTTTGGACTTACTATATTTTCTGCAACATTCATTCGTAGTATAAACGAAATTTTACCTGATTATCTTCGTGACAATATTACTTCATATGTTGACGACATTCTTATTGCTAAACATTCTTGGAGTGAGCACAACAAAATTTTGGATTTATTATTACGTATTTTTGCAAGAGTTGGCATTACAGTGAACTTAGAAAAATCTGAATTTGGTCGTTCTCAGGTGAAATTTCTCGGTCACATTATTCTACAGAAGGTATTCTTCCTGATCCAGAGAAACTAGACGCTATTCGTAATTATGCTGTTCCTTCCACAAAACGTGCTGTTCGTAGTTTCCTTGATGTCTGTAATTTTCTTAGACGCTTTTTTTGATTGGATGATTTGGCCACACCTCATTTACACATTTCAGTTATGCGCACTTTGGTCCCAGAAAATGCTTTCATAAATTGCGAGAAAATTGCTACTTCAGTAATATGGAAAAACGTATTCGATCTGTTCTTGCCAAATGCAAATTATGTCAAAAGGCTAAGCCGCCAACTGTTTCTCACAGAGCACCGTTGTTTCCTATCATTCCAGCGAAATTTAAGGACATGGCTGCAGTCGATTTGTTAGGTCCAGTGGTTCGTTCTACTAATGGTTTTGCGTACATTTTGGTAGCAGTGGAATTGACATCAAAATACGTGTGTTTTACACCTTTACGCAAAGCAACAGCTCGTTCAGTATCTAACGCTTTCATCAAACATTTTCTTAAAGAAGTTGGTCATGTTGATAAGGTTATATCAGATAATGGATCACAGTTTCGTTCTAAAATTTGGCTTCGTACACTACGGCGTCGTAAGATTAAACCAATTTTTATTTCACTTTTTCACCCTCAATCTAATGCTTCAGAGAGATGGATGAAGGAAATCAATAAATTGTGCCGTCTTTATTGTCATCAGAATCACAGAACTTGGGATCAGTATCTTCATATTTTTCAAAACATTCTGAATGAACTTCCTAATGACTCAACTTCTTTACCGCCTCTATTGATATTAAAAAATAAAGTACCAACAAATCGCATTTCTGAAATCGTTCCTTTTCCGCCTTCACGGAAACTGCGGCATTCTGAAGTTGTCAACCTAGCTCTACGAAATATTGCATCTGCGGCTGCTAGAAGAGAGAAATCAGCTAAACGTCCTGGTCGTTTAAAAATCTTGTCAGTTGGTAAGAAGGTGTTAATTAAATCTCATCGTTTGTCTCATAAAGGAAAAGGCTTATGTCGCAAATTTTTTCTGCTTTATAACGGTCCATATAGAATTCGCAAAATTATTCATGATAACACTGTTGAAGTAGAAACTCTTAAATCTCGACGCTCTAAGGGAATACATCACATATCTAACGTTAAAATTTTTGTGGAATGACATACTTTTGAGAAACCAACAGTTATACGTAAACATGCGGAGAATGCAAGGATACCGCGCCGTGTTCCGGCGGCGGCAGATACTCAAAGCAACAGTGAAGTCTGCGCGCCGCACAAGGCAGTCGTTGACCGCAAACAATCACTTTCTACGTCGCGCGTCGACAGCTGATCGAGCGCTCAGTGCGAATGCACTGACAGACGTAAACAAATACACAGTCTAATTTCTCCGACTAAATTCTGTATAAAGCTATGGTGACTTTATAAATTATGTTATTAACGATCAGTATTTTTCAGGATACGGTTGTATAAAATATTTAAGACCTTCAGGTAAATTCTGTGCATGTCCGACATTAAGACGACTTACTATGGAGAAAATTTCAGGAAGAATGTAATTTCGAAGAAAAAAGTAATAAACTAAAAAGGGTAACTATTAATTGAGTTTATTTTTCAGGTAACATAATTTCACTTAGGTACGTACTTTAGACGTAATTTGCTGCTTGCGATTACGTGATTCATACTTTGTGCTAAATTTCATGTTCTATGAATTTACTTGTGAAGCGACGTGCTTGTGTACATTTACTGATTTTGACAATTATTGATTAATGAACAGTGTTATTACTTGTGTGTATTATGCATCGCTTGGCTGCTATGCTTTTTCACTGATGTCATATTTTTTTAATTATCTGCCTGCTGTGCTTATTTATTTAAATTGTAATTGTCAACTGATTAATTGTGCTGACTGTGGTTATGTATGTAAGATTGTGATTTATCTGCTTGCGCCTTCATGTTTACCTATTAAGGTTACATATGAACATTTATTTGCTTATGCTGATATGATGATAATGACCTGTTTATTATGTAAGATACATATTTGCTGCTTTGCGTATGGATTGCATATTAACACATTTCCTTTTGTTGTCATAAGTACTCTTTAATTTGGTGTATAGAAATGCTGATATACTGTGTGCGAACATGGAGTTTATGTCACACTATGGTATTAATTATAGATTGTTCGCTTGGCAGAGCCTTGTTATAGGGATTGTGCTGCATCCACTTGTTGACATTCTGTTCGCTACTGGTATATTTACTCACTATTGGATGTTTTGCTTACGCTCAGTGCCTTATATTTTTAAGATAAGAAAATGAACTGCTATAATTCTACGAACGACATTGGTACAAGAAACTGCATAGAAGTCACATGAGCTGGAGGTTTTATGGAAGCTGTATAAATTTATGCTAATAGGAAGGAAGCTAACGACATGACATACCAACACTAGGTTAGAACATTAACAGTTATTACACTGCATTCTTCGTGAGCAATTGAAATAGGAAGTGACACTTGACACAAGAAATACTCCACATGTTTGCTTCTGTTTGCCATAATTTTTGAAGTGGTATACACACTGAAATATCACGATCATTAACACTTCGTAATCGTACTTACTTACTGAAAGTTATTCAAACTAAAGGCTGTTAGAGGTCATGTATGCATTTCTTTTATTTAATGATGGACAAGGAACCAAAATGTATCTTATAATTTATAATGAGTAGAAAATTTGGGTCAGATGGATTACACAGAGGTTGTGTGTGGACACTGTGTCTTCGGATTGTATGGGATGCTGAATTGAAGTTTGCACTAGGATTTTGTCTGTACTTGTTCGAGGAGACTGACTAGAGGAAAGAGTTGTTATGGAAGTGAAAGGATATTGGTGCTGAGGTTTATATATATCGACGTATTGAAGAGGTATTATTGAGGTATTGAGATTATGTGAAGTTGATGATTATTGGAGTTTTCGTGGACAAGAGGTAAGGTAAATGATATTGATGATCGACGTATTGAAGAGGTATTATTGAAGTATTGAGATTATGTAATGCTGATGATTATTGGAGTTTTGGTGGATAAGACGTGAAGTAAGTGAGGAGCATTTTTTTTTTTTTTGTTGGTCTATATGGAACAAGGAGGATGAAGATGGCAGACTAGAACACTCAAGTAGAAAGAAGATTGCCTACACACACACTTTGTTAAATCAATAAGCAGTATACATTTTTTTTGAAGAGAGGAAGTATTTGCATATCTTGGCTCACTGACAGTTGTTCAGCAACAGTACAATTTGATCTGGCTTGGCAAACATTGGTCTTGACATGATGACTATGACGTTGACTAACTATTATTGACTGTTATACATTGCTGCCACTACTACTTGATACACATGATGAACATAAAATTTTGACAGAATTGCATTTACACAGTTAACACTATTCAATTACACAGTAGCACTAATGTGGATGAAAGATGAGTGAGTGTGTTTTGTGTGTTTTCCTTTTATAATCCCAGAGAAGTGATCCCAACCTATCTCCTAAATATTATTTTACTTGTTTGTTGTGGCTTGCACTGACACCCATAAATATTATAGGTTTACTGCTATTTGTGTATTGTAATAGTTAATATGACAACTATCTGATATCATTTGTGTGTTTATTGTTATTTGTATGATGAACTGTCTAATTAGTGATAGTGAATATTATGGACTGTTACTTGCACTTTTTCTACATGATTGGTGCCACTAGAACATGTTTAATTTCTGCTGATGAACAGTGTGATTAGTGAAAGTGAATATTATGGACTGCGGTCAGCACCTGTTCAACATTGCTGGTGCCACTAATGGAACTGCTTATACTGAAATGGTGTTACTTGTGGATGTCTGCACCTGCTCAACATTGCTGGGTGCCACTGGTGGACTGCTTCTACTGAAAAGATGTTACTTGTGGGTGTCTGCACCTATTCAACATTACTGGGTGCCACTGATGGACTGCTTCTACTGAAATGATGTCACTTGTTGGTGTCTGCACCTGCTCAACATTGCTGGGTGCCACTGATGGACTGCTTCTACTGAAAAGATGTTACTTGTGGGTGTCTGCACCTGTTCAACATTGCTGGTGCCACTAATGGAACTGCTTATACTGAAATGGTGTTACTTGTTGGTGTCTGCACCTATTCAACATTACTGGGTGCCACTGATGGAACTGCTTATACTGAAATGGTGTTACTTGTTGATGTCTGCACCTGCTCAACATTGCTGGGTGCCACTGATGGACTGCTTCTACCGAAATGATGTCACTTGTTGGTGTCGGCACCTGCTCAACATTGCTGGGTGCCACTGATGGATTGCTTCTACTGAAAAGATGTCACCTGTTGATATCTGCACCCGTTCAACATTGCTGGTGCCACTAATGGAACTGCTTATACTGAAATGGTGTTACTTGTTGATGTCTGCACCTGTTCAACATTGCTGGTGCCACTGATGGAACTGCTTATACTGAAATGGTGTTACTTGTTGATGTCTGCACCTGCTCAACATTGCTGGGTGCCACTGATGGACTGCTTCTACCGAAATGATGTCACTTGTCGGTGTCGGCACCTGCTCAACATTGCTGGGTGCCACTGATGGATTGCTTCTACTGAAAAGATGTCACCTGTTGATATCTGCACCCGTTCAACATTGCTGGTGCCACTAATGGAACTGCTTATACTGAAATGGTGTTACTTGTTGATGTCTGCACCTGTTCAACATTGCTGGTGCCACTGATGGAACTGCTTATACTGAAATGGTGTTACTTGTTGATGTCTGCACCTGCTCAACATTGCTGGGTGCCACTGATGGACTGCTTCTACTGAAAAGATGTCACCTGTTGCTGTGTGCACCTGCTCAACATTGCTGGTGCCACTAATGGAACTGCTTATACTGAAATGGTGTTACTTGTTGGTGTCTGCACCTATTCAACATTACTTGGTGCCACTGATGGACTGTTTCTACTGAAAAAATGTCACTTGTTGGTTTTTGCACCTGTTGACCATTGCTGGGTGCTACTGCTGGAACTGTCAACTGCTTATTCTTGAGCTATGGAAAGCGTTTATGTGAATATTTGTATAAACTGATTTTTTGTGTATTACTGTTTGTGAAAAGTTATGAGACTCTTACCTGCACATATTCGTCATTGCTGACGCTATTGATTGAACTGTTTAACCATATAATACTTGTGTAAACTGTTATGTAAAGTCACATGTATGAAAGAATTTGTATTGCTTACTGTATTTTATATATTAGGTTATTGAAAGGTCAGTGCAAAGCCAAAATTTTATCTAGTTATATGATATTTACGCATTAATATTATCTTTTATTTTTGTCTGTATTTTTTTGACGAATTTGGTGGTATTTTCACCACCAATGCTGGCAAAAATACCATCAAATTCTAGCCCGTGGAGGAAGGGCATATGAAAGGTGGCTACACTGAGCCACAGCGCCAGAGATCGCGCTAGAGAGTATTGTTCCGCCGCCTCCACTGGCAGTGATTATTGAGATGTCGTAGTGGGCAGTGCTTGTCGAGGACTCGTAGTAGTCGGTTCGTGTTGAGATGTGCTAGTGGGCAGGCTTGTCGAGATGTTGTAGTAAGGAGTGCTTGTTCCATGTTTTATGCAGTTCTTTGATGGGATAGACAGCAGATGGTTCGAATGGAAATACTGTAATGATCAGAGTGCTTTTCGTCAATATATATGAAGGTAAAATATTCTGTGTTTTTTTTCATTATTTCCATGTTTTAAATAATGCGTCATTACAGGTTCAGTCAACAAAGCATCTGGCTTGTGTTCTTGGATTAGAGTGTAATTCTGGTTCTCTTGAGTAATTATGGTATTTTTATTTTCTTTAATTAATTCAGTATAAATGATACTTAAAATTTCTTGTGTTGTTGAAGAAGAACCGTGCCAGATGCGTACGTTGAGTCATGCTTCCACACACAGAACAGTTATACTTGTGCTTTGGTTTCGTAGGTTTTATAGTTGCTGGGGACTTAATTAATTAATTGTGTTAATGAAAATTTTCATTTCATTCTTTGTTATTGTTCTATGCAGTCAGATAGCGTAATAATACTAGTCAGGGCCAACCGTTTACGAGACTTCGTAATCGGACAGACAGCTACTAAAGCAAAAAATTAAAATTATTTGCATTTTATTTTAATTAAGCCCCCATGCAACCTCACCTCACCTCACCTGGCCATGACACACAGGGGCACACTCCCTATGTCACGTTGTGTCAAACTGCAGCCCAAGACACCCTCACCCGTTTCGTAACGGAGCAATAAAACGTGCTAGATAATTCAGCTGGAAAGTGCCTGGCAGAGAGTTCATTGAACCACATTCACCCTAATCCTCTATTACTCGACTCTCGAACAGAGTGCCGAAAAAACTATCACTTATATCTCTCCGTGCGATCTCTGATTTCCCTTATTTTATTATGATGATCGTTTCTTCGTAAGTAGGTCGGCGTCAACATAATATTTTCCTATTCGGCGTGCAAAGTTGGTAAATGAAATTTCGTGAGAAGGTCTCGCAGCAACGAGAAACGCCCTTTGTTTTAATGATGTTCACTCAAAATCCTGTATCACACGCACCACACTCTTTGCCCTTTCTCTCGGCAGTATGAAACGTGCTTCTCTTCTTTGAACTTCTTCTACGTCCTCCGTTAATCCCACCTGCTAACGGTCCCACACTGAGAAGCAGTACTCCAAATGAGAACGCACAAGCGTAGTGTGGGCAATCTCTTTAGTAGATCTGTTGCATCTTCCAAGTATTCTGCCAATAAAACACACTATTTGGTGTGCCTTCCCCACAACGTTTTTTGTGTGTTCTTTCCAATTTAAGTTGTTCGTAACTGTCCTACGTATTTAGTTGAATTTACGGCCTTTAGATTTCACACTGAAGATCGTGCTAAATTTCGAGCTTCTGCAAAAGATCGCCAATCTTGCCAATTTTGCGTTCCTTTAAATATGGCCTGCTTTTTTCGTTGATTCTGCGACAGTCTTCCGAACTGTTTTGCGTACCTTTGGCGATCCCAGTTCCGCCTTTTGTTAATTCATTTCGTACAAATCTCTCAATTTCTGGCTACACTATTTTTATGAATTCAAGCCACATCTGATCTACACTTGCAATATTAATTTGGAACAATGGAGATTGTCTCTCAGGAAGGCGTCAAGCAGAATAGATATGTTTTCCGTTTATTTTGGGGGATTTCGGAGCTACGATATTCAGTGTTGCTATGACAACCTTCTGTTACCTAATCCCTGTATCGGTTTTGATGCTCATTAATATCTCGGGATTATTTGTTGCTAAGAGGCCAAGTGTGTTTGCACAACTGTTTACCATTAGAGTGGGCGTATGAACTAATTGTTCGAATTAATTTTAAGAGAATGCGTTTAGCACAATATCGGGTGATGTTCTGTGTTTACCTCCGGATTTAAACATGTACTTTCGTCAACATATCTAGGGTAAATTGAAGTCACTACCAACTATAGTCGTGTGAGTCGGGTACGTGTTTTCCAGTAGAACACTGCTCCTTTATTCACTTTCCTCGTTAAACATCATGAAGTGCCCAGACGTTGCTCAGCTTGCATGGCAGTGACAGCACCCACGTACAGTTTTAACCTAAACGTTACTGCCCTCGGAGAACTGTACAGGGAGTAGAATACACCCACTTCTCCTGAGGCCGCTAGCACTTCATGAACTCGGCGTGTTCTCCCAGGTGGACAACGCCCACTCAGTCTCTGGCCGGGTTACACAGCGCCACACTCTTACGCACGCCCCAGTTCCCCTGTGCAGCGACAAGCATCACCAGTTGGGTACCATGTTTCGGCGAAGCATAAGCTGTGGAAACATCTAGTGTTTGATGAGGCAACGGTGAACCGTGGAAAATTAATCCTGCTGTTTCTGCAGCACTTCTCAGAAGTTCAATGGGACATTTTCTTATGTTCTTCCAGCACGGCAATGCACCTTAATTCATTACTGCGTCGCAGAGATGCAGAAACCCAGAAGCACTTCAGCGGCATAAACTGCCGACATAGGACATCACGTCGTGGGGAACCGCACACTCTGTTTTTCATTGTTAGCACCCCCTCAGAGCAGCCCCTCTCAGAGATCCAAATGCAGAACTAATGTGGAACTATATGTCGAAACAGATATCGGCATGACGCTTTTTCAATTATTCGTTCTTTGTTCGGAGGGCGGCAGTGTCTTATTCATCTCTGCTGACAGTAAAAGCGGTAAGCGGTGCGACATTTGCAGTTTAAAGGCTCGCATTGTTTTCTTGCACACCACTGGACCACCTCTACTGTTCTAGTGCCTCTCGCAAGAGGAGTGTTGGGTGGTGTTTTGTACGCAGCATCTTCTTGTTTCAGAAGACTACCTCCTCAAGATCGCGTCGGAAGTGGCCACACCCTGGGTTCACGTCATCGTCCTGCAGTGTGTTTTGTGTTAAGATATCTGCCATATTTCTGCTGCACGTGAACAAGTAAACAAGAGATAAAATCCATCACTATGAAGATCCATAGCGATTAACACTTTGATCTCGGGCCTGACATGTTGTCGTTTAGTACTCGAGATACAAGATTAAACTGAAACACAGTTGGGTAATCAGTTATGGTGAGGTGGTGCAGTAGCGAGGGTGCTGTTGACACAGCCACGTTACAATAACAGCGTCAATTCATTTATTCTCATTTCGTGTAAAAATCCCCTCGACACCAGAGCGGCAGAGAGTCTTCGTCACCACGCGGTGCTGGATGCTTGTCTGGACACAGCCACAGGGGCAGAGGGGCGCAGCTTAGGTGGACACGTAGTGTGCGTACAGGGAGAACCACCTGGCACTGAACCACGTACACTGTCTTCAGCTCCAACAAAAAGGCGTTCCATCCAGTTTTCTCCGATAACGTTCATCATTAAAATTCTGCAACTAGCATCACTCCACAAACTCCAAAACATGACCGACTAATTGTTTTCATCTTACTTTAGAAGTGGGTGTTGACATGGGATACCATTTAAAGCACAAAAAAACAGTGAAAATCATGTCAATGCTGGAAAACATGGAAAATACTCAGGCCAGTGGCACGGTGAAGCCAGTAAGCCCCTGGACACAGTAGTTTGGTTTCTGCAGCTCTCAGAAGACGGCGTCGGCACTAAATGTGAAGGCCTTGTCGTACAGAAGACAGTACACTGACGTCACGGGGTGGCAGTCTGACGTCATGAGTGGCCTTCACGTTCTTCGTGGATGTCACACTCTGGACAGCGAACTTCTGGAAGCGATTTAGGTCACTTCATGAAGCTGGCGGTGTGTCGACCAGCATGATACCCGTCAAACCAGTAAGGAGACACTCTTCATTGCTGTGTAGGCCGTGCTCTCGGAAACAACTTTATTTGATGCCGAACAGCATTATCATTTGTTAAGCCACATTCAAATGTCACAACAAGTGTCGCCAAGTAAAATTATTTGATGGACATAAACAGTCTTCGAAATAAACGTCGAAAACACAATTTATTCTTTGGACTAATGAAATCTTCTATCTTTCGTCTCAAGTTTACATACACTCCTGGAAATTGAAATAAGAACACTGTGAATTCAATGTCCCAGGAAGGGGAAACTTTATTGACACATTCCTGGGGTCAGATACATCACATGATCACACTGACAGAACCACAGGCACATAGACACAGGCAACAGAGCATGCACAATGTCGGCACTAGTACAGTGTATATCCACATTTCGCAGCAATGCAGGCTGCTACTCTCCCATGGAGACGATCGTAGAGATGCTGGATGTAGTCCTGTGGAACGGCTTGCCATGCCATTTCCACCTGGCGCCTCAGTTGGACCAGCGTTCGTGCTGGACGTGCAGACCGCGTGAGACGACGCTTCATTCAGTCCCAAACATGCTCAATGGGGGACAGATCCGGAGATCTTGCTGGCCAGGGTAGTTGACTTACACCTTCTAGAGCACGTTGGGTGGCACGGGATACATGCGGATGTGCATTGTCCTGTTGGAACAGCAAGTTCCCTTGCCGGTCTAGGAATGGTAGAACGATGGGTTCGATGACGGTTTGAATGTACCCCTCGACGATCACCAGTGGTGTACGGCCAGTGTAGGAGATCGCTCCCGTGTGATGCCGGGTGTTGGCCCTGTGTGCCTCGGTCGTATGCAGTCCTGATTGTGGCGCTCACCTGCACGGCGCCAAACACGCATACGACCATCATTGGCACCAAGGCAGAAGCGACTCTCATCGCTGAAGACGACACGTCTCCATTCGTCCCTCCATTCACGCCTGTCGCGACACCACTGTAGGCGGGCTGCACGATGTTGGGGCGTGAGCGGAAGACGGCCTAACGGTGTGCGGGACCATAGCCCAGCTTCATGGAGACGGTTGCGAATGGTCCTCGCCGATACCCCAGGAGCAACAGTGTCCCTAATTTGCTGGGAAGTGGCGGTGCGGTCCCCTACGGCACTGCGTAGGATCCTACGGTCTTGGCGTGCATCCGTGCGTCGCTGCGGTCCGGTCCCAGGTCGACGGGCACGTGCACCTTCCGCCGACCACTGGCGACAACATCGATGTACTGTGGAGACCTCACGCCCCACGTGTTGAGCAATTCGGCGGTACGTCCACCCGGCCTCCCGCATGCCCACTATACGCCCTCGCTCAAAGTCCGTCAACTGCACATAGGGTTCACGTCCACGCTGTTGCGGCATGCTACCAGTGTTAAAGACTGCGATGGAGCTCCGTATGCCACGGCAAACTGGCTGACACTGACGGCGGCGGTGCACAAATGCTGCGCAGCTAGCGCCATTCGACGGCCAACACCGCGGTTCCTGGTGTGTCCGCTGTGCCGTGCGTGTGATCATTGCTTGTACAGCCCTCTCGCAGTGTCCGGAGCAAGTATGGTGGGTCTGACACACCGGTGTCAATGTGTTCTTTTTTCCATTTCCAGGAGTGTAAATGCTTATATTTCCAGACATATCCTGTTACGATTTTTACTGCGGATTTGTTCATACAAAATAGCAGTTTCTGTGGCGGGAGCTTTTGGTACAGTTTCCTGCTGTCTTTCATGCAATTGTCCAAAATGGTTCAAATGGCTCTGAGCACTATGGGACTTGACATCTGAGGTCATCAGTCCCCTAGAACTTAGAACTACTTAAACCTAACTAACCTAAGGACATCAAACACATCGATGCCCGAGGTAGGATTCCAACCTGCGACCGTAGGGGTCGCGCGGTTCCCGACTGAAGCGCCTGGAACCGCTCGGCCAGAATGCAACTGTCAAATCTTCTAGCGGAGCGTCAGTTGGCCGTTGTGGCCGTACAGCTTGTAAGAGGTCCGAGCAGATGTAATTTCGATGTATTGCTCATGCGCTGCCTGCGATATGCAAGGTATAAGAGAATCGCTGACCAGAGAGCAGTGTTGACTGAGTAGGAACTGTGTAGCTGTAGCAGTAAGTTGTTGCTAGTTGCTAGTCTGCAGTCTGGTCTGGTCTGGTATAGTGTATCGTGTTGGCTGGGCCGGTCGCGGTGCAGCGATGCCGGAGCCTGAGTATTATTGTATAAGGTAAAAAGCAGCCTCGCGCATATCTAGTAATGTTATCTGAACTCCCATGTAAATGTTTTAAAAAATATAATCTTTCTCATATAAAGTAATTTTTAACAAGCATTCATTTCAATTTAAAGAATTTACTAATTTCTCCAATCCATGATCATTCCGATTGTTGCAAAAGAAAAATCAGTTGCTTCCTTTCATAAATGACAAATCTATCGGCCAGCATTGCACAGGGCTGTGCTAAAAAAACTTTATTGTAAGAGCAGATATATATGCGTTATCCGGCGACTTCATTGAGGTAAGAATTTTTCTCTTTTTATTCAGAATGATCTTTCAGGGCCATGATGCAGCACTGCTGAGTCCAAAATTTACCAGGTTAAATTCACAGTCAATAATTGAAAAGTTATAAGTGAGCGACAATTTAATTGAGATGTTTAGGAATTTTTCTGTTTTGAGGTGACACTAAAATGGTAACGAAATTTTGTGGGGAGGTAAAAATGCAATGAATTTTGTAGGGAGGTTACAAACGTGAAAGAACGGAATTTTGTGGGGAGGTTACAAGCTCACACAGTTCGTAGTTTCTCTCCGAATGCTTACACTCGTACGGTACTGGTCAGACGACACGTGGCCACTGCAGACTATCGACAAAACGCGAGCGTCATGTTTGGCCAGCCCTGCTGCCCACTCTCCCAACTCCCTCTCAGCAGACGTCGGCCACCTGCCACCAGACTTCAGAGTACCCGTGGTACACCAGCACAGCTGTGCGGCAGTCTGTCGCCGCAGTCCTCTGTTTGTCCATTCAGCACGTGGTCAAACCGCCTGCTCTGGTTCGCAATCTATAATTCGTCCTACATCTGCTGCTTGCACCTGTTACGTCCCACCCTTAAATCTGTTAAACTTTTTTTCGGTTCCTCGGGGAGGATGACCTATTGTGTACGCGTGTTTAGCGACGTATAACTTCTCGTAATTAGAGAGCTCCTTGAAGCTTGTCGTGTATGTTTTAAAAGATTCTCCCAGGCTCTGGAACGTACTCAGCATCGAATTTTAATATTACTAGCATTTAAAAACAATCTAATATTAAGTTTATTGCTTTTACTGGTGGCAAGCTTCTAAAATGATAAAATGGTGCATAGAAAATTTTTACTTGTGGATAACGAAATTATACATTCCACCAACCAGCATCAGACCGACGAGGACGTAGGCCGGCGGCATTGTTTAGAGGCCAGTGATCGATCTAAAAATTAGGCAGTTTGCGTAATTACACTGCTCGGATACTGATAAGAAAGACTGCTAAAACAGCTCTCAGGGACGCTGAAATAAAAATTTTCTAAAGTAGTTGCCGACTGAACACAGATTTCTAAAATGTGGCATAATAATTTGATATGTGGAATTAATGATAAAGGAAAGTACAGTCTTAATTAAAACACGGCTTTTGAAATTAAATTAGCGTAATTATTTGCCAAACGCTACAGAGCGACACTTACATTTTCGAAACAGTCCTCGAAAACAAACGAGAGAGAGAGAGAGAGAGAGAGGGGCTCACAGATCCTGCTTTTATGTTCAAATGTGTGTGAAATCTTATGGGACTTAACTGTTAAGGTCGTCAGTCCCTAAGCTCACACACTACTTAACTTACATTATCCTAAGGACAAACACACACACACATGCCCGGGGGAGGACTCGAACCTCCGCCGGGACCAGCCGCACAGTCCACGACTGCAGCGCCTGAGACCGCTCGGCTATTCCCGCGCGGCCCTGCTTTTATGTAATCCAAAAACCAATTACGGCGAGTGCCTTCAACTTGCTTTACAAGTTTCGATAGATAAACATTTCTCTGGAACTTTGTCTACAAGAACAGCAAAAAAATACATTCCTTACTTAAAATCGTGACTTTTTTTTTACTTTACACATTTACTTACACAGAAAAAATAAATTCTTAGTGTATTTCAGCCGTAATTAAAAATTGGGAAATAGTCTATTAAATATTCCAAAAAGCAACATTTCAGAAAGCTTAACATCAAGTCTGGTATACCCGTCATTTATTAAAGTTGTTGCTTCTGTAAGATATTCGATCGAAAGGCCACCTTAACCATACATGGCTTAAGATTATCAGCAGTGTTCTGCGATAGTTTTTTTCCGAATCCCGGAATCGTAAGTAGATTAATTTCGTGACACGAATGACGCTCCCTTCCCTTCTTTGCCTTCACTGCACGTCGCCTGCAGTGAGGTGTACCACCCGCAGCCGCTGCCTCTCACCGCCCTCCAGGTTACACTCGCCCCCATCCTCCTGTGCTCGTCGCTCACGGCTATACTGTCATCCCAGCACTAAAGGCACTAAAAATTGTCTCCCTGTGCCAGAATTCTTTAGGGTTCACTACGTTCACTACAGTTCTCGTTTTGCTCCAGAAACTGAAGCTATGGCCACTATCTTGCTCTCCAGTGTTTAGACGGCACAGCCAGCGACATCACTAATCTCGTCCTGGACTGGAAATTCTGTCTCCAGTGCGACGCGCCGCATTACTTAACGACATTATGTTGTCATCGGCCGCATGTAATAACAACGTATTTTCGTCCACATAACTAATTTATTCATTAGGCTGAATCTAAGTGCAAATAACTTTCCTCCATCCCATAAACTCAGATCTGTATAACGCTCAATATATTGGACCACATGGACAATCCCCTCATTTAAATGTAGAATCAGCAATTAAAAGCAATTCATTAAAATCTATAACCACCTTTAGTACGTCGGCAAATTTGGTGGTTTCACGCATCGATTTATTTTCAAGCATCCACTGTTAAAAAAGATTCTCAGGATTGGAACGTAAAACTTGTACGTCGCTAACATGAGATCAAGAAATACCTTACTGTTATTCCCACACAATCGTCGCAATGCAACCTCACTTAGTGGTGCACAGACGGTTATACGGTAATGTCGTCTTGTTTACTGCATGACGCACTGCAGTTACCAGAAAATTAGCTCTGTATTGCTGGATAATGACCTACAGACCACATTTAGATCTTTCTTTTTGTCTTGTTGGTCATCACATCCTGGGCTGGAAGGACCCGGGTGATTCCCCGCAAACCTGGGATAAGGATAGGTGCGATACTATGGGATAATAATAACATGTGCTAAATATTAACTTTCAGTGATTTATATGTATTATTAGGTAAATATAGTTCCAATTACTTCTAACAACTCAAAAGCTAAGCAATGAAAAAAATTTTTTTAAAGAGCAGAAGTTTCAGCTAAGCTGTCAACAACTCGATCCTGAAAGATTCGGTTCCCATTATCCTTGATCAGATCTAATTCTGTGTTTCAAATAATCAACGAATCCAACACTTCTCGCCCCAGTAAAGACCTAAATCTCGTCTTAAAGCGCTTCAGTGCTCTCAAAATCGTGTGTCAGAAGTCACTTGCGTCAACGAAATTGTCAGTATTACACAGTAAAGCAACGTACAGGTTGGACAACGTACCGCTGTGCTGTGTCATACTGTGGCAAAAGTGTACATCGCACGTCGTACGCAACTTCGCCAGGCGTCAGAACCTCTTCGGGAACAACAAATGGCGTGCTTTGCAGTTTGGTCCAAGCCTTGTTCCTCTGAGAATATGAACCATTCACGGTTTGTTGCATGGGCGGAACGTGTTGACCCCAAAGAGTTTCAGAAGGTTCATTAAAACTTTTGGCGAAATATTATAGTTCTTTTCACAGAAATTCTCGATCGGCATTTGCAGCAGATGCGAGAGACTTTAATGCAGCATTAGGAAACCCATTTTTGTTAATTTCATCAAAGTTTTCCGGATCCAAGAGCGCAAAATCCTTCACTAAATGTTCGCAGCAATTGAATTTTGCATCTGATTTAACTAAATCTGCGTTAACAGTGACTCTGTAGACGGAAACAGAACAGAATCTCTTTGGATCCGCAGACAGTAATGCCACTTCGTTCTAGCATAACTCACCGCGGTTTTCGGTTTTTTAAGATATTCTTCGTAATGGCAGCGTGCTCCGTTTGTCGATATCAGTATTTTTGGCTTGCATTAATCCTTGAACTGGGATACAAACAGAGTTGGAGGTCTGGAAACGTTCCGTGCGGTTAAAGGCGCTGCAGTCTGGAACCGCAAGACCGCTACGGTCGCAGGTTCGAATCCTGCCTTGGGCATGGATGTGTGTGATGTCCTTAGGTTAGTTAGGTTTAACTAGTTCTAAGTTCTAGGGGACTAATGACCTCAGCAGTTGAGTCCCATAGTGCTCAGAGCCATTTGAACCATTTGATTTGTCTGGAAACGTCCTCAAAATTATCTAATTGGTTTCTTTAAACTGATCTCCAAACATTTGATAAGACCCGAAGCTTTACGATAGTCTACTGTTGCGGTTTGGGGATACTGGCTTACCGGGGTTGGTATGTCAAAAATTTTGTTGAATGTAAAGGTTGTCAGGATGGTTTCCGATTTCAAAAATGAATTCATCAATGCCTGCGCTTGCAACGAAATCTTTAACTCGAACTCCATTCTCGAAGGTGACAGTTAAAACTTTTTTTACCAACGCGACGAGTTTTCTCCTTAATAGTGGCCAAGGCTCTGTATTGAGCCGACAGTCCCGTTTTCCGATGTTCTGTAATCGTCGCAGTTTTTGTTGACCAGTTGTTAATTCCAAAATTTTGTCCACCCATACAGATGTGCGCTTAAATAATTCGTGCATAATTGCACTGGTAGATTTCAAGGACACAAACAAACTCTTTGGTTCAGCGCGGCTTGGAGTCACGCCTCGCAGCACTAAATTTAAAACATACATGCGCCCAACAAGGCGCGAAAATTAATTCTGGTACTTCTTCCTTCAGTCCCGCTGAAGACCAGTATACTTGCTGTCATCTTTCGAGCACCATCAAAAGATACGCTAATTAGACCTGGAAAATTTAAGCCTCACTGGGCAAATTCGTAAGTTACAAGAGCTCGGTAAGCTTCTGCTATCGACTTCCGAACAGGGAACATACTCATCACCCGTTCTTGTGGGATTCTTTTGGTAAGATAGCGCACGGAAATTACAGCCTGATCAACAACGCCAACATCTTGGCAGGAATCCGCATTGAAGCTGAAAGACTTCGCCGTCTGGATATATTTCACGATCTCTTCTTTAACTTGAAGTGCATATATATTTATTAATTTATTTATAATGAGTTTTGACCAAAAGGTAATACTTTTCTTTTTTTCTTTTTACTTTGTATAATTGCCTCGAATAACAGGCTTTTAGCAACTGGATCTTACTTCAATAATAGGACAACTACATTTAGAAACTCACGAATGAACTGCAAGTATTGTCTGCGAGTGGGCATTGATTTAAATCAATGTAGAATGTTCAAAATTTTTGCCGGGCAGATATTCGAACCAAAGTCTCCTGCTTGCCAGGACACGTTTTCTGAAAGAAGAGACACCACATATACGCAGTTAAGGCGAAACGGCCAGTGATGTCTTCAGTTCGAATACACACCAGGCTGGAACTCTTACGGGAACCTGCAAGATGTGTAGTCCCTCTCGTTTTCCGTCAGTTGTAGGTGACATATTTTAATGTGCCTTTATTATTTTTTAGGTTCAATATTATTTAAACACAAAGTGATCTCTAAGAGTAGCAAGTAAAGGAATAAAAGAATGTTGTGCTGTAGATTATTTCGGCCTATGTAGTCTACTACACGACATTGTTACATCTCTTTTGTTGCTCGCTTGCTGGTTGCTGCTTTTGTTGCTAATTTACGTTTACTGATTTGATTTCTGCCGTTTTCACTGAAACTGCAGTTAAAGTTTTATTTATTTGTGCTGTGTAGAGAAAGTATTAAAAATACAACGAAGTTTATTTTAAACAGCGTAAGTCCTTTGACCAGAGATATTCCTGCGCCAAGTCGGCGATAACTACATCCTACAAAATAATTACTTATCGAGGCTGAAACTGTTTCTGACCAGCGCTGCCCCGCGCTGTCTAACACTGCCCTTCAGCAGGACGGCTGCCGCCCTTTTATAGTGCCGCTTGGTTCCTCCGTGAAAAGTTCAACTTGTACATTACGTAACGAGTTTCGCAGTCTCGCCAGCCTAATTTACATCTTTTGATACTTAAATAACACTGCAGTTCTGACTACATCATTCTCATCCTCTTCGTGCCGTCAAATATTACAACAATTGCAGCTACATACGCCTGTGCAGTTAGGAAGAGCGAATGTTCCTTCGAAGATGCAGGTACGTGCAAAAGAACGTTGCACCGTTCTTCTCGAAAACACAGCCGCTGCAGGATCGCATTCACACGCCAACACCAGGCAGCGACTTTCGATTGAAACGTGCCCCTCCCCTGTTGTATGGGAATCTTACGCAATGTGTCTACCAGCACAGGTTGTGGCGCAGGAACGACGACGTATGATACGGAAGTTCGGGTGTGGCCGTGCGCAGCGCACGTGCGGCCAAAGCGGCGGCGCTGGTGAAAAGCTGGGGACCCGGGTTCGAGTCCCGGCGCGGCAGATATCCTCACTGTCGTCAGTCTATTACACAGCTGACGAGTGTTCCGTACCGGCAGCTGCGAGTACACTCCGTGTATTCCATTGCGCCTCCGCTGTGGCCGTTCGTCTGGAGTGGCGCGCATCTCCGAAGGAATGTCGCGTCACACGTCTCAACAGCACTGTGGTGTCGAGCCTTGTGTTTCAGGAAGAGAACGAGATAATCGAAGCAGCACCGCGAATTAAAACAGCTTAACGAATACAGCCACATAGTAATCAGCAAAATATAACAAAATCAAAAGTGTAACATTCTGTGCGTTGGCAGAGTCAGTATATGCGGTGCGTATTTGGCATCCTAAACTAAACGTGCACAAATATGTCAGAGCAATATCTTAAAACTACGTCGAACAACATATTTACGAATTAAAGACATAATAAATAGACTACTTTCGCGTCTCAGATTGAAGTAGTCTTTTGAAGTAGTCCACAATTCGTACTCGTTCATCGATTCAGTTGAATTCGACGCACATTTCCCCACCACACCATGATATCAAGTGCCACCCCCATCTACGGTGAAATAATCCATAGGATTGATTTCAGTAAAATTTCACATAATAAGCACATGTACGAATAAAACCTTCAACAACTTCTATCCATATACGAACTGGCTACCAGCTTCTCGCCAGTAAGTGAATCTTTCAAACGAATTTGCTTCTTATTTGCGCCAGCATTCAATACCTGTAACGGTCGTTACCCTAATCTTCATCCTTCCACAAAGGTAGCACCGGGCCTTGACTTTTCGTGGTGTTTCTTCAACGGATATAACATTGCTTTTGTATCTGAAAAACCTTAAGGATTCCGTTACACTCCTACGTAGGCATGTGATTTAGGCTCTTGAGGGTAGATCGAGCTCCAGTAATGGCAAACTCAGAGGTTTTCAGAATTTTTAGTGACACCTGGACGTGGAAAACTGTATGTGATCTGGCCACTGATTCCTGCAGTGTTCAATATCTGGAAAAAAAAATGAGGGCCGTCTTCTGGTTCTTCTGGAAATGGAATAATTACTGGCTTACTGGATAACTGTGTCCACGGCACCTTTGGCGGTATTAAAAAAGTTTATTAAGTCCGACATCTGCGTGTTTCTCGATCCAAAATACATCACTCTACATTGTTGATAGCAGCAAAACCCACTTCCCATTCTTTGGTAAATAGGATGCAACAACAATAACATTTCGAAATCCAAAAGCAGAGAACGGGACACCTTTTCTTGTTCTTATTCATAGGTCCTTTGAATGTCAGTTTCTGCTTCAGCAAACAACCAGCACAAGAGTAAAAGTTTTCACAAGCGAAGTATCTGTTTTTCGTATTACATTTTCCAACTATGCATGTACAGTTTATGTCGGTGTACCTGCCTTAATGTACTGTCCTGACTGTATACGCAATAACTTCCCACGTTACCTGTGTAAAAGGATTTTGCGTCACAGAAAGCAAACACCTTCAGGGCACACTTGCCAGGCGAGTTCGGCCGGTACTGAATGAACCCACAGTTTCCTCTGAACTTCACTTGGACGATACGATTCTTTGCAGTTATTCACAAATTGGTGGACAACAAATAGAAGTGCTGCAAGTTCGCCAAAACATTTTCCGCCATTTCTCGTTCCATTGTCATCAAATCTGGTGCTGGTCACAACAAACAGAAAAATCGTGTAACTCATACAAGCTCGAAATATTTCTATTACAGTGTCATGAGTGGCCCGTAGCTCGACCAAGTGTTGCGTTTTCGCCTGTGTTCAACACTTGGCTCGTTTAAAGTACAAAAAATACGACGCTCTTCCCAGGACTTGCCACGCATTTACCTAGTACACGTCACATCTCTGGAGTGTTTGTACGTGACTTGTATTAGCTCTCTGTGGGAATCAAAACAAGTCCTCGCTAACTTTATCGAGCCATCGATCAAGTACGTCGAGTACCAGGAAGGTGGAATTTTATCTTAAGGGAGCTTTGCTCGCGCCACAAGGACGGCAGTACGTGGAAAAGTTTGCCGAAGCTTCTGTGCGCTGTAAACTCTTTAGCTGTGTAAGCGTGTTTGATTGTAAATTTATTTGTGTAGCAAATGACGTTGAATGAGAATGAGGCGCGATTTTAAACAAATCAAAATCAAACGAAAAACTAAAATTTTTAAAGTCGTGAATTAAGTCGTTGAAGTGTCAGTACTAGCTCTTTGAAGTTAATATGCCTCCTACGTGTAACTGGAAGAAACGGAAAAAAGAATAACGAGGTAACAAGTGGCCACAGTGGGATTCAAACCGGGGATCGCTCCCTGGCCGTTTGCCGCTTCTGTAACCAGCAGCCGGCAGTAAATGAAATACTCTGGTTATTTATTTAAATAAAAATTTGATTTTATTCTAAGCTATTTATGTAACTGATGACTGTAAGGTATAATGCAAAAAAAAAAAAAAAAAAAACGAATGGCATACTGCAAAGTGATAGCATGGCGTCTTTAATTCTATTAAGCGTTACAAGCCGACATCTTTCGCAAAATTAATGGCAGTCAGTTCAGCAATAAGGTAATCAATATCTTTTGATTTACGTTCATCGTATACTGCTGTTCGTTTCTTGCCGAAAAAGTAATCAAATTACCAGTTCTTTCGTTTCCCGTAGCGTAGCTGAGTTGGAGGACGGGGAAGCTTGACTTCATGCTTGAGCTGTCTGGTTCTTCATATCGAGGAGCGTCTACAGATTTTACGTGGCGTGTCAAAGTGGTAGTTGTACTTCCTGTAGCTGGATACATTTTTTGGAGAATTTTACCCTTTTTCAGTATTGCCGTTGTGGTGTCACCGCCAGACACCACACTTGCAAGGTGGTAGTCTTTAAATCGGCCGCGGTCCATTAGTATACGTCGGACCCGCGTGTCGCCACTGTCAGTGATCGCAGACCGAGCGCCGCCACACGGCAGGTCTAGAGAGACGTCCTGGCACTCGCCCCAGTTGTACAGCCGACTTTGCCAGAAGGGGATCATTGACAATTACGCTCTCATTTGCCGAGACGATAGTTAGCATAGCCTTCAGCTACATTGGCTACGACCTAGCAAGGCGCCATTACCAGTATATAAAAATGGAGATTATATCTGTAGAAGAGCGATGTACACCGATTATGGATGAAAGTTAAGTATTACAAGATTTTCGTACTTTATTGCAATTCTCAAGACATTGTCCTGTTCCAGACCTCACGCCAATCTGCGTGAGCTTAACGCGTGCCTTTCGGCTACCTCCGAGTGGCGTGGCTGTCTTGCTACGCCACTACAGCCGTGGCCTTCACTCGAGTGTCTCCAAATGGCACTGCGCTTACTTTGCAGACTGGGCAGCGGCTGCCGAGCCGCAGGCAGCCTGGCACAGCGTGCAGCTGAGCGACACTGCGGAGGGGGAGGGGCAGGCTGCCCGCTGCGCGCCCCACGGGGTTGGGGGGGGACTCTCCTGGCCCACAGCCGCCACCCGTCAGCTCTCAGCTGGGCCGGTCATAGTTCCCACTCGCCGAACGCTCTTCTCCGTTGCAGGCAGTACGCACACACTGTGACTGCTATATATATACAGGGTGTTACAAAAAGGTATGGCCAAACTTTCAGGAAACATTCCTCACACACAAAGAAAGAAAATATGTTATGTGGACATGTGTCCGGAAACGCTTACCTCTCTTCAAATCACATTTATCATGGAATGGAAACACACAGCAACAGAACGTACCAGCGTGACTTCAAACACTTTGTTGCAGGAAATGTTCAAAATGTCCTCCGTTAGCGAGGATATGTGCATCCACCCTCCGTCCCACGGAATCCCTGATGCGCTGATGCAGCCCTGGAGAATGGCGTATTGTATCACAGCCGTCCACAATACGAGCACGAAGAGTCTCTACATTTGGTACCGGGGTTGCGTAGACGAGGGCTTTCAAATGCCCCCAAAAATGAAAGTCTAGAGGGTTGAGGTCAGAAGAGCGTGGATGTCACGGAATTGGTCCGCCTCTACCAATCCGTCGGTCACCGAATCTGTTGTTGAGAAGCGTACGAACACTTCGATTGAAATGTGCAGGAGCTCCGTCGTGCATGAACCACATGTTGTGTCGTACTTGTAAAGGCACATGTTCTAGCAGCACAGGTAGAGTATCCCATATGAAATCATGATAACGTGCTCCATTCAGCGTAGGTGGAAGAAACTAAAATGAGCTCTATAAACATGGAAAGGAAGCGTTTCCGGACACATATCCACATAACCCCTTTGTTTGTGTGTGAGGAATGTTTCCTGAAAGTTTGGCCGTACCTTTTTGTAACACCCTGTATGCGCAATTTCTGACTGTAATACTCGTCTTAATGTAAGATTATACCTTTTAATGAGCAGATGGTAACAGCATTTTAAATTCGGTCGATGACTAGTCATTTGCTGAAAGGACGAATGTACAGGGTGGCAGCCAGTCAAGGAATATTTTTGGGAATTCATTAAAAAAAATATCCCGTATCCCGTATGAAATCGTGATAACGTGCTCCATTGAGCGTAGGTGTAAGAACATGGGGCCCAATCGAGACATCACCAACAATGCCTGCCCAAACGTTCACAGAAAATCTGTGTTGATGACTTGATTGCACAATTGCGTGCGGATTCTCGTCAGCCCACACATGTTGATTGTATATTTTCACAATTTGATTACGTCTGAATGATGCCCCATCCGTAAAGAGAACATTTGCACTGAAATGAGGATTGACACATTGTTGGATGAACCATTCGCAAAGTGTACCCGTGGAGGCCAATCAGCTGCTCATAGTGTCTGCACATGCTGTACACGGTACGGAAACAACTGGTTCTCCCATAGCACTCTCCATACAGTGACGTGGTCAACGTTACCTTGTACAGCAGCAACTTCTCTGACGCTGACATTAGGGTTATCGTCAACTGCACGAAGAATTGCCTCGTCCATTGCAGGTGTCCTCGTCGTTCTAGGTCTTCCCCAGTCGCGAGTCATAGGCTGGAATGTTCCGTGCTCCCTAAGACGCCGATCAATTGCTTCGAACGTCTTCCTGTCGGGACACCTTCGTTCTGGAAATCTGTCTCGATACAAACGTACCGCGCCACGGCTATTGCCCCGTGCTAATCCATACATCAAATGGGCATCTGCCAACTCCGCATTTGTAAACATTGCACTGACTGCAAAACCACTTTCGTGATGAACACTAACCTGTTGATGCTACGTACTGATGTGCTTGATGCTAGTACTGTAGAGCAATGAGTCGCATGTCAAAATAAGCACCGAAGTCAACATTACCTTCCTTCAATTGGTCCAACTGGCGGTGAACCGAGGAAGTACAGGACATACTGACTAAACTAAAATGAGCTCTAACATGGAAATTAAGCATTTCCGGACACATGTCAGCGTAACATCTTTTCTTTATTTGTGTGTGAGGAATGTTTCCTGAAAGTTTGGCCGTAACTTTTTGTAACACACTATATATATATATATATATATATATATATATATATATATAGAGAGAGAGAGAGAGAGAGAGAGAGAGAGAGAGAGAGTGGTTCATTGATAGTGAGTGGGCCAAATACCTCATGAAATAAGCATCAAACGAAAAAGGTACAAAGAACGAAACTCGTCTAGCTTGAATGGGGAAACCAGATGGCGCTATGGTTGGCGCTGCCATAGGTCAAACAGATATCAACTGCGTTTTTTTAAATAGGAACCCCCATTTTTATTACATAGTCGTGTAGTACCTAAAGAAATATGAATGTTTTAGTTGGGCCTCTTTTTTCGCTTTGTGATAGATGGCGCTCTAATAGTCGCAAACGTATAAGTACGTGGTATCACGTAACATTCCGCCAGTGCGGACGGTATTTGCTTCGTGATACATTACCCGTGTTAAAATGGACCGTTTACCAATTGCGGAAAAGGTCGATATCGTGTTGATGTATGGCTATTGTGATCAAAATGCCCAACGGGCGTGAGTTGTGTATGCTGCTCGGTAGCCTGGACGACATCATCCAAGTGTGGGAACCGTTCGCCGGATAGTTACTTTATTTAAGGAAACAGGAAGTTTTCAGCCATATGTGAAACGTCAACCACGACCTACAACAAATGATGATGCCCAAGCAGGTGCTTTAGCTGCTGTCGCGGCTAATCCGGACATCGGTAGCAGACAAATTGCGCGAGAATCGGGAATCTCAAAAACTTCTATGTTGAGAATGCTATATCAACATCGATTGCACCTGTACCATATTTCTATGCACCAGGAATTGCATGGAGACGACTTTGAACGTCGTGTACAGTTCTGGCACTGGGCAGAAGAGAAATTACCGGACGATGACAGTTTTTTTGCACGCGTCCTGTTTAGCGACGAAGCGTCATTCACCAACAGCGGTGACGTAAACCGGCATAATATGCACTATTGGGCAACGGAAAATCCACGATGGCTGCGACAAGTGGAACATCAGCGACCTTGGCGGGTTAATGTATGGTGCGGCATTATGGGAGGAAGGATAATTGGCCCCCATTTTATCGATGACAATCTAAGTGGTGCAATGTATGCTGATTTCCTACGTAATGTTCTACCGATGTTACTACAAGATGTTTCACTGCATGACAGAATGGCGATGTAATTCCAATATGATGGATGTCCGGCACATAGCTCGCGTGCAGTTGAAGCGGTTCTGAATAGCGTATTTCATGACAGGTGGATTGGTCGTCGAAGCAGCATACCTTGGCCCGCACGTTCACCGGATCTGACGTCGCCGGATTTCTTTCGGTGGGGAAAGGATATTTGCTATCGTGATCCACCGACGACGCCTGACAACATGTGTCAGCGCATTGTCAATGCATGTGCGAACATTACGGAAGGCGAACTACTCGCTGTTGAGAGGAATGTCGTTACACGTATTACCAAATGCATTGAGGTTGACGGACATCATTTTGAGAATTTATTGCATTAATGTGGTATTTAAAAGTAATCAAGCTGTAACATCATGCGTTCTCAGAAATGATCACAAAGGTACATGTATCACATTGGAACAACCGAAATAAAATGTTCAAACGTACCTAGATTCTGTATTTTAATTTAAAAAACCAACCTCTTACCAACTGTTCGTCCGAAACTGTGAGCCATATGTTTGTGACTATTACAGCGCCATATGTCACAAAGCGAAAAAAGTGCTCCAACTAAAACATTCGTATTTCTTTACGTCCTACACGAATATGTAATAAAAAATGGAGGTTCCTATTTTTAAAAACGCAGTTGATATCCGTTTGACCTATGGCAGCGCCATCTAGCGGGTCAACCATAGCACCAACTGGTTTCCGCCTTCATGCTAGACGAGTTTCCTTCTTTGTAGTTTTTTCGTTTGATGCGTATTTCGTGAGATATTTGGCGCGGTCACTATCATTGGACCACCCTGTATACTTTCGCGAAATTTCTCGAAATGCTCTAATTTGTAATAAATGTACGGCCCGCTGAGGTACGTTTATATTTGACAGTTGTTGCATGATATATGCACGTCTGTTCTTGCATGATATATGCACGTCTGTTTCATTTGGCGTGCCGTGTCGAAAGCATCGAAACCCAGACTCGTGGCCTGTGCAGTTACTGTGAAGACGTCAGGAAGGAAGACAAAAACCCTCTGTCTGGGTTTTCGCGACTGGATTTTGAGACATGTAAACCTCACTGCCTACAGTCAATGTCGCAAACAGGACGCTGGTGCGACCTACACTTGTATACTGCTGGAGGCTTTGGGATCCGTACCAGGTCGGACTGAAAGAAGACATGGAAGCAATTCAGAGGCGGGCTGCTAGGTTTGTTACCGCTAGGTTCGAACTACACGTGTTACGGAGATGCTCCGGGGACACAAAAGGGAATCCCAGGAGGGAAAGCGACGTTATTTTCGAGAAATACTATTTGGAGAACCGGTATTTGAAGCTGACTGCCTATCGGTTCTAGAGCCACCAGTACACACTGCACGTAAGGACCACAAAGACCAATTAAGAGAAGTCAGGGCTCACACAGAGGCATACAGGCAGTCGTGTTTCCCTCGCTCTCTTTGCGAGTGGAACTGGAAAGGAAACGACAAGTAGTGGTATATAGTACCCTCCGCCACGCACCGTACGTTGGCTTGCGGAGTATCTGTGTAGATGTAGGTGTATGCTGTGACCTACATAGCGGATAGACACGGGAAACCATAGCATTTTCAAGCATTTTTCATTCCGAATTTGGCCTCTCGATCACTTCGAGGAGCGAATTTAAAGTTATTAGAGAAAATGGTTCAAATGGCTGTGAGCACCATGGGACTTAACTTCTGAGGTCACCAGTCCCCTAGAACTTAGAACTACTTAAACCTAACTAACCTAAGGACATCACACACGTCCATGCCCGAGGCAGGATTCGAACCTGCAACCGTAGCGGTCTCGCGGTTCCAGACTGTAGCGCCTGGAACCGCTCGGCCAGTACGGCCGGCACGTATTCAGTCTCGCACCTGCAACGTGGGAACGGCCAGTGGAAGCCTTCCGACATTTCACATTCCTAGAAACGAGAGGTGCTCTAGGGCTGCGATAGGTGGGTGGGATGACATGCGACAATAAATTGGTAAATACTTCAGATTTCGAACTTAGTGTGAAAACGTTCTACGTTGTTTATACATAAAGAGAGACGCATTCTTTGCAGGTCGCAGAGACCTTGATCTCAAGCTGATAGGCCGGCACTTATCTGGAAACGTGAGTGGGCACCTGGCAGTCAACACTCCAGACCTGTGATAAGCTGATAAGCGAGTCGCCGTTATCGGATGTCGACACTTGCGCAATGGGGCCGGTAATTTGCGATTCTGCGCCGTTCGGAAATAGTGAGGGACCAACTGGAGAGAAACGGCTCCATTTCGGGCGGTTTGGGAGATGGAGCAACTGAGAGGTGTGTGCGTGCAGGAGAGCTGCTTTGGGGGGCGGCATGGGGTGGGATACGGGGGGAGGGGGACTGGGGGCGGAGGGGAGGCTCAGCAGGGCGGTCTGCAGTCTGACGTGAAGACCCTCCGACGGGACTAAATCCCTCTCTGAGACATGGCAAACGTTAACAGAGTAACACGTAAGACATCGTCCCCTTGTATCACACACGACGGGTGGCTAATAACACACGCAGGTCAACGTGTACACCTTGTTACACTACAGAAATGTATTAGCTAGGGTAGCTCATTGTAGGTTGTTTATTATCAGAAAGTAATACGGTGTATCTTCTCAGGCATGGGCCTGGCTCAGAGAATTTTCGACTTGCTGAACACAACACGATGTGTTGAAGGCGAAAACTCTATAGAAACTACAGTGTCCACGTGTCCTCCCCAAGATGGCACAGTAGGTCGCTGATATTCTAGACACACTAAACACTCTAGCGGAGAACACCGGCTGCATTCTCAGACGATGATGTGGCCTACAGGAAACGGCAACTTCAGGATGACTGCAAGGAAACCTGGAACAAATCTGACGGTATTTTTTTGCTTCATTTGCAAACAGAAACCTCTCTTTACATAGGTATCAATGCAATAATAATATCTAGTAATTCGATAAAGAGTGTCATGTTAGCCTGTTGCTGAATTCCACGTTTGCATGAGATGCGATAGTATGTGTAGAGATACATTATAAAACTACGCGTACATCACTAGTTCGCAAGCCACGCGACTCTGTGCGCTGGAGAGTGTTTCTGGACGCACGAACTGACCCGCCCCTCCCCTCTTCCAGTCGCGGATGCCGCATGGGAATAGCGGTCGTGGCTAAGACACGCACTGGCTCTGATTTCCAGAATTTTCGCGCGCGCTGATATCGCGAGATGTATGTGACAGGCAGTGAGGCGTTGTCCGACTCTTCCCAGAAAGTACTCTCTCGACATGTCAGTAGTAAACCTCTGTGAGATAGACAACACCTCTCCTGTAGCGTCTGCCCCTGGAGTCTGTTGATGATACCTGTAGATCTCTTGCGCCGACTAAACGATCACGTGACGAAACACACCGCTGTTCGTTGCATACTCTCTCTCTCGTCTCTCAGACCTACCTCGTAAGCGTAGCAGACTAACAACACTCAACAATGGGCCAAACAAGCGCCTTATAGGCCTGGTTCTTCGTGTATGAGTTACACTTCCTTAAGATTCTTCCTCTCAATCTGCCGTCTGCTGTTCAAAAAATGTTCAAATGTGTGTGAAATCTTATGTGACTTAACTGCTAAAGTCATCAGTCGCTAAGCTTACACTCTACTTAACCTAAATTATCCTAAGGACAAACACACACAGCCATGCCCGAGGGTGGACTCGAACCTCCGCCGGCGCCAGCGGCACAGTCCTTGACTGCAACGCCTGAGACCGCGCGGCCAATCCCGCGCGGCTTGGCGTCTGCTTTTCCTGCTGTTTGTTTCGTGAGGTCATTCCACTCAAGGTCGTTCTGAATAGTTACGCCTACATGCTGCTCACGGTAGCTGTACAGTAGTGCACTTGTTCACCTACGTACGCGCGATGTCGTACATTTATTTACGTTCAGGGTCAACCGCCAAAGCCTGCACCATCCATCAGTGCTCTGCAGCTCGTTGTGGAAATAGGCACTGCGTTGCTACTTTCTTACAGACAACTGCACTACCTGCGAACACTGTGTAAAACAGCTTCCGACGCTTTCTACTAGATCATTCATGTACACTGCAAACAGTAACGAAACTAAGACTCTTCCTCAGTGTATTGCTTACATTACCTAAACATCTCAGGATTCTGTTCCATTGAGAGTGACAGCTTGAGCTCTACCTATGAGAAACTCTTGAATTCACTCGCAAATGTAGTCCGGTACTCGATAATCCGGTATTTTTTCCACTAGCCCGCAGTGCGGGATAGTGTCAGATGCCTTCCTAAAGTCGAGGAACGCTTCACCAACCTGAGCCGCGTTGCCTACAGTGCTGTGGAGCTGACGGAAGAACAGCTTGGGAGTAACACTGTGCATTGGTTGAAATGGCTTTGAGCACTATGGGACTTAACATCTGAGGTCATCAGTCCCCTAGAACTTAAAACTCCTTAAACGTAACTAACCTAAGGACATCACACACATCCGTGCCCGAGGCAGGATTCGAACCTGCGACCGTAGCGGTCGCGCGGTTCCAGACTGTAGCGCCTAGAACCGAGCGGCCACCCAGGCCACTATGGAGTATTATACGCCGATTTTTTATGACAGTATATATATATAGTGTTGTTATTGTTGGAGAATTCTCTTCAGAAATGGAAAACGTTGAGCAAATAACTCGATCAATTATTCTTTGAGTTCTTCTTGTTCTTCCTATACGCATTCATTCTTTCCGAAAAGACCTGTTTACGCATAACCAATCCCTTTGGTCTGTACTATTTTTCTTTTGGTTTCTCTGATACAACTTCCTATTTGTCTTCTTTGAGTCTGAAAGTGTCTCTTTCTTGAAGTCAGCTAGTCTTATCTTTGCATTATTTAGGTCCTTTCGAATTTCGTCCAGCCAAGCTGCGGAATACCTTAGTGTGTCTGCATAATCTACGTATTATTCTCCTCGCAATCGATTTTCTGGTAGTCGGCTGAGATGACCAAAAACTTTCACTCTCCTTTTGCTGATATCATTTTCGAGGTTTGAAAACTTTTCTGTTGTATTAATCGTTTGTAGCATGTAACCGTCTTTGTTATGTCATCCTGCTAGAATTTTCCTGATGATCTTTCTCTTTTCTCTTCTGATGTCTTCAAGTTGTTGTTTTCTGTTAAGAGTTAGTGTTTCGCATGCTTTCGATTGCTGGTTGTGTGACTATTGCAGTGTCGAATTTTTGCCCCTCTTGACATTGATTTTTAGTTGTAGAGGTTTGGCTTAACCCTATTCCTTTTTTTAATTTTTTAGATTCGATGTTGATGTGAGATTATTTCAATACCTCTTGGCCTGATCAATTCTCTAAGCTATTTAAATTGTCGGGTCGTGTTAATCTTACCAAATTTTGTTTTCAACCCTGCGATTTCTCTTCTTGAACAAAAGAATTCAGTTTCCTCAAATGAAATTGGTAAACCTACTTTTTCTGCACATTTTTGGGGTATTTCCGGCTGTTTGACTGCACTCTGCTCATCCTCTGTTAGTATTGCCAGGTCATCTGCAAATGCAAGTTGTGGTATTTACAGATTCTTTGGCAATGCCGACTCATATTGGTTTCGAAACCCCACATTTCTTGAGTTCTTTCTCCCATTCTTGCATAACTTTGTCGGGAACTACGCTGAAGAGAATAGGAGACAGTCCATCACCCTGTCTCAGACCTGTCTGAATGTCGAAGGGTTCTGAGATCTCCCCCATATACATTACTTTAGATTTAGTGCCAATTAGTGTTTGTTTTATGATTTCTCGTGTTTTGGGATCTAATCGCCTCACTTGTAAAATCTGGAGTAGTGAGGGCGTGTCTCCTGAATTGTATGCTTTTTGAAATGTACAAATGTGCTTACTACACTTTTTGTCTGAGACCTCGCTTTTTGAGTATGTTTTTGAGGTTGAAAGTTTGCTCCAGACATGATCTGTTTGATCTAAATCCTGCTTGATATTCTGATAATTTGGGTTGTAATTGCTGTTGTGTTCTGTTCAAGAGACAGAGGATCGACACTTGCTTGCAGGGAGTGGCCATTGACCCTCAAGATAAGCGGATGTAATTTATTACGCATAAATAGGCATAATGACTGACTACTGCATGATTGTAGGATTGCAGAACAACCAGTGGAAGCGATTACATCCATAAAATATCTACATGTATGTGTACAGAGCGATCTGAAACTAATGGCAGGTAAAAGCCATACAAGGTAATTGGAAGGACTGTCTGGAAGTGTAGTCCACCCACAAAGGAGGCAGCTCACAAAACACCCGTTCGACCAATACTTGACTATTGCTCATCAGTCTGGCATCCGGAGCAAATAGGATTGATAGAGGAATTAACGGAGATCCAAAGAAGAGCAGCGCGTTCCGTTACGCAAGCATCACGGAGACGCTCAGGCAGGTGTGCTGGCAGACGCTGCAAGAGACGCACTCCACAGCACTGTGTGGTTTACTGTCGAAGTCCCTAGAATGTACAAAGAGTCATTTGGCAAAAGACCGTGAGTCGAACACACATGGAGGCTTACTCACAGCTGTTCCTCCTTTGAAGCATTCTCGACTGGAACAGGAAGAGGGGAAGGGTCAGTGATTGACAATGTATCGTCCACCAGGTACCATGAGGTTGCTGTGAGGCTGGGACGCCACCACCTGGCAGCCACTGCGGCGGCCTCTGGCTCACAGCTACAGCACCGTGGAGGCAAGTGCTGCACCTGTCGCCTGAACTGGGTTCAGCTTGCTGGCCAGCCACAGTAGAGCGACTGCTGACGGCAGAGGTGGCAGCTCCGTGTACTGAATGTGGCGCCCTGCACACCCCAAATCACCTACAAAATTTAATCGTGTATCCTCGTTATTAAGCAGTAGTTCAACAAGAACTGTCCTTAATCGCTATTCTTCCAGCAAAGTATTCAATCTTATGTAAAAAAAACTATAATATATTTGAGGAGTCCGTTTCGTGGCATGATACTCACTGGAATCAGACAGAACTGACTCACAATCATTTGTGATAACAACCGCGGCCATTCTACATCTAGTCTCCGGCCGGAATGGCTGAGCGGTTCTAGCCGCTACAGTGAGGAACCGCGCGACTCCTCCGGTCGCAGGTTCGAATCCTGCCTCGGGCATGGATGTGTGTGATGTCCTTAGGTCGGTTAGGTTTAAGTAGTTCTAAGTTCTAGTGGACTGATGACCTCAGAAGTTAAGTCCCATAGTGCTCAGAGCCATTTGAACCATTTTCTACATCGAGTGTCGAAAGGTTCTGTTTGACGTCGTTCAAACTGAAACCGAAACAAAATTTTCAATCTCGAGGGTGTGGAGTTTAATCCAGTTATCGAGTGTATTGCTACATATCACACCCCGTGGGAATGGAACGTGCCTCTGGGATCCGAAGGGCGGATTGCGCAAGCGTGCTCACGCGGCGCGGCGCGCGGCAGATAAGCCGGCCGGCGTGACGTCACGCGGCAGGTGTATAAGAGCGGCTGCCGCCACGTGCGCTGCCCCGCCTCACGTCGCTCTGCTCCGCTCCGCCTGCAGGGTGAGTAGCGGGCCTGCTGCCGCCTGCCAGCCGGTCGCGCGTCTGCAGAAATGTCCAAATGTGTGTCAAATCTTACGGGACTTGACGGCTAAGGTCGTCCATAAGCTTACACTCTACTTCACACCCACTCCCGCCGGGACCAGCCGCACAGTCCACGACTGCAGCGTCCCTGACCGCTCGGCTAATCCCGCGCGGCGGTGCGCCTGCCAGTGTGCGGACATTTCCCACGATTTTACCTGCTCCGAAGGTTTTGGTCTCTTGTCTCCCCCTCCTCCTCCTCCTCCCCATCGCTTACTGACCCTTTCCGCTGACCAGAATCTCTTTGGATTTTCCGCCACATTTCTAGAGAGAGTTTCGTTGTGCAAAGTATTAAATGCATCTCGCATTGAAATGGACACCGAATTTCGAGCCTCAGTAAAACTTCGCCAATCTTGTAGATTTTCCGTTCGTCTAAATTATACTTGCCTTTTTCGGTGCTCCTGGAGCAGCATTCTGTCGTGTTTTGTGTACCATGTGGGATCAATTCCGTCTCTTATTAATTTATTTGGTATGACTCTCTCGAGTGCTGTTGATACTATTTCTTTCAACTTAAACCACAAATGATCTTCACTTACATAGTTTGGAAGGACTGCAGACTGTCTCTAAGAAGTCAACCGAATGTTTAGTTGCTTTTATAAATAGATATATCTCGCGTTTAGTTTTGGTGAATTTCTTTTATATGGAATTGAGCCTCGCTACGACTGTGTGTTCACTAATCCCTGTACCCGTCGTGATACTCAGGAGTATTTGTGGCTAAGAGGTCAAGTGTGTTTTCGTAACCATTTACAATTTGAATGGCCTCGTGAACTAATTGTTCAAAATAATTTTATGAAAAGCATTTATAACAATTACGGAAGTTGTTTTATATCTACAATGTGGTCTGGAAATGTATTTTTGTCAACATACGGAAGGTAGATTGAAGTCACTGCCAACTATAATTGTATGATTAGGGTACCTGTTTGTGATGAGAGTCAAGTTTACTTTCAACTGTTCAGCAACTGTTTCATCTGAGACGGGCGGTCAGTAAAAGGAGCCAGTTATTAATTTATTCCGGTTGTCCAATATAACCTCTGTCCATACTACTTCACAGGAACTATCTGCTTCAATGTCGCTTGTGAGCTGGAACACACATTACATTATTTTTCCTTAAGTTGTGCTTCTTGTTTCTGTTGTAGTGGAGATCATTACAATTACGGCTTTTCCCTCCAAAACCTAGGATGCTTTCTCTGTGACCCTGTAAATACCAGAGCTAAAGAATGTAGAACAACAATGTACGTTCTGTATTACTTCATTTCCTTCAAAAATGGTTCAAATGGCTCTGAGCACTATGGGACCTAACATCTGAGGTCATCAGTCCCCTAGAACTTAGAACTACTTAAACCTAACTAACCTAAGGACATCACACACATCCATGCCCGAGGCAGGATTCGAACCTGCAACCGTAGCGGTCTCGCGGTTCCAGACTGACGCGCCTAGAACCGCACGGCCACACCGGCCGGCTCATTTCCTTATTTCTAACGTTTTAAAAATGTACGTCGGCTTTAGATGACATGTCAATCATAGATGTTCTTATCTCTATTTAGTGAACGTATTTTCAGTCATGTTTTGAACTTTGTCCCCCTACACTTTATTAACTAATGTTTCGCCGCAAGGGATATCGCATTTTAGAGAGTAAATTAATATGGAGTATGTCGTTCTTCTTTTCCCACATTCACATACCCATTTCTTCTTTACTTATTGTCTTTTGGGCATGCAGTTGTAGTAATTAAAGTAGGCACAAATGCAGTGATCAAAAAGAAATGATTAGCATAAATTCGCATTCTCTTTACATCGTTCCTTTCTTGTTGCTCCCCTGCCGATGGAGTGTTTCTATCGCGATCAGTAAGCGTGAAAGGAAGCTACCGTCTAGGCAGAGGGATCTATATTTATTCTTGGCAGAACTAATTACATACTGGCATAATCGTCGGTATTGCTTTCGTTTCCCAAAAGTTATAAATATTTCGATTTCGGAAAAGGAGCTCTGTATTTGGCCGAGATGTCGAAGAAGAAGGTCCCTTACGTACTGGTTCTATCGAGTAAGATGTGGAGGCGGCGGTTTGAAAGCGGACAGAAGAAGGACGAGGAAGGGCGTCCCTAACCTGAGGGATCGCTACCTCGCGAAGGGGCAAGTGTGGCAAGTGTCCAGCGTGGCAAATGTCCGGCATTCGCGCCTGCCAGCGCCACGCTGGAGCCTTGTACACGGGAGAGTACGGCCAACCTGCCGGCCGCCGCCATTTTAGGCCTACTGCGCAATGGCAGCCCTGTGGACGGAACTGTAAAATTCGCCTAAATACGACAGTGCGTCAAGTGAACAAATAACTATCGTTATTAATCGTTACATCCTTGATAACTCGGCGTCTACTGTGAAAATTAGTGAAAATTTGCTACTCTCTCACTGACAAGGGAACCTCCCATCGCACCCCCCTCAGATTTAGTTATAAGTTGGCACAGTGGATAGGCCTTGAAAAACTGAACACACATCAATCGAAAAAAGAAGTTGTGTGGAACTATGAAAAAAATAAGCAAAATATACAAACTGAGTAGTCCATGGGCAAGATAAGCAACATCAGGGAGATCGTGAGCTCAGGCGCGCAGTGGTCCCGTGGTTAGCGTGAGCAGCTGCGAAACAAGAGGTCCTTGGTTCAAGTCTTCCCTCGAGTGAAAACTTCAATTTTCTATTTTCAGACAATTATCAAAGTTCAGGCACTCACACATAATCAACTTCGCTCTCCAAAATTCCAGGACATGTTCAGATTTGCTTGGACATATGCAGGATTTGACGGTCTACACACGGGAAAATTTGAAAACGTTAAAATCATATGTTTTGACAGAGCACAGGGAAAACTGTGCGACTGTGAAAGTGTTGCATTCATTTGTTGCAGTTTATGTGACAAACTCTTATGTTTTCATCACTTTTTTGGAGGTGATTATCACATCCACATGAAAACCTAAATCGGGCAAGGTAGAAGAATCTTTTTACCCATTCGCCAAGTGTGCAAGTTAGGTGGGTCGACAACATATTCCCGTCATGTGACGCACATGCCGTCACCAGTGTCGTATAGAATATATCAGACGTGCCTTCCTGTGGAGGAATCGGTTGACCTGTGACCTTGCGATCAAATGTTTTCGGTTCCCATTGGAGAGGCACGTCCTTTCGTGTACTAATCGCACGGTTTTGCGGTGCGGTCGCAAGACACAGACACTAAACTTATTACAGTGAACAGAGACGTCAATGAACGAACGGACGCATCATAACTTTGCGAAAATAAAGAAAGTAAACTTCACTCGAGGGAAGACTTGAATCAAGGACGTCTCGTTCCGCAGTTCCTCACGCTAACCACAGGACCACGGCGCTCCTGGGCTCGCATTATCCTTGCTGTTGCCTCCCTTGCCCATGGACTACTCAGTTTGTTTATTTTGCTTGTTTTTTTCATAGTTCCACACAACTTCTTCCTGTTTTCTCGATTGATCTGTGTTCAGTTTTTCAAGGCCTATCCAGTGTGCCAAATTATAACTAAATCTGAGGGGGATGCGATGGGGAGGTTCCCCTGTGAGATATAGACGCTTATAAATATAGCTAGCAGTAATTTTTTTCTCACGCTGACCTTTGTGAAAAGTATTACATGCTTAAACGATAGAGTCCAGTCAACGTCTCTGAGGTACACACATGGCTTACAGTACATATTAAATTACAAATGCATACTTCGATTTGCATATTTCCTTTTTTAATGCTTGTTTGTTACAAATGATGGTAGTTATTTGTAATTAAAAATAAAAAACACAAAATTACAAATTACCGGTGCATCAATTTAGCTAAAACACGTGAAAGACAATAAATTTCTTCTTCTTAAAATACTTTTGCTGCATTTCTCATACCAATACTTCTTCTACCGCCCATTGCTGTGGCTTCCTTCTGTATCTGGCAGTTATATTTCCTCCGAAGAACGTAAATTCGAGTCTTTAAAAATTCATCTACTACTCTGTCCACGACACTGTGAGAAGAAGGAATATTCTGAATGAGTTCCTCGAATGACTTCTGTGCAACTGCCTGCAGTGCTTGGAGGGATAATTTAGATTCCAGGAACAGTTTTTCATCCACACGAAAGACTTTATCTGTCATCTCAATAATGCGAAATATTTCTTGGGAAATGCATTCCAAGCTGTCTTGAGCTGTATAATTTTTTAGTTCAGTGAGTCTTCGTACTGCTTCACATTCAGACTTCTCCTTTGCTGAAAGTGAATCTCGGCACGCTTCGCAAAGCAAATACTTTTTTTGCACTTGCTTTGTTGTTCTGCCTGCTAAATAATGTAGAGACTGTGCTTCCTCAGGTGGCATTTCTTCAACATCGCTTACGTCTGAATTCGCACTTGCAAGCAAGCCTGCATCGTCTGTGCCTTCTGCTTCGTCGTACATCCGTCTGTGTTCCAAGTAGTCGACAAGAAATTCATCATCTTCTGTCTGATAACTTCCACGGTGACTGGGACGAAAATACTGTGACACAGCAATAAGCCGCAGTATCATCTTGAAACTGAGACAATCTGGAACAGGATTACTGGCTCGAACCATACTGAGAAGGATTTCCGGAGCATCCTGTGACAGCCTGCACAACAGAACACACTGGAAACCTGTTTCGTTCAGAAGATAATCCTGGACATTAATAGCCGTGCATGTTGCTAGAATAACTCCAGATTGTACAGGTTTCCAGATACCCCTGTTTCCAATTTTCAAATTTTCAAACAACGGGATGATCATAATGCCCTGGCCTTATGACATTATCTTTTAAATCCCAAGCAAATATTTAATTTCTTTTCCTTGTCAAACTCGTACAGTTTCTTGATAGGCTCAATCGAGACTACCGGTCCCGCCAAATTATTGTCTGCAATTACTTGCCGTGGTAGGATAATGTGGTCGGAATTAGTTAGGTGGTTCCTCACATTCTTCAAGATATGATCTACGTCAGGCACGAAGTACAGATTCCGCTGTGGAGAAAATGGATGTTGGCAGAAATTCTTTGTTTCATTATGACGACCAGCAATAATACCACATTCACCCCACAGTGCCTGATTTTGTCCACCCATAACTTCTACCATCAGACCAATCGCTTCACACTTCACAATTAATTGCCACAGGAAAGACTGAAGTTCTTTACCTGAAATTGAGTTCCTGGTGAAATGGTAACCAGTTATTTGTTTCCATCGCGTACTTAGACCACCAAGCATAAATACCAAGGCGTGACAAGCATGTTTTTCATACGAACCATTAGCTGCTGGAAGTGTTGGATAGCCAATTACGAATTTCGATGAAATGTCGTAATTTAGGCCTGGCGTGAGACTCATCTCATCCATCATTATTGCAACATGTCTTTCAAAAGGATTCGTGGTGTCTACCTTCACTTTAAGAGCGGATACAAAATCCTCCAAAATACCTGGACTGATTGCCAGAGACTCAGGTTTCCTTTGTAGAGTTCGTTCGCTTGGTAATGGTTGTCCCAGTTCTCTTACCGGATTGTATTCAACGCTTCCACAAGCTAATCGAATTTTCAAAGCCTTCTTAATAATTTCTCGTGAGCACTTTGTCCCTCGCATAGTTTTTTTTCTGCAGGGCCGAGATCTGATCGTCGTTTAAAAAAGGTTTCACAGATGCCGCCATTGTACCAATTTTACCATTCGCACTGTGTAGTTGCTTCTGCAACAAGTGGACTTTACTTTTCAAACTTTCTAGTTCCGTTTCAGTGTCACTCTCAGGAGGTAATCCGACGTCAGAACTGTGAACATCCGGCAAAACTTCTTGAGGAAGTACGCAAACTTGCTCATTGCCTGAAAAGAAATAATATTAATAATAATAACAAAAAATGTTTTGTCGAACGAAAACGCGAGAAATTTAAGTTTCATAAAAAGTTAGTAGTGAATAAGATAGAAAGGTCTGTGTTTAGTTACATATATATATTTAAACAGTACCTGGCTCTGTCTGTGTAGTGTAAGTGCACTCAGGTTCCCTTTGCACACCCCTGTCCTTTGGTGGCTTTCGTCCCTTAATTTGAGGACGATGGCTAAATATAGTGGGTACTACATTAGATTTCAGTTTTTTAACACCATCCTTACAATTTGCTTCAAACTGATCAGGTGTGAAGTGAAGCTAAAAATGACAATCCAAATTACACTGTTAAATATAGTTCAAAACTAATACCTGTAAAGAAGTAAAGCTGGCACTATGAATAACTAACAAAATAAACCTTTTCAAATTTCATGTACATGAAGTACATCCGTATTTGAAGATTTGGTTTTCAGGTTCTGACTCTTATTCAATGGTGATCATAGGCATTCTTGTAAAAATGATGTGGATGTAGCTTTATTAATACTATCAATAACTTTGTTAATGCATTTAGAGCTATTTCTACATAAATATTACTACAAAAATGTATAAAGTGAAAAAAAATTTTTTTGGTTTTCAGATGGAACGGAACCCAGGACCCACATATCATAAATCAAATGCTATACCGACTTTTTCTTATTAAATCTCTTTTTTCTTTTGTTCGTCTTCGTTCGGTGCATCTGTTTGGGGCGGACGTCCTAAAACACCCGTTTATGTTCGTCGTTGACCCATTAACTCAGTTTTTTCTTATTACAGAGGGGAGCTAACCCTCTGACCGAACACACTGATTTACCATGCCGGCGACTGAGGTATACTTGCACTCTCCCATTGTGCTTCGTAATATGTAATTCACATAATTATCTGTTGCAAAGATAAGTTTCCTTATCTCACACAACTTAGCTGTTTCGTATAGAAATGTATCTTTTCTTCCAATACAGTGTAGCCACAGTTTGCGTCCTTTCGCATTCCTTTCGCGCCCTGTGGAATGCGGAAAAGCTTGCTACCTCGGACTGGTTTCGTATAACAATTTACAGCACAGGATTGCGGCATTTTCACTATAGAACAGAGGAAAATGCCACGTTAAGATCTTAATTTAATACACAATGAGTATATATATTTCCAACACCTGTAAATACTAAAATATCGGCTAGTTAATTCAAATTTGCCACTTACGCTCACGTATTGCTTCGGCTCAAAATGGCTGCCTCCCTCCGCTCGCCTCAGCCGACCAATAGCAGCCGCCGATTGTCGGCAATCCGCACATAAAAGGTTGGTGGCGCTCTCTCGCATACCCAAGGTGGCTTCCTCCGACTCCCCCTCCCTGATGATGCCTTCCTCCCCTCCATCTACCCCTCCTACCAACTTTGAAAATCCCCATCCTCCCCCACCCCCGCCCGCCGGGGTGGCCGAGCGGTTCTAGGCGCCTGCTTCAGTGTGGAACGGCGTGACCGCTATGGTCGCAGGTTCGAATCCTCCCTCCGGCATGGGTGTGTGTGATGTCATTAGGATGGTTAGGTTTAAGTAGTTCTAAGTTCTAGGGGACTGATGACCTCAGATGTCAAGTCCCATAGCGCTCAGAGATCATCCACCCCCTGTGCTTTTGCCCCAAGGGCACACAATGGGAAGCGCTCCGTCTCTTTCTGCAGCGGGCAAGAAATACGGGCGCCCTCCTTGCAACAGCGTGAGACGGGAGATCGGAGCGCCTTCCTGCGTCCGTTGAAGCGGCTGGCAGCGGACGGTTCGGGAGAGCGTATTGATGTTTCTGGTTGGTCTTCTGGCATCATGTCTGGTTCCACTATGTAGATCTTATGTAGAAAAGTACTGATACTACCCCACGTTATCCAAAATTTATCTAGTGCTCGGTATTGAGCATGCATTTGTTAGAGCTCTGCTACTTTAAGTATCAATAGCAACAACAGCATCCATTTGTAAGCCTAGGGACCGATGTCCTCAGCAGTTTGGTCCCTTAGGAATTCACATGCCTTTGAAGTGACGTTAAGAGAGAGCAATAATCTCTCTTTTTCTATTAAGTGATTTTTGATTGTAGAACACAAGTGAAGTTGTCCAAACGTTTGTGTTTGAAATTATTAATTACCTTACAGCTGTTGATCTACATTGCTGTCCTTACGTTAAAATCCTAAGGGACCAAACTGCTGAGGACATCGGTCCCTAGGCTTACAAATGGATGCTGTTGTTGCTATTGATACTTAAAGTAGCAGAGCTCTAACAAATGCATGCTCAATACCGAGCACTACATAAATTTTGGATAACGTGGGGTAGTATCAGTACTTTTCTACATAAGATCTACATAGTGGAACCAGACATGATGCCAGAAGACCAACCAGAAACATCACTTCCAGTCCTTTGGGGTAATACCAGAATCATCGAATGCTATATGGTTTAAAAAATGCATCAGTCACATTTCAAAGATTTCTGTGCGGGGTTCTAAGGGGTTTAAAGTTATGGAAATGCATAGAGCACCTTGACATCATCACGGTGTTTTCAAATGACATGCAGGAGCGTGTGCAATAGTTAAGGAAAATTCTTAGGAGATTATTACCTGCACTTATACCTTGAGTGTTGAGAAGTGTCATTCACTTTGGAAGAAGTAAGTATTTTGAGATATGATTATTTGGGAAGGGGTGAAGATGGGTCTTAGGTTGATTCAGGCAGTGATTGATTTTCCGACACACCAGACAAATAAGGATTAAGGAGTTACCGTCGGTTTTGGGACTAGATAATTATTATTCCAAATATGTATAGAGGTCGGCAGATATTTCACAACAGTTTACACATCAGTTAATAAGTGGTATGAAATTTCCTACTCTAATTCCCTCAGCATCACCCGACTTAATTCGACTACATTCCATTGTCCTCGTTTTGCTTTTGTTGATGTTCATCTTATACCCTCCTTTAAAGACACTGTCCATTCCGTTCAACTGCTCTTCCAAGTCTCTTGCTGTCTCTGACAGAATTACAATGTCATCGGCGAACCTCAAAGTTTTTATTTCTTCTCCATGGATTTTAATTCCTACTCCGAACTTTTCTTTTGTTTCCTTTATTGCTTGCTCAATATACAGATTGAATAGCATCGGGGAGAGGCTACAACCCTGTCTCACTCCCTTCCCAACCACTGCTTCCCTTTCATGTCCTTCGACTCTTATAACTGCCATCTGGTTTCTGTTTGAAGGTTATAAGGATTATTATTTAAGCATTCTAAAACGGTGTTTAACGAGTATTAGTAGCTATAAAACAATGATAGGTGCTGGAAGCAAATCCCAGCAAATCGTTAACAATTCTATTAGGTTCTGGGTTCAAATTGGCATCCAATGCAAAACTTTATGGAATGTCATTTCAAGATTTCTACCTGTTGTATGGTGTTGTGATCAACTGCTGTAGGGAGCTCAGGCGTGCATCAGAATGTCATTAACTCAACAGCAATTCATTTGTATTAACTGGACCACTATCGCAGCATTCGGCACCTGTCGTCTGCCAGTTGCCAGTGTGTGCACGGTCCCTCAGCAGGGCCGGCTGTAGTGAGCCACCCTCACATGGATACGCCAGCCAGCTCACACTCTGCTCTCTCTGTATGTGCAGCACACCAGCCGTCACCGCCACTACCGCCACTGCCACCATCACCACTGACGCCACCACCGCCACCGCCACCACCACCACTGCCAACGCACCCCGCCAGACACCTGCTGCAGCTGCACTTCCCACATCTCCTCCACCTGGAGAAACCACTGTCTCTCACATGCGGTGAGTTCCCTCACTACACACACATGCACGCACTGTTTAGCACTACATTGTACACAAGGTAGAAAAACAGAGAAAGGAAATGTAAAGGATCAGTCTAGATTCAGTGAGGGTCAGGAAAATGAAATGGAAAGAAAATCATAATATATGGTCAGATGAATAATGGGGCGGTATCCACAGAATGAGGAAGTTCTATTATAAGAGAAAGGTCAATTAAAAATGGGTTGGTAGGGAAAACAGTGATCTATTGTGAACATTTCAGTCATATATTCCCATCAGAACCAGTAAACCAATCCAACAATAACTCTGGCATGTAAGGCGACTTCACACACGGAAAATCCAGTCACAGAGAGGGATTATGAGAGCACTTGATGCGTAACGCTTGAAAGGTGGCTACACTGAGCCACAGCGCCAGAGATCGCTAGAGAGCATTGTTCCGCCGCCTCCACGGGCAGTGATTATTGAGATGTCGTAGTGGGCAGTGCTTGTCCAGGACTCGTAGTAGTCAGTTCGTGTTCAGATGTGCTAGTAGGGAGTGCTTGCTGAGATGTGATACTGAAAAGTTCTTGTTGAGATGTGGTAATAGCGAGTCGGTGTGGAGATATATTGTAATGATTAGAGTGATTTTGGTCAATATATGAAGGTAACGAAACTTGATTTATTTTTCATTAATTCCATGTTTTAAATAATGCGTCATTACAGGTTCAGTCAACAAAGCATCTGGCTTGTGTTCTTGTATTAGAGTGTAATTCTGGTTTTCTTGAGTAATTATGGTATTTTTATTTTCTTTAATTAATTCAGTATAAATGATATTTAAAATTTCTTGTGTTATTGAAGAAGAACCGTGCCAGATGCGTACGTTGAGTCATACTTCCACACACAGAACAGTTATACTTGTGCTTTGGTTTCGTAGGTTTTATAGTTGCTGGGGACTTAATTAATTAATTAATTGTGTTAATGAAAATTTCCATTTCATTCTTTGCTGTTGTTCTATGCAGTCAGATAGCGTAATAATAATAGTCAGGGCCAACCGTTACGAGACTTCGTAAACGGACAGACAGCTACTAAAGCAAAAATTAAAATTATTTGCATTCAATAATAATTAAGCCCCCATGCACGTGGCGACCGCTGCTTCGGATCGTCCCTTGGAATTCTTCTGATTGTAGAAATAGTAGACAGTAGGATTGTTGTAGTAATTTGTAGTTTAGTAATTGTAGTCTATATTGCATGTGTAGATTTGGTAATTGTCATTCTTCTAATGGTATTTTTTTTGCAAAATTTCATTTCTGTTGTCTTGTCTACGGGTTTGACAATTAGTGCAATTATTTCAATTGTTCGATTAATAGTGTTTGAGGGAGACATTTCGTGTGAATGGTATTGTTGGAGATAAAGTGTCATTGTGTGTAATTTTCATATAGTGACGAGTTTTGTACATTTTGTAAATGATTACGCGATCGATGAAAAAGATAAAAATGATGGATAGTCCGAATGACGAAATTGTTGACATGGTGAACTCGCCAACACAGGAGAACAGTATGATGAATAATGAAGTGGAAAACAATGTAATAAGTCGGGAAAATAGTCCGGAACCATTTCTAAATTTTTCTCAATTAGAAAATTCACAGAATACGAGATTAACGATAGAAGATTCTGAAATAGTATCGAACACAGATAGCTTTACAGCTATGACGAAAGAAGTTGGTTTCGCGGGAAATGTTAGGGGCGAAAAGAATTTCGAACCGGCTATTATGGAGCAGTTGATGGGTGCAATATTAAATCTGGGATCACAAATGGGAGCAATGGAAACACGGATGGGAACAATGGAAACACGGTTAGGATCTGAATTTAAAACAGAGATGGGAACTTTGCGATCTGAAATTAAAACTGATATAGGAACTATTAAAACTGATATGGGAACAATGGAAACACGTTTTGACTCACTGGGATCACAGTTAGGATCTGAATTAAAAACAATGGAAACACGGTTAGATTCGCGAATAGGGACATGTTTCAAAAACATGAAGGATGAATTAAAGAAAGAGATTAGAGAGGAAGTACAACCGATTTTGAATGCTCACAATAATAGATTAATTGCAGTAGAGATTAGACAAAGGGAACAGGATAGAGAACAGGAAGAAAGAGATCGCGTGATAGTACAAAAATTTTCAGAGTTAAATTTACAACGTGCACACGATAAGGAAGAAATATTTGAGAGAATCGAGGAATCCGTACCAAATGACAGAATAAATAATCTAACACAACAATATGAACAGTTAACTACCAAATGTGTCAACACTGAAACCCGAGTCGCGACACTTACGGAAGACGTAAGTAAACAGAAAGAAAAAATAGGTGACTTATCGGAAAGAGTTGAGGAGATTTCTGATAAATTGACAAATCTTAGTTTACATGGGGACAGATATTCAGATGATACAGCTCCATCGCCATTTGCGGAAACTGAAGAGTACCAGAACATAAATAAACATGTTGAAAATCAGGGAAAATTTAATGAACGCGTTACAAGGGAAGTTGAGGCATTACGGAAGCAAGTCAAACAAATTGAAGGCGAAATCGTAGGAAAAGACAGCAAAAGAAATTTGGAATCACAGATAGCAGAGGGGTTTGAAGAAAATAATTTGTTTCATTTACGGGATGCAACAAGAGAGCGCCAGGCGCGCGAACTTGACAATAATCGACATTCAAACTGGGACAGACGCGGTAGGTCTTTGTCGCCACGAGGCGAAAACTTTGACTATAAACACTTTTTGACTGTTCGGAAATTTAAGATCTTCCGCAATTCTAAGAATGACATACATCCATGTGCATGGTTAGATCAATTTATGTACGCACTTCCACCAAATTGGCCACTAAGTCACAAACTGAAATTTATGTGCAGCTATTAATGTCCTCAGGGGATTCACTACACTAAGTGAATATGTGCCGTAGCGCTCACAGGGCCCCGAGCTGTAGTGGTGCTATTTCCCTTTTAGTTTTCTGCACCGCTGCCTACTCTTTCACTATTCTTTGTATCTATAAAAACAACTCTTCTACTATCAATCTATCTAGACAGTAGGTAAAGAATAACCGGATTTGACTGTTTTACCCAAAGGTGACTTTGGAAATTACCGTTTGGACTTACTATATTTTCTGCAGCATTCATAGTTTAAACGAAATTTTACCTGTTTATCTTCGTGACAATATTACTTCATATGTTGACGATATTCTTATTGCTAAACGTTCTTGGAGTGAGCACAACAAAATTTTGGATTCATTATTACGTATTTTTGCACGAGTTGGCATTACAGTGAACTTGGAAAAATCTGAATTTGGTCGTTCACAGGTGAAATTTCTCGGTCACATTATTTCTACACAAGGTATTCTTCCTGATCCAGAGAAACTAGACGCTATTCGTAATTATGCTGTTCCTTCCACAAAACGTGATGTTCGTAGTTTCCTTGGTGTATGTAATTTTCTTAGACGCTTTGTTAGATTGGATGATTTGGCCACACCTCGTTTACACATTTCAGTTATGCGCACTTTGGTCCCAGAAAATGCTTTCATAAATTACGAGAAAATTGCTACTTCAGTAATATGGAAAAACGTATTCGATCTGTTCTTGCCAAATGAAAATTATGTCAACAGGCAACGTTAAAATTTTTGTGGAATGACATACTTTAGAGAAACCAACAGCTACATGTAAACATGCGGAGAGTACAAGGATACCGCGCTGTGTTTTGGCGGCGGCACATACTCAAAGCAACAGTCAGTCTGCGCGCCGCACAAGGCAGTAGTTGACCGCAAACAATCACTTCCTACGTCACGCGCCTACAGCTGATCGAGCGCTCAGTGCGAATGCACTGACAGACGTAAACAAATACACAGTCTAATTTCTCCGACTAAATTCTGTATAAAGCTATGGTGACTTTATAAATTATGTTCTTAACGTTCAGTATTTTTCAGGATACGGTTGTGTAAAGTATTTAAGACCCTCAGGTAAATTCTGTGCGTGTCCGACGTTAAGACGACTTACTATGGAGAAAATTTCAGGAAGAATGTAATTTCGAAGAAAAAAGTAATAAACTAAAAAGGGTAACTATTAATTGAGTTATTTTTCAGGTAACATAATTCCACTTAGGTACGTATTTTAGATGTAATTTGCTGCTCGCGATTACGTGATTCATACTTTGTGCTAAATTTCATGTTCTATGACTTTACTTGTGAAGCGACGTGCTTGTGTACATTTACTGATTTTGACAATGTTTTATTAATGAACAGTGTTATTACTTGCGTATATTATGCATCGCTTGGCTGTTATGCTCTTTCACTGATGTCATATTTTTTTTATTATGTGCCTGCTGTGCTTATTTATTTAAATTGTAATTGACAACTGATTAATTGTGCTGACTGTGGTTATGTATGTAAGTTATACTTTGTGATTTATCTGCTTGCGCCTTCATATTTACTTATTAAGATTACATATGAACATTTATTTGCTTATGCTGATATGATGATAATGACCTGTTTATTATGTAAGATACATATTTGCTGCTTTGCGTATGTATTGCATATTTACACATTTCTGTTTGTTGTCACAACTACTCTTCAATTTAGTATATAGAAATGCTGATATACTGTGTACAAATATAGAGTTTAGGTTACACTGTGGTATTAATTACAGATTGTTTGCTTGGCAGAGCCTCGTTGTAGGGATTGTGCTGCATCCACTTGTTGACATTCTGTTCTCTACTGCTATATTTACTCGCTATTGCATGTTTTGCTTACGCTCAGTGCCTTATATTTTTAAGATAAGAAAATGAACTGCTATAATTCGACGACCAACATTAGTACAAGAAACTTCATAGAAGTCACATGAGCTAGAGGTTTTATGGAAGCTGTATAAATTTATGCTAATAGGAAGGAAGCTAACGACATGACATACCAACACTAGGGTTAGACCATTGATAGTTATTACACTGCATTCTTCGTGAGCGATTGAAATAGGAAGTGACACTTGACACAAAAAATACTCCACATGTTTGCTTCTGCCATGATTCTTGAAGTGGTGTACACACTGTGTAATATTATGATCATTCACACTCCGTAATCGTACTTAATTACTGAGAGTTATTCGAACTAAAGTCTGTTAGAGGTCATGTATGCATTTCTTTTATTTAATGATGGACAAGGAACCAAAATGTATCTTATAATTTACAATGAGTAGAAAATTTGGGTCAGATGGATTAAACAGAGGTTGTGTGTGGACACTGTGTCTTCGGATTGTATGGGATGATGAAGTTTGCACTAGGATTTTGTCTGTACTTGTTCGAGGAGACTGACTAGAGGAAAGAGTTGTTATGGAAGTGAAATGATATTGGTGCTGAGGTTTATATATATCGACATAGTGAAGAGGTATTATTGAAGTATTAAGATTAAGTGATGATTATTGGAGTTTTCGTGGACAAGAGGTAAGGTAAATGATATTGATGATAAGGTTTATATGTATCGACGTATTGAAGAGGTATTAGTGAAGTATTGAGATTATGCTGATGATTATTGGAGTTTTGGTGGATAAGAGGTAAAGTAAGTGAGGAGCATATTTATTTTGTTGGTCCATATGGAACAAGGAGGATGAAGATGGCAGACTAGAACACTCAAGTAGAAGGAAGATTGTCTACACACACACTTTGTCAAATCACAAAGCAGTATATACTTTTTTTTGAGAGAGGAAGCATTTGCATATCTTGGTACACTGACAGTTGTTCAGCAACCGTACATTTTGATCTGGCTTGGCAAACATTGGTCTTGTCATGATGACTATGACGTTGACTTAACTATTATTGACTGTTATACATTGCTGCCACTACTACTTGGTACACATGATGAACATCAAATCTTGGACAGAGTTACATTTACACAGTTAACACTATTCAATTACACAGTAGTACTTAATGTGGATGAAAGATGAGTGAGTGTGTTTTGTGTGTTTTCCTTTCCTAATCCTACCCACCTATCTCCTAAATATTATTTTATTTTTCGGTAGTGGCTTGCACTGACACCCATAAATATTATAGGTTTACTGGTATTTGTGTATTGTAATAGTTAATAGGACAATTATTTGATATCATTTGTGTGTTTGTTATGATTTGTATGTTTAGTGTAAAAGCATTGTATGTGTATTCAAACTATTGTTCATGCCTGAACTGTCTGATTAGTGATGGTGCTGCACTTTTCAACATGATGTGTGACATTTAGTCATGTTTAATTTCTGCTGATGAACTGTGTGATCAGTGATTGTAAAAATTATGGACTGTTACTTGTACCTTTTCTACATGATTGGTGCCATTAGGACATGTTTAATTTCTGCTTATAAACTCTGATGAACAGTGTGATCAGTGATAGTGAATTTTATGGAACTGCTTCTGCTGAGAAATGTGACTTGTTGCTGTGTGTACCTGCTCAACATTGCTGGGTACCACTGATGGACTGTTTCTACCGAAAAGATGTCACCTGTCGCTGACTGCACCTGCTCAACATTGCTGGGTGCCACTGATGGACTGCTTCTACCGAAATGATGTCACTTGTTGCTGTGTGCACCTGCTCAACATTGCTGGTGCCACTAATGGAACTGCTTATACTGAAATGGTGTTACTTGTTGATGTCTGCACCTGCTCAACATTGCTGGGTGCCACTGATGGATTGCTTCTACTGAAAAGATGTCACCTGTTGATGTCTGCACCTGCTCAACATTGCTGGTGCCACTAATGGAACTGCTTATACTGAAATGGTGTTACTTGTTGGTGTCTGCACCTATTCAACATTACTGGGTGCCACTGATGGACTGCTTCTACTGAAAAGATGTCACCTGTTGATGTCTGCACCTGCTCAACATTGCTGGGTGTCACTGATGGACTGCTTCTACTGAAATGGTGTCACTTGTTGCTGTAGCACCTGTTCAACATTGCTGGGTGCCACTGATGGACTGCTTCTACTGAAAAGATGTCACCTGTTGATATCTGCACCTGTTCAACATTGCTGGTGCCACTAATGGAACTGCTTCTACTGAAAAAATGTCACTTGTTGGTTTTTGCACCTGTTGACCATTGCTGGGTGCTACTGCTGGAACTGTCAACTGCTTATTCTTGGGCTATGGAAAGCGTTTATGTGAATATTTGTATAAACTGATTTTTTGTGTATTACTGTTTGTGAAAAGTTATGAGACTCTTACCTGCACATATTCGTCATTGCTGACGCTATTGATTGAATTGTTTAACCACATAATACTTGTGTAAACTATTATGTAAAGTCACATGTATGAAAGAATTTGTATTGCTTACTGTATTTTATATATTAGGTTATTGAAAGGTCAGTGCAAAGCCAAAATTTTATCTAGTTATATGATATTTACGTATTAATATTATCTTTTATTTTTGTCTGTATTTTTTTGACGAATTTGGTGGTATTTTCACCACCAATGCTGGCAAAAATACCATCAAATTCTAGCCGTGGAGGAAGGGCATATGAAAGGTGGCTACACTGAGCCACAGCGCCAGAGATCGCTAGAGAGCATTGTTCCGCCGCCTCCACGAGCAGTGATTATTGAGATGTCGTAGTGGGCAGTGCTTGTCCAGGACTCGTAGTAGTCAGTTCGTGTTCAGATGTGCTAGTAGGGAGTGCATGCTGAGATGTGATACTGAAAAGTTCTTGTTGAGATGTGGTAATAGCGAGCTGGTGTGGAGATATATTGTAATGATTAGAGTGATTTTGGTCAATATATGATGGTAACGAAACTTGATTTATTTTTCATTAATTCCATGTTTTAAATAATTCGTCATTACAGGTTCAGTCAACAAAGCATCTGGCTTGTGTTCTTGTATTAGAGTGTAATTCTGGTTTTCTTGAGTAATTATGGTATTTTTATTTTCTTTAATTAATTCAGTATAAATGATATTTAAAATTTCTTGTGTTATTGAAGAAGAACCGTGCCAGATGCGTACATTGAGTCATACTTCCACACACAGAACAGTTATACTTGTGCTTTGGTTTCGTAGGTTTTATAGTTGCTGGGGACTTAATTAATTAATTAATTGTGTTAATGAAAATTTCTATTTCATTCTTTGCTGTTGTTCTATGCAGTCAGATAGCGTAATAATAATAGTCAGGGCCAACCGTTACGAGACTTCGTAAACGGACAGACAGCTACTAAAGCAAAAATTAAAATTATTTGCATTTTATTATAATTAAGCCCCCATGCACACTGTATGTAAAGAGACATAAGCATCTAAAAATCATGGTGTATTGGAATGCAGTAGCAGGGGACGAGTAAAGACAGATTTATTTATGAGACAATTTAGGGTCGTTGGTAGAAACAAAAGAGGAGAAAGGATCCTAGACCCCTGGATTAAACTTGTGCTAGTAACAAGAATTACTCTGTTCAAGAATCAAAACAAAAGCAGTAGTCGGCAGAGGTGGTCTCTTAAGCCTGAGCTCCTCAGGGTTTGGACCAACATGATTGTACCACTTTATTTTGCTATAACAGGTAGTCAAAGTAACAACAGATATGCAAAGCAGAAACTCTGCCAACTTTAGATCATATTTCTGTCTGTCAACACAGAGTGCTGAGATCCCATCATTTATTTCTGGGAAGAGGGGGTGCAGGGTCGGACTCTTCACCACAGAGCAGCATTTGCATCCAAAGTCTCCAGTTATTTGTTGGATGTAGTACAATCTTTGTCTTTGTCTACAGTTTTTACTCTCTGCTGCTTCCACCAGTACCATGGCAGTTATTCCCTGATGTCTTCAGATATATCCCACTTTCCACAGCTCCTTTCTTATCAATTCACCTAATTCTCAACATCCTTTTATTGCATCCCAATTTGAATGCTCCAAGTCACTTCTCTTCCTGTATCTCCCATAATCCATTATTCATTTTCATACAATACTGTGCTCGAAATGTACATTTTCAGATATTCTATCACAAAATTGAGGCCTATTTTTGGCAGCAGTAGCGTTGTTTTGCCTGGAATGATCTGTTTTCCTCTGTTACATTACTTCATATAACAATCTCGCTCTGTCCCTCAGTGTAAATTGGCTTCCCAGGTAGCAGAATCACTCAAATTCATTTACTTTGTGGTCCCTAATTTTGACGTTAAGTTTGACACTGATGATATTTCTGTTACTCCCCAATATTTCCGTCTTTCTTTAGTTTAAATCATAATTCTGTGCTCATCCAACTGTTTATTGCATTCAGCCACTTGGGTACTTCTTCCTGACTTTCAGTGAACATGGAAATAACACCAGTGAATTTTATCAATGTAATACCTTCACCCTCAATTTTAATTAAATTCCTGGAAGTTTATTAAATTACGCGAACGATTCCTTGATGTTCAAACTGAACCCTTGGGGATACTAATTCGGTCCCTGTTTTGCACCTTTTTAATGACAGTATTCCTTGCTTCAGTTTTTGCTGCTCCGTGTTGATTATTGTACATATAGTAATTTATATAATCTGATTGTATTCTATATCTCACTCGTATTTTTTGAGATTTCACACATGTCGCATTACTTTACATTGTCAATCTTTTTAAAGGTGTCCTAATGCAATGAAGGCTGCGTGATTTTCTTTTAACTTTGCTTCCCTTTTGAAGTGTAAGATTAGATCTATCTCTCTGGTGCTTTTACCTTTGTTAAATCCAAACTTACTTTCTTGTACATATTAATCGTGTCAGCAATTAGGATTCATAAGCTATTTAGCTCATTGTGAGAAATCGTTCGTATTTAGTGGTCCTTACCCGCATGTCGAGTGTGTAGATGATATTTTTCTGTAAATTTGTTGCTATGTCTATAGTCCCATAGATTCTACAGATGAATTTGAATAGTTGAACCTTCCTGGCAGATTAAAACTGTGTGCCCGACCGAGACTCGAACTCGGGAGCTTTGCCTTTCGCGGGCAAGTGCTCTACCATCTGAGCCACCGAAGCTCGACTCACGCCCGGTACTCACAGCTTCACTTCTGCCATTCTGGAATTTGAATAGTTGTTTCATTGCAGCCTCCTGCAAGCATCATATAAACTGCAAGGGAATTTATTTAACCATTCGCTTTGTTTTTGCACAAATCGTCCAGAGCTTTGTTAAACTCTGTGTCTAATGACCAGTCCGCTATGTTTTCTAGCTTGACTTTCAGTTTTCCTTTCATCATGTCATCCAATAGTCCCTCACCTCATGGAGGTGCTCAGTGTACTTCTCTCAGCCATCCCTTTCTCTCCCCCCTCCCCCCCTCTCACTCCCTTTCTTTCCTCCCCCCCCCCCCGCCCACCCTGCACTTAGCAGCGGAATTCTTTTCTAACCTCTTACACCCAAACCTGCAGATGTCAGACACTCAGATCAGTACCAAAAGTTGCAGGTCGATAGCTTATCAACAAAAACTGTGGTTTAGTTCGTGCTGTCTGCTGTTGTCCAGCAGAGAGTAGATAAACGCTAATTAAAAGTAACACCAAGACTACAGAGCACTTCACAAGCCTAACAGTGAGTATCTAACGTATGGTGCTTTCATGTGGAAGTTGATAGAGCCTAAGATTCCTGTATCAACGATCATGGGTTCACAATGCAACGACCCTAATTTTTTTTACCGTATTATGTGTGAAAGTGCTATATGGGACGACGCGCTTTTTTTTGGGTCATGTCTTCTAACTGGTTTGATGCGGTCCATCACTAATTCCTCTATTGTGCCAACAACCTCTTCATGACAGAGTAGCACTTGCAACCTATGTCCTCAGTTATTCGCTGTATGTATCCCAATCTCTGTCTTTCTCTGCAGTCCTTGGCCTCTGTAACTCCCTCCGCTACCATGGAAGTCATTCGCCGATTTCTTAGCAGATGTGCTATCATTCTGCCCCTTCACGTTGTCAGAGTTTTCCATATGTTCCTTTCCTCTCCGATTCTACACAGAATGACTTCATTCCTTAGCTTGTCAGTCCACATAATTTTCTTCGCCAGTAGCACCACATCTCAAATGCTTAGATTCTCTATTCCAGTTTTCCCACAGTCCATATTTCACTACCATACAGTCCTGTACTCCATATGTACATTCTTAGCAATTTCTTCCGCAAATTAAGGCCTATGTTTTATATCAGTAGAATTCTCTTGGTCAGGGCTAGTCTGCTTTTGATGTCCTCCTTCGTCCATCCATCTTTGGTTATTTTGCTGCCCAGGTAGCAGAATTCTTTAACTTCATCTGCTTCATGACCATCAATTCTGATGCTAATTCAGTTTCACTCAGGATAGGAATGTCAGCAGCATATCATATCCTTGATATCCTTTCATCTTGAATTTTAATTCCACTCCTGATCCTTTCCTATATTTCATTCCTTCTTCTTTGTACAGATTGAACAGTAGGGTGGAAGACTACATCCCCACCTTACACTCTTTTTAATCCAAGCACTTTGTTCTTGGTCGTTCACTCTTATTATTCCTTCTTGGCTCTTGTACATATTGTATACCACACATCTCTAGCTATAGCTTAGCCCTATTTTTCTCAGAATTTCGAACACTTTGCACCACTTTACATTGTCGAACACTTTGTCCAAGTCATCAAACCCTATTGTCTTGATTTTTCTTTAGTCTTGCTTCCATTATCAACCACAATGTCAAAATTGCCTCTCTAGTGCCTCTACCTTTTCTAAAGCCAAACTAATTGTCATACAGCACATCCTCAATTTTCTTTTCCATTCTTCTGCTGAGCTGATTGTGCGGTAATTCTCGCACTTGTCAGCTCTAACAGTCTTTGTATTGTGTTGATGGTATTTTTCTGAAGTCCTAAGACACATACATTCTACACACCGACGTGAATAGTCGTTTTGTTGCCATTTCTCCAAATGATTTTAGAAATCATGATGGAATTTTATGTATATGATGTGCCTTATTGGATCTTAAGCCTTCCAAAGCTCTCTTATATTCTGATTCTAATACTGGACGTGCTCATGACATGTAAAACGGCTGTTTGGAGTTCACAGCAATGTTCTCTTGGTAGTCCGCTTTCGGTTCATTTCACTGAAAGCAGTAAAGCTGTAGAGTGCTTTAGTAGTTTCACAGAATATACAACCAGAACAGAAAAATAAAGAAACAGTTGCATCGCACATGTGGAAATAACAGCAATAACAATAATCAATATACACAACATAATAACATCAATGATAAGTACATGATGTTCAAGTAACGAAGCAAAACAAGCAGACTGTCAAAAGAACATTGCTACAAACTCCGAAAAGTCTTTGTACACGTCAGGAAAATGTTGTCCCATGTAACAGCTTCGCGCCAACACAGTTGTCACTAGTGGTATTTGAACGTTATACCTTCTCATTCACGCGAGATCTAGGATGCAGTTACTCACCGATATGCTCTTCCCGTGCTCAGTAGCTCTCGTGATACTTTTAACTACCGTTTACACGTGCCCTGTTTCGGTTCATACTCCATCGACATAACAGCTTTTGGCACCGATCTGAGAGCCTGACATCTGGAAGGGTGGGTGTTAGTGTTGTCATCCCTGCATTTAATTTCACAGAAGGATCTTTAGGCTTTTCTATGTGCTGATTGCGTGCATCCTACGATCACTTTTTATTTATTTACCTGAAACTTATTGCAGTCATTCTACTTCATCGTCCCTCGAACTTAGAATTACATTCTTTAGCGACCCGTAATACTTTATTCCTGGCTTTCCCTGACTATTTTAGTACTTCTGTCTTTCATCAATCATTTTATGTATTTTTTCCGTTTGCTCAGATTTCTTCAGAGTTGCCTCCTTGCTCCAACCTTTCACTGTTCAATTTTCGTGTTTCGCGTTGTCAGTGACACCAGCTGCTGAAATTCCAGCTGAGACATTCATTATCGCGTTATCTACAGTCTCACAGAAGTTGAAAAACCCATTTCATTCGTCAGCTCTTCAGTATCCCATTTATCTGCACATTGATTGCTCCTAACAGTTCTTTTCAGTTTGTTCACCACCATAACTAACCGACCCTAGGTCTGCTCGTGCGTACCTCTTACAATTCATCGGATTCTCTGTCTGGGAATGATATAATACAGCTGGAACCTTCCAATTCTTCCAGGTCTGTCTTATACACCAAATATGCACCACCACCTTCCTCCTTAATCTTCTTGATAGCCAGAGACGCTGAGGCGCTGAAGCAATCATACAAATATCACAGAACAGAGAGTGTAGACTTGCAGTAATTCCGCCACACATAGCAGGGGGTCTCTCACACAGGGAGCGGTGTGCACAGAACCAGCTGCGAACTGATGAGCAAGTCCCACAGAGGACTGTTCAGTAATGACTGCACATGGTAAGCCAAATGTCTTGAAATTTTTTCTGGAACTTCTGTCCTACAGATCATATATATTTCAAAAGTGGTTGTAACAATAAGGAAATTTAGAAGTAGCTCAAATTGTTAATCACGATATTTTTCAAAGTTTGGAAGGGCCACTTGTCCTTAACATTTGACTGTCTGTTACCATTATAACAGCTATAAAGACAGACTGACGTACAAATGCCTCTATCTGAAGCACATACTTTGGTCTGTACTGGTCTCAGATGCCACACTTCAGGGATTAGTACCCAACCAGTCCTAGGACGTTTATTATGTATAGTAAAACGACAATATCTAAAAGGGTGCACATGAAATGCGAGGTAGTTAAGTTATGTGGGTCACGTACAAGGAGGCACAATCCAGTTCAGATCATTCGGATACCTTTGAGAACGATAGTACCAGAGCTGGCCTGTACAGTGGGTCTGTAATTAAGTTTCGTGTAAGTGTCAGGCACTGTATGTACATTTTCTTCATGCTTGATTTTGAACTACCTGTTGTGTGGTATGGTGAGCAACTGCTGTGGGGAACTCAGGTGGTGCAACTGAATGTGATTACCGCACTGGTAATTCAATTGTATTTACTGGACCGCTACTCCTGTTGTCGGCGTGTATGAGTGTGTGTGTGCGCTGCAGTGAACCATCCCCAGGACCCCACGAGGACACGCCTGTTCACACTGTGCCTCTCTCTCTCTCTGTGTGTGCAGCCCACCAGCCGCTGCACAGCTGAGGCCCACCACCACCTCCACCACCACCACCACCACCACCGCCGCCACCACCACCACTGCCAGTACAACCCGCCAGACTCCTGCTGCTGCTGCTGCACCGCCCACGACTCCTGCACCTGATGACGCCACTGTCTCTCACTTGCGGTAAGTTCTCACCATACACACACACACACACACACACACACACACACACACGACCATTCTGTGGTAGATAAGATTTAAATGCCGAAAAGCAAAGTGTAAATGCTGAGTCTAGAGTTAATGACGGTCAGCAAAGCGAACTGGCACTAGAATCAGAACAATACAGTCACATGAATAACGGGGCTGTATCGACATGATAGGAGGTTGTATCGTGAGAGAGAGAGTCATTAAGAATAGGTTGGTAGGGAAAATAGTGAGTTATTGTCAACAGTTCAGTGATTTATTCTCATGCAACGAATGTCAGCGATAATTCACGCACATACGCCAACGTCGTACACAGAAAATCTAGTGGCAGGGAGCGACTGTGACTGCACTGAATGTGTAACTCTCTATGTCAAAAGAGATAAACATCTAGCACTCTTGGCATATTGGAATGGTCTAGTAGGGGTCAGATAAACACATGTTTGTGAGACCATTTCGGGTGATTGGCAGGACTGAGACAGGACAAAAAGAAAAACAATTATTTGCCATAAAATTTCCGCTAATAACAACAAATATGCTCGTCAAGCAGCAAAGAGAAGCAAATGTCGGCAGAGCGTCAGGTCGTCAGGGTGTGGACGACTTTGGTCGACCCGCCGCAGTATGGAGTAACAGCCAGTCCCAGTAACAACACACATGCGAAGCAGAAACTCTGCCTGCTGTTGACCATGTTTCTGTCTGTGTGAACAACAAGTTTAGAGCTGTGAGCACCCAGAGTCCACAATTATTTGTCCTGTGCACTCCTATCTCTGTCCTGCCCTACAGGTTTTACCCTCTACAGCTACCTCTAGCACCATGGCACTTGTTCTCTGATGACTTCACATGTAACCTGTTACGCTGACCCTTGTACATGTCACGGTTTTCCACATATTATTATCCTCACCTATTCTGGAGGGACGTTTCAGTGTTCCTCTGGTATGAGTTCACCTAATTTCAACATCCTCCAATAGCACCGATTTAGGATGCTTCGATTTCCTTCTCGTTTTTTCCCGTAATCCACGATTCATTTTCATACAGTACTTTGTTACAAACACACATTCAGAGGTTTCTTCCCCAGTTAAGGACTATCTTTTGTACCAGTAGCTTTGTTTTGCGAGGAATGTCCTGTTTTCGTGTGCTAGATAACTTTTTATAACAACCTCGCCTTGTCCCTAAGTGTAAATACGCTTCGCACATAGCAGAATCCCTGCAATTTGTCAGCTTCGTGGTCCTTAATTCTGATGTAAACTTTGTCATCAATGTTATTTCCGCCACTCCCCAATATTTTCCTCTTTCTTCTGTTCATTAATCCTAATTCAGTGATCATTCGACTGTTTATTACATTCACCAACTCCAGTGATTCTTTCTCACTTTCAGTGAAAGAAATATCGCCAGGAAATTTTATCAATGAAATGCTTTTTACCCTCAGTTTTAATTAAATTCCTGGAAGTTTCTTCAGTTCCACCAACGATTCTTTAGTGTTCAGACTGAATATTTGTGGAGACTACCAGCATCGCTGTCTTTCACCATCTTTAATCAAAGCACCAATTCTTCCTGATTACTGTACATATCCTGTGTTATCTGCTGTTCCCTAAGTCTTATACCTATTTTTTTAAAAAGTTTCGTACACTTTCACTATTTCACATTGTCAAACGTCATTTAAAGATCTACAAATCCAATAAAGATCTCCATTTTGCTTACACATTCCTTCCACTATCAGGTCGAAAGTCTGATAGGCCTCTCTCGATCCTTTACTCCAAATTTAGTGTGCTCGAACAGATCCTCAGTTTTATCTTCGATTCTTCTGCGTGTTATAATTATTCTTGTTAGTAATTTGGATTCATGACCTGTTTAGCTCACTGGGCGAAAGCTGTCGCAATATCGACCCTTGCTCGCCTATGTAGTGTTTGGATGGTGTGTTTCTGGCAGTCTGTTGTTATGACTCCCGTCTCATGGATCCTACAGACAAAATTGAATTGTCATTTGATTTTCACCTTCCCAAATGCTCATGTAAGTTCCGAGGGAACGTTAACTAACCATTCCACCTTGTTTGTGTGCAAGTTTTCCAGAGCTTTGTGAAATTATGAGTGTAATGGCCAGTCCCACACGTTTTCCAATTCGGCTTCCATCTCTTCTTCTGTCACGTTATCTGTTAGTTCCTCCCACTCAAAGAGGTCTTTAACGTACTATGTTCTTCCATCTGCTCTCTCTTGCGCGTTTAACACACTCTTTGTGTAGTCATCCTTGCATTTAATTTCACTGAAGGTTGTTCCGACTTTTGCATGTGCTGAATGCGTCCTTCCTATGTTCCTTTCCTTTTCGATTTCTTCTAATTCTTCCTGCAGTCATCCTACTTTTACTTCCCTCAAATTTCCGACTGATTTCATTTCAACAATGTGACCTCAGACATAGTTCCTGGAGTGGCAGAGAATCGTCCTGACGCATTTATTTGATATTTTCCTGTCGTTACCATTGAACATTCTGAATGGTCGTTAAATAAGGGATGGTATAGATTAGAAGATTTATGTTTCCGAGTGCAGAAAGCTCGTTCCAAGCTGAAACTACAGCCACTTTAACCTTTTACACCGAAAATTATCCCATTTGACCCCCACGGGGTCAAGGAGCGAGCTACATGTGATGGTTGTCCGATACCTCGGGGGTGAAGCATTAACCCTTCAAAGGGCTGACTGTGTTAGATGTAGGCTGAAATCTCGCTGGAAAGAATTTTTTATTTCTTCTGTAGCAAAGTTATCCTCAGGCAGACCCACAACCAGTTAAGAAGTTCTTAGAAAACGTCTCCACATAAGTTTTTTTACTAAATTGATTCAGTGCACTGTAGGTCTAAAAGTGAAAAAACTTATGGATTTGAAAACGTAGTTGCTGTTGTTTCGTCTTCTCCAGAGATAATTTCTAGTTTTTTTTTTTAAAGCAGAAACAAGTGTAGTCACTCAATTGGGGCACTGAATAACTTGTTAACTTGAGTTCGTTATATGTGTGCACCCACTGCTACTTTTCCACACATACTTTCGTGGTAGTCCTGTGACACAACTTAATTATGACTGTGGGGTGCACATTGTCAAAGCCTCCTTTTGTGCAGGAAGGGCACAATATCTCGCCTACTCACGACTGTTTATGGGCGTTTGTGCTATGGGAACATTGTTTTACTCTAGAATATTTTTCTTGTAAGGTTAACATGGTACTACAGCGTACACCTCATTGTTTTCTTTTCTAGGTTTACTGAACTCTACAGCTAAATGTAAGAAATAGCATTAGGAATGTAGTCTCCCAAATTATCTAACGTTATCGAACTTGCATAGTATTCATTAGACTGTTTCATTTTCTTAACACATTTTTTAATGCTTTTTCTTTGGTCATTGATGAGATTTCCTTGTACTGTGTGTTTTTCTGATTGGAAACATTGTGTTATTCGCGCCTTATGAAAAATCTTTTGTAATCGGTGATACACTGTCTTTGGTGATGCCAAGGAACGTATCTGTAACGGAGAGCGCTTTAAGTGAATAGTATTAAAAATAAAGTTATTAAGTTATAATGTAAATAGTGTCTATATCTACATCTACATCCATACTCCGCAAGCCACACGACGGTGTGTGGCAGAGGGTACCTTGAGCACCTCTACCGGTTCTCCCTTCTATTCCAGTCTCGTATTGTTCGTGGAAAGAAGGATTGTCGGTATGCCTCTGTGTGGGCTCTAATCTCTCTGATTTTATCCTCATGGTCTCTTCATGAGATATATGTAGGAGGGAGCAATATACAGCTTCACTACCTCGGTGAAGGTTATGTTCTCGAAACTCCAACAAAAGCCCGTACCGAGCTACTGAGCGTCTCTCTTGCAGAGTCTTCCACTGGAGTTTATCTGTCATCTCCGTAACGCTTTCGCGATTACTAAATGATCCTGTAACGAAGCGCGCTGCTCTCCATTGGATCTTCTCTATCTCTTCTATCAAGCCTATCTGGTACGGATCCCACACTGCTGAGCAGTATTCAAGCAGTGGGCGGACAAGTGTACTGTCCCCTACTTCCTTTGTTTTCGGACTGCATTTCCTTAGGATTCGTCCAATGAATCTCAGTCTGGCATCTGCTTTACCGGCGATTAATTTCATATGGTCATTCCATTTTAAATCACTCCTAATGCCTACTCCCAGATAATTTGTGGAATTATCTGCTTCCAGTTGCTGACCTGCTATATTGTAGCTAAATAATATGGGATCTTTCTTTCTATGTATTCGCAGCACATTACACTTGTCTACATTGAGGTTAAATTGCCATTCCCTGCACCATGCGTCAATTCGTTGTGCTAAAAAAGCGAATCACTCCTGGTGAATGAGCTGCATCTCTACAGCACAAGTTTTACCCATACCACGTGAAACAGTAGCAAGATTTCTGTCAGCTACGAGTCATTTTCTAACTCGTGGTAATATTTTTAAGATAAAGTTTGACACGTTTACCATCTCAGGCGGAAACGGGGGGGATGAAACCTCACCGACTTTGGGAGAAAGTCAGAAACTATATTCGTGTGTTCCACACACGACATGCGGAAGAAGACACAGACGGCCCTCACGCCGCACTTACCAGACGAAATTACTCCCACTGTCTCGAATCCACCCACAGATGTACGGCACGTCGCCAATGGCTTTTATCATTTTGAACAATTTTGATTCCAACTCAGTTATACTCAAACCAGAGTTGGCCGTCGAATATGGTAAAAGTCAGGAACATGCACGTGGAATTAATGAGAAACAAAAGCGGAAACGTGACTGTACAAAAGTAGCCGCACTACGGCTGGAGGGCCATTTGCACAAACATCGGCACCCCTCACCTACCAACGAGTGTGAAGACTACTCGGTAGAGGGCAGTAAACAGGAAAGTAGCAACCAAAGCGAAACTTGAGGCAGTGCACCTGGGTGGTCGGCAGCACGTGAGAATTACGACCTGATAGCAGGCGAGGTTCGTACGCGCTCAAGTGAAGGACATCTGGTGAGTTATCAGACAATTGTTAGCCACAATAACACGAACTCTACTCCCAGTACCTTGCTTCCAATTTTTTTTAATCGTAGCGACGTGCCGTGTGAATGAAGGAATGCTGTAAACTGGCTAAGAGGACAGACAACGTACCACCTGCCAGCAGAGGGAAACAAGACGGGCGGACGCTGGGTGGGTCGCCGCACGCACGCCGGGCACAAGCCGACCACGGGGCTGCGTGTCCGTCGCTGAGGCGGAAAACTGCGAGAGGAACTTCGCAACATGTTTCAGTACATATAGTTACGTGGTACAGTGTGCAAACTGAATAGAAAAAGACGTAAACGCAAGAACATCATATTGTATCGTCCTTAAGCTCTTTTGTGTTAAACGGTGTTTCTTACTGCCTTATTTATTTTTAAGGAAACAGAAATCTAATTTGAAATACATAGGTCAGAAGCACTCTATTTGGTGTTGAAGGAATCTCGGAGGAAAAGCTGGTCCTCACGACAGAACACGTGGTACTTTTCAGTACACTTTATTTCACTTCATTCTGTATGTTGAAACTCTTTTTAACCATAAGGGACTGCACTGATTTCTGCTGTTCTCCGTTACACTCGTCGTCACCCGCTGTATCAGGAATCGCAGCACGGAGCTTCCAGCGCGTGCAGTACTCAGGGGTGGCAGAAGACCAACTTCCCAAACGAGCCTCGGGAACTGAGGCATTGGCCGAGTTACAAGATGTTGAGAAATAAATCGGAAAGCAAACCATCGTGAACACGGAACCTGGAAGGCATCGCTCTCAGCTGAGTTAGTTTGTGTGCAAACATGGTCTTTCAGATGAAGTGCTAAAAATTAAAAAAAAATTAGAAATAAAAAAAATAAAAAAATTATACGCGAAAATAGCGCAGCGACTCTGTGACAGGTATGGGGGAGGCGTCGTGGCCAGACCTCGGAATGGTTAAAAAATTAAATGAAAGAAAAGGGGTTAAGGGCGCGAGTTTCTAGTCTGCATGTAGTGGATTCGAATACCGCAACTCGCATGAATTTTAATTCGTGGCAATAGTTGCTAGTTAAGAAAAAGTTGAAATGATTCTTGCTACATATGCTGAAGGTCTGGGTTCGTTTCTCACATCCAGCAATCATTTTTAACAAGCATAAGCAGCATCTCTCCCACCTCTGGTAGCCTGGAAGAGAGTCGCTACAGGTTGGGCCCTGACAGAGGCGGAAGTCACGCCGGGTCGAAACTCTGTCACCAGTCACCTTTCTTAAGCGATATTTTTTTAAATCATTGAGCCAATTGCTGTACAAGGCCGCAGCGCACTTGACTCTTACTGTATTCGAGCCTGAGACGTGGAAAATATTGACGATGGACTGGAATTCGAACTCAGATCTCCCTTTTCGTCACGTTTGATCACTTTCTGATGATGCATTTCCACTGCTTCATTGTCTCCACTTGTCTGCAAAGTCATAAAGACATTCACAAGAGACACATCCCTGGGTTCGAATCGTGGCATGTCACTTTAAGTTGCAGCATGAGCTCAGCAAAATACATGTGAGAAATTATTCCGATTTTACCGATTCTCTGGGCTTTGTTGACAATAATGGTAGTACTGGTTTCGAGTCCCAAGTCAGATGGGCAGCTTTTCGTCCTGTCATGTCAGTTTGAAACATGCCACTCCTAGCTACTGGTGAAAGAGAATATAGTACAGTCAACGTATCTTTGTATGTAGTCAACAAGGATGTGTCTAGGGTTCCATTCCTAGTCGGCAGAAAATTTTCATCATTGAATTTAAAATTATGACATGTCCACATTTCGCTGCTCAACGTCTACGCGTGACTAGAAGTCAGTGTGGATAGGTGTTGGTTTCGAATGCCCATAACACAAAACACTTTCGTCTCCTGGTTTCAGTTTGTCATCTCATTGCTGGTTAAAAATGACGGTTTCTAACGTTTGATTGCGCTTAGTTAAACATCCGATCAAGTGCTGCGTTCGAATATCCGGGAAACACAAAACTTTATGGCAGATCATTTCGAGTTTCAACTTGCACATTCTTTGTTACTTGTGACTGAAACCGTACTTGAGATATTCCTTCTTTACTTGTTAGATTGCATTCCCGGATAGTAGCGCAGTAAGAAAACTTTCGTCGTGTCATTTGAAGGAGGAAGCTGCTTTCTGAAGTTTCATTTATTGCAATAAATGAGTTTGGAAGCGTAATGGCTGTGTAATCTCGAATAACACGTTTTCTGGTATTTGCATTATCGAAGTGTCAGTTTGTCAGTTTGCATGTAAACTGATAATCACACAGAGCAGTTGCCTCTTGTGGCCTCATGCAGTGAACATTTTGTACAGGCAAAGACTGTACCGAAAACAGAGCAGAGGAACAATGTTATGAGGACTGATTACAAATCAGGCGAAACACAATTCAGATCGTTCCATAAAGTTTCTGGCGTGCAGCCGCATAAATTCAGCCTCTTCTCCTAATATTTCGGCCGAACACCGTCCCGCCATCCCCAGAGCGAGCCGAAGTGACTGACGCTGGCGCACTTGGTCCGTCCTTTTAAACCCGAGGACCGAACCACTGAATTTATGCGGCTGCACGCCAGAAACTTCATGGAACAGTCCTTACGCCGCAAAAACATCAAGATGGACGACAACTGAGGTCGTTCAGATGATTTTGAGCATGATAGCACATGTTAAATACATGTGCGTATGCTATAAGGCCGCAAAATGTCACACACACACACAGACACAGTTTTTTTATGGGGGTGGTGTTGGCGAGTTGGTGTTTATCTCTCACATGTTTTGAATAAATTGTTGTCTATGTGTCAGAAAGTTTGTGTTTGGTGAGGCTGAATGAAGAAAACTGCCGGTAACTGCAGTGAAATTTTTTTGCCTGCATAGCAGGAAAGTGTCTGTTTGAAAACCAGGAGATGGGATTCTTCTTGTGTGTGACGTCTGGCAGTGAAGCTGCAGACAGAGACCAGTATCAGCTGCAAGAAGCCTGGGGCAAAAGCCTACTTCAACTACATTTAGAAACCCACAAAGGAATTGCAGGTATTGTCTGCGAGTGTGCAATGATTTAAATCAATGTGGAATGTTGGAAATTTGTGCCGGACGGAGATTCGAACCCAAGTCTGCTGCCTGCCAGGACATATCGTCCGTAAAGACAGACATCCCGTGTTCGCAGTTAAGGCGAAAAAGGCCAGTGATCTCTTCAGTTCGAGTGCGCGCCAGTCTCGAACTCATACGGCAGTCTGCAAAATGTGTATCCCTCTCGCATTTTCGTCGGTTGTAGGTGACTATTTTTTTTAGTACTTACAAGGAACATTTGGGTTCATTACTATTTAAATACAAAGTGATCTCTAAGAGTGGCAAGTAAAGGAGTAAAAGAATGTTGTGCTGTAGATTATTTCGGTCTGTGTAGTCTACTACACGACATTGTTAGATCTCTTGCTAATTTACGTTACTGATTTGATTTCTGGCGTTTTCTCTGAAACTGCAATTAAAGTTTTATTTATTTGTGCTCATCCAAGATCATCCTGCAGACACTTATTCAAAGAGCTAGAGATCTTCACCGTAGCCTCACAATATATATGTTCACTTACGAAATTCGTTATTAACAATCCAAACGAATTCAAAAGTAATAGCAGTGTACATGGCTACAACACTAGGAGAAAGCATGATCTTCACTACTCAAAGTTAAATCTAACTTTGGCTCAGAAGGGAGTAAATTATGGTGCCACAAAAGTCTTTGGTCACTTACCTAACAGCATCAAAAGTCTGACAGATAGCCATATCACATTTAAAAGGAAATTAAAAGAATTTCTTAATGGCAACTCCTTCTACTCATTAGATGAATTTTTGGATATAGTAAGTGGATAATTTCCCCAACCCCCACAAAAAAAAAGAAATTAAAAATATTGAGTGTCATGTAATATTTTGTGTAATGTAATATCTTGTATAGACACCTTTTATTAACCTGACAAGTTCCACATCATTATGAAGTGTCGTATTCATGATATATGGAACAAGTACTAATCAAATCTAGTCTAATCTAATCTTATCTAAGAAAGCGATCAAACAGATGAGAGGGATGATAGCGCCCTCTGGTGCCGGTACTGTGTACTAGCTCAGTTGGGCTCTGGACCTCGTGGCGAACACACTGGACGACGGTAGTGCCTCAAATTGTTGAGATACAGACTGGTGCATGATTTCGACAGTTGCTGATTAGCAATCATGTTTGCAGACTCTTTTAGTGATTCACGTGTCTGTAGGCTGTGTGACGTGACCCTAAACATGTCAGAGGGTATGTTTTGTATCAGTGTAATAAATATACTCCATCCCTAAATAAATTGTTCCAAAATAAATAAAGTACACTCCTTCCTCTCTCCACCAGCCCAGTGCAAGCTGAGGCCTTCTTCCACGAATGCCTAGGAGAAGGTGGCGGTCGGATGACTTACGTTAGTCCAAGTGTCCTTTCTTTTGCGCAATTTTCTTAGGGTAGCAGAGGTAGCCCAATTGACCTATCTTCCCGCCAAAATTCAAACTTCCCACCAGCTCCTAGGATGAGGTGACAGGTTAGTGGAGGTAGCTCGAGTGACCTATCTTCCCGTGATTTTCTTAGCTTAGTAGATATAACCGTGGTGTGATGAATTATCCTGTTTTAATTTGAACTTCCCGCCATTTTGGTGAGGGAGGGAAGCGTGGCACTTTCCTGCCAAATTTCAAACCTCCCGCCAGGGGCGTGTGGCAAGGGGTGTGGCACTTGCGTCACCAGTGACGTCACGGACCTCATCTGGAGCCTACGTACTTTGGGGCGACGTCCTGGTCTGGGGTGACCTACTTTGGGGCGACACCGGCCTTGGGGTGAAGTCCCCCTTCGGGTGATGCCCCCCTTGTCGCCCTACTGGCAGGATGTTAGAAAAGGAAGTATCAGAAAAATCTGAGTCCGATCCAAGAATTTAAATTATTTTGTTATGCGAGTGCATTCTTGTGTTTAAAATGTTTATTGAAAGCCGTTTGTCACCAGTTTTCCGTTTTATTTATCAAGAAATGATGCCTGGTTTGCCTACTCCCTATCCTTCGATAATACTGTGAATTGCCCCCCCTCTCACACCCAATTCCACTAGTTTATATAGTGGTTACACCCTTCGATTTCACATTCATAGGGACAAACCGTAAGGTTATTCTCCAGAGCAGATTCTCAGAGCAAAAGAGTATTCACTGAGAAAGTGTGCAGTTTCATACGAATGAAAAATTGGAAGCTTATTCTCCGACGAGAGACTTTCCTCCCCACTGCCTCCCCACCTCCCTGAGAAGGTTCTCTGTGTGTGTCGTCCGCCGTGTGACGCACAGAACGCACGCGTAACGCCAGACTTCGTTCAGCTCGCTCAAACAGGCAAATCATTTAGTGTACAAACATGGAACTGGGATCAGTGTGTTCCGGAAGAGTTGCACTACGATCGATTTCACTTTTACGTGGGGCAACGAACTATTAAGACGATTAATGACAATTTAGAAAAATGCGTTTTCTGCGATCTTATCGAATTAACGATATGCGGGAACCTCTTCTGTTACTGAAGTTAGGTGAACACATTATGTGAATGAAATCTTAAAATTAAGCGATTTTTCATCTACTCCAAACCGGAACTGTGATAGAGCTTTCTAACACGAGATAATTTTGATTGAATACGACGCGGAATGATCTGCTCGCGTGTCAAGGACGCAAGCGATCGTCTGTGGGGTTCGTTACGAGAAACAGGTCGCTAGGTTTGTAATCAACCAGCTGATAATTCTTCTGATTCGCCTACATTTCTAACGTGACAAGATATTAGATTTACGCTGCGAGAAGACATGATCATGAATATCCGGAAATGTCAGCGGCACAGTTGTTCTGTGTATACCAAAGTCTTCTCATACATCAGTTTGAAAAAATGTTTTAATTTTCACTTCGTTTGGAAGGTCACCCCTCTCTTTTTTCATGATTTTCTCGAAGGAAATGCGCCAGGCAAGTGATGTTTTTTATTGGGAAACCTCTATAAGCTTCAATAGTTTTCCTCTCCTATATTTCTTCGGGTTACGTATACCTTCTTACCTTTCAGGCAATATAAACTCTGCCTTTACCGCCAAAAAGTCGGTAAAAATTAACCTCTACAGAACTTACTCAGTTCGATGTATGATACAGAGATCACTTCAAAAAACAGAGAATGTTCTCGACTTGTGATAGGCTCCTCTATTTTACTGATACGAAATGCTCTTTGTTTTGAGCGACCTCCCCCCCACACCTTTACTCAAGCTGAGGACGTTCTCGGACGGTGTGTGTTCTCCGACTCGCTTTATTTGTACGAACCTGGGAATGTTCTCCAAAATTTAGAATATAAAGTAGACTCTCCGTCGTATTCATACGACGGAAGGTCGCGATTTTGTAAGTTGCACCAAACCATGATGACGCACACTCATTGAGGTAATTCGGCTCAGAAAGTTTTCCTACTGGTTGGCAGCCAATACTGGACTTGCAACAGTCTGTTTCAGAAATTGTTACGTTATTCACTCTGAAGCTGCAAATCGAAATGTATAATTCTATCCCAAATACAGCAACACTACTTGTGACCAACGTATACGCCACAGGATGCAATGTACTTTTTTCCGAGGTTTATACCTTATACCTGTGAATTTCTGCGGGCTTTTGGCAGAATCGCGTGGCACCAAGACTTACTTAGGGTCTTTTCAATTAAAGGTGCCCAACACTGGATTGTCAATCAGCAAAAACGTCGTGTTACATAGTGCTTCCGTGTTTATTTCTGCTCCTTTTCTCTTTGACCTTCAATCCTTTCACTTTGAGTTGTCGAGATCAACTTCTCTTCCATTTCCCCCACCATCGGTGTCCCTGCAACAGTGCCACTCTCACTCCAGTCTCGCGACTGGACAATTGAAGTCGACGTCTGAGCGTTTCAAAGTTACTACGACCCCATATCGTGATTAAAGTAATTTAAAGAGAAAGCTTGTAATTCATTTGGAGTTGTGAATAATAACAAGTCCAACACCACATTGCATTCGAACACTGCAGATGGGGGGCGCCACGAACTTGTAAGTCATCTTCAGCCAGGTATCCGAATACTTTTCATCACATAGCGTATGTGAAGGCATCGTCAAGATCTAAAATGGATGTTCCAGCATCCAGAAAGTGCAGAATTGTCCAAGTCTACGACAGACAGGTAGCTAATACGTTTTCCAGTCATTAAACAATCGAACCACACAATGAACATCAGTACAGTAGTTACATGTGTAATGAATTTGATCTGAAAATATACTACGGAAGAAACTGGCTGACATGGCCAAAGATGAATAACATGTCTATGTTGGACAATCCATGTTCACAGGAAGATCATAGGTACATAAAATCAAACATCTTTGGAAGAACTATGTTATTTGTGAATACATTTATAAATAAATTCATCTCTGGAAGAACAGTGTTATCTGCGACCGCAAGGTGTAAACAGTATGTTTGCAGAACAAGAATATGACATCATCCGGAAAAGAATACTCACGTTGTATACATGTTTAAATGAGAAACACGTCGATATGTCATACATACCATGCTACAGAGAACTGCGAAAGTTTGCTATTAAAATATTTTGCGTTGTAACCAATATGTTGCAGACCACTAGAGTGTCACGCCTATGGCCTGAATGCCAAAGTTGATAGCGAAATGAATCAACATATTAGTAGCTCAAATTCGCGCAGTCTCTACTAATTCAGTTCTTGGGAGATGAGAACCCAAGATTATGGGACAGTACTGCACTGGTGTTAAGGATGCGAATTACATTGCACAAGGACGATAAAGACACCCCATTTAATGATAAATTAACAGAAAAAAATGAATAAATTCTAGTGTCCGATTTCACCCTCGGCTTTGACCACAGAGTGAGGATTCAGATGCACAGAATTTATTTTCTACTGTCGACATACATTGCCACCGCGGACATGTGATCTCGGGGTGGCATAGGTTTCTCCATAAAACGTCCTATAAATTTTGAATGCGGTCATATCGCTAGTACAGATAGGTTCCCTTCGTATGTGTCGTGTATTTGGGACAGGTGTTTTGTAGACACCTTACCAATTTGAATTTGATACCTATAATAAACTATTCTCACAGCTTTGATGCGCAAAATGAGCGGGCATCACGTCACAGCACCGTCACATCAGCGTGCATTCACACTGTCTCTCACGTCATGTAACGTCAGTTCACTTGGTCCGTGTCAGAGTGTAGTATTGCAACTGAGGAACTACGGTTATTAATGGCTAAACCAAACCTCACAACGTATGTTCTTGATCAGTTTTGTTTGGTGAAATACTGAGACGTGAAACAATACTTCAAAACATCGACATTTCTGTGCTATGGAAAAGAGGGCGTCTGTTCTGTTATTGTCATACCTGAATAATTTTTCGCTTCCAGATATCTCACATTCCTTGTGTTAAAACATCCAGTGGAAATAATTCTAAACCTTTACAATTTGCCACGAAAACAACATACAATAATACAATAAAGATTAAGAAGATACAAAAGCACAAGATCCACTACTATAACACGAGCGAGCGCCGCAAAAAACACTCCTGGAAATTGAAATAAGAACACCGTGAATTCATTGTCCCAGGAAGGGGAAACTTTATTGACACATTCCTGGGGTCAGATACATCACATGATCACACTGACAGAACCACAGGCACATAGACACAGGCAACAGAGCATGCACAATGTCGGCACTAGTACAGTGTATATCCACCTTTCGCAGCAATGCAGGCTGCTATTCTCCCATGGAGACGATCGTAGAGATGCTGGATGTAGTCCTGTGGAACGGCTTGCCATGCCATTTCCACCTGGCGCCTCAGTTGGACCAGCGTTCGTGCTGGACGTGCAGACCGCGTGAGACGACGCTTCATCCAGTCCCAAACATGCTCAATGGGGGACAGATCCGGAGATCTTGCTGGCCAGGGTAGTTGACTTACACCTTCTAGAGCACGTTGGGTGGCACGGGATACATGCGGACGTGCGTTGTCCTGTTGGAACAGCAAGTTCCCTTGCCGGTCTAGGAATGGTAGAACGATGGGTTCGATGACGGTTTGGATGTACCGTGCACTATTCAGTGTCCCCTCGACGATCACCAGTGGTGTACGGCCAGTGTAGGAGATCGCTCCCCACACCATGATGCTGGGTGTTGGCCCTGTGTGCCTCGGTCGTATGCAGTCCTGATTGTGGCGCTCACCTGCACAGCGCCAAACACGCATACGACCATCATTGGCACCAAGGCAGAAGCGACTCTCATCGCTGAAGACGACACGTCTCCATTCGTCCCTCCATTCACGCCTGTCGCGACACCACTGGAGGCGGGCTGCACGATGTTGGGGCGTGAGCGGAAGACGGCCTAACGGTGTGCGGGACCGTAGCCCAGCTTCATGGAGACGGTTGCGAATGGTCCTCGCCGATACCCCAGGAGCAACAGTGTCCCTAATTTGCTGGGAAGTGGCGGTGCGGTCCCCTACGGCACTGCGTAGGATCCTACGGTCTTGGCGTGCATCCGTGCGTCGCTGCGGTCCGGTCCCAGGTCGACGGGCACGTGCACCTTCCGCCGACCACTGGCGACAACATCGATGTACTGTGGAGACCTCACGCCCCACGTGTTGAGCAATTCGGCGGTACGTCCACCCGGCCTCCCGCATGCCCACTATACGCCCTCGCTCAAAGTCCGTCAACTGCACATACGGTTCACGTCCACGCTGTCGCGGCATGCTACCAGTGTTAAAGACTGCGATGGAGCTCCGTATGCCACGGCAAACTGGCTGACACTGACGGCGGCGGTGCACAAATGCTGCGCAGCTAGCGCCATTCGACGGCCAACACCGCGATTCCTGGTGTGTCCGCTGTGCCGTGCGTGTGATCATTGCTTCTAAGCCCTCTCGCAGTGTCCGGAGCAAGTATGGTGGGTCTGACACACCGGTGTCAATGTGTTCTTTTTTCCATTTCCAGGAGTGTAGGTTAACTTACGATGATAGCAGACGATGATACCGTCGACACTTCCTTGCCGGGAAAACTTGGCCTGCCGTGACGTGACGTGACGTGACGGTCTGTTGATGACTTGTCTGAATGCCGCCATTTCAAATAGATTGTGGAATGTTATGACTTGACACTACGGGACATGACGGCCAAGGTGAACTGGTCTTAAAAAGAGTCATCCTGAGATCATGTGCCAATTTCAGCTTAATGTTGACAACATGCGCAGCACGAAATGCACACTCCAGAGATTTTTCTACTCTGTGGCTTTGACCGACGTCATATCTGAGTTACAGACGCTACTAAGAGGCGACATATGAAGGCAATGAGATTTATTCCTAAAACAAAGAATGTATTTCAGAAAAGAAAGATAATACACATACATACAATAACATCCCATTGCAGCTCATGCGATTAATTACATTGTCACAAGTTACATCGGAAAGAAATTGGGGTAACAAAAAAGAAAGTAACAACATAAAAAACATACACACATTAAATAAATTATTATCCCAGTTTACACGAGCAAGTGAAAGAGCCATAGCTGGTCTTCAAAGTCCACTACAATATCACTCGTAGTAAACTCGTAATCTACATCTACATGCCGGCCGCTGTGGCCGAGTGGTTGTAGGCGCTTCAGTCCGGAGCCGCGCTGCTTCTACAGTCGTAGGTTTGAATCCTGCCTCGGGCATGCGTGTGTGTGATGTCCTTAGGTTAGTTAGGTTTAAATAGTTCTAAGTCTAGGGGACTGATGACCTCAGATGTCAAGTCCCATAGTTCTTGGAGCCCTCTACATCTACATGGGCACTTACAAATCACACTTACGTGCTTGGCGAAGGGTTCATCTACCCACCTTCACAATAATCCTCGATTATTACAATCACGAACAGGGCGCGAAAAAACGAATAGCTATATTTTTCCGAGCGAGTTCTGATTTCCTTATTTTATGATGATGATCGTTTCTCCCTATGGAGGTCGGTGTAAAAAAAATATTTTCGCATTTGGAGGAAAAACTTGGTGATCGAAATTTCGTGAGAAGTTTCTAGAACAACGGAAAACGCCTTATTTTTAATTATGTCGTCCCGAAATTCTGCATCACGTCTGTGTCACTCGCTCCCCTATTGCTTGATAGTACAAAATGTGCTGCTCTTCTTTGAACATTCCCGATGTACGAGGTGCATTCAAGTTCTAAGGCCTCTGATTTTTTTTCTAATTAACTACTCACCCGAAATCGATGAAACTGGCGTTACTTCTCGACGTAATCGCCCTGCAGACGTACACATCTTTCACAACCCTGACGCCACGATTCCATGGCAGCGGCGAAGGCTTCTTTAGGAGTCTGGTTTGACCACTGGAAAATCGCTGAGGCAATAGCAGCACGGCTGGTGAATGTGCGGCCACGGAGAGTGCCTTTCATTGTTGGAAAAAGCCAAAAGTCACTAGGAGCCAGGTCAGGTGAGTAGAGAGCATGAGGAATCACTTCAAAGTTGTTATCACGAAGAAACTGTTGCGTAACGTTAGCTCGATGTGCGGGTGCGTTGTCTCGGTGAAACAGCACACGTGCAGCCCTTCCCGGACGTTTTTGTTGCAGTGCAAGAAGGAATTTGTTCTTCAAAACATTATCGTAGGATGCACCTGTTACTGTAGTGCCCTTTGGAACGCAATGAGTAAGGATTACGCCATCGCTGTCCCATAACATGGACACCATCATTTTTTCACCACTGGCGGTTACCCGAGATTTTTTTGGTGGCGGTGAATCTGTGTGCTTCCATTGAGCTGACTGGCGCTTTGTTTCTGGATTGAAAAATGGCATCCACGTCTCATCCATTGTCACAACCGACGAAAAGAAAGTCCCATTCATGCTGTCGTTGTGCGTCAACATTGCTTGGCAACATGCCACACGGGCAGCCATGTGGTCGTCCGTCAGCATTCGTGGCACCCACCTGGATGACACTTTTCGCATTTTCAGGTCGTCATGCAGGATTGTGTGCACAGAACCCACAGAAATGCCAACTCTGGAGGCGATCTGTTCAACAGTCATTAGGCGATCCCCCAAAACAATTCTCTCCACTTTCTCGATCATGTCGTCAGACCAGCTTGTGCGAGCCCGAGGTTGTTTCGGTTTGTTGTCACACGATGTTCTGCCTTCATTAAACTGTCACACCCACGAACGCACTTTCGACACCTCCATAATTCCGTCACCACGTGTCTCCTTCAACTGTCGATGAATTTCAATTGGTTTCACACCACGCAAATTCAGAAAACGAATGATTGCACGCTGTTCAGGTAAGGAAAACGTCACCATTTTAAGTATTTAAAACAGTTCTCATTCTCGCCGCTGGCGGTATAATTCCATCTGCCTTACGGTGCTGCCATCTCTGGGACGTATTGACATTGAATGCGGCCTCATTTTAAAACAATGCGCATGTTTCTATCTATTTCCAGTCTGGAGAAAAAAAAATCGGAGGCCTTAGAACTTGAATGCACCTCGTAGTCCGTTAATTATGTCTGGTAAGGATCCCACCCCACACAGCAGGGCTCCAAAAGCAGACAGACAAGCGTAGTGTAGGCAGTCTCTGTAGTAGATCTGTTGCATCTTCAGCCAATAAAACGCAATCTTTCGTTCGCTTTCCTCCACAACATTTCCTATGTGTTCCCTCCATTTTATGTTGCTCGCAATTGTGATTCCTAGGTCTATGTATATCTGGATCCCGCTCCAGCTACTGCCAGTTCTTGGCGCTAACGAGTCCTCTCCACTTGCCTCGGTCCTCCCACCACTTTTCTTCCTCCACATGCTGCCAGGTCACACCTCTCCTTTCCACAGATATTCTCACTCCCGTTTTCCACCGTGTTCTTGGGCGCCCTCTAGGTCTTTTTCCATCCATCTTTAGTTCTTCCATAATTTTGGGGAGTCTCTGCCCACACATCCTCTTAACATGCTCGTAGCATCTTAATCTCTTTTTTTCAGTTTCTTCTCTCATACATTCTTGTTTAAGGTCCTTTCTGATATCTACGTTCCTTCTTTGCCCATTCTTGTTTTTCCCATAACTGCTCTGAGAAATTTCATTTCCCCTGCTTGCAGTCTGCTCCAGACCCTTCCTGTCATTGCCCATGTTACTCCTCCATAGGTAACAATAGGGAAGTAATAACTCTTATACATAAGGAGTTTTGCTTTTTCTGAAACTTCCTTATTCCAAATCAGGTGTTTTATTGTTTGGTAAAAATTGCCTCCCTTCTGTAACCTCCCATTAATTTCGTTGGTTAATCTTCCATCACTAGATATTTCACTCCCTAAATAAGTGAAACTGTCTACCATTTTGAGGGGTTCTCCATTCAAAGTAATACATCTGTTGATCCCTCGGTCTCTTCCAAATACCTTTACTTCACTCTTATCTTTATTTATTTTTAATCCATACCTTTTCATTATTTCCTTCCACACATCGAGTTGTAACTGTACATGTACCTCTTTATCACCCCATATTACCATATCATCTGCAAAAATAATCTTTTTGTCTTTTTCTTTTACTATATCTTTAACTGCCCTATTCATTTCCTCCATCACAACATTAAAAAGTGCAGGAGATAGAATACTTCCTTATTTAAGTCCTTGTCTTATTTCGAAGTATTCAGAGTTCCCCAATGATGTTCTAATTCTACAATAGTGTCCTTTGTACATTGTCTTCATTACATTAATTTATCCATCTTCTACATCTGTTTTCTTCATTTCTTCCCAGAGTCTTTCCCTGTTAAGTGAGTCATATGCCTTTTCTATGTCGATAAAAACCATTATCACCCTTTTGTTATATTCCCAACTTTTTTCCATCAGTTGGCGGATAGAAAATATGAGGTCAGTTGTGCTTCTTCCTTTCCTAAACTCATGCTGTTCTTCACTCAGCTCCTTTTCTATCTTTTCATTTATTCGATTTAGTAAAATTCTTTCAAAAATCTTGACTGTATGATTCATAAGGGCTATTCCTCTGCAGTTTTTAGAAAGCCTTTATTGCCATTTTTGAATATGGGAACACTTGTAACCTCCCCACAACAATTTCTAAAAATAAATATATTTATTAGTAATGGAGCCACAGCTAAGTGTGACCTTCCCACAGAAATTTTAAAAACAATATTTATTAGAAATGGTGCCACAGCTAAGTATAAACTCCCCACAAGAATATTAATGGCAAAGACAATTAAATGAAAGCTCGCTATCTGACTCAAGTACAAGTTCCCATTAAATAATGAACGCTAATCCCATGATAATGAAACTGTAATGATAACCTAAACTCAATTCAACCGAAAAGTCGGTGTTTGCCCTGTGCGAAACGAGAATAAATTTCTTACCTTAGTGAAACTGCATGTCAAAATTCTGCTCTTATTGTTCTCTGCCGCTTGCATGAAAAGCATTGGAAGTACCTTTTAAAAAATCTTTGTTAAAAGGAAATGGAAGGAAATTTGAATGATTGTCTCTAAAATTGCTTTTAAATCAAAATTATTATTGGGGGCGATTTTTGAAAGTTAAATTACAATGAGTGTTCGTTACATTATCTGATGAGCGCAAAGCTGCATGATTATTTATTTAAATAAATTATACCTCGTCCTGAATCTCGACCATTGCGATGCCGACGCCCGCCGACTGCTCTCCGCTACTGCTAGCAACCGACTCCAAGCACTACTGCGGACTGACTACTGCAGACAGACTGACTGCTCGCTACTGCGAGTCGAGCGCAACTGCTCTGGTCAGAGATTCTACAATGTCTCAGCATCGCTGCCGCACAACATACGTGTTTCATAACCCTCCACTGGGGGGGCAAAAATTTGGCAGCGATGGTGAGTCATTTGGACTTGCCATCGTAACAAATTTTTCTTTTAATTAATTAACATTTACAAAATATTTAGATGTATCACATGAATTAAATGTTGTGCGCATGCACCAATTACAAAACATTACAGACAAGACAAAATATAAGTACAATGAGTAGAGAGCGTATGTATATACAAGTTATTTGACAAATAACAAAGTGTACACGCACTGTAAGATTCTGTAGCAGTTTCATAACAGGCAAAAAAAAATCATGTTGACAAGTGTCATGAGTGCACATGCACTGCAGTGGAGAACATATCAGTAAAAGACGAAATGTATATACAAGAGTAACAAATGACATAAATCATAAAAGGTATACAGAATGAACACAAATCATATCGAAAATTGAAAAGAGTGCACAGGCACTGTAGTTCAGTTGAAAACATATTCACATAAGTGCACATGCACTGAAAACTTTTGAACATTTTTATAACAAATAAACGCAAGAGTAGAAAAAATCATCAAATCGCAAAAAGTATATACAATATAGATGACAAGAGTGCACACATACTGCACTTCAAAACAAATCGAAAATGTCTTTAGTATTTTGACAACAAATGGCAAAAATCATGTCGACAAGTGACACAAGTGTACTCGCACTAGAGTTCAACAAATCGAGAAAAAAATGTATAGGCCATGAACATAAATGGTGTTAGTAAAAAAATGATTTTCACTATTAGGATAGGAAAGGAAAGGATTGCATCATGGTTGTAGCACTTTAGTTTGCACATAGCTGCACTGAAAGTCCATATCTTTCCACAGAATCACAACTAAGTGATACAATCTGCAGTTCCGTTCCCAGAAGTATTTATCAGCGTATCAAGACAGTGAAACGTCGTAGTAGTATTCCATACTATCATTTGGCAGTATACCAGGTACACCAAACAGTGGGACCAGAATAACGTCTTCATCGCTTACGGTGGTGGACAGCATGTCGTGTCAACACCACGCTCTTAAGAGGCGGCACACAGTGCTCCATAACAAAGTCTTGATTAGTGATTACATAAGTAGTTTCTTCGCCTACAGTGGTGGACAGCATGTCGTGTCAACACCACGCTTTTAAGAGGCGGCACACCAACGTAGAATTAGTGCAAAAACCAAATATAGTGCTCCATGATAATGAGGATGGACAAGACAAATGGATGTTACAATAATTTCAGGTAGTTAGGTCAGAAGGTGAAGGACATTAACTAACACACAAGTCTTGATTAGTGATTACATAAGTAGTTTGCGGTATCCATACTCTAGTCATTGAACATTTCTGTACCATGAATGTAGTATTACAGAAAAATGTTCATTAATTAATTTAAAGACAAGAGTGGTAATCAATCGCCATCAAGTATTGAGTATTACAAAACATTTTTCCTCATTCAAATGACATATTTACAAGTAACTATTAACACTCAGTGGCCTAGCAACTTTCGATTAGTACAAAATATTTATCATCATTCAGTATTAATATGGGAAGTCATCATTGAAAACACTAACAAAACGTTAAGTTACATTAATTATTGGCACTCAGTGGCCAGCAAGTATTGAATAGTATAAAACATTATTCATCATTCAGTATTCTTCATATCATTAAGAAATCATTATTAGAAAAATCAGTTAATTACAGTCATAGCATTAATAAGCATGGGCATTATAAGTTACATTAATTATGGGCACTCAGTGGCCAGCAAGTATTGAATAGTATAAAACATTATTCATCATTCAGTATTCTTCATATCATTAAGAAATCATTATTAGAAAAATCAGTTAACTACAGTCATAGCATTAATAAGCATGGGCATTATAAGTTACATTAATTATGGGCACTCAGTGGCCAGCAAGTATTGAATAGTACAAAACATTAGTAGCATTAATAAGCATGGGCATAATAAGTACTCTCATTACAATAGATAGTGGCAATTATGTTTAGGTATCATTAAGAAGTCATTATTCAAGTGACATACAATTCAGAGCTGATCAGTGTTATTCAGAATTATCATAAACTAGTGACATTATCTGGGACTGTTAATACATTTTGTTTTTTTCTGCTAGCAATGCATTGCTTTGGGTAATTATAAGGGAAAGCAAGAAGAAATAAGAGAAAAAATTGCTTCTAGGTTGTTCCTATAAATGAAAAGATTGTGTAACGTCATTCGTCATGAGTCAGCTGTAGCAAGGTTATCACATTTATAAATGATAGACACAAGTGGGTAAGAAAAATGCAAGTACTAGAACAGGTATAATAAGTAACAAGTTTAGTAAGTATCATAAAAAGCTTCTCCTGAAAGAAAAATACAAAATGGATTATTGAGCTGAAAGAAGAAACGCAGACTATGCTGAAAAGTAGTGAACTTCGAATTAACAGGTAGTGAAATGTGTATAAAAAATGTGTTCCATAGCTGTCCTTTCCAAAACCTTCAGTCATCCTACTACGCAATATAACACCTGCTGTCAAAGTAAACTGCAACAAATACTTAAATAACTACATAGCATAAATACATAACTTCAACATTATCCTCATCTGTAAAGAAAAACTTCATTATTCATATCATCATAACTCCATCATTATCATCACCTGTAAACAAAAACTTCATTATTCATAGTACCATATTCTTCATCATTGTTCATTATCAGCATTCATTATCATCTGCAAAAATCATTTCATTATTCATCACACAACTATTCCTAATCCCTAGCATATTTCATCACTTAAAACTAAAATGTGTAGTTCTGTCTGACAGCTTGCATCAATCGCTTTGTATTCTGAAAGAAAAAATTAGTTAAGACTGCTATTCTGCGATGTGTATAATATATTCTGGTTAATGCTTGTTAATTCTGATCCATTTACTCGTCCTCATTAGCTTATTGCATCTTCTTTCGTTTATTCCATAGGTGAAATTCCCACTTCTGTTTAATTCATTTCCTGTACGCATCATTTATTTCTGAAATTGATGAACAAAGATTAATGTCTTGCATTTAAATCATATACCCATTAAATAGTGACTGGTTAATGGTGACTCAATTAAGCATACAACATAACATGACAGAAAACGTAATATGTCAAAAGCATAGACAGTGTTTAAAGGCAAAAAGTGTACAGAGAATATCATAATGCAGCAGTAAAAAAGGAAAATGTAAAACAGTCACGATGTTGAGATATCACAAGGCAAAATGTCAAAGTCAAATGGTGTGTGTTATACCTTAACTAGTCCACAGTGCATACAAACAAAACATGAAAACAATCGTACATACATAAGAAAGACAAAATGTGACATTCGTTGTGTTCAGCTTATATGTAGTGTAGTTAATAGATGCGATAATTAAAGACTTCAATGGAGAGAGAATTTGATAAAATTAATGCGTCATTATAGAGAGAATTGCATAATTATTCATAAAATGCATAAGTTCATCTGAAAAAATGCACGGTCTAGTGTGTAACGACAAGAAGAGCGACCTGCTAACCTTACCTTGCCGGGCACTTGCCAAGAAAAAATACGATAATCATCAGTAATTAGTCATGTGAATATAATTGCATAAGTGGTCACAAAATGTGTAAGTTCATCTGGAAAATATGCACGGTCTAGTGTGTAACGACAAGAAGAGCGACCTGCTAACCTTACCTTGCCGGGCACTTGCCAAGAAAAAATACGATAATCATCAGTAATTAGTAATGTCAATATAATTGCATAAGTGGTCATAAAATGTGTAAACGGCCTCATAGCATGTTACATCGTAAAGTGGTTTCATTCGATAAAGGGTTTAATGTTTGACACATGATGGTTGCCTTTCGATTTTCTGGTTCTCAGAGTTTCGACGTGTACAACATTGGGGTGAGGAATGCTGCGAATCCGATATGGACCTGCGTATAGAAGTTCAAATTTACTGCACTTACCTTTTAATTTGCTGGATAAATAGTGTGTACGTACTAATATCTTCTGTCCAACGTGAAAGTCTCGGTGTCTACAAACCTGTTTTTGCTGTCTTCTCCGGCGCTCTGCGGCACGTTTGATGTTGTTCAGCGCAATGTCAATTATTTCGTGGTGTCGTAATCGACGAGATGTAGGAAAATTTACTAACTCTTTGATTTTGTTGGGTGGTTCAACGTTTTTCAGTATAACAGACGGAGATAGCATAGTGGATTCATTTGGAATGGAATTAATTACATCTTGAAATGAGTGTACGTGTGTGTCCCAATTAACATGTCTTTTGTGGCAGTATATTCTACACAGTTTACCAATTTCTTTCATTAGTCGTTCACAAGGGTTCGAAGAAGCGTGGTACTTAGATATATAGATCGGAGAAATGTTTCTAGCTCGTAACATGCGTGTCCATATAGCAGAACGAAATTGTGATCCATTGTCAGAAATTACTTTCTTCACATGCCCTATATGAAATAAGAAATGCTTTACAAATGCTTTCGAAACAGTTTTAGCAGTAGCTTTGCGTAACGGAGTGAAGGTAACAAATTTTGAAGTGAGTTCAACAGCGACAAAGATGTAGCAAAAACCTCTATTAGTTCTCGGAATTGGACCAAAAATGTCTACTGCGGCCATATGTCTTAATTTAACAGGTACAATGGGATATAATGGAGGAATGTGTGAAGTGGTGTCAGACTTAGCTTTCTGGCAAATTTTACATGACGCTAAAACTCGTCGTATACGTTTTTCCATGCTGGCAAAATAACAGTTCTGTCTCAGTATCAGAAAACATTTTCTTGCTCCATAATGTGCGTAGCTTAAATGAGTGTACCAGATTAATTTGTTAACCAGTTCGTCAGGAATGCATAATAACCAATTGTTACTGTCTGGATGAGAGCGGCGAAACAGAATGTCATTGCGTACAGTGTAGTGGTTCCTAATCGTAACATTATTCTTATCTTGCCAAAGGTGCTTAATTTCTTTCCATACATTGTCTTTACTTTGCTCTTTTGCTATGTCCTGTAATGACGACGAAATAAAATTTTCAAATGCAACTTGCTGAATGTACATGATACTGAAATTTGCTTTGCAGAAGTTGGTTGCTACGTCTTGCTGATTGTTGCTGAGAGAACGCGAAAGTGCGTCCGCTATAACATTTTGTGTGCCGGGAATGTGAACTATCGTAAAATTAAATTCCTGTAAATACAGTTTCCATCTGCTTAATCTATCATGAGTAAATTTAGCCGAAAGTAAGAATTGTATAGCTCTGTGATCCGTGTAAACAGTCGTATGTCTGCCATAAAGAAAGTGTCTAAATCTCGTAAAAGCCCATACAACACACAACGTTTCCAATTCTGTGACGGAATAATTTCGTTCAGCAGGTGACAGAATGCGGCTTGCAAATGCGATGTTTTTAATTACTGTAGAACCATCTTCTTCAATTTCCTGAAAAATATGTACCCCTAAAGCTGTGTTGGAACTGTCGGTGGCAATGGAAAAATTTCTAGTAAGATCGGGGTGCGATAAAAGTGGAGCATTCAACAAAGCATGTTTCAGGTTCATAAATTCAGAGTGTGCTTGCTTATCCCATGACCAAATAGTATTTTTACCTGTTAATTGGCATAATCTAGGCGTGTCTAAAGCAGAGTGATGAATAAATTTACGAAAAAAGTTAATTAAACCCAAAAAGCTGCGTAATTGTTTCTTCGTTGTAGGAACAGTAATGTCACGTAGAGCTTGAAGTTTTTCCGGATCAGGCGCAATACCTTCTGCTGAAATTACGTGTCCAAGAAATTTTATAGAAGTTTTACCAAAATGCGATTTACTGAGGTTAACTGTGAGTCCTTGTGCATGGAAAGTTTGCAATAGTCGTTCTAAAATCAGATTATGTTCAGACCAGTTAGCTTCTGCAATAAGAATGTCGTCTACGTACGTCGTAATTCTGTCTTTAAGTTCTGTCGGAAGTATTGTGTTCAAACCGCGAATAAAAGCAGCAGAAGAAATAGTTAAGCCGAACGGTAATTTACAAAATTGATAACAGTCGCCGAAACAGAGAAAAGCTGTATATTTTCTGCAATTTGGATGAAGTTGTATTTGCCAAAATCCCGATTTCAAATCTAATGTGGAATAAATAGCAGTACCATGAAATTTTTGTAGAAGTTCCTCTAATGTCTGTGGTCGATCTGTTTCATTAATAATAATGTCATTAATGTGACGTGAATCAAGTACAAGGCGAAGTGAGCCATCTTTTTTCTTAACAATATGCAGCGGGTTTATGTACGGACTAACTGCCGGTTCAATAATTCCTTGGTCGAGCATATCCTGCAACTCTTTTTTAACTTGTTCTCTATGAATATACGGAATAGGATAATGCTTAGCTTTAAATGTGTCGTGCTGTTTGACTTGAAATTCATACATAAAACCGGACATAGTACCAGGAATGTTATCGAAAACTGGAGCTTGCTGTAAAAGAATTTTGTGTAATTGCTTTCGTTCGTCGTCTGTATTTGCACTGCTTTGTTCAACTTTATCGGAAATCATCTGCATTACGTCGTAGTCAGTTTCGTCTGGAGTATTATAGTTATGTACGTACGTGTCTGTGAACAATGCGGAATTACAGTCTATGTTACGTGTTGCGGAAATGACCTCTGTGCGGTTAATTGTTTGTTCTTCTGCAGATAGGGAATGCTGAAATTCTAAAGCCAATTGCACATTTTCGTCCTTCAACATTAAATAGGAATTTTGAAAATCAACCACTGCGTCGTGTTGTACCAGAAAGTTAGTACCTAAAATTACGTCTGTTGTCAACAAGGGAACAATCCAAAAATTTGAGTGAAAAGTATGACCTCCAATACAAAATGATAAATGCGTCTGTAATTTCACATCCACTCCTTTACTCGATACTGCTCCTTTCACTTTCGTTTTGCCTAAAGGAAATGTGGGATAGGTGTTCTCTTTGTTACACTCGTTAAAAGTTTCTTCATTAATAACCGACATAGGTGAGCCAGAATCAATTACTGCTGAAAATTTCGATGAACCAATTTTAATTTCGATGACAGGATGTGAAATGGTTTTCTGAACAACTGGTCTTTCCTGTAAAAGAGTGTCTCGGATGTCGTCGAAAGTAATAACATTTTCGTGAACAACATTTTGCTTGTCTAAAGAAGAGCTTGTATTATTGGAAGATGCGTCCTGTACAGTATCTAGTCAGATTCTATCTGACGTGTTACTATTATCAGGAGGATTCCGTGGCATTTCTACTATTTGAACTGTCCTATTACTTCTTCCAGACGTATTACGCTCTGGATGATACCTACTGTCGGGTTCATTCATGAGAATAGGTTCTTGTGGATAATTTTGCTGTTGGTATGACCGACTGTTGTTAGATGTACGCTGAAAACTATCGTCATTATTTTTACGTCTATCGTAATAGTCATTCCTATACGGTGCATTGCGATTGGAATTGAAAAACTGTCTTCTCTGTACGTAGTTATTTCCTTGCTGCCGTGCGTTACTATTTGTTGTACCAGGGACTATACATGTACGCGGCGAAACATTAAAGCCTGGTTGACCTTGTGCATTCCATTGTTGGTTAGGCATGTTAACCGGTTGACTTTCATGCTGTTGTGGTGGAAAACGTCTATTGTTACTAAAAGGTGGTTCCTGTTGCTGAAAATTTTGATTATATTGATAATGAGAATTTTGCCCGTTATTAAAGTTCGGTCGGTTGTCATTCCTAAAGCGTCTGTTACTTTTCCTATTGAAATTACGCGTCTGATCATAATTGCTGTATGTTTGTTGACCTTGGTTATTATACGAAAAATTTTTGTTTACGAAAGAATAATCAGATTGCTGCACTTCTAAAAGCTGCAGCAGATCTCTGAATGCAGAAATGTTTTCTTTTTGCTGACCCGTTAGAAGTGACACTCTTAATGACCTTGGTAGTTTAGAAATGCATAATTGTATCAGTGCAGATTCACTGTATGGTTCACTTAGGTACTGATTTTGCTGCACCATGTGCTCAAAAAATTGCGTCACACTGGGAAAATTTGTGTTTTCATAATTTGGCAAACTAATTAGCTGATCTTTAATTCCGCGCTGTGTCGTCTTCGACCAGTACGCTGACAGAAAAGCATTCTGAAATTCCTCTACTGAATAACATTGTCTCGCGATCGGTCTCATACGAGTTGCCGGTTCGCCTTCCAAAAAGCTACAAATAAATTCCAGTTTGTGCGTTACAGGCCAAGTCGGTGGAAAAGCAAAGCTAAATTGTTGGATCCAATCTAGCGGGTGAATCTGTGTTCTGTCGTTTTTAAACACTTTAAATTTTCTTACTGAAAGAAAATGTTTGTAATCGAAATTATCATCTCTGTATGATGGAACAGGATCAGGATTGTAAGAGAATCTGTTGAACTGTGGTTGTTCGGAATCCAAGTCCCGTACTCTCTGTAGATTACCCAAATGATACGCGTTGCGCGAGTCTGACAAATGTTCGCAAGGTGGCGTCTGTTGTGATGTGTTATTAACTGAAATATTTTTCATCTCTGTTACTTCTTGCTGTAAGCTAGACAATTTTCTACGTAAAGTGTTATTAGATGAATCAATCTCATTAATTGTCTGCTGTAAATTTTGAAATTCAGGTGTTTGGTTGAATGAAACCGGTGAAGTATCGTCTGATTTATTGTCATTAGTGCTTTCGATGACATCAATACGACTGGCCAATTCATCACATTTTTCAGTCAGTATTTTTACCTGATCATCGGTTTTAGTGTCAGTGGCATTAATCTGGTTTTGCAATCTACGTGTAGTTTCGTTCAGTTTTTTAACATCAGCTTTCACAACATCGGAATCCTGTGTTAGTTCTAATTGTTCGAGTCTATCGGTCACTGTTTGAAAATCTGTTATGTATGTGTCTGTTTTCGATTTCAGATCAGAAATTTCGTCACGTAATTCTGTGTTTGACTGTTCGATGGTATTAATTTTGTCCGAAACTGTGGCAATATTATTGTCTACATACGTTTTTGCCTTCGCAAACATTTTACGTTTGTCTTCTTGTCTCTGTGCAGTGATTGTTTCCATTACCTGGCGTTTTACTTTATTTTGATCATCAATAAATTTGCGGAAACGCGTATCACTGTTCTGTATGTGAAGACTAAGACGTTCGTTAATTTGTGTATTCTGTTGTTCGAATTTTGCGTCAATCTTTTCATCCATTGTGCGCGAAAGTTCTACCGTCATTGCTTTAAACTCGTCGCGTAATTGTGTAGCTTTTTCAGAGCATTGTTTAGCGACTGTACTGATTTCCGCTCTAAGTGTTTCTGTTGTGGCTGTTTGCATTTCCCTTAATTCTTGAGCAACAGATCTAATTTCTTCGCTATTTTTTTTTGAACACGCCTCAATTTCCTCGCGTAACTGTTCCTTAGTGTCATGGCACTGCTCGGCAACGGCTCTAATTTGTTCACTAAGCTGTCTGGAATCTTCTCTCTGTTGCCTGGCCTGTTCACTCTGTTGTTTGGAATTGTTATCAAATCTTTCATTAAACTGCTTAGTCATTTGTAGCAACAATGCCATGATTGGATTCGACTCAAAGTCAGCATTTCTATTCTCTGTGCTGTTCAATGGTGGATCTGGAATTGTCTCGCTTTCTGTAACCATTTGGTTATTTCGAGATTTACAAAAAGCTTTGTCAGTCGAACGTACACTGTCGGTCACTATTTCGGAATTAAATAAATCCGGCGTACTTCCAGTACACCGATCATTTTCATTCGAAAAATATGTCTGTACGTTACTTGAATTTTCCAAACCGGGTGTATTAAACTGGGCAGCGCTCATTACAATAGAGCCCCCCGCGTCATCAATTGTCGTCAAATTAACAGTGGAGACAATTGAGTTCGCTTGTTCATCATTAAGGCAAAAGTCATCATTAGTAGTTGGAACGCATTGATTGTCAGTGAACGCAGGATTGTCATCATTACACTGCGTGTCACTAGTACTATCGGTCACGTTGTTTAAGTCGGTAAATTCGTTCACTACACCTCGCGATACACTATTCACAGTCTTTCGCGGCATTTTCACAATAGTCACAATTAATCACAAAACAAATAAGCACAATGCAAAATCAACACACAAATACAACAGAGCAACGAATTGCCGTTGACCTGTAGAAAGAAAGTCACAAGATTAGTAAAAGCGTTGCGCCAAATCCTAATTATATCTAAGAAATAAGAGCAGATATCTGACTGTTTTTCAAAAGATTCTCACGAAATACGATCCTGGACTGGGTGTCGCCAAGTGTAACCTCCCCACAACAATTTCTAAAAATAAATATATTTATTAGTAATGGAGCCACAGCTAAGTGTGACCTTCCCACAGAAATTTTAAAAACAATATTTATTAGAAATGGTGCCACAGCTAAGTATAAACTCCCCACAAGAATATTAATGGCAAAGACAATTAAATGAAAGCTCGCTATCTGACTCAAGTACAAGTTCCCATTAAATAATGAACGCTAATCCCATGATAATGAAACTGTAATGATAACCTAAACTCAATTCAACCGAAAAGTCGGTGTTTGCCCTGTGCGAAACGAGAATAAATTTCTTACCTTAGTGAAACTGCATGTCAAAATTCTGCTCTTATTGTTCTCTGCCGCTTGCATGAAAAGCATTGGAAGTACCTTTTAAAAAATCTTTGTTAAAAGGAAATGGAAGGAAATTTGAATGATTGTCTCTAAAATTGCTTTTAAATCAAAATTATTATTGGGGGCGATTTTTGAAAGTTAAATTACAATGAGTGTTCGTTACATTATCTGATGAGCGCAAAGCTGCATGATTATTTATTTAAATAAATTATACCTCGTCCTGAATCTCGACCATTGCGATGCCGACGCCCGCCGACTGCTCTCCGCTACTGCTAGCAACCGACTCCAAGCACTACTGCGGACTGACTACTGCAGACAGACTGACTGCTCGCTACTGCGAGTCGAGCGCAACTGTTCTGGTCAGAGATTCTACAATGTCTCAGCATCGCTGCCGCACAACATACGTGTTTCACACTGTCTCCTCTTCTCAAATCGTCAGGTACTGTACTATTTCTCCATACACTTGATAGTACTCTACACAGCCACTGCATTCCCAACAGACCTGCTGCTCTTATCATGTCATCAGGTTCTGCAGCTTTCCCCCCATTCATCTTCTTCACAGCTATTTCCATTTCTTCCTATATAATTTGTCCTAATTCTGCTTCCCAACTTCTCTCAATTTCTCCATTATTTGCTGTTACCTCGTGTACCTGCTCCTCAGCGTTTAACAGTTTCTTAAAATGTTCTTTCCAGAGGTCTTCTATATTCCCTGGATCTTCAACCACAGTAACTTCCTCTGTTTCCATGTTTACTGGTACTTCATAAGCCTTCCTTTATTTTTCATAATTTTATAGAACATTTTCTTATTGCTCTTCACATCTTCTTCAAAATTTTTTGTAAACTCTTCCCATGCCTTTTTCTTTGCTGTTTCCACTATTTCTTTGCACTTCTTCTTTTCCTCTTCATATCTTATATGGCCCTCGTCATTTTTAGTTTTCCACCACTTTCTCCATGCTCCATTTTTTCTTCTAGCTGCTTGGATTGTGGTATCATCCCACCAACTTGTCTGTCCTGCTTTTTCTTTTCCAAATGTTCTACCACATACTTTTTGTGCTGCTTCGACTAAAGTGTCTTTGAATAAACTCCATTCTTTTTCTACATCGCAGAAGACTTCTTTTGGAAATTTTTGTGTGATTAATTCTCTATAATTGTCAGCACGTTTACTCTCCTTCAGTTTCTAATTCCATGTCCTCATCACTTTCTACTGTTTTCTATTTTTCACACATTGATCCATTTTCCATTGTCCCACCAGTAATCTATGGTCTCCATCTGCACTCCTACTAGGAATTATCTTCACATTTGTTACTCTCTCTCCCCATTCCCTATCTGCTAGAATATAATCAATTACACTCTTGGTTCTTCTATCCCAACTATATCTGGTGATAACATGACTTTCTCTCTTCATAAACCAGCTGTTTGCTAGTTTCATTCCATTCCTCTGGCACAAATCCAGGAGTCTTTCCCCTTCTTCATTTCTGCCCCCATATCCAAAACATCCCAACACTTGCTCAAATCTCTTTCTGTCTTTGCCTACCTGTGCATTAAATTCTCCCATCACTATATTCACACTGTCTATATGGTCCTCTAACTCATTTTCAAATACCTAGGTATTTAGTTCAATTTAGGAACTTTAGATTTGAATGATTTATCGTCTAAATAAAGTTTAACAGAGTCCTTTTCGCACTCATGTGGATGAACTCACATTTTTCATCATTTAGGGTCAACTGCCACCTTTTGCACCATATACGAGTAGATCTACTGCCAACTTTCGCACCATATAGATATCTTTTCTAAATCGTTCTGCAATTTTTTTGATCTTCTGATGACTTTACTAGATGGTAAATGACAGCATCATCTGCAACCAACCTAAGAGGGCTGCTCAGATTGTCTCCTAAATCGTTTATATAGATAAGGAACAGCATAACCGTGGGAAACACTGGAAATGACTGCTGTTTCACTCGATAACTTTCCATTAATTAGTATGAACTGTGAACACTGTAACAGAAATCTTTACAATAGCACTATTGAGAAATAGTCTACTGCTAAGAAACACAACTTCTCTCTCTCGACCTTGTGTTTCTCGTGGAATATAATGTATCCATACAACTTACAAGAATGCAGCCGACATCTTTTACAATCTCGTCTATTTCCAAACGTAAACTCCCAATCTCTTTGAAGGCACAAATGCCGGAATATTGGTGGCTGTCTAGTACATCACCCAACTCTATTACCGTTTGTTGTTTGAACCAGTCCCCTACATTATCAGCTTACTGGAAACTATTTGCTTGCAGCATGTATGGTCCTATCTTAGATTGGTGTAAAGTGCACCATACTCAATTTACTGACATATAAGCTGTGCAGATAGGATGTATTTTCAGTTGCGATCTCACACTGAATTTACTTCTGTGTGTCTGGCACACATATACTTTTTGTGTTCAATTACGTCACATTGGTAGCAGTACTTACATCACATCATGCTCACATCATCTGCAGTCATCTTACTAGTTTGTTTAAATAAAGGGAATTGAAGAAAAACCTAATACGCTTCCTTTCCCACAAACCTGCCATGCTAGTCGTACAAAACAAACTGCCATCAAAACTTTTAAAATGGCGCTGAGCACTGTGGGACTTAACATCTGTGGTCATCAGTCCCCTAGAACTTAGAACTACTTAAACCTAAATAACCTAAGGACATCACACACATCCATGCCTGAGGCAGGGTTCGAACCTGCGACCATAGCAGTCGCGCCGACCCGGAGTAAGCGCCTAGATCCGCTCGGCCACCACGGCCGGCGACTACGATCTCTCAGAGGATTATACACAACTGTGCACAAGGGTAAGTCAATTATTATCCGTAATTTAGTCATAGTTTTGTTTATTTTGGTACTACTGTCGTTTTACATTGATGATGCAGGAGTTGTTTATTTATTGTTATATCTTTGCAATTATCAACCTGCTAAGTTAGTTTCGTTAATGCTGCTGCGCTGGGAAAGTGAAACGCCCCCCTCCCCGAGAAAAATGTCGGGAAGTTCAAATTCCAACAGGATAATGCATCACACGGCGGTTATCTCCACTAAGCTAAGAAAATCGCGGGAAGACAGCTAACTTGTGCTACCTCCACTAACCAAAGTCATCCGACCGCCACTTCTTCCTATGAACTGGCGCCAAGTTTGAATTTTGACGGTAAAGAAAGGTCACTTGGGGTTTCTCTACCAACCTAACAAACTTGCAGGAAACAAAGCTCACCTCCACTAACCTAAGTCACCTGACCGCCACCTCTTCCTAGGGATTGGTGGGAAATGGACTAAGCCTGCACTGGGATGCTGGAGAGATGAAGGAGTGTACTTTATTTATTCTCGAACAATTTATTTAGGGATGGAGTATATATGTCAAAGCTATACAGAACACATGCTCTGACATGCCACACAGCATACATACTTGCAAACTACTCCTAAATAACTCATGTAAAATGATCTACACTTGCTAATTGTAAACTGTCAAAATAACGCATTGCACAGCCCATAGACATGCAAACCACTCGTAAATAATGCAGTACATTTACGTCCTGAGAGCCAAACAACTCGTAAATTGTCAAAATAATAATCCATCTAAAATACTCTGCAAACATGCTTGCTAATCGTCAAGTATCGAAATCATGCACCAGTCTTTGTTTAAACAATCACAGACAGCACCACCATCCAGTGTGTTCGCCAGGAGGTCCGCACTCCAGCTGACCTAGTACACACTACCACCACCGGAGGGTGCTGTCCAAGATGACAGCCATTACATCAGCTGATGATGCAAGTACAGTTATCCAAGATGGCTTCAAACAGTGTGTTCACCACTAGGTCAGGACCTACTACTCAGTACCACCACCAGAGAGCGCTGTCATCCTTTTCATGACATAACCCAAGATGGTGGGGGTAACTTGGGGGAAAATGACTCTGCCTGTTGTAACCTCCCCACAGAAATTTTAAAAAGACTATATTTATTAGTAATGGAGCCACAGCTAAGTGTAAACTCCCCACAAGAATATTAATGGCAAAGACAATTAAATGAAAGCTCGCTATCTGACTCAAGTACAAGTTCCCATTAAATAATGAACGCTAATCCCATGATAATGAAACTGTAATGATAACCTAAACTCAATTCAACCGAAAAGTCGGTGTTTGCCCTGTGCGAAACGAGAATAAATTTCTTACCTTAGTGAAACTGCATGTCAAAATTCTGCTCTTATTGTTCTCTGGCGCTTGCACGAAAAGCATTGGAAGTACCTTTTGAAAATCTTTGTTAAAAGGAAATGGAAGGAAATTTGAATGATTGTCTCTAAAATTGCTTTTAAATCAAAATTATTATTGGGGGCGATTTTTGAAAGTTAAATTACAATGAGTGTTCGTTACATTATCTGATGAGCGCAAAGCTGCATGATTATTTATTTAAATAAATTATACCTCGTCCTGAATCTCGACCATTGCGATGCCGACGCCCGCCGACTGCTCTCCGCTACTGCTAGCAACCGACTACAAGCACTACTGAGGACTGACTACTGTACTGCACTGCGCTTTGAGCGCAACTGCTCTGGTCAGAGATTCTACAATGCCTCAGCATCGCTGCCGCACAACATACGTGTTTCATAACCCTCCACTGGGGGGGCAAAAATTTGGCAGCGATGGTGAGTCATTTGGACTTGCCATCGTAACAAATTTTTCTTTTAATTAATTAACATTTACAAAATATTTAGATGTATCACATGAATTAAATGTTGTGCGCATGCACCGATTACAAAACATTACAGACAAGACAAAATATAAGTACAATGAGTAGAGAGCGTATGTATATACAAGTTATTTGACAAATAACAAAGTGTACACGCACTGTAAGATTCTGTAGCATGTTCAGAACAAAATCATGTTGACAAGTGACATGAGTGCACATGCACTGTAGTGGAGAACATATCAGCAAAAGACGAAATGTATATACAATGAGTAACAATTGACATAAATCATAAAAAGTATACAGAATGAACACAAATCATATCGAAAATTGAGAAGAGTGCACAGGCACTGTAGTTCAGTTGAAAACATATTCACATAAGTGCACATGCACTGAAAACTTTTGAACATTTTTATAACAAATAAACGCAAGAGTAGAAAAAATCATCAAATCACAAAAAGTATATACAATATAGATGACAAGAGTGCACACATACTGCACTTCAAAACAAATCGAAAATGTCTTTAGTATTTTGACAACAAATGGCAAAAATCATGTCGACAAGTGACACAAGTGTACTCGCACTAGAGTTCAACAAATCGAGAAAAAATGTATAGGCCATGAACATAAATGGTGTTAGTAAAAAAATGATTTTCACTATTAGGATAGGAAAGGAAGGATTGCATCATGGTTGTAGCACTTTAGTTTGCACATAGCTGCACTGAAAGTCCATATCTTTCCACAGAATCACAACTAAGTGATACAATCTGCAGTTCCGTTCCCAGAAGTATTTATCAGCGTATCAAGACAGTGAAACGTCGTGGTATCATTCCATGCTATCATTTGGCAGTACATCAGGTACACCAAACAGTGGGACCATAATAACGTCTTCATCGGTTACGGTGGTGGACAGCATGTCGTGTCAACACCACGCTCTTAAGAGGCGGCACACAGTGCTCCATAACAAAGTCTTGATTAGTGATTACATAAGTAGTTTCTTCGCCTACAGTGGTGGACAGCATGTCGTGTCAACACCACGCTTTTAAGAGGCGGCACACCAACGTAGAATTAGTGCAAAAACCAAATATAGTGCTCCATGATAATGAGGATGGACAAGACAAATGGATGTTACAATAATTTCAGGTAGTTAGGTCAGAAGGTGAAGGACATTAACTAACACACAAGTCTTGATTAGTGATTACATAAGTAGTTTGCGGTATCCATACTCTAGTCATTGAACATTTCTGTACCATGAATGTAGTATTACAGAAAAATGTTCATTAATTAATTTAAAGACAAGAGTGGTAATCAATCGCCATCAAGTATTGAGTATTACAAAACATTTTTCCTCATTCAAATGACATATTTACAAGTAACTATTAACACTCAGTGGCCTAGCAACTTTCGATTAGTACAAAATATTTATCATCATTCAGTATTAATATGGGAAGTCATCATTGAAAACACTAACAAAACGTTAAGTTACATTAATTATGGGCACTCAGTGGCCAGCAAGTATTGAATAGTATAAAACATTATTCATCATTCAGTATTCTTCATATCATTAAGAAATCATTATTAAAAATCAGTTAATTACAGTCATAGCCTTAATAATCATGGGCATAATAAGTAATTACATTAATTATGGGCACTCAGTGGCCAGCAAGTATTGAATAGTATAAAACATTATTCATCATTCAGTATTATTCATATCATTAAGAAATCATTATTAGAAAAATCAGTTAATTACAGTCATAGCATTAATAAGCATGGGCATTATAAGTTACATTAATTATAATAGATAGTGGCAATTATGTTTAGGTATCATTAAGAAGTCATTATTCAAGTGACATACAATTCAGAGCTGATCAGTGTTATTCAGAATTATCATAAACTAGTGACATTATCTGGGACTGTTAATACATTTTGTTTTTTCTGCTAGCAATGCATTGCTTTGGGTAATTATAAGGGAAAGCAAGAAGAAATAAGAGAAAAAATTGCTTCTAGGTTGTTCCTATAAATGAAAAGATTGTGTAACGTCATTCGTCATGAGTCAGCTGTAGCAAGGTTATCACATTTATAAATGATAGACACAAGTGGGTAAGAAAAATGCAAGTACTAGAACAGGTATAATAAGTAACAAGTTTAGTAAGTATCATAAAAAGCTTCTCCTGAAAGAAAAATACAAAATGGATTATTGAGCTGAAAGAAGAAACGCAGACTATGCTGAAAAGTAGTGAACTTCGAATTAACAGGTAGTGAAATGTGTATAAAAAATGTGTTCCATAGCTGTCCTTTCCAAAACCTTCAGTCATCCTACTACGCAATATAACACCTGCTGTCAAAGCAAACTGCAACAAATACTTAAATAACTACATAGCATAAATACATAACTTCAACATTATCCTCATCTGTAAAGAAAAACTTCATTATTCATATCATCATAACTCCATCATTATCATCACCTGTAAACAAAAACTTCATTATTCATAGTACCATATTCTTCATCATTGTTCATTATCAGCATTCATTATCATCTGCAAAAATCATTTCATTATTCATCACACAACTATTCCTAATCCCTAGCATATTTCATCACTTAAAACTAAAATGTGTAGTTCTGTCTGACAGCTTGCATCAATCGCTTTGTATTCTGAAAGAAAAAATTAGTTAAGACTGCTATTCTGCGATGTGTATAGTATATTCTTGTTAATGCTTGTTAATTCTGATCCATTTACTCGTCCTCATTAGTTTATTGCATCTTCTTTCGTTTATTCCGTAGGTGAAATTCCCATTTCTGTTTAATTTATTTCCTTAACGCATCATTTCTTTCTGAAATTGATGAACAAAGATTAATGTCTTGCATTTAAATCATATACCCATTAAATAGTGACTGGTTAATGGTGACTCAATTAAGCATACAACATAACATGACAGAAAACGTAATATCTCAAGCACAGACAGTGTTTAAAGGCAAAAAGTGTACAGAAAATATCGTAATGCAGCAGCAAAAAAGGAAAATGTAAAACAGTCACGATGTTGAGATATCACAAGGCAAAATGTCAAAGTCAAATGGTGTGTGTTATACCTTAACTAGTTCACAATGCATATAAACAAAACATGAAAACATCGTACATACATAAGAAAGACAAAATGTGACATTCGTTGTGTTCAGCTTGTATGTTGTGTAGTTAATAGAGGCGATAATTAAAGACTTCAATGGAGAGAGAATTTGATAGAATTAATGCGTCATTACAGAGAATTGCATAATTATTCATAAAATGCGTAAGTTCATCTGGAAAATATGCACGGTCTAGTGTATAACGACAAGAAGAGCGACCTGCTAACCTTACCTTGCCGGGCACTTGCCAAAAAAAAAAAAAAAAAATACGATAATCATCAGTAATTAGTCATGTGAATATAATTGCATAAGTGGTCATAATATGTGTAAATGGCCTCATAACATGTTACATCGTAAAGTGGTTTCATTCTATAAAGGGTTTAATGTTTGACACATGATGGTTCCCCTTACTTTTCCTGGTTCTCAAAGTTTCGACGTGTACAACATTGGGATGAGGAATGCTGCGAATCCGATATGGACCTGCATATAGAAGTTCAAATTTACTGCACTTACCTTTTAATTTGCTGGATAAATAATGTGTACGTACTAATATCTTCTGTCCAACGTGAAAGTCTCGGCGTCTACAAACCTGTTTTTGCTGTCTTCTCCGGCGCTCTGCGGCACGTTTGATGTTGTTCAGCGCAATGTCAATTATTTCGTGGTGTCGTAATCGACGAGATGTAGGAAATGTTACTAATTCTTTGATTTTGTTTGGTGGTTCAACGTTTTTCAGTATAACAGACGGAGGTAGCATAGTGGATTCATTTGGAATGGAATTAATTACATCTTGAAATGAGTGTACGTGTGTGTCCCAATTAACATGTCTTTTGTGGCAGTATATTCTACACAGTTTGCCAATTTCTTTCATTAGTCGTTCACAAGGGTTCGAAGAGGCGTGGTACTTGGATATATAAATCGGAGAAATGTTTCTAGCTCGTAACATGCGTGTCCATATAGCAGAACGAAATTGTGATCCATTGTCAGAAATTACTTTCATCACATGCCCTACATGAAATAAGAAATGCTTTACAAATGCTTTCGAAACAGTTTTAGCAGTAGCTTTGCGTAACGGAGTGAAGGTAACAAATTTTGAAGTGAGTTCAACAGCGACAAAGATGTAGCAAAAACCTCTATTAGTTCTCGGAATTGGACCAAAAATGTCTACTGCGGCCATATGTCTTAATTTAACAGGTACAATGGGATATAATGGAGGAATGTGTGAAGTGGTGTCTGATTTAGCTTTCTGGCAAATTTTACATGACGCTAAAACTCGTCGTATACGTTTTTCCATGTTTGTAAAATAACAGTTCTGTCTCAGTATCAGAAAACATTTTCTTGCTCCGTAATGTGCGTAGCTTAAATGAGTGTACCAGATTAATTTGTTAACCAGTTCGTCAGGAATGCATAATAACCAATTGTTACTGTCTGGATGAGAGCGGCGAAACAGAATGTCATTGCGTACAGTGTAGTGGTTTCTAATCGTAACATTATTCTTATCTTGCCAAAGGTGTTTAATTTCTTTCCACACATTGTCTTTGCTTTGCTCTCGTGCTATGTCCTGTAATGACGATGAAATAAAATTTTCAAATGCAACTTGTTGAATGTACATGACGCTGAAATTTGCTTTGCAGAAGTTGGTTGCTACGTCTTGCTGATTATTGCTGAGAGAACGAGAAAGTGCGTCTGCTATAACATTTTGTGTGCCGGGAATGTGAACTATCGTAAAATTAAATTCCTGTAAATACAGTTTCCATCTGCTTAATCTATCATGAGTAAATTTAGCCGAAAGTAAGAATTGAATAGCTCTGTGATCTGTGTAAACGGTGGTATGTCTGCCATAAAGAAAGTGCCGAAATCTCGTGAAAGCCCATACAACACATAATGTTTCTAGTTCAGTAACGGAATAATTTCGTTCAGCAGGTGACAAAATGCGGCTTGCAAATGCGATGTTTTTAATTACTATTGAGCCATTTTCTTCAATTTCCTGAAAAATATGTACGCCTAAAGCTGTGTTGGAACTGTCGGTGGCAATGGAAAAATTTCTGGTAAGATCTGGGTGCGATAAAAGTGGAGCATTCAACAAAGCATATTTCAAATAACATTCTCGTGAACAAAATTCTGCGTGTCAATAAGTATTGCTTACGTTACTGGAATAGGCTACCTGTACTGTGTCTGGTCAAATTCTGTCGTACGTGCTGTTATTTACGGGACGAAGCTGTGGTATTTTGACTATTTAAACTGTACTATTATTTCTTCCTGACATCTTACGCTATGGATGACACCTATTGTCTGTTTCATTCGTTATAATATGTTGTTGCTGATGTTCTTGCTGCTGAAAGGATCGACTGTTATTAAATGTACGCTGAAAATTGAGCTCATTATTTTTACGTTTGTCATGATAGTCACTTCTATACGGTGCATTTGCGATAGGAATTGAAATAGTGTGTTTCTATACGTAGTTGTTTCTTTGCTGCCGTGAGTTACAATTTGTTGTAGCTGGGACTATACGTGCACGCGGCGAAACATTAAAGCTTGTACATTACATTGTTGGTCAGGAATGCTAAGCGGCTGACTTTCATGCCGTTGTGGTGAAAAACGTCTATTGTTACCAAAAAAATGCGTTTGCTGTTAATTTTACACATACTGATGATTACGATTTTTATCTGTTACCAAAATTCTCGTGGTTCTCATTTTTGGAGTGCCTAATGAAAATTGTCACATTCGGTAAAATTTTGTCTTATCGGGTTCTCATTACTCATTTTTCTTAATTCTAGGAAGAGCAATAGTTAAAGAGCTGTTTTGATAGATATAAAGGATAGTAGAAGAGAAGGCAGCAGTGCAGAAAACTAAAGATGAAACAGCACTACTACAGCTCGGGGCCCTATGCTCGCTACGGCACATATTCATTAAAGCGTAATGAATCCCCTGAGGTCAATTACGCACTGCAAATAAAATTTAACTTTTGCGTCACAGGCAATGGCGGTATAAATTCAGAAGAAAATTGTAGTATCCATGCTAATTCCACTTTCTGCATTATAGGCAATACTGATGAAAGTACAATAGCAAATTGTCGTAACAGGTTCAAAGCTCGTTTCTGCATTACAGGTAATAATGGTGAAAGTACAAAAATAAATCGACGTAACCAGTTCAAATCGTGTACCTGTGCTCTGTCATTATTAAATTCCTTAGATTTTCTTACAAATGCAAATTGCTCATAATCTACGTTCTCGTCACTGATTTTAAGAATACGTTCAGGTTTGTGTGAGAATCTGTTTCTCTGTGTCATTTCTGAATCTAAGTCCCGTACTCTCTGTTGATTACTCAAATTACACGCGTTGCCCGAGTCTGGCAAATGTTCGAAAAGTGGTGTCTGCTGTGCTGTGTTATTAACTGAAGTGTTTTTCATCTCTGTTACCTCTTGCTGTAAACTTGACAGTTTTCGACGCAATGTGTTATTAGACGAATCAATCTCATTAATTGTCTGCTGTAAATTTTGAAATTCCGGTGTTTGATTAAATGCAACCGGTGAAGTATCGTCTGATTTATTGTCATTAGTAGTTTCGATGACGTCAATACGACTGGCCAATTCATCACATTTTTCAGTCAGTATTTTTACCTGATCATCGGTTTTAGTGTCATTGGCATTAATCTGGTTTTGCAATTTACGTGTAGTTTCGTTCAGTTTTTTAACATCAGCTTTCACGACATCGGAATCCTGTGTTAGTTCTAATTGTTCGAGTCTATCGGTCACTGTTTGAAAATCTGTTATGTATGTGTCTGTTTTCGATTTCAGATCAGAAATTTCGTCACGTAATTCTGTGTTTGACTGTTCGATGGTATTAATTTTGTCCGAAACTGTGGCAATATTATTGTCTACATACGTTTTTGCCTTCGCAAACATTTTACGTTTGTCTTCTTGTCTCTGTGCAGTGATTGTTTCCATTACCTGGCGTTTTACTTTATTTTGATCATCAATAAATTTACGAAAACGCGTATTACTGTTTTCTATGTGAAGACTAAGACGTTCGTTAATTTGTGTGTTCTGTTGTTCGAATTTTGCGTCAATCTTTTCATCCATTGTGCGCGAAAGTTCTACCGTCATTGCTTTAAACTCGTCGCGTAATTGTGTAGCTTTTTCAGAGCATTGTTTAGCGACTGTACTGATTTCCGCTCTAAGTGTTTCTGTTGCAGCTGTTTGCAATTCCCTTAATTCCTGAGCAACAGACTTAATTTCTTCGCTACTTTTTCGCGAACAAGCCTCAATTTCCTCGCGTAACTGTTCCTTAGTGTCATGGCACTGCGCGGCAACGGCTCTAATTTGTTCACTTAACTGTCTGGAATTGTTATCTAATTTTTCATTTAACTGTCTGGAATTGTTATCTAATTTTTCATTAAGATTGTCTTGTTTTTCACTCTGTTGTCTGACCTGTTCACTAAGTTGTTTGAAATTTTGTTGCAAAAATGCCATAATTGGATCCGATAGAAAATTAGCATTTCTGTTCTCTGTGCTAATTAATGGTGGATCTGGAATTGTCTCATTTTGTGTGACCATTTGGTCATTCTGTAATTTATGAACAGGTTCATCAGTCGGATGTACATTGTCAGACACTATTTCGGAATTAAATAAATCCGGCGTACTTTCAGTACACTGATCATTTTCATTTGACAAATTTGTCTGTACGTTACTTGAATTTTCCAAACCGGGTGTGTTACGCTGAGCAGCGCTCATTACAATAGAGCGTCCCGCGTCATTGATTGTCGTCAAATCAACATAGGACATAACCGAGTTCGTTTGTTCATCATTAAGACAAAAGTCGTCATTCGCGATTGGAACGCACTGACTGTTAGTGAACACAGCATTGTCATCATTACACTGCGTGTCACTAGTACTATTGTTCACGTTGTTTAAGTCGGTAATTTCGTTCATGATACCTCGCGATACACTATTCACAGTCTTTCGCGGCATTTTTACAGTAGTCACAATTAATCACAAAACAAATAAGCACAATGCAAAATCAACACACAAATACAACAGAGCAACGAATTGCCGTTGACCTGTAGAAAGAAAGTCACAAGATTAGTAAAAGCGTTGCGCCAAATCCTAATTATATCTAAGAAATAAGAGCAGATATCTGACTGTTTTTCAAAAGATTCTCTACGAAATACGATCCTGGACTGGGTGTCGCCAAGTGTGACCTCCCCACAGAAATTTTAAAAAGACTATATTTATTAGTAATGGAGCCACAGCTAAGTGTAAACTCCCCACAAGAATATTAATGGCAAAGACAATTAAATGAAAGCTCGCTATCTGACTCAAGTACAAGTTCCCATTAAATAATGAACGCTAATCCCATGATAATGAAACTGTAATGATAACCTAAACTCAATTCAACCGAAAAGTCGGTGTTTGCCCTGTGCGAAACGAGAATAAATTTCTTACCTTAGTGAAACTGCATGTCAAAATTCTGCTCTTATTGTTCTCTGGCGCTTGCACGAAAAGCATTGGAAGTACCTTTTGAAAATCTTTGTTAAAAGGAAATGGAAGGAAATTTGAATGATTGTCTCTAAAATTGCTTTTAAATCAAAATTATTATTGGGGGCGATTTTTGAAAGTTAAATTACAATGAGTGTTCGTTACATTATCTGATGAGCGCAAAGCTGCATGATTATTTATTTAAATAAATTATACCTCGTCCTGAATCTCGACCATTGCGATGCCGACGCCCGCCGACTGCTCTCCGCTACTGCTAGCAACCGACTACAAGCACTACTGAGGACTGACTACTGTACTGCACTGCGCTTTGAGCGCAACTGCTCTGGTCAGAGATTCTACAATGCCTCAGCATCGCTGCCGCACAACATACGTGTTTCACTGTGCGGGACCTGAGTTTTTATTTTGCAAGCAGTGTCTCCGCTATGAGATCTAGACTCCAAGTGAACTGTACACATTAGTGTCACGAGAGGGTGCTGTCATCCCTCCTGTGACGTAATCCGAGATGGTGGTCTGCAGGTGGAAAATGGCGCGAAAATGATTCAGCTTGCACTGGGGAGAGCACGGAAGGAGTGCACTCTATTTATTTTGGAATATTTTATTTAGGGACGGAGTATATTTATCACACTGACACAAAACAAACGCTCTGCCATGCCTGGGGTCACGCCACACAGCCCACAGATCTGTAAACTACTCCTAAACAACGCTCTCCAGACAAGCAAACAACTCCTAATTTACCAAAATAATTTCAGTACAGACATGCAGACTCCTCCTAAGTAATGCAGCACAGTGATGTGTAGACATGCTCAGTACTCGTAAACTGTCCAAATAATGAACAGGGCAGCTCACAGACTGGCGCGCCAAATAATGCAACAGACACACAATCAACGAGCAGACACTGTCCGCCACCCCTGTCCAGTAGAGTGCACAGGAGGTTAGCGGCAATCCCCGCTAAGTGATGCGGCCGTCAGCTGTCAAACTGCACACAGGTGCCCTCAGGCAAGAGGTCGCGACATCCCTTTCATACTTGACACCAGAGAAATTCCTATCCAAGTGCGTGTTCACCTAGACACAGGGGCTGACACGACTGGGTGAGAGCGCAGCCGCAATCCGGTGCCGGACACAGGTGAAAGCTGCCTCTATTTCCGAGTATACAGTCACTGTTATACCGACCTAACAGAACTCCAAGGTGCAGCCCCTATATGCGAGACATCTGTGGACAGCACTTGTCTTTACTGCTGATGACAGAATAGCACAGGCTGCTTCCTCCTAATGGAACACATTAGCTGTGTTCAGCTGTGCATACCCGCCCCAGCATGTCTGACACCTCGCTGTGAAACGTTCGCATGGCGACTCGCCATCTAAAGCGTTCTCAATGTTATTCTTACATCACATGGCTTTGTAAAAAATAATAGCCAAGTCAACCTCTCGGGAATTGGAAACGAGAGAAAATTTCTGACTGATGACCTAGGATAGAGAGAATACTAACTGCTGAGACGCTTTCATTTTCCACAGCAGTTGCTAATGAGAACTGCACACCGTACTCGTCTGAAATTAAAACTGCATCATATTCATCTAATTTTGATTTGGTTTGTTAGAGAAAACTGCTAAAAACAAGTGAGGAGAGTTGTTCTCTGAGGAAAACCGCAGGTCTGCGGCTCTACGTCTGCATTTAAAGTGTATACGGCAAGGCACCTGACGGTGTGTGGTGGAGGGTAGTTTGTTAACCGGTGTCGCTTCCCCCTTTTCCTGTTCCAGTCATGTATGGTTCGGGGGAAGAGAGATTACCGGTAGGCCTCTACAATCTTATCCCCGTGGACTTTTCGCGAGATATACCCAGATGTCGACTCTGACCACAATCTATTGGTTATGAACTGTAAATTACAACTGAAGAAACTGCAAAAAGGTGAGAAGTTAAGGAGATGGGACCTGGATAAACTGAAAAAACCAGAGGTTGTACAGAGTTTCAGGGAGAGCATAAGGGAACAATTGATAGGAATGGGGGAGAGAAATACAGTACAAGAAGAATGGGTAGCTTTGAGGAATGAAATAGTGAAGGTAGCAGAGGATCAAGTAGGTAAAAAGACGAGGGCTAGTAGAAATCATTGGGTAACAGAAGAGATACTGAATTTAATTGATGAAAGGAGAAAACACAAAAATGCAGTAAGTGAAGCAGTCAAAAAGGAATACAAACGTCTCAAAAATGAGATTGACAGGAAGTGCAAAATGGCTAAGCAGGGATGGCTAGGGGTAAGATAGATACTGCCTACAGGAAAATTAAAGAGACCTCTGGAGAAAAGAGAACCACTTGCATGAATATCAAGAGCTCAGATGGAAACTTCTAAGCAAACAAGGGAAAGCAGAAAGGTGGAAGGAGTATATAGAGGGTCTATACAGGGGCGATGTTCTTGAGGACAATATTATGGAAATGGAAGAGGATGTAGATGAATATGAAATGGGAGATAGGATACTGCATGAAGAGTTCGACAGAGCACTGAAAGACCTAAGACGAAACAAGGCCCCAGGAGTAGACAACATTCCATTAGAACTACTGACTGCCTTGGGAGAGCCAGTCCTGACAAAACTCTACCATCTGGTGAGCAACATGTATGAGACAGGCGAAATTCCCTCAGACTGCGTTAGAAAAAAGTGAAATAATCAACACAGAAAACAATGCTGTACTGCTTCATTTTGTTGTGTGAATGTTGAGGACTCTAATGGCTCGACACATTTACATAATAAAACGGTCATTTTGTTTGTTGCTTGGACACCTTTGGCCCCATGCTGCTATCCAGCACCAGATTGATGGTGCCTGACTAAATAAATAGTTGGAATTTCATTAGTTTTGCTATAGTTTTTAACTTCTACGTTTTTATTCACACAATTGTGATTGAGATTTTATTGGACACATCGTTTCTGGAATAATTACAGGGCTTGAATTCTCTCCAGTGTCCAGAGTCGCCCTCTCCAGAGCAGGCTAGCCTCCAGCAGAGCTCCGTGGCCACTGGGGTGACACCCGCTGCCACCTGCCGCGATACCCCCTTTGCCGCTGAGCGCTCAGCCCTGTCAGAGGAAATCCAGGCCTGGCCGCAAAGCTACTCCATCGGGAACAGCTCTCAAGTCTAACTCTGAAACGTGTTCATAAGCCTGCGACTTATCCAGTATTCGCTTTGACTTATTGTCTCGAGAACAGATCGTTCATAAGCTTCAGGAGTTAGATCTCAACTACAACTTTCGATGTTTATATCGAAGCACAGGCCTGGACGAAACAGTCGGTCCCTAGACATGCCGTCGTCTGTCGCAGAGCAACAGCAGACCAGCAACAAAGCTACGATCATTCTTGAAAATGTCCTCCCCACAAGGGGACGAAACGTCGTGCTTTAAAGTGAAATCCCTTCGACCACGGCATAATAGCCCGGAATATTTCATTAATTATGACAATTACGGGCGTGGAAGTTTACACTTTACAATCAGATTAAAATGTTCGCCCTGAATCTTGTTAATCTTTATCTTTAGACTTACAAACGATCACTTTACGAGAACTGTTACTGTAGTTATAGAGCAAAGGAACATAAAACGTAAGACATCTGTCTTTGTGTTACAACAGTTTGAAAACTCACAAGATAACAGCTGTATGAAATCATTTGCTGATTAGAAACCTCTGAAATTACATGATATTTTCACAGATACATTGCGACAGCCACTGTGCATTACAGTGGACATGAACTCTGATGGTAATTACATTTTTTGGCCTACCTGTGCGAATGGAACGTTCGTCTGCTCTGCAACATATTACTATTAAGGTAAGGATGAAAGCGTCAAAAACGAAATTTCATTTACCGGGCTTGCGAGCGACGTGCAGTACAAGAGGTTATCTATAGAAGTCAAGAATGAAAAATGAGGAACTGAAGTTAACGACTGATAAATGAGGACAAAGGCTCCAAGTACAACTACGCTTCATTAAGACTGGGAAGGGTTGATTATACGCATACCAGAGGAAACACGTGGTGAGGGCCGTCGGTACAGAGTCGGGCTGAGCACAGCACTGCAGCACGGGGGCGCCTAAGCAAACACTCTGCCCGCTCTCCATCATGTGCGACTGGAAAGGGGAAAACTTGTAACAAGTGTTACGGTGCCAAGTACTCTCTGCCATGCTCGTCGCAGTGGCTTGTACGTCGATTCAGATGTAGATATGACGGTGAAGACTCGCTGTTAACCAATATCTCAAGTATGTCTACGTTGTGACGCCACAGTTGTCTATAGTGGTGTGAGGCATTCAGCGATCGGCAGAACAGCCTACACAGGGCTTCTGTGGAGTACATGTCTTCCGTCTCGTATCGTTCCAGGTGCTGGTTAGACGGGCAGGAGTTGTCGGCGCCACGTACGTTGTCACTGCTGGACGACCCACGTAAACTCATTTGAAAATACGAAGTAATACTACGAGACTCGAATACGTGTAACGCAACTAAAGCATAGGGAATAGTACAATCTCGGAATCGTCACATATTTCTAACATTTTCAGTAATTTTCTACGTGACTAAACTAATTGCAACAATTCACACTACTGTCTTAGACAAAATCATTTGCAGTAGTGTTATCAACGGAATACCGAGGCATACGTAATAAAACGGAATTACGTTTTCTGTGACCAGAGACGCCGCACAAAACAGATTCCGCAACAATATAGTTCCAGCCTGGCTGCGGCTATTGTCTTAGCGCCGACGGAGTACAGAGAAATTCGCCGGAATTCATTACGTCTCCGTGTGTGTGAAAAGCGTCGCAGACATCGACACCTTCCCTGGCAGTAATGCGGTCACGGAGAAAAAGGCGGTGCAGTTTTTCGCCGTGATATCGATTTGTTACTCGAGCTCAACTCGGAAACGACACGCACAGCGTCTGACGCAACAATGTCGCCGCCTGCAGCTCCGTTCCCAGCTGTAACGGAATTCTCGGCCCACAGCTGTTTCCGCGGCAGCATACAAACTCCGCGTCATTTTAATTGTTCGTTCGTCTCATATCGACGAATTACAGACCAGTGAAAGATTTTTTTCCTTTCTATTGTCAAATCGCAAGACTGTTCTCTCTGGATAAAGGGAGAGAAGACAACGCCATTTCAGTCTATTCCCGAAGCACTGGAACATAGAAACAGAATATTTAAACGAGTTTGTCAAATTGCTTCATCGCTTTGTTTGTAAGGGCGACGTGGCTTGATAGCGTCCCAAATGAAGCAGTACACACAACGAGAGCTGAATGACAAGCACAAAAATTAATGAGACGTCGTTAAATATGGTGATATCAGGCGGTTCTTTTTCTTTCTCGTCTCAATATGTAGTTACAAGAGTAACGTAATCTGTGTGGCGTCGTGATGTACGTGCGCGAGCGGTTACGCATAATCTGTCGGAACAAGCAGGTGCTACCAGTTTCTTATGACCAGAAGACAACGTAGCTTCACATGTCACCAGTCTTAACTAAACTAAAACCTGCTAAATATTGCCTCAAGACGCATATGTGGATAAGCTCGGCAAAACTTTACTAGCAGCTGGAAGTTTCGATACTTACATCGAAGCACCGGTCCGAACGAAACAAGAAAGTCGTAGTATGCGTCATTCACAGAACTGCTGTGAATACCAGAGACGCTTTGGTACATAAAGTCAGTATACTAAACACAAATTAAAGATTTCAGTAGTACATAGTAGTTCTAGCATAGCAATTCTGTTCGCACTAATCGCGCCAGTTGCTAGTAGTTTGCTGCTATGGACTAGTCAAACACTTGTGAGTGCGGTCACCACATTACATACGAGCGGCTACTAATTATACATTTCTCCTCTGCCCTCGTCAAGGCTACTACGGTACTGTTTAAGTACGTGGCCGGAATGTGTAAGATGTGGCAGCGGGAAAAAGTGACTGGACCGAAAATAGTTTGGCAACAGAGATTGCGGGATTCGATTGTCGAGGCTTGTCACCCGGCGTATTCCAAACGATGGATTACATGAACACCATTTACACGTTTTAAAAATGTGTTAAAACTGTAGCGCCGGCCGCGGTGGTCTCACGGTTCTAGGCGCGCAGTCCGGAACCGTGCGACTGCTACGGTCGCAGGTTCGAATCCTGCCTCGGGCATGGATGTGTGTGATGTCCTTAGGTTAGTTAGGTTTAAGTAGTTCTAAGTTCTAGGGGACTGATGACCACAGCTGTCAAGTCCCATAGTGCTCAGAGCCATTTGAACCATTTTTTGAAGGCTGTAGCAAAATAAAAAGTACGACCTTAAAATGCTTAAACTTGATAAACGTTGCGAATTGTTGTAGTGATAAGAGTTTAAGGACAAGTTCTGTCGATTGTAGGGGCTTCGTACGTGTTGCGTTGCAAAGTAGGTCGTATTGAACACGACGCCTGTGTCGATGTCATGACGCCACGGGTGTGTACCATGAAACGAGGGCTGCCGCGATGTGTACGGAATGTACGTAAATTTTCTCAAGCAGGTGTCTACACCTGCATATCGTGCGTCTCCAGGGCTGGCTTGGCGAAGCTGGGTCGGCGCTGTATATGAGTGTGGACGAGTGTGCCAGCGCTGCCAACACAGTCGTTCAGCTGAGCGGCGACATGCTTGACACTGACCTTTCGTTTACCTCGAATGAGAGTCCGCACGTTAGAATGTTGCAGGAACCACAGCTGTGCGTGGCCGGCCGGCCGCCACACGGGACAGCGGACGGGTTTGCGCAACTTCGCTGTGAAGACGACGGACGCCTCGCGCGCCGACTCTCCGTGCTTTTGTTCACTGCCACGTCTCCGTCAGTGGCGGCTCTGGGCTGGGAACGCGCCTCCGTTACAGACGCCATTTTGAAGTCTGCGTATCGTACCACCACCTGTCGCAACTCCATGAAACTGTGACGGCTGAAGCGGGAGTATTCCACGATTGCCCACCACACATTCCGCATTTTTTTCAAGCGAAACTGGTGGAGAAAAACAAATGTGCTGCATTACTTACTTAACGCCTCTGGTTAACCCTACATTACAAACACTGTAATTACTCCGAAAGTACTAACTAGATTTTGAAGAGCGAAATGCTGTAGACTTGGTCTCTTTCAGAACTACGATACTAACAGCAGAAACTACAACAGTCCTATTGCAAAAAGCGAAATTGATACCGATATCCCTGCGATTAATATAACTACGAAAAGAGACTGTACGTCGTTCACTGAAGCCTTTCTCACAGTGTTTAACATGGAGGCAATTCGTATTACAGCATCTTAAACGAATCCAGAAATGTGACTTGTGGTGCTCAGCTGTATCACTGTGTGTCTTGGGATGAATGATCAGTGTGCTACAGGTGGCTTCACTCGCTTTATGGGCGACTGTCGACAGCTCCACATGTGAGCGATCCTTCGGTGATTGGAGGCAAAGTGACTCTGGCGCCGGAAGGCTACGGCCTCTGTCATTTAACCACTAACACATATTATGCACTTTGCTTTCAAATCCTCACGATACAAAAGACAACTAAAAGATCCAAGTTCTGCGGAGTACATGACATCCCCTCAGAGTCACTAAGATGCTTGGCTACGCCAGCCAGGATAAAACATTCCCCCCCCCCCCCCTGGTGTGCAAGACATATGAGGCAAGCAACCTATCCTCAGAGTTCAAGAAGAATGTAACGATTCCTCTCTCAAGGGAGGCAGGTGGTTACAGGTGCGGAGACAGCGGAACTTCACTTACCCGACCCTCCTTAATTCAGATATGTCGCTCATCTGAATAACTATATAGGATTGGATACTGCAGAGGGAACAATCGATGGTGACAAACATTAAATTTAAATACAGCCACTGGCATACAGAGATCCAAGCGCAGTGGAAGTTAACAAGTCAACATCGAGTTGTGTAGTTTCCTCTATTGGCCCATCTGTTGCGAGTATAGAGGGACATCAAAGAGAAGGAACGTGCTTGTGTCCACGGTCAGCAAGATAGTTGTCATGCAGAGGATGGATAAAGTAGAACTGTTGAACAAAATTGTTGTTTAATTTGTTGTTGGAGCTTCAACGATGTCACATAGGAAGAGGAAACGGAAAGAAATTGAAAACCTTTGTTTCGACATGGTGAGTCCTTATGGTGATATTACTTCCTTTTGTTCGTCTTCGGCCAATGTAAACAATTCAGCAGGGACACCTGTGTGGTCCTGATGAGCACAAACAATGTACGAATAAGTCTAAAATTAAATCCACCGGTTATTTCACTGTATAAAACCCATTGTACTTCTTCCGTATCTTGGCAAAATTTAAGTGAAAATAACTTACAATTTGTGTGTTGCCATGAAAATAAATTTAACGTGCTTTAATGGCATTTAACCAATGTCTTCTAACTGTTTCTCTCATTTCCCGGTTACCCCTGTCCCACCTACATACACTCCTGCGTCCACATGACTGCTGTGCCTGGCAGAGGACTCGCCGGACCGCCTCCGCACTCTGTCTGCAACGTGCCCTTCTCGAACACCACGTGGTTAAAACGACCACTTAAATGTGGTGTGTTGTCTCTTAGTTTACCACGGTGATCATTTCTCCCTGTGTAGGTGGGCTTCAACAAAATATTTTCGCCTATCATATCCGTGTCACTCTGGTCCTATATCGCGATAACACGAAATGAGCTGCCCTTCTCTCAAACTTTTCGGTGTCTTCCGTCAGTCCTATCTGGTAAGGGTCCTATACTGCACAGCAACACTCCAGAAGAGAACGGACGAGTTTCGTGCAGGCATTCTCTTCACAAGACCTGCTGCATCTTGTAAGTGTTCTGCCAATAAACGCCGACTTTAGTTAGCCTTCCCCGCAACGTTATCTACACTCCTGGAAATGGAAAAAAGAACACATTGACACCGGTGTGTCAGACCCACCATACTTGCTCCGGACACTGCGAGAGGGCTGTACAAGCAATGATCACACGCACGGCACAGCGGACACACCAGGAACCGCGGTGTTGGCCGTCGAATGGCGCTAGCTGCGCAGCATTTGTGCACCGCCGCCGTCAGTGTCAGCCTGTTTGCCGTAGCATACGGAGCTCCATCGTAGTCTTTAACACTGGTAGCATGCCGCGACAGCGTGGACGTGAACCGTATGTGCAGTTGACGGACTTTGAGCGAGGGCGTATAGTGGGCATGCGGGAGGCCAGGTGGACGTACCGCCGAATTGCTCAACACGTGGGGCGTGAGGTCTCCACAGTACATCGATGTTGTCGCCAGTGGTCGGCGGAAGGTGCACGTGCCCGTCGACCCCTGGGACCGGACCGCAGCGACGCACGGATGCACGCCAAGACCGTAGGATCCTACGCAGTGCCGTAGGGGACCGCACCGCCACTTCCCAGCAAATTAGGGACACTGTTGCTCCTGGGGTATCGGCGAGGACCATTCGCAACCGTCTCCATGAAGCTGGGCCACGGTCCCGCACACCGTTAGGCCGTCTTCCGCTCACGCCCCAACATCGTGCAGCCCGCCTCCAGTGGTGTCGCGACAGGCGTGAATGGAGGGACGAATGGAGACGTGTCTTCAGCGATGAGAGTCGCTTCTGCCTTGGTGCCAATGATGGTCGTATGCGTGTTTGGCGCCGTGCAGGTGAGTGCCACAATCAGGACTGCATACGACCGAGGCACACAGGGCCAACACCCGGCATCATGGTGTGGGGAGCGATCTCCTACACTGGCCGTACACCACTGGTGATCGTCGAGGGGACACTGGATAGTGCACGGTACATCCAAACCGTCATCGAACCCATCGTTCTACCATTCCTAGACCGGCAAGGGAACTTGCTGTTCCAACAGGACAATGCACGTCCGCATGTATCCCGTGCCACCCAACGTGCTCTAGAAGGTGTAAGTCAACTACCCTGGCCAGCAAGATCTCCGGATCTGTCCCCCATTGAGCATGTTTGGGACTGGATGAAGCGTCGTCTCACGCGGTCTGCACGTCCAGCACGAACGCTGGTCCAACTGAGGCACCAGGTGGAAATGGCATGGCAAGCCGTTCCACAGGACTACATCCAACATCTCTACGATCGTCTCCATGGGAGAATAGTAGCCTGCATTGCTGCGAAAGGTGGATATACACTGTACTAGTGCCGACATTGTGCATGCTCTGTTGCCTGTGTCTATGTGCCTGTGGTTCTGTCAGTGTGATCATGTGATGTATGTGACCCCAGGAATGTGTCAATAAAGTTTCCCCTTCCTGGGACAATGAATTCACGGTGTTCTTATTTCAATTTCCAGGAGTGTATGTGATCGTTCTAGTTTAAGTTGTTCGTAATTGTAATCTCTAGGTGTTTAGCAGAATTGACGTCCTTCAGATTTGTGTGAGTTATCGTCTTACAGAAAACTACCGGATTCCTTTTAGTACTCGTGTGGATCGTGTCAACTGCTGCTTCTCGCATCAGACAGATATTTTGTACTTTGCAGCTTCGTGCGGCGAGATTTTCAAATTGAAAACTTTTGTTTATCGTAACTTCACACAAACGGATTTTTTCCGATAGCGTGAGAGGTGTTGAATTCTTAGGCAGCATTTATACACTTGCTTTGGGCTACATGCGGCTCGTGCGCTGTGCGTTGGACACCCCTGATGTAGATTAACGACAACAGTGGGCGCTGTAACACATTCTTGGGTAACGCCAGGTAGGACACCTGTTTTAGTGATGACGTCTCGTCATTTAGTGCAAACTGTGACCTTTCTGACAGGAAATCACGAATCCAGTCGCTCAACTTGGACGGTACTCCGTAGGCGTGCAGTTTGATTACAAACATAGTGTGTGTTCCAGAATCCTATAGCAAATTGACGTCAGTGATATGGGTCCGCAATTCAGCGGATTATTCCTGTTCCCCTTCTTGTGTACTGGTGTGACGTGTGCCACTTTTCGGCCTTTAGGTACGGGTCTCTCGTCGAACAAGCGATTGTATACGATTGCTAAGTACGGGGCTGTTACATCTGGAAACTAACTGGTGTACTATCTGGACCTGAGGACCTGCCCTCATTAAGTGATTTAAACTGCTTAACTCCTCTGAGGATCTGGACTTCAAAGTTTCTCATATTTGTAGCTGTCATTGACTCTAATTCTGGAATATTTACTTCATCATCTTCGCTGAATTTGGGAAACCGCTTTTAGTGACTGTCATAGGAAACATCAGAATTCCTATCGCAGAGTGCGGGTGGTGCCTGTGTCTTTGGGCTGGTGTACTTTTACTACGACCTGATTTTCTGCCAGTTTTCGAGACACACTTTCTTTGTGGGAACTATTAGATTCATCTCGCATAGAATTCCACGCTAAATTTCCAGCTCCAGTAAGGACATCGCCAGTCACGATCTGGCGTTTTTTCTGTCTTGCGACGTCGGTACCACACTTGGTAGTTCTCATGCACCAAAAGCGTACCTGTCAAGTGAAGATGTTCATGACCCTAGGTATTAGAAAAGGCAGTTAGTTCTGAGTACACATTACATGTTTACCGTTACTGTTTGATCAATGTAAACCGTACCTGAATCGTCTGATAAAGAATAGTGCCATCAAAAGGATGTGAAGAAAGGCGGTAGAGAGGTCAGACACATTACACCAAATAGCTAAAAGGGTTGTGACTAAGACGATACCTGAAAGTAACTCGTACAAAAACTTTATAATGCAGCCCTGTTAAAATCTCAAGCACTTTGGAATTACTATAAAGGTTCCCTAAAGCTTGGGAAACCTGTATGGAATCGACTGGAAAATCCCCGACGTATATGTCAAAGACGATGGAATACACAACATAACCACGGGACCTGTGCGAAACATGCTCGCTGTTACAGTTTTAAATAATGTCAGTATTTGGAATAAGTTTAGTCATTGGTATAAGGGTACTTGTGGGAACAAGAGGAAACATTTTTAAAAACTAACCGAACGACGTGAATTAATAATCGTGGATTATGTATGATACGTTCATGTTTCCAGGAATGTGTTTTGCATTCGGACTGTTTGTCCCGGTTTGTACGAGTGGCAGAGGTCAGGGACTGTCAGAGCATCCACGTAACCTGGAACTTCCTCTCGAGAGGCATTTTCAGTTACAGTGAGCACGTTAGATCATGGTGGCTGTAGGTAAATCAGAATTGAAGGTGGCAATGGCAGATATGTCTGTCGTTTCAGAAGGTATACTCGATTAGGAAAGTCAGCTTGTACAATGGCAGATATAGCGGATAACTGCAGCGGCCACAGACATTATCTGTTACTGTGCTGTATACAAACTGTCCAGTTAATAAGTGCTTTACAACAAATAAAATTATTTTTGTAACAAGGTGGTATGAAGAGGGAGACTCTTATTCCTGTTTAATAACTTAGCTTCGTAGAATATAGGTGTGAAGCTCGGCATCCGCCATACCCTTTTGCGTGTGACAGTTGAAAGTGTCCTTTATGCTAAATTTTCCGCAAGTAGCAAATTTTAGTGCAATACTAATATGGAATGACAGAAGCCGGTTAAAAAACTTTCTAACGATACCTCATTTACCCCCGTACGATTAGTATATGTCGAGAAAAAGAGATGTCTAGTATTAAAAATAGGCCTTAATTATGAGGAAGAAATCCCTCAGGGTGTACGTTTGGAGCACAGCTTTATATGACCGTGAGACACGGACTGTCTGAAACCCAGAACAGAAGAGAATAGAAGCATGTAAGACGTGGTGCTACAGAAGAATGTTGATAGTTAGGTGGACTGATAAGGTAAGGAATCAGGAGGTTCTCAGCAGAGTCGGCGAGGAAAGAAATATATGGAGAAAACAATGACAACAAGAAGGGACAGGATGGTAGGACAGCTGTAAAGACATAACGGAATAACTCGCACAGTACTAGAGGGAGCTGTAGAGGGTAGAAACTGTAGAGGAAAACAGAGACTGGAGTACAGCCAGCAAACAGTTGAGGACCTGGGCTGCCTGCGCTACTCTGAGGTGGAGAGGTTGGCGGACCGCATCAAACCCGTCAGAAGAGTGATGAGTGAAAAAATAAATAAATAAAAGCTACGGTGTGGAGTAGTGGTGAAGACAGCGATGATAGTGACTCAATGACAATGACTCAGAAACGTCAAGATGTGAAGGGGACGTCAGACAAGAAGTGATAACTGATTACAATGGTTCCGGTTCGGTAATTTCGTAGTCCGCTAATTGCAGTGTAGATAGGAGTAAATTCCGTTCGACACTAAATCTAGATGTAAAAATTTCTTTGGAGATCCTCCACAATCGTTTAATAGCATCACTTTTTTATGGGAGCTTGCTAGCAAAGATGGCGAGCGAGACGAACAAATGTGCTGAACAGTTCATAAACGCACACGCAGGACACATTAAAACAGCGATCGTGCGTTCGCAAATGGGTAGAAAAAAGTATTGGGGAATTGTAATCTTTATTCGATATCTTATTCCTCTCAGGGATTGTTTAAAGACTGAATTTTGAAATGTACTATTTGAGGTTCCTTCATTTTAATGACAAGAGTGTTTATTCAAAATGACTCTGGTATTCCCGCTAAATTGTGTGGATACAGATCTGTCATTGATCATCTATAGAAAACATTTGAGGAGGCTTTTTACTCCCGGACATGAGTTATGCCATCATAAATCCCTGTTAATTGTGGAAAGGGCGGGACGTCTATCAATCTCGCTTTGATATTAAATAGTTTCGCTTGTGTAAAGCAGGTAGCGATTCTTTGTGACACTTTGTAACTTGCAGTGGAAAAGACATTGTGTTTAAGCCACAATATAGTGAATATCCTCTAGTGTCTAAAGTCTTTGTTTCACCGATGTTTTAACAATGGAAATACTTTGTCTACCGACAGGTTCTATATTATTAATCAGCGGTTCGATTTTCTCGTTTCTAAAAGCAGTGGCTGCATTGGAACTGTTAGTATTAACGGGAAAGAAATGCCAACGGCTTCGAAGGAGGCAAAACTCGAGAGAGGTAAATGTAAGACCTCTTATAGAGGGAAGCTGATGGCAGTGCGGTGGCGAGACAGCAGAGACGTGTACACGCTTCCCTGTGTTTACAGTGGCGAGCTGCGGCAGACTGAGGAGATAAAAAGTGCAGTGGAAACCTGCAGTGATCCTGGAATGCAGGGACAGAACGGCTGGCGTTGATTCAGCTGACCAATACGGGACCAGTTATTCGGCCACGAGCAAACGTCTTCGAAAATGTATATGCAATGATTTCGCCATTTCATGGACGTAGCAGCTCTGAATCCGTACCTGTTGTTCAACCAACTTGGTGGTAAAATTCCGAAGACTTGAACCTCACAGAAAGAGACAGTATCGATGTCAGCTGATCCTCTCAGCGTGGAACCTTGACAGGTGTCGGTGCCGACACGTGTGGTGGGACGACATCTTCCAGAATAACACACACAGTCTTTCGCGTAAAAGCAGGCGCCGACGCGAAAATGCCGTGTGTGTTGCCAATTGGAAAAAAGCGAGAAGAAAAGCACGTGTGTTTTGTGTAGAGTGCGAAGTTGGGGTTTGTGGAACACGATGCTATGAACAGTATCGTCTAATTTGTAATAAATTTGTTCGACAAAGCTGCACATACACTGATTCCACCAATATTATACTCCAGAATATCGAAACAAATACGAATTATATTTATTTTTATAAAAAGATCGTTATTGTGGAAAGCTGGAAACTATTTTCTAATAACAGTCGCCCAGCTTGAAAAACTCGCGCCAAAGCGCCGACCGAGGTGATTCTGTGACGTAACCTACAATTTACTCGTGAAGCAATAATTTGTATAACTGCAGCTTGCTCCTCTTAAAGGAAGAGAACGTAAACACATATTTGAAGCATGAGAAAATATATCTCGTTTGCTCTCTGTTCCTGTCATGATGGACACTCTCTTTGACACGTATCAATTTTGTATGCAGCGTAATGATTCACAGATTCCTACACTTCTATCGATGTTCTAATAGACGAATATTTCTTTCAGTGTAATTGTTTTTGCTTCAAGAGCGAATCTGTTGTAATATTCTTGCCGTTTTTGGCAGAGATGTAGCAACAATTGTGGAATTGATGTGATCCGTGTTGGAAAAAGTTTCATTGTTTTTGATGTCTTATTGCCACATTTGTGTGTTTTTCATTTCATCAACAGTTGTGTTGGCTTATTTGGTACATTACGTAACGCAGATACTGCATTCCATAGAAGTTTCCCATGTCTCGCGTTCATTGATCCGACTGGAGGTGTTGTGAACAAAACTTCACGTCGTCGAATAAATATACGACGTCTTTCTGCTGAAGGTCAAGTCTTCCGCTGTTTACTAGCCTTTTTGATTCCCTTGTAAGAAAACGACATCCTTCATTAAATATCTATTACTTACAAGAGAATCGTAAGTAAAACGTCCCGAAATGTACCACTTCATACCTCCCACGGTCCTTAGGAAATTAAAAAAAAAAAGAGATGTAATTTTTTGGTTACTGCAGATATTTACAGACGTTGCCTGTTGAAAAACTGTGTTACACATGAATATAAATGATGCTATTCGCATTCCTCGTATATCGCATTCAGAACTATAGCTTAGTGTCCGCTTGGAGCGCTGCTGTCAGGGGTGTACAGAGAGCGGGAAGGAGTGTCGGCAGTGTGTGTGTCGGACTGCGGCGACATTCACCACGAGGGTGGAGAGGCGGGGGCCGCCCCCTGCACGCGAATGAGGCGCTTCTGTCTCCAGCTCTGTCTCCTCCCTCCCTCCCCCCACTTTCCCCGTCTCTGTCCATCTGCCTATCTGTCTAGGTATCTGGAGGACGCAGCATGTTATCTCGGAAGGAGACTTACCAACAGGTGTGGGAGTAGCTTGAGACACGCCTCAGGGACGTGTGTTGCATGCACTGCTGTCCACGTCGTATGCTAATGACCTTGGAGGCAATGTTAACAGTCAGGCCACAGTTCGTGCAGATGATACATTCTCTATAATGAAGGAGTGTCTGAAAGAAGCTGTACAATTTTTTTATTCATATCTTCACATGATTTCAAAGTAAAGCAGGATTTGACAAGTTGCTTTAAGTGGGCAGAAATGTAAAATCGTGTGAAAGTGGTTCGACGAACACTCTGCCACCCACTTCAGTCTGTTTTGCAGAGAAGGTACGTACAAAATTGTGCTCTTAAAAACACGCAAAAACGTCGTATTCTAAGGTTGTTGTAATATTAATGAGTCACTTTTGGAATCAGTCAACTCATACAAAGACACGGGTGTGGCACACTGAGGTGATATAAAATGGAAGTATCACGTAGTCTCAGTTGTAGGTAAACTAGATGGCAGAGTGGACGAGACACTGGATGAATGCGGTGAGTCTACAAGGGAGACACCTTACTAAACACTCGTGTGGTCCATCCTAGACTATCGCTCGGGTGTGTGGGACCCATTACAAAGAGAACTAACAGGGAATATTGAACGCGTACAGAGAAGGGTAGTGGGAATAGGCAAAGTAGTGTTTGCGTGAAAGCCTGCTTACAGGAAATTCCAGAGCCAGCAGTGGGTGAGCAGGGCTGAGCCGGCGTGGGGACGTGTGCCCAAGTTCTGCGAGGGGCTCTCCCACACCCTCCCCCCCAACCTCTCAGTCCCTCCTCCAACACAGGTCACATATGTCCGTGACGTTCAAAAGAATTCTAACTTCCGTCATTAACGCAGTACCAGTGCATCAGCAGACTGTTACTGCAGGGGACCTGCTGTCGTTGTAGGAAAATAGTTAATTGGAGAAGAAATCTTAATTACAAAAATGTTAATAATAAGACTGCTACGGGAATCCTTCCAACTCAATGAAATTCAAAACCAGGTAAGGTTCACAAATTTTGTTTCATCACTCGGTTCTGCTCCTTGTCTCACAAGAATTTGAGTGAGTTGTAGGTTAATAAACACAAAGGGTATACACAAAACATCTTTTCCTCGCTTTTTGAAGAGCAAATTCATGGCTTGTATCTTAAGAACTCAATTTTGGAACCACGCCGTGTTCTATTGACAACGTGCCCGTCATGCTGCTTCGGAAATAATTCTTGACGAGCTCTGAACGTGGAAAGCTTGTTTCAGCGGAGGCGACAGTTCCTGGCACGGCTGGCTAAATTCTGTGGGCGATATAAACGCCGCGAAACGGGTTGCGGTGTCAGTCGAGTATTTCAGTATTAATGTAGGAGTTTTCACGTCATCGGGCACCATTTCTCTGAGCACATTAATGTCTGTCAAAAGAGATGAAGCAACAATGTCTTTCGAACTTTCACAATTTGTGTTTACACTTAGCTCTTTCTCAAGGTTTTTAGATAGTATCTTCAGTTCTTCGTCGTGTATGTATTTTAAACTGTCTGGATAAAACAAAAAACGAGTGTTTTGGAATGCTTAGCCAGTTGGCCAAACCCCTCTTTCTAACTTTTTAACACTGTCTCAACGACAGAGTAGAAAAAATCGCTCCTATACGTCTCCTCTGAAGGTTGAGCTCTGCAAACCATGTCGTCACCTTCAAAATCAAACTGCTTCGCCTTCTTGCCAGTTCTCCTTTCTCCAAATTTTGGTCAAGTCTGCGAAGTTTCAGGTATCTCTTTCGCTGTTAACTGCACATTAACGAAATTCCCAATAAACATAATTAGACTTTCGAGGGATTTAGTTGCCACTTTCACGTCAACGTTTGCTGCTCGAACTGCCTTAATTGTTGCGCTAATGGCAAAGAGAAGGCCGTACTATACGACAACGCCTACAATAAACTCGAAGCTTTTCAAATCGTCCACAGCAAGCGAGTGAGCTTCGCTCTTTGTTTTCGTTTCAACAGCGCTGTCGCTCACCTCAGGCAGGGCGCCTCTGACTTCTCTCGTCTGGCACTTTAACAGCTTTCACACTCTACACCCTACTTTGACATCGACTATCTGAAAGATTCTTCACTGTTAAAGTTGGCGCCCCGCGCAGTAAGATTTCCCATCTCTGAGTGGATGCACTGAAAATAATGTATATTCTTTAAATTACACCACAAAATGTGACTGCTTTTGCAGTAGATTTCGCCGCATCTGATAACACAAGACTGTGGCTGTCACATGGCGCATAAAATGCTCTTGGTTTGCACCTTAATATTCTGGCTTGAACACCAGTTCGATAACCTTTTATAATCGATAACATTGGCTTCTGCAATCATGAATATCGAGTCCTATTTGATCTAGTATCGACAAGACGGTTTCGGTGAAACTTTCTCCTGTTGTTGAAGTGACGTTCAGGAAGTGGAGGAAGTGTTCTTCTACAGTCGCTGCGTCTTCTGGTAAACTTACAGATCTTATGAGTTCATTTTGAATGTTTTTTCCAAGAAAATGGTCATGACTTACTTGAGCCTTTAGCCACCTCTAATGTTCCTGCAAAACAGAGTCAAATTCTGCTGTCATTTCCTTCAAACCAAGAAAACTACCATTATTTCCTTGATAGAGCTTGTCGCTGCCTCCCTTTAAGGCAATGTTACTTTGAGCTAGGTACCTGATGGTGAGTATAATTCAGAACCTGACGCTAATGTTCTTTCTCTTTTTCCAGTAGTTCAAGGTCAGTATGATCAATAGCACTTTGTTGTTTCAAATTACCTCGCATTCTATCCACTTTCTTGTACTGTTTATGTTGTTAAATTATTGTTCATGCTCTTGAATCCGATTTCCTAAATGAACCCAGCCACAGAGTCCATCGCCTGATAGCTTGTTTGACGGAGATCGAATATGTTTACAATAAAAACAAAGAACTTTGTCGGTAGGGTTCGAATACATAAGCCATTTACGATCATTGTTTTTCTCAATTTGGTAAACTTCTTATGTTAAAAATGAGTTGAAAATTTTCTTCAATTCTCGTTTAAAGAATACTCAAAACTTACAATTTTAGTAGGGCCTTTATGTAAAATTTCATTTATCATTGTGGATGTTAAGCTATTAGGCCAGATGCCTCGGTCCAAACTCGTGATTGCTTCACAACTGCTAGCAGTAGGCCTACCCGAATGTGGGACAGCGGGAGGTCCGTATTCCTGTGCTTGTGTTCACCTGAAGCATCTGAAGCACCACACGATGAGAGGCTGCTGTTAACGACATGGCCTTTTAAGCACGCTTAACTCTCACTCTCTGACGCAGTTGGTCGGAGAAATTTTCCGGGAGCGCCTTTTTGTGAGTTCAAAAACTGTTCAGTTGTAGCTTTTTCTTGATCTTTTGAACACATGAATCGTATTTTTTAAATCTGTCCCTTTCATGAAAGGTTTCCTTTTTGGCTCTTTGAGCTCCATAGGACAGACAAAAACACTGTATCTTGACACAGAGTGCACACACAACACGTGAAGTGGCGAAGTAGTGCAGGCATATGTTTAAACTGACGACAATAAAAAAATCATTCTGTGGGAAACAACCTGCTGACGGCTGGAGTGTAATTGTTATCCACAGCAATGACTAGAAATGGTGCGGAGAGCCAGCGAGCAGCAATGAATCGAATCGACGCATGGGCAGCGGCCGTGTGTTGGCAACAGATACTGCTGCGGCGCGTCCGTCTCACAGCCGCTGGTTCCCTCGACTCCGGTGCGGGCATAATTTTCTGAGAGGTACTCCAGTGGCGACAGCAGTGTCACAGTGAGCGTAGAATTGAATTAAATTACCTTAAAATTAGTTTCACAAACATGTTACTTTATTTTTTTCAGCTTGTCCGCAATAACAAAATTAGGACGACAGTCTTCGTATTACATTCGCATGTTCTGCGCGGGGTCCCTGGAAACGCTGCCCCCGTAGCAGACTGCAGTTGGTACCTGCCGGCCTCGCAGCCGTTGGCAGCACTGACTGCGTGCCACAGCCCAGGCGTCTGTCGCATTTGTAGCGAGACGTGTCCAGTGTGACGTTCTGTGTTGGGATTTAGTGCTGCTGTTTCTGCGCCGAGAATTTCTTCTGCTACACCCACACCCTTAATAAGGTAAGGACGACTGTTTTCATGCGTTTCCGCAGTGTTGAATTATTTTCTTTGTTTTCTTTTGGTTTGTTTTTGTAAAGCCACGGTAGCTGTAAGGTCTCATTCAGGTTCACTATGGAGACTATCGCGTATAAAGCAAACCGCGTTCGGTTATTACGGTTTCAAAATACTAACGAATTTCGTATTACAAATCTTGTTATTTTAAAGTCCTACCGAGATTCCTATTAATTCTGCTGTTCTACGGACTTTAGGCATGAGAGAAAAGCATAGGCTCGGACGAGATTTCTACTCGTATTCGCGCCATTTTGTTGAATTTTTTTTCCCGAAATATAGGTTCGTATTTGTACACATGTGATCCATAAAAGGATTATTCTGCGTGTTAGGAATAACAGAACAGAATGACGGATACTGCTTCTGCAAGTAGATAAGATGCTATGGCAACTTCGACTGTTGAGGAACTAAACAATTACTTTACGTCAGGATAGTGCGTAGACCTTGGGACAGTCTGATCCTATTGCTAATTGTTTGAAATCAAACCAAGCTAGACTCATTTCCCGAAGCAGTCGGCTCCACGAAAACTGCCGAATTTAGTACAACTGATCTGTTAGCGTCTTTCCCCCAGTCCTGCATTAGCAATCGTCAGCACTTTAGGTCACGCAAATGTGTTTTAGTACAGAACGCTGTTCCATTGAATTTCGATATTTTCACTTTTCTAGAGTAATGTTTTTGCTGACAAGGTAGTCTGTTGGGTAGTCAGTAAGACAGATAATGCTATCGTCCATTTCGTCTTTGTTCTATATGTGTAAGTACAGAAATCAACGAATTCTTACGTTGACCTAAAATTGATCCTCTTGCTAGAAATGTTGTCAAAATTCCCGGCGTTAGGGGCTTAGTCTTCACTTCTGTTAATAATCGTGCATCGCCAGGCAGTGACTGTGCAGTACACTTACCAAAAAAGTAGTCGGTTTTCTGATAATGGCGTATCTGGACGAGTGAAGCAGTATCCCACGTAAAGGACCAGTACTGAAACACTTTGGCAGTAAAACCAGCCATCCTCAGAATCCTTTCTGATAAGTGTTTGTCATTGCTCAGAACGATATCAAAATACAGAGTATCAGTTACAAATCTCACTGCAGAACTCAACTATTATATATATTCTTGATGGAACAGTCCATAGCTGTACTTTCGGTTCATAGCGTGCACGCTGGACACTACGAACAGGCAGTTCACCTGTGGACTGTTCCATCAAAAAATAAGTTGGGAGAAACTGAAGATACACATACATGTTCTTGTCAAACCAAACGGGTGCTCCTGAGTAATAGTTTATTACGACATATAAAGAATTATTAAACTGTTGCGGCTTTAAGAAGAACGCATTGTTACATCTGTAGTTGCCTACAGTATAAAGTGTGTTGCTGTTGCGTAGAGGAAGGAATACACAGTTTATATCACAGCAAGCGGATCTCTTGTCATTAGTACGTTGGGAGTAATTTCATCGTCTTTTGTGTAAGTAAATGTAAAATAGCAATGCAGGTGGTTGTACACAAACTTCCACAAAGAAGGGCTGATACGATAGCCACCTCCCTGAAATATGGGTTGTGTTGACAAATTGGTCTGCATCCATAGAAACATGCATACATTGATCCTTGTTGCATAGAGCATTAATACATTTCGTAATGTTGTGGGATGTCACTTGAACATAAGTTTTCTTTACACAAAATAGTAAATATTTTTATAGTTAATACTTCATGTCTAAAGATTCATCTGTTCAGTAAGGTCAAGGGAAGTGTCCGATTCCAGATGATATTGTTTAGTGGTATTTGGGGAGTTTTGTGATATCGGTTTTTTCGTCTTTTTGTGTGGTTTTGTATGGGGGTGGGCGTCTAAATTTGTTTATATTTAGTATCTGCCGCATTTTTAATGCTATTTGGCAAATGACCAAATATTTTTGCGGCTACATAATTCACACCTTTTTGTGACAAAGTGAGATTTAATCCAGAGTAGTGAAGATCATAGATTCTTCTAGTGTAACTTCGCTGTTACTTTTGCATTGGGGTGGGTCATTAATGACAAATTTCATAAATGAATATATGTACATCGAAGGTACTGTGAATATCTCAAGTTCATTAAATAAACGTCCACAAGGTGATCTTCGGTGGGCTCCAGCTGTTAGCCTGATCACACCTTTCTGTGCTATGAATACTTTTCCTCTTAGTGACGAATTGCCCCCAAATGCGATACCGTGTGTAAGCAGTGAATGAATATAGGCATAGTAGGCTAATTTAATGAAGTTCATCACCAATATTTTGCAATAACTGCAGTAGCGTAAGTAGCTCAACCTAACTATTTCAGCAGATCACCGATGTTTCTTCAAATTCAATTTCTCATCAGTGTACACATCCAGAAATTTTGAACACCCTGCCTTAGCAACAGACTTGCGTTCATAGCCTATATTTATCAGTGTTATGCCATTTACTGCACAGTTATATTCACTGTTTTTTCTCAAAATTTAATAAGTGTCCACTTGCAGAGAACCACTTAGTAATTTTGTGAAAGACATTTACAATTTCCTTGAGTGTGATTACTGTACTTGTATCATTAGCAAAAAGAACTAGCTTTGCATCTTCATGAATATAGAGTGGCGAGTCATTAATGTATACTAAGACCAATTAGGAAACAGACTGAACTCTGTGGGACACCGTTCTTGATAACTCCCCAGTTAAAGGACTGCTGGTTTTCGCAGACTATTTGTACTGTTAATTTCAGCCGTCTTCCAGTTAAATATGAATTAAACCATATGTGCACTGTCCCACTCATGCCACAATACTTAAGCTTGTCTAGAAGAAATTCACGATTCACACCATCAAAAGCCTTTGACCGGTCACAAAATATTCCAATGGATGAAGTTCGGTTATTCAGTGCATTTAATATTTGATCAGTGAAAGCACATATATAGCATTTTCTGTTGAAAAGTCTTTCTGAAAACCAAATTGACATTTAATTAGTACGTCATTTATAGAGATAGGAGATTCTGCTCCTGAATACATGACTTTTTCAAGAATTTTGGATAAAGATATCAGAACTAAGACTGGATGGTAGTTGTTCGCATCAGACCTATCCCCCTTTTTATGCCGTTGTTGAACAACAGCGTATTTCAGTCCATCTGGAAAAATTCATATGTGGCTGAGAATCCTACTTATTTGTTGGGAACAAGCTTCCAGCACTCCGTAGCACAGCAAGAGGTGTAGGTTGGTGTGGAATAAGAAGATACGGTTGAGAGACGGATAAGAGCATAAACGTGAATGCGAAATAAAGGGTGGGGCTACGGGGTTCGTATGTAGCATGTACTTAATCATAAGAGCAAACCAGATGTAAACAAACGCAAGCGCGGTGACTGGTCAGCAGCCGTAGCTCTCTTACCACTGGTGGTGTTCCGCTCTTGGCAGTAGGTCCAACTTAAGTGTTCGGTAGCTTATTAGTGTGTCAGTGTGGAGAACCTTTCAGACATTCTGACGTATTAACAGCCATCAACGTCTGTCTTAATCGTACTTTACCTACGTAACTTTTATCTTAAAAATTGTGTACAGTGACAGTCCCTGTAACCAGTACTTGTGCTCTGATTGTCTCGCTGTTCATACGTACCGCGAAAATGGACGACACTGCTTCCTGCTTCGTAGTGAAACACGCGCGTGGAACACCGTTAATGGCGAGAAACAAGTAGTTAATGTTCTTCACAAGATTACAGATATCAGCTTTTGACTTTTTTCGTGTAGAACTATGTATCAGAAATAAGGGAGGTGTTAACTGTATGCGTGGCGTGATAGACAGGGTCGTAGACTGACCATCGTGTTTGCCGGCGGGCGGTGGTTCTACGCTCCACGTGGTGCGTAATTTTCTTTGTTTGGTTTGAATACCTAAAGCATTTAAATATGAAACTCATCACATCTACATATACATCTATATGGTTACTCTGCAATTCACACTTTAGTGCCTGGCAGAGGGAGGATTCATCGAACCATTTTCATACTACTACTCTACCATTCCACTCTCGAATGGCGCGTGGCAAAAAGGAACATCTATATCTTTCCGTTCGAGCTCTGATTTCTCTTATTTTATTATCATGATCATTTCTTCCTACGTAGTTGGGTGTCGACAAAATATTTACACATTCGGGAGAGAAAGTTGGAGATGGAAATTTCGTAAATAGATCTCTCCTCAGTCAAGACTGCCTTTGATTCAGTGACTCTCAGCCCAACTCGCGTATCATATCAGTTACACTCTCACTCCTATTTCGCGATAACACGAAATGGGCTGCCCTTCCTTGAACTTTTTCGATGTCCTCCGTCAATCCTACCTGGTAAGGATCCCCTACCGCGCAGCAATATTCCAGCAGAGGATGGACAAGTGTGATGTAGGCTGTCTCTTTAGTGTTCTGCCAACAAAGCGCAGTCTTTGTTTCGCCTTCCCCACAATATTATCTATGTGATATTTCCAATTTAAGTTGCTCGTAATTGTAATTCCTAGGTATTTAGTCGAATTGACAGCCCTAAGATTTGTGCGATTTATCGTATACCCAAAATTACTCGGATTTCTTTTAGTACCCATGTGGATGACCTCGCACTTTTCTTTTGCTTAGTGCCAATTGCCACTTTTCGCACCATACAGAAATTCTCTCTAGGTCATTTTGTAGTTGGAATTGATCGTCTGATGACTTTACTAGACTGTAAATTACAGCGTCATCTGCAAACAATCTAAGGGGGCTGCTCAGATATCTCCTAGATCATGTAGGTCAATCAGGAACAGCAGAGGGCCTGTGACACTACCTTGCGGAACTCCTGATATCACTTCTGTTCTACTCGATGATTTACCGTCTATCGCCACGAACTGTGACCTCTCACGGAGAGGAAATCACGAATCCAATCACACAACTGAGACGATACTCCATATGCACGCAATTTGATTAATAGTCGCTTGTGAGGAACGATATCGAAAACCTTATGGAAATCTAGGAATATCGAATCGATATGAGATCCCTTGTCGACAGCACTCATTACTTGATGGGAATAAAGAACGATATTTTCTGAAGCCGTGTTGGTTATGTATCAATAAGTCATTTTCTTCAAGGTGAGTCATAATGTTCGAGTACAGTATATTCTCCAAAATCCTACTGCAAATTGAGGTCAGTGATATGGGTCTGTAATTAAATGGGTTACTCCTATTTCCTTTCTTGAGAATTGGTGTGACCTGTGCTACTTTCCAGTCTTCAGGAAAAGACCCTTCGTCAAGTGAGCGGTTGTATATGATTCATAAGAAAGGCGGTGTTGTCTGCATACTCTGAAAGCAACCTGATTGCTATATCGTCTGGACCTGAAGACTTGCCTTAGTAAAGTGATTTGAGTTGTTTCGCAACACCTATCTACTTTTGTCACTCACGCTAACAACTGTTCTGGTTTCGAATTCTGGAATATCTAGTTCGTCTTCTTTCGTGAAGGAATTACGGAAAACTGTATGTAGTAACTCCGCTTCGGTGGCACCATCATCGGTAAGGCTGCGTTCACACTGCCGGCCGCCCGCTTCGATATCAAACACGTGGTTCTGAACTGCGGTGTTCACAGTGGCGGCCGGGCCGCGCCGACACGGCGCCAGCACCCCGGAGCCGAGCCGGCCACATCCCGAGTGTCTTAATATTGCCGGCGCGAGCCTGTGGAGCAGCACTACAGCTTCTGCAGTACACGCATCACACGCCTCCCTTCTGCTCTCATCACAAGTGTGACTGCACACGTCTTTATTTCAAGATGTTACCTCACATTTCACAATCAGTGAGGAAAAATTACGTTTATTACAATGATACTTGCGAAATTAATTTTATTTCATTTACTTGATCTACCGTATTTACATGCATTTACAACAATAGCTTGCCAGCGATAGCGGCCCTGCCGCCATTGAATAGATCGCATTTACTTGTAAACGGAGGCAGATACGAGTGTCACTGAGGGTCGGAAATGTATCCCTACCAGATGACAATGCATTGTAAAGTCATGCTGTGGCACGTTACTATAAGCTGTTGTCTGTGACATCTTTTTGCGATGTTCTTACTTTAGTGAATGCGGAATAACATATACATCACATTAACTTGTGGCCATCAATTTGGCATCAGAAATTCGGCTAGTATGACAGTAATTATGCAGTTTCCAGATTATGGAACGAAGTAACCAAGGAGTGTGTTTCAGATAGTACACACAAATGTAAATCAATTCCCTTTATAATTTTTTTGTTTTATTTACAATGAAATGAGATACACAAAAATACAGTAAATAGCTAAGTACTTTCAATTCCTAAATTTATTTTTGATAGGTTTTTTAATTATTTTAGGTTGCATTTTAAAACGAAATATTCAACAAAAGAGTTCCTGACAGTTTTCGAACGTAATACGGAATTTCTGTTGAATGTGGCACCAGCTTTCTGCATATCTACATCCATACTCCGCAAGCCACCTGGCGGTGTGTGGTGGAGGGTACCCTGAGTACCTCTATCGGTTCTCCCTTCTATTCCAGTCTCGTATTGTTCGTGGAAAGAAGGATTGTCGGTATGCTTCTGTGTGGGCTCTAATCTCTCTGATTTTATCCTCATGGTCTCTTCGCGAGATACACGTAGGAGGGAGCAATATACTGCTTGACTCTTCGGTGAAGGTATGTTCTCGAAACTTTAACAAAATCCCGTACCGAGTTACTGAGCGTCCCTCCTGCAGAGTCTTCCACTGGAGTTTATCTATCATCTCCGTAACGCTTTCGCGATTACTGAATGATCCTGTAACGAAGCGCGCTGCTCTCCGTTGGATCTTCTCTCTCTCTTCTATCAACCCTATCTGGTACGGATCCCACACCGCTGAGCAGTATTCGAGCAGTGAGCGAACAAGCGTACTGTAACCTACTTCCTTTGTTTTCGGATTGCATTTCCTTAGGATTCTTCCAATGAATCTGTCTGGCATCTGCTTTACCGACGATCAACTTTATATGATCATTCCATTTTAAATCACTCCTAATGCGTACTCCCAGATAATTTATGGAATTAACTGCTTCCAGTTGCTGACGTGCTATTTTTTAGCTAAATGATAAGGGATCTATCTTTCTATGTATTCGCAGCACATTACACTTGTCTACATTGAGATTCAGTTGCCATTCCCTGCACCATGCGTCAATTCGCTGCAGATCCTCTTGCATTTCAGTACAATTTTCCATTGTTACAACCTCTCGATACACCACAGCATCATCCGCAAAAAGCCTCAGTGAACTTCCGATGTGATCCACAAGGTCATTTATGTATACTGTGAACAGCAACGGTCCTACGACACTCCCCTGCGTCACACCTGAAATCACTCTTACTTCGGAAGACTTCTCTCCATTGAGAATGACATGCTGCGTTCTGTTCTCTAGGAACTCCTCAATCCAATCACACAGTTGTTCTGCTAGTCCATATGCTCTTACTTTGTTCATTAAACGACTGTGGGGAACTGTATCGAACGCCTTGCGGAAGTCAAGAAACACGGCATCTACCTGTGAACCCGCATTGTTACAAAACTTTTCAGCTTCAACATTGCATCCTTCTCTGTCAATGACAACATTATGAAGTAGACAAATGCACTTGACTGAGTCAAAGGGCATTATCTCAACTCTTCGCCTATCAATCTATCTTACAAGGTAATGAAAAGAATTCTGTGAGGTCATCAGTGGCTCCACACGATGAACCATCAGCACTGCCAAGCGCTGCATCATGAAGAAAAAAGTTGGAAAATTCTGAAGGAGTATTTCTGCGATTCTTCGTTGAAGGCACAGCAAGACATTACTCAAAATGACGAAGCTAATTACTTCCTAATGATTCTCAGGAGTCCGATAAACTCTCTTCCCCTCAGAGGAAAGCGTTTGTGAAATTTAAAATGCAAAAGCGTGACTACAATTAATTGGAGGTAGTGAATGCTGTGCAAAGCTCTACTGCAAACCAAAAAGTGTGTACTAACGAATCTTACCTTATCGTTGTACACAATTTTTCTTCTGCTGTTATACTTCTGCGAAAATTTGTATTCTGTTTCGAAATTTAGTCTTGAATGTTCTGCAGCACATACTGAAAAGTATTATGATTCATTCTGTAATATGAATAAAAAAATTTCGGGATAGTTTTTAAGTTCTTCATGTAAAGGAAAAAAACTCCTAAATGTCTGTCGCTATTTATGGGATGAGTCCATAACCTCCTAGTTCTTCTGTACTTCAAAACCTCGACGAGTTACTGCAGAGTCAAAACAATACCAATAAAAGAGTGAAGACATTGTTGTACACGACAGCACAGACTAGCTAAAGGCGAGCACCTGTTGACTGCAGCTCCCTTTTCTACTGACTTGCTTGTCAGCTGTCGAAGGGTGGGGATTTTTCTAAATTTATTTGGCCTCTGGCAGGTAACAGCCATTTAGCCAAAGAGTGGGGATTACCTTGACAGTGCAGCGCAGCCCGCCAAGGAAGAAAAAAAAAATGAACAATGAAACGCACATCTGTGTCGATCTACAGCAGTTTCATTAACTCTCCATTATTTTTTCTGTCAAAGTAGACAACGAGACTATAGAATTGCGCTTCAGTTTCTGCAGTAAACGTATCACAAATCTCCAGTTTGTTTTTGTGATTAGTTTTACACCAAATGTTATCAGACCTATGTCATTGACACTTCTACCTCTACACGTGTGCAATCGCGCACACATATAGACCATACATTTAGGTTTTTTAATGGGTTAATTGAAACGCTGTCCCACTCAGCCTTGGTTTCATTGCATTCATTTCCTAAAATAAGCTATTTGTAAGTGGAGATAGGGTCGATCTAAAGAATGTAATTATTTACAGCTTGCGGTACTACAGTTACATGAACTGCAAAAGCGATAATACAAAAAAATGAACTTTTTGCGCCTTAGTCAAACTTAGACATAGAAACATCTGTAAATGTATTTATATTTTTTAACATCTGCTGTTTATTATATGCAACTAGAAAGAAATCATGTAGAATGTTGCAAGCTTTTATTACAATGCATCAGGAGCAAGATCTCATCTTAGATTAATATACTCTTATCTCTTAGTTCGAAATACGAAATGTACACAACACTAATTGTAGGATGTTGATGACAAATAATTGTTTGTCTTTTGTGATGCAACGTGTGGCCAATTATAAAAGCATAGCAGATGATTGTCCAGTAGCCGAGGGAAAAATTCTTGTACATTTGGATTTATCTAGACAATGAGACCATTAAAATAATACGAGGGACCGACACTAGGTCTGCGCTGATCACTAGTAATTAGTTTTTTTCTGTCCCGCATTATATGACTACACTGAACCAAGCTGTAACCGCGCGAACTCCGTGGCTTGCGGACGCGGCACTGACGTCACGGAACAGCTCGCATTACTTGAGACCAGAGACAGATATCAGTATCATTATCATTTCAAAAACTTTTTGGTACTTTAGCTACATTTCATTCCCAACAATGTATGGTCTAAAACGGATCTAACACTAAGCTACCCGCTACATAACTTTTTCGCTACAAGATTTGTAAATAAAGTGCCCAACGTTGGCAAATAGCATCATTTCACAATGACTGTTAAGAAATATGAAAAGATAAATGATTCAATACGAGGCTAAGATGTTACACTACCACGTGTACAAAAATCAGATTTTTTAGCCGTATACTTTCTTCAAAACCTGTTGGAAAGCGTTACGAAACTAAGAAATCACGCGAAACGAAAAGTAGACTTTTTCTTTTTTCACGACGTAAGTAACGCTTTTAAGGAAAAAATAAGTTAATAAAACGATGTGGCGAAGACTTGTATACCGCTAAGAATTTTTACAACATGAAAATCGGAGAAGTGGATTTTGCCCCATTTCGCCGTCCCGGCTCGGCTCGGCGCGGCGCGCAATGCGAACGCAGCCTAACTTCTCCATCGCTATCTGCAGTGACGGTGTTGAGTGTTTTTTGCCACTGCTGTACTTTACATACGACCAGAATCGCTTTGGGTTTTCTACCATATTTTGAGACAATGTTTCATTGTGGAAACTATTAAAAACATCTAGCATTGACGTCCGCACTATTTCGAGCTTCCGTGAAACTTAGCCAGTCCTCGAGATTTTGCGTTCCTCTGAATTTGGCATGCGTTTTTCGTTGCTTATGCAACAGTGATCTGACGTGTTTTGTGTACCATTGTGGATCAGTCCCGTCTCTTAACTTACGCGGCATGAATCTATTGCTGTCGATACTGTATCTTCGAATTTGAGCCATATCTGGTCTACACTTACATAAATAGCTTGGGAGGAATGGAGACTCTCTCTTAGGAAGGCATCAAGCGAATTTTTATCTGCTGTTTTAAATAGATATATTTTGCGTTTATTTTTAATGGTTTTGGTTGATACGGTTTTGAGCCATATATGGCAATTAACTCATACGTCACCAATTTTGAGAAAAATGCACATCTTGCAGTTTACAATTACATATCACACGAAAATTTCTCGTTTTTATTGCAAGTATACATTCTTAGAGACATTTTATAAAAGATTGTTAAAGATTGTTGAAGATAAAACATTACAGAATTAAATTTTCTGGAGAAAAATAAAAAGTCAAGTACTCTGTTTGAATATGCCCATTGTTTTGTAGGACAGATGTGGTCTCACATGAGCCAGAGTGATAAATGTTGCAGAAAGATGGAAGACAATTTTGACGGCGTCGAGCACGCTGTAAAAATGAAGCATTTTTAGAGTTGTGATCTTAACACTGCAGTCTGAACCCGGCAGAATTGATATGGAGCCAAGTTAAGGTATTTGTCGCGAGAAATAAGACATTACGCTGTCAAACGTACTGCAACTAATGCGCGAAGCTTTGTGACACGTCGCTGCCAAACGATGGCGAACTGCAGAACAGCACGTCACGAAAGAGGAGGAGGAGGAGGAGGAAATGTGGACATTTTTCTGGCTTGGGGTTCTGTCAGACTCGTTATCAACGTAGCTGTACTGAAGTGTGTTCAGCGGTGGCCGATGTGGAAGGAGTTCAGAGATTACCAGACAACTGACTGAGATACCTTCAGTGGCTTACGTATTTTACTACATTGCGCTTTTACGCCACGCACAGCTCATGTAGAAAAATTACCCTCGTTAGTCACGAATTTTCATCACTCCTGCTTTTAATTAAAATACTATGTTCGCTAATATCGATGACATGTTACATTTTCCGTCCGGTCACCTAAGGAGAAAACACCTGAGTTTTACCATATATTATTTCCTTCTGTTTAAAAATTCACATCCAAAGCTGTGTTGTCCTCTGCTAGTCTCTTTTAACGTCTGAACTGCCACTGCTCACTTGAGTGCACGTTAGCTGGTTCGAATCCTGCCTCGGGCATGGATGTGTGTGTTGTCCTTAGGTTAGTTAGGTTTAAGTAGTTCTAAGTTCTAGGGGACTTATGACCTCAGCAGTTGAGTCCCATAGTGCTCAGAGCCATTTGAACCATTTTTGAACGTTAGCTGGACCACTTGCCCGGCCAGCGCTGTCAGAGCTAAACGCGCCGGTAAAGCTGTTGTCCCGTGTTACAGCACAAGTCGATAGGCACAGCATAAAACGAAACCTCATCATCGTACTTGATTGCACCTGAGACATCCTGGTTTCCGCTCCACCTGAAACTAAATCCAATGAGGTTCCAGCAAACGCGGAAGAGTACATAGTGTAATGTTTACATGAAGTTTGTGATGGACGGACTATATTCCGATGTCCGGATTTGCAATATACTCAACGCACTTTTCCGCATATATCATGCCTTCCAAATTAAAACCTAACACTGCTAGGGCACAACCACGTACCGTAAAACAAGACTCCCCACCGAGTGTCCTAGCGATGCCACACACTGGCTTTGACCTGTGTCGTAGTTTCACGGGACTCTCTCTACTCCCACTGCAGAGGCAGAACACAGCACTGACGTTTGTTTCCCTCCCACATTGTTGCTTGGAAGGCAGGGTGTGCTGACATTATTCTGCAGCTGAGACTGAAAGGGCAGTTTGTGATTTGGTGAAGTGTATGAATGTGCTGTGATGGAAACAAACTAAATAGTCCTTGTTACTACACGTACTCTACGCATACTGCGTTTTGGTGACTGGTTTATCCGGCATTTTCGTGGTCGGTCAAAGAAGATCGGCAGCGGTAGCAACAGGTGCGCTATTTTCTTATTCCTAGTGTGGACACATCCCGTAGAGTACTGGTCCGTATTTCCTTTCACGAAATTCGTGCAGCAAGAATCGTCATGTGCTGTTAAATGTGCATTCAGTCTGCATCGGAAGACAATATCTTTACTATTCACTCTTTAGGTGTCTCTGATCATCTGATCTTCTGATGCAAATCTGTAAAGTGTTATATGGAACCGAGAGTTCAAATGATGGTTCACTCATCAGTATGAAAATGAAGACAGTAATAAATATGTCATCGGGATGGAAATTTCATTTTTAGCTACGTAATGCATACGAAGTTGTACGGAGAATTTTCCCGTCATTTAAAGTTAGACGTCAGTAACTTTTCTCATGACTTCAGTTGTGTCGTTTTGTGTTTGGTGGGAAACAGCAGTCGTAGTAGACGCCAGCTTATATTCAGTTTCCGCGAAGCGTAAGTGGTGCATTTCGGAGTCATTATTTATTAAATTGCACACCACAAAACTCTGTGATACATTTTAGGGTACATAGGTATTGGAAAACTGAAACGCCCTTCGCAAGTGTGCAGTCCAGGCATGCAGTACGGAGCATTGCACAGCGTCTCCAGTACTTGGAGCTGGAACAACGGTTCTGCTCGCTTGGTCGGCTGTGTTCCTGTGAAGACAAACAAAGGAAATGGCGGAAGACCAGACTTGATGTGGGCCGTCAAGACTGGTTAAAAAAAAGGAACTTATCACACGGTTACTCCGTGAGTTGACGACATTTGCACGTGACTGTTATAATTATTTATGCATGAAAAAAGTTGTCATTTGTCATGGCTGCTACTGGATATGAGGTCCTAAGTTCCGTATTATCAAACAGCACCGTTTCAAGGCAACTGTACGTGGAAGATTTTTTTAAAACACGTCACTTTCTTTCGGAGGTGTTATAATCAGACGTCATGTAAGGACGTATCGGCTGCTAAAGCCTTCATTACATTCAGTTTACGGTGCGGGGGCTGATCTTCCAGCGGTTGTAAGCGTTGAGTTACAGAGCAGAGGGTGGCTACGGAGGTGACTCGCGTCCTACCATCTCACCTTCACGTTTGCAAAGGTTCTGGGACTTCTTTATTAAGTTAATTGCAGTTAGTTCTTAAATATTAGATGTTTTGTACATACAGTAGTTCCCTCTCTCTGGAGGTGTGCGTATCAGGTCTGGGTTCTCATTGTCAATAATTTTCAAATCTACATATTAAGTGTGAAACACGCAAATGCGAATAAATATTCACACGTTGATCATCTGGCAAAGCAAATTACCGTTCAAAATAAAAAGCATAGAACTGACTGACACATTTGCAACAGAATAAAAAGGTAGCGTAGTCTCAACTATACATAAAATGTAGCCATATGTAAAGTGTAAAAAAGACAATTTACGGGCTAGTTTTTCTAGGCCACGTCTTTCCCAGATAAACGTCCATTTTACTACAACAAATGTTACCGATAGTGACGCGTTTTCGAGATGTTCTAGCTGGTGTTAGTGTTTCGAAACGGCATTAATCACTGGAGACAATGTAAACGAGCTGATGGTTTACTTCGCCTGTTAGAATGGCTGCCCGCTTTTTCTGACAACGGACCAACTCCACACATCAGCTTTCAGAGCCATCGGTGGAAATATTGTGGCTATGTCAGGCCAATACAGGTGACTTCTTCTTTATCGTCCGAGCGTGTTGATACCGCAGACGTGAGGGATGTCGTGCTGCAATCCGTAATGACAAATGAGAAAGGCTCCTAAGAACACGCCCTGTCTCTAAGCACTGCAGCGCCACCACACAGAGGTCGGTATTGAGCCAAACAAGGACTCGCTCTGCTCAGTTAGTGACCTGCGATGAAGCAGTCCTCATCTAGTTAGGACACGAGTGCTATTAAAGTCTCAGATGGAACTGTTTTGTAAATGTTGTACTTACACTTTAAGGGATCAGTTTGTAATTGTGTGCATCAAGTGATGCTTTATTGTTCGAAGAGTCATAAATATTCGGATCATCCGTGTGGTAAAGGACTGTATAAAGTGAACTAATGTTTCATATGTTGTAGTTTGAAGCATACATCTCCTAGGGCAATCAAAGAGCCTACAGCTATGACTGAACGACTGTAGTTTCTCCTGGTAGTAACAACTTCTTTAGCCACCTAAACATCTCAAGACAAAGGGGAATAGCGATTAAGCAGTGGAAAAGAGTGACTTCATAACCGCCGAAAAAGGTGGAGAGCCAGCCTTGGGCAAGGTGCTGGTGGTTTTTTTTATGGTTGGGAGAATTGAGGGAGGGTCTGCCAAGGCGGTGTGTTAACAGATTATGCTTGTAAAAGGGAACACCGTCACAGGAGCAGTCTACTCAAATCTCCCGACTAAGCATCGTGGAAAGTTGTCCAAGGAGGCGGGTTCCTACACACACCTACAGCAATATCCGACAAGCCACCTAACGGTCTGTGGCCGAGGGTACTTCTGATACCACTAATTCACCCGCTCCGCCATTCCTTGTTCCACTCACGAATGGCGCGTGGGAAGATCGATTGTCGGTATGTGTCTGTATCAGCTCTGATGTCTCGAATTTTCTCGCCCTGGTCATTTAACGAGATGTGGCTGTACGTAGGAGGAAGTAATATCTTGATCGACTCTTCCCGGAAAGCGCTCTCTCTAAATTTAAATATTAAATCATTCAACGAAGCATAACGCCTCTCTTGTAAAATACATACTATTGGATTAGTTGAGCACCTCTGTAACGCTCTCGCGCCGACTAAACGATCCTATGACGAAACGTGAAGCTCTTTCTCGGATCATCTCTATCTCTTATCCCAGGTTGATGAACACCACCAAGAATCGGTTCAACAAGCGCCTTGTAAGCCACTTCGTTCGTGATTGAGTCGCATCTGGTCCGATATTGAGTAAGCTGGTATTTTTTCCACCAAACGGCAGAGCTGGGCGGTGTCAAATACTTCCCTGAAGTCAACATATTTTGTTGAGACACTTTGATGAGCACGTTACTGGAGTCTCTGCTGACTAGCTGCAGATTCTTTTCGCTTGTGACTCAGTAATTGGTCTCACTTTTGGTGTTGATGAAGGCGTATTAGCAAAAGCAGTTGCCACAACTTTTTCAATATGTGTCGGAGCTAATTGTTGCCAACACTTTCTCTCCCTTATCCACAGCCCGATCCACACGGATGCAGAACTTCTGTCGTCAAAATGACGTCGCGTTTGCAGAAACTCCTGTGAACTGTAGGTTGCCCTTAACACAGCTGCAAGGTCAGACCACATCGCTATTTCTGCGGAACACGAAATATTAATAGTAACCTCAGACTTTTCTCAGATGATCCAGTTACCCATGATGTATTGTCTGAAAGAAGCCGCGCGACCGCTACGGTCGCAGGTTCGAATCCTGCCTCGGGCATGGATGTGTTGTCCTTAGGTTAGTTAGGTTTAAGTAGTTCTAAGTTCTAGGGGACTTATGACCTCAGCAGTTGAGTCCCATAGTGCCCAGAGCCATTTGAACCATTTTCTAAAAGAAGCTGCATAAATATTCAGTCAGATCTTGATAAGATTTCGTAGCGGTGGAAAGACTGCAACTTGATTTAAATGTTCATAAATGTAAAACTGTGCCTCCAGAAAACGAAAAAAGTAGTATTCTGTGACTATATCATCGGGTCACTGTTGGAATCGGCCGACACATAAAGTACCTGGTATGAGATGGAATGACGACGTACGCTTAGTTGTAGGTAAAGCAGGTGACAGACTTCAGTTTACTGGTAGAATACTGGGGAAGAGCAGTCAGCGTACGGTGGACTTTGCTTACAAACCACTCGTACCACCGGTTCCAGATTTTGCTAAAGTGTGTGGGACCCGCACCAAATAGGACTAACAAGGGACACTGAACGTATACAGAGAAGGGCAGCACCAATGGTCACAGGTTTCTCTCACCCGTGGCAGTGTAACAGAGTTACGCAATGAACTGAACTTCCAGACTTGTAAAGACAGACCCAAACTATCTAAGATTAGAATAATTACTACACGTACAAAGGCATTCAGTCATTCTCTCCATTCGTGAATGAAACAGGAAGGAACATTAATAACTGGTGCAGTGGGACGTACTCTCTGCCACGGTCGTTTGCAGAGTACATAGATGCAGAAGCGGATGTAGAAGATGCTGTTTAGCATCGTATTATCATAGCGTCTTTCGTAGTTTCGGGCCATTCTCGTTCTCATTTTCTTCTGTTTTTTCATCGCAGTGCATCTTAATTTTCATTTATCACAGACGCAGGAATTCTGCTGTGGATTTCTTCTGCACTTTCTTGAGCCGGCTATTCATCCACAGTTGTTCGTACCTGTACTTTAGTCGATTCCAAGTTGAGCTCCCATTTTCTCTGTCAGAATTATCTAATTTCGTTCCTCGTTTCAACTCGCAAGTACTTTGGATTCCTAAAATTTTTAATGATTCCAGTTTAAGTGGTCTGCCTGTATGTATTTATCATTCACTTAAGGCTTCTGTGCAGGTTCTGTATCTGGAACATCGAGCGTTTCCGTAACTGTACTTTCCACTTACAAAACTCCTACCATTTTTTTTTCTCACCCAAGTGTCTCTGTAATGCCCGTACTTGGGATTACGTATGTCGTCAAAGAACATTGGCATTTGTATTCATTGCGTCCACCGGATGATACCGACGTATTTACAGCTACACGTGCAAACTGAGGCAGTCTGTTAGTGGTAGATGAGTGGAACTCAGACATCTGACGATAGTGAAATGACATTCTTTGAAGCCGAGACATTGAAGTTTGGCGTCGGATCACAGTGGAATCCTCTTTTCCACAAGTATTAGGACATTCTTAAAGTAGTTTGAATAGTTACTGGGAGTTCTTTCAGAAGCAAATGGGTTCGTTTTACCGGCGATGATCTTTCTAGACTTGATAAACTTTTTCTGAATTGCCGTTTTTATACAAAGCATCGTCAGGAAAAGAAGGGTGAAGTACGAATAAAGTTTCGTAACTATATTTTCCACGTCCACTGGTAACAGGTCTGCTGAAATTTCGATAGCGTTACATCTGGCGGCTGCCGTGTAGCTCACACAGACTATTTTTCTTCTCAAACGCCCTTCGGGTTGAAGAAAACGTTAAATTATCCTTCGTGATGAAGTGCGCTAACTGAAAGGTGAACCTCGCACCGATTCACGCCAAATAGTGGGACACACTGCGAGGGTAATCGTGTGGCTAACTTTGTTCAAAAATTAAAAAAAATAAAAATCCAAGTGCAGCGTTCAGAGCTCTGTTTACTACAGTAGTACGACACACTTCGAATTACACCCGAAAATATCGGCGTTCAAGGGTTCGCACGGCTTTTAAGTACAAAACATTGTGAGCATTTCAAATCAAAATGCCTGGATGTGAGAACGTACCGTTGTAATCTTAAACTAGTGTAAACTCTAATGCAGTTCTCGCTAGTAACATTCTGTATCACGTAGCTTATAATTTTGTAGTCAGTTTGGCGTTTTAATTAACGAAAATGGAAAATTTTTATTTTTTATTTCTAATCGGATGAAAACACGCGTAAACCCGAGAAGTTAAAATCCGGTACAAAAATGTGCGAGTTTTCAAATTTTAAATGAAATAAAACCTGATTGCTCGACATTGAGGAGTACTGTTGATGTATACTACAGCTTCTTCTCGAGGGTATTTTTGTTCTGTCGTTGCAACTGCAAAAATGGGTGATTTTTTATCACCAGACGCGTTTCGCTTTGTTGACGAGAAACATTATCAGCTGTAGCTTAGTAAAGCGAAACGTGTCCGGTGAAAAATGACGCAGTTTTGTAGTTGCAACGACAGAACAAAAATACACTCGAGAGTTATGAAGCAACTACAGACACTACGGCCACACAAATGAAGAATTTATAGTTCCTTCATTTGAAAATAAGTAATTTTTCAGTTTACTACGAAATTTAAATTAATCACTGAGCTTCGCATTTTGGCGTTATTAGTAAATAAAAAACCATTACTGCTTAATGGCGCTCGGGAATCTTGAAATTCTATTTTTTGCAGTGTTGTACTTGATCAGGAAACTGATTTCCAAAGACTGATTCTGAAGCCCTGTAAGTGTGTGGAGAGTCAGAGGGGGCAGAGCAGAGCGGCTGGTCAGGCCGCCTGGAGGGACGCCGTGTGTGTCGCGAAGCGCGGCCGGACAGCCCAGCCTGGAAGTAAATGTGACGGAGAAGGCGAGGGTGCAGTTCGAATCTTGGCTCTGGGCCACGACGTCTCGTCGGACAGACATAAAATGTGGATGTCGTCTTCTTGTAGCAAGAAAGACGACTGACTAAATTTTTCGGAGCGCTAACTGCGCGGCAGATGTGTCGCCACGAGAGAGCGGCAGCAGAGCCAGCGGCACGGGCTGAGGGGGAGCAGGCGCTCCGTACCCAGGACGTGGTTCCGGTGGACGTATTCCTGAAACACACAAAAACATTCCATTACAAGGTACATAATATTTAAATCAAAACAATTACGTCAGCATAATGAATGTAAAGACAACAATTTGCAATAAACCTGTCAAGAGTACTCACGACGGCCACTCTCACCCAGAAGCCATACTTCCACATTCATCGCATCTTTCAGAGCGTTTCTCGGCTAGGTGCCTTACCAGGATAATTTCTTCTCATACTTTTTTATTTAGTTGTATTCCGTCCAGGCCGTCATAGTAAGATTCCGATCTCGCCGTTTCTCCTCTTGCAAAGATTTTTCGTCAAATGACTCAATGGCCTTGTGGAACCTTTACATAGATATCAAAACATACGGTTGATGACAATCTTACCACCGATATACGGGTGTACAGAATATTTTATACCAGGCGAGGGTGTTCCAGCCTTGTGACTGCCTACGCTCTTATCTTCGCTTCCAACGTTACCGGCACGTAGTGGCGTTTCCCGGACAACACTTGACCTTCCCGTACTGGATCTGTGCAATACGCTTTTGCATTACACGTATCTGACGCAGATCTATTTTCCGGTGTTTGAGTTAGAATGTCCATCACTCTTCTTTTTAATTACAACACTGTGTTAGCTAAGAACGAGATAATCCTACGCATTCTGTTCGGTCAGCCAAGAAGCGTGCGGTATTGCTAGAATAGTGCCGAAGATTACTTCATTCTCTTCAAAAACTAAATGACATTCTAAGCTACGTATATTGTCTGCTCGTCCCTTCTCACGATTTAACTGCAGCGTTCAAATCACGGCAGGTTAGTTGGACAAGATCCGCCGGTAAAGCTGTGGTCCCGTATTACCGCTCAGCCGACGTACGGGTAACGCACAGCGCAAAACGTATCCTTACTGCACTGCAGTCAGCTCGGCTGCCGCTCCTCGTGAAACGCAACTGGATGAGATTCCACCAGAAGCGGAATAACACACAGTGTAATGTTTACATCCGGTTTACTCTTATGATGGTCGTAGAATAATGCATTTGATACTGTAAATTCCAGAGCTTCTCATGCCAGCCTGGTTCACTTAAAGAGCGAAACCGGGCAACAAAACACACTCAGTGCGACCGGTGGCTATCGTCGAAAACTTCCACAGCCGTTCCAGACACAGGGCTAGTCGCTGCTGAGCCGACGAACATGGGAGCACCGGCAGTGGGGACCCGGCGGCAGCCAGACGGCGACGCTTTGGTGTTCCCGCCAGCAGACCCAGCTGCAGGCGAGGCCGGCCGGAGTTGCCGTCTGCACACACTGAACAGTTCTCGGACTCTTTTCCGACATGAGGAAGCGGGGTATTTGCGGAAATTGCGATAAAAAACAGGACACTGGACAAAAAGTAACTATTCTGCATATATGACTGCATTGCTTTACTAACATACATAAAAACTAAACTTCATACACATAAAGACACATTGTAACAATGCACTTCAAAACATGATTGTAACGCCACTGCTTCATTTCATAATTCATTGTTTTTCCAGAAAATGATTACAACTGAAAATACTGAGATGATGATAGAACGATTTCTGACAAATGAACGATAATGCAGACATCAAAAATACGCAAACAGTTCAGCTACTGTACGGCGTGCACTGCTAGTAACTTGGTACTTACTAGGCTAGGCGCAAATTGAGACGCGTATAGCGCGTGAGGCGCGGAGCAGCGCAGCGCGTGTTTTTGTAACTCCACAGGTTCAAATGGGACCACCGCGCAAATTGCCAGGTCGCGCGGCGTTGTGGTCGAGGCACAGTTTCTCGCGCCGCGCGTCGCGCGTGCCTCGCTAGCAGCGTCGGAAATCTGTGGCGGGGAGCGGAAAAGTAGCCCGGCCATATGCTCACATCGGGGCGGCTCATATGAGCAGTGGTAGCACTGCCCATACGATAAATTTTGTCTTACTGTGTACTGAATTTTATTGCCGTTGGGTAGTCTTTCGTTTTTCGCCATTTAAACGATCCAGCTTTCTTAGTTAGTACATTATACTTTTCTGTTATTTATATCTGTATAGTTTTGTTTTGCTTTTCTTCTGTAAAGAAAAATGCAGACTTCAGTAACTGATGAGCCATTGGCCGCTGGAATTCTATCATATGCCTCCGCGATGTTTTCAGATCGCAAGAAGGGACAGAGGGTAGTGAATAAGGAAGCAAAGAATTTTATAAAATCATGTGATTAAGAATCAAGGCAGGAGAGTAAAGCAAGGTTATATTCTCGTTGCCTAGTAAGCTAGCGTATCTGTACGATCTGTTACAAAAATTTAGAAAGGGATAATCTCCCTAGGTGTGATCCCTTTGTGCTTGTGGTAAAAAGCGTCCAAGATCTGAAGTATAGAAATCTCTCTGTGATTACTCTGATATGGATGTAATAATATAATACGACACAATGTGCTACATGCATGTGAACATCACATTTCCACTGCAAGCTAGAAACAGTCGAAAAGCAGTCGCAAATAACAATGTTTTAATTGGTTCGCCGTGATGAGAAAAAGCATTTCAATTGTTGCATGGACATTATCAGCATTAATAAACTAACTATACAACAACAGGCTACACAAATGAAGAAAATGGTCGGTATTATTACGAAAGTAGGAATATCCTAAAAGAGTGTTACGATTAGATATATTTAATTTGTTGAAATGTGCTGCTGACAAAGGCAGATCTACTTTCATGGCAATGTTTTTGGAACTCCATCTCACAAGGCACACATGGCTAGCTTGTGCATTCCTGTCGGGCGCATTATCCTTCGCTGCTGACAATACACTGACCACTGTGTTGTGCGACAGACCAATTATTTATTTTTCTCAATAACAACTATTTTATTCGCGATCACGCATTGTCAGTTTGGCAAGCCCTAGGTGAGTAAACAGCATCTGGCATGTGCGTATCATTCCGCCTGAATGAACGCTCGTCATTATTTTAATACTGCTCAGATCAGGAGAAGGAATAAAATCCTTTGGTAAATTTCCATTCCAGTCGCTCAGTGTTAAAAATACGATGGGTTACGGGGATTCCACCAAAATTCCAACAGAATTGCCAATCTGTTTTTGTGTGAGTTGTTAACCTTTTCTCATTCGAAGAAGCATAAAAAATGGTTCAAATGGCTCTGAGCACTATGGGACTTAACATCTGCGGTCATCAGTCCCCTAGAACTTAGAACTACTTAAACCGAACTACCCTAAGGACATCACACACATCCAAGCCCGAGGCAGGATTCGAACCTGCGACCGTAGCGGTCGCGCGGAAGAAGCATCACCATTTATGAGTAAAGGCCACATTTCTCTTGGTGACTAGTTTAATTCTACTTCCTTTGTCACAATGTAATTTGCCCAAATCATCTCACAGCGGCTATTGAGACAGAATTCCGAAACGGAGGGCCTCATTAAACAAGTAATTGGCAATCACAAATAGCTTACGAAAAACCTCATAGTATCGGTCTGCAGTAACATAAAAGAAGAAATTTCATGTTTATTTTCATACTAGGAAGCTCTTGTTTCGCTAGCTGTCGATAACTCTTAAAAAATTAGTCACTGGAGTGAAATAAATAAAAAAAGAAGTATAAGTAGTGATATCGCCATAGATAAGAAAGTTCCGTGTGTTTAATAATTGGCAAAACACTCTCCTCCTTGTGTGCTATCATTGGCCAAACTTTCGTTTCGATGTCTCGAGCGGTTTACGAGATACGAGAGATGTTGCATTTCATTCTCGCGGGCGTGAGATCGGAAGTGAGCGCGCTACATGGGATCCATTTTCTCGAGATCGGAGGCAGATAGAGACCTCCTCCCAAGTCTAAACAAAAATTCAGAATGTTAGCTAAATTTCATACAGAGCAACATATGGTGTAATACGCACCAAACGCAAAATCATAGCGACCCCTAATTTTCGTTGCAAGCTTTTTGAGTTTTGCGTAGTGTCTTACTAAAATGTGTACATCACAATAAGAATGTTTGTTAGCGAGGTGATCAGCACTTCGTCACGAAGCTGACATATAACTCTAGAAATAAGGCAAAAATCATATATTTTCAGAGAATAGTTTCTGTAAAATCGTTTGAGAAAGATAAGAGGTTGCGCGCGCTCCGGTTCAGTCAGCGCAGAGCGTCGCCAGTCGGCGCGTGTGAAGTATGGTGTACGCGTCGCAATATGCGCTGCACCCGCGCGACCCGTGCGGCACGTGCGTGTCGCGCTGTAGTGTCGTGTCATGTCACACGTGCTGTACGCTTCTCAATTTGCGCATAGCCTTAGAATACCTAACAGCTTTCGAAAGCTTTGACTAGGTTAGTAGCAGATTGCAGAAATCTTTGCAGGTGAGATCTTCATAACGAGTCTTAACTATTACAATTGCTTCAATAGTTTTTCGTAAAACGACAATCCAAAAGGAATTCACAGTTAAAAATACTCATTCCACAACAGGATTTGTGCCTGGTAAAGCACGAGCAAACCTCACATGCATCTCTATATTTTTACGTGAGGTACCTGTACTTTCAAGTGTATGGAATTCATCACACCATCTCTCGAGTGTTTCCAAATTAGCTTTTTCCCATTCGTCAAGTTTCTGGGATACAATTTTGTTCAGGCGTCCTGTCTCAACTGAAATGTTGCACATCACTCTGTCTTAAGAAATTCAGACAATTTAAAAGTTAAGCCCAAGAAACGGAAATTTTCAGTGTTACCCAATGAAACTATTTCAGAGGATGAAACACACAAGTTCTTCCCTTCTCTAAAAAAGTCACAAAAGTGTCATAAAATAGATAACTGGCTCGTACCGGACTGAAAATCCCTTCCTTTACCAAGTTAATTAAAATCCAAAAACTAACTGAAGTTTGAAGTTTTTTCTTTAAGCAGCTCTAACTCTTCACCTGAATGTGTAACTGAAATCGTGGTTCTTTCAAACTTTTGGATTGAATCTCAAAAGATTTTCATTGGCTTTGTGTTAAATGAAGCCAAAGACGTGTCCGTGGATTCTCACAAAATTTGCACCAATGTAAGACACCTATCCTGAGACACTAAATAAGATGTCAGAGGTTTATACAGATCAGTAACTCTTGCAACTCCCGGCAACAATGACAACCATCTAGCGTTAATACTACCTAGAACTTGTTTGTATTCAGTATCAACGAAATCACAGAAGGATTTCAGTTTCTCCATTCGCTGAGTGTAAATGTGAAAATACTGGAAAAATTTAATTCGCTGTTGTTTCTGTGTGAGTGGGGAGAATTTCTGCACTCGACCTCCGCTCTGTGCCACGTGGACAGCACAACGGATGCCTTCGGTGCTCATCTGGAGAACGCTGTTCAGTTTGCAATAAACATTGTTTGTTGCTGCCATCTTGTGCCTACCAACGTTGAAATTACAATTATATGCACAAAATGCGACAATCTCGTAAAGTATATTTTTCTTTTTAAAATACCCAGACTACAGTTAGCTAATAATGCTACCGCTTCTCCGCCATTGTTCTGAAGAGAGATTACGTTGCACTGACCAACTTTCTGCACGAATGAATTATCCAGCTAGAATCGGTACCAGCTTTCAGGTTTTGTCATTGGATGCGTCAGCCATCACAGGCAGATACTTTGCATCTTCAAATCCTGACTCAACGCACTGCGTAAGGCCATAAAACGTTCACTAAGATGGACTCGCATTTTGTCCTAGAACATGTTTCTTCTGAAAGAGGTCTCGGATGACAAGAGCCATGCAGTCCTTTAACGGAAAACCCGTGTAAGTACGTGTCTGTTTTGCGGTAACGGTGCTTTTCTCTTCGCCTGTTTGTAGTTCATTCGTACTAACAAAGCAAGTCAGTTGCCGAAGAAATTGCACACAGGTACTTCTTTTTCTTCGTGTGATGCGTTATATCGGCAAGCCCTCCATGTTTGTTCAGTGGAAAAAACTGAACGTCGCAGCACACATTTTACCCTCGTATAGTCGTGGTTTCCTTCAAAAAAGCGAACTCTCGTGTTCCATGGTTTTAGAGCAAGACGAGTTTCGTTTCCCCGTTTTAACGGGCTCAAGCTAGTTCCACACAACGGACAACAGAGAATGGAGCGCACTAAAGCAAGTTTGCCAAATCTAGTGTTCAAACTGCCGCCTGCTTCTCATTGTTCTCTTACAGTCCGAAGACATCGTGTCGGTCGCATCTTCTGCAAATGTATGTCATCTACCAGTGAATAGCTAGTTCGTAACTGCAAGTACAATTGCACGTTGATAGCCCTGTAACGTTCTTTAACGAAAACTTGTTACATCCGTCCGTTATTTCTGCAGTAGTAAGTGATGGATGAATCGCGAAGCTCACGCTTGAGTCAGTTTCACAGAGCGTGATGACCGGAAATCTTCTGTTCACACCTCTCCTCATCCTGTGACCAAAATACAGCTTCTGTATTCCATCTTTGAATTCTAGACAAAGCAAGACTCACGAAAATGTTAAAAAAGAAACATGTGTGTCATGCGAAATTGACGTAGAAATAATTAAAAACACAAAGTGAAACAAAATGTCACTTCTGATTACGAAAAAGCGGGGCATTTGGCATCCCATTGGATAGTCAACGGGACACAGAACGAAAAAATGGCCATTCCCGTTAAAGACGGGGCTTCTGGTGACGCTAGCCTAGGTCCTAGTGTGTACATGCCTTAAAATGGCTTCTACATGCGACACCTCATCGGAAAGACGAAAACCGAATTTCGCAAACTGCTTTTCGGCCTCGTGGTTACATGTTAAGGCCTGAAACGCATTTGCTGCCCAGTTAAATGTGACACCAGGATAAGAGCTGTTACAGCATCTGATTTAGTCTGTGAAACTGCTGTTCCTATGCACGTAGACGAGGTGTAAATAGTTGGTCTAATATTTCTACTTGCCCTTCACTGTACAAAAAGCCACTCCGTCCATATTACCTGAAAGTTTTTAAAAATAAGAAGAAACCTCTCAGTCCAAGCATGTTTCAAAACCGGATGCGTTTACATGGAAGCGAAAATCGATTGCGGAATTGGAAAACAGGCAACTAGAAGCGGTTTCCAAAAATCGATTTTTAAGGCTTTACATAACCACCCAGAAGAGGAATCGGGAAGTCGATATAAGGAAGTCGGTTTTCGGAACGCCATGCGAAGGGGGTGTGTGTGCTGCCTGCCAGCTGTATAGCGCGGCACGAGGGGGAGGGATGGAGGCAGTGCCGACACCGACGTGGACGCCCCGCTGGCTCTGCTGCAGCCGTTCCTCGCCTACCGCGCGAGCTGGCAACGCCGCCCCGTGACGTCAGAGCTGGGTGGGGGCAGCCGCGCGCCCCGGCTGTCGGTGCGGCCCAGTTGTGACGCAGCAGCCGTAGGGAGAGCAGTGCGCCGCCAGAGCATCTCTTCTCCGCGAGAGTACCAGAGGAAGGTAAGGCGGGCAGCTGGCCTGTGCTGGAATTTCAGGAAGCTGTGCTTGTTCTTCTGCACGCTTTTGTCTGGTTTGTCGCCTAACTCACGGCAGACCTGCTCCTAATCCATTGTCGTACTTTAATTACATAATAGAATTGTTGCCAACAAACGAATGGCGAATAGTGTGTTAAATTACCCTGTCGAGTGTTTAATAATTCGCTGCTTGTTATTTGCCGTAATGCTACAGTCATCTGATCGCTGAAAGCTTGCAATAGAATAATGTGGAACGAACGGAAAATAGCGCCACATTCCGTCGGGCATTGTTTCGATGTGCCTGTAGTCCCTCGCAGGTATACGTTCTGGGTGTTCACAAATTTTTAAATTCAGATAAATGTGATAGCTAGAAATTAATAACGTCTGCTATCTAACAGCTATGCTCATTCATCAGCAGCTGTCCATAATAATAATAATAATAATAATAATAATAGTAATAATAGGCATCACTTCTCTGCAAAGAGGAAGAAATGGTTTTGTTGATTTTGTTGTTCTGTCCATAATTAAGTAGTTTATGGTAAGAACTGAATAATGTTTGAGCTTCCACTACCCTCCGTTTCGCGTTTTTAGTGTAACTTTGAGTTTTCGCGGTTTTGTATTTTTTCGGCAAGGTTCCTAATTCATGTGTTGTTGTTAACTAATAAACTTCTGGGCCGAAAATCGGGCGTTCTTACGTTGCATCCACTTCAAAACTTACGGTTATTATACACTTCCCTGTTCGCTTGTAGTCACGCTTGGTTTCGTCATTTTCTGTGACAACGGATTTCGTCTTAAATGCAGTAAATTCTTTTCGGCCAACTTTTTCCAGCTAATTTTCTTTTCTGTTAGCACTTAATACACGTTCAATAGAGTTCATGTTGCTACTCCACTGGAAAGCCGATTTGTACACAGTAGACGGCCAACTCCAGACATAAACAGCCGTTTGCGTAAATGATTAAATTCAGTTGGTACCATTTGTCGACAAGGTGACTTAACTAGAAGACAAGTGAGGCGCTAAGAGCTGTAAGGGCCAAGAGCACTTAGTCTTCGACTCCCTATATTTAAGTGAATATCAGAGAAACCAGTGACAGCTCTCAGTGAGTGTTCAGATATAAGTAAAATGTGGCCCTACAGTACAGATAAACTGACCCAACAGATGACAAAAGCATGAGTAAATGCTACTGTCTAACAATCGACGATTAGGTGCTTCATGGTTCTCAGCCCCACAAATGTATTACTGTACGGTAAATTCCAAAACATCTCGTTCAGAATCTCAGAAAATGTTTTTTTTCCCCTCTCAGTATAACATACGCTGATGTCCGATCTGATTTTGCTATGTGTAGTGTGTGTCTGTGGTGTATGCTGCCGCTAGCGGGATTTATGGCGAACGCAGATAAATTTGCTGCCGGGTGCTACCAAGTGGTGGCATTGACGTAGCAGGTAATTGTTCATCTAACCCTATGTATTAGGCCGGTAGGGAATTATACGCCACGCCAGTTGCGCATGTGCAGAAACTTGTGTAAGGCCCGTTCCCATCAAAAAACCGCGGGGCTGGGCCTCGGTTGCCACGTGCGTCGCTCTTTGCACACGAACCGGTGCCGCGCCGCCAATCACAGAACGCGCTGAGCGTGACGTCAGTCACACAACCCCGGGCCACACTAACTTTCCCCGAAGCGCTCTGGCGTAGACGCGGCGGCAGGTATGAAACACTTACCATCCGATTTAAAGGAAACGGTTCGGTGAAAAAATTTTATTCTTCTGCGTCTTACGGCCTGATACCTTTTGTCGATAAAGAACTGAATTTCTTTTCGTTATTCGTCGTGGTTGCGTGCTCCATCGTATTTACGTAAACCATTACACGAATTTTTAATGAGCTTTCAGTGGTAAAACTCCATTGCGTGGGCTTTGCCTATAGTTCATTTGAGGTAATACATTATTGCGTATGAAATATAGTCAACATATCGAAATTGTTTCTGAAGTTGAGAGCAGAGCGGTAGCTATGACCGTTCTCGAGATATTCAGTGGTTCGTCGGCGGGCCGCCCGCCATGCGGCAGACACTTGGCCTTGCTCCTCGTCAACCACGTGGCTGTTATCGGCCCCAGATTTCCTAAACGGTTCAAGAAATGGAAAGATAACTTCTAACGAGTCCAATATTTGGTTGCATGATAAATATCCTAAATTTATTTACCTATCGAGATGTGAAGGTAAATACAGTTCTTCAGCATGGATCGATTTAATTTTTTAAACGGCATTTCATAACAAGTGAAATGAGAATTACAGTGACATGGAACACTTTAATATTTACAATACTCTAGATTGACGTACAGAAGTTAAACAGAAACTCATTTGATGGTATGTCATAAGATGTAATTTGCCAAGTATCTACAGCTGTTGATCGTTTCCTTTGGTAAGTAATGAATCCTTTTTTCTTGCTGCAGTGTACTTTATTTGCTCAAGACGCGTTTTGCCCTTTCCTTTAAGGCATCTTTGGTGGAATGTAGAATGATTCAGTTTGTTTTGATATGTGACGCTTGTAGATGATAAAAAAAAGTTAATCGTATTTTCGTGTGAAAAGGTAATTACTTACACTTAAATAGTTTTTGGCGCAAATCTGCGTTTCTTCTCACCTGGTCAACACATTTTTGTGTTCACTCTTTTTTTCTCCTGTCAGTAGCTGTTGACATTTTACCAAAAGCTGTAATTTAAGGTCGTAACTACAGTGTGCTAAATTCATGTCTCCTGTTCTTTCGTTTATGTACATGCTGGCAACCTAACGAATTATATGCTGAAAACTAACGTTTGTTCTGTTCAGTGAGAGTTATAGAAAGTTGGAAGTGAATGCAATAATTGTCAAAGTGGTTGAAAAGTTTGGTGTGCAGCTGATTTCAGTTTTGGTTAAAGTGTTTTGTGGAGGACTTCATGTAAGAGTAATTCACTACTTACATTAATAGACACAATAGTAGAATAACATTTCAAAAGATGATGATTATCAGAATACAAACACCCAACCCCTTTGTCCCTACTCTTACATGAACCCTTCCAAAAGTTTTTATACAAAAAATCGAAAATCAGCTCAACATGAAAACTCTTAACTACGGTGTGGCAAATACTAGATTCACATTCAACGTCCTACAACGCACCCTAACTACACACACACACACACACACACACACACACACACACACACACACACACACACAAAGGGAACAGACTTCAGTTTCAGCATATACTTCGTTAGGTTGGCAACGTGTAGATAAACAAATCAGAGACATAAATTGAACACACAGTAGTTACGACTCGGAATCAATTTTTGGTAAAATATCCACCGCTAGTGAGAGAAGACTGTGCCCCACACCAAATGGCGCAAAAAATATTAAAATTGTAAAGACAGGGTGTATACGTGGACAAGGAAAAAAATTCCCGGTTTTTTCCCGGTTGAAAATACATTTTTCCGTGTTAAATGACAGTATACTTTGCCTCGGCACTGTAAAACTTATCAATCTGTAGAAAACGAAACCCAGGGGGAAAAAAACACATTTTGGAGAGATGTTTGATGTGCAGCAACATGTACGCTGCATTTCTTCGTTTTACAGAGGTATAAATTCGAATTCCACCAAACACTGCATGTTACTTTCCGAAGCAATGAAATTGCGACACGCTTTTGTAAGCCAGTCATAGCTCCTGTCACGTGATCTCGGCAGCTGACGACAGGACAGGACACGTGACGTAGTCAGCCAATAGCAAGATCACTCTTAAGTAGCGCAAACACACAAAAAGAAAAGTTAATGTTAATTAAATGAAACAACAAGTTTACTGTTACCAGTCACCGTTTTATTTATTTCCACGACGCGTTTCGAAGGTTTAAACCTTCATCATCAGGTGGATTTACATTAGTAAGTATTACATTTGTGTGTGTGTTGTGTTACGATTTTTGGAGGAACTTGTGGCACTGCCTAGTGGAGAAACGAGACGCTATTTCAGAATATGGTTTAGGATTACTTTTGACGAAAAATTAAACTGATATCTAAAGGTAAACATTAAATAAGTAAACTACAGTACCTTCAGTGATCACTGAAACGAGACGCTATTTCAGAATATGGTTTAGGATTACTTTTGACGAAAAATTAAACTGATATCTAAAGGTAAACATTAAATAAGTAAACTACAGTACCTTCAGTGATCACTGAACGTACTGTAGTTTACTTATTTAATGTTTACCTTTAGATATCAGTTTAATTTTTCGTCAAAAGTAATCCTAAACCATATTCTGAAATAGCGTCTCGTTTCTCCACTAGGCAGTGCCACAAGTTCCTCCAAAAATCGTAACACAACACACACACAAATGTAATACTTACTAATGTAAATCCACCCGATGATGGAGGTTTAAACCTTCGAAACGCGTCGTGGAAATAAATAAAACGGTGACTGGTAACAGTAAACTTGTTGTTTCATTTAATGTCAGTAACAGTCACGGTAAAGCCTAACCTAAAATGTTCGCATTTAAAGAAAAGTTATTGGTTTAAATTAATATACATAGTCCTGCTAGAAGGAAAACAAAGCTTTCACAAATAATATTGGTCTCGAAGATTAATAAGCTGCAAGAGAAGCTAAGCTTCCACATATAATGCTGATCATTTTGCGCGTGTTACTTTAAGGTACATCACACAAATGTGCCAGTAAAATTTTTAATAACGACGTAAATGTCTGATCTTTCGGGCTCGAAATTCTTCTAGATGGTTGTCCTCAGAGTTGATTTTTAAATGAGTCAAACGCTCTGTGATTTAAGAAATTCATCGTAATTCTCGCACATAGTTCATCTTGCGTAAAAGTACATTTAACAATTTTCAAATCACCATTCGCAATATTTTCCCGTGACCTGTTAGGAATTGGTTCGTTTCAGCAGTTGCCAGAGAGCGCCAGATAACAGGCGTCACTGCGCCTGCGCAACTACAATGACGCAGGATGCCCGCATGTAAAATATTAAAACATCTTGCATTATGTCATAAAAGAAACAAGACATCAAAGGATACTTCAGGAGCATCGGAATTTCGTGAACTATGCTAAAATGCATAATTCGGCTTAAAGTGCACAGTCGTATGTCCAGATTCGGATGTAAATTTTCTTGAGTACCACTACTGTATTATCTCATGTTTGGTTCTTTATTATGGCATAATGCCATACGAGATAGAAGATGGAAAACGTGCACTTGAAATGCAGCGAACAGTTGAAACTAGCCAAGAATGTGAAATTTAACACTTCGTTTCAAATAAATTGACTGCCTCAGCGCAAAATATTAATAAAAGCCAAATCTCTTTAGCAAAAAGACAAAAATGACTTAATTGTTCTGCAAGGTGATTAATGCTTGACTGTCAGAAAGGTGGAAATAAAACGCTTAACTAACAACATATTTTAGCCTTGCGTAATTATGCGAACATATTTTAATTCATTTGGTAGCTCCCGGCCACAGAAATCCGTTTTGTTTTCATTTAATGTGAGAGCAATAAACGAAGAGGAAAGTGTGAAATCACTTAACGTAAACACAGGTCGCGTGGAGACTACCCACCTCACCACTACAACTCAGACTGCTCTGTGCATCAGCCCTGTATCTAAGATATTTCCGAACCGGAGCAATTTAGATAGTGGCGCCCAGCCACACATCTGTAGCCAGAAGCAGGAGAAGCTACTACTCATAGGCGACTCAACTGCGCATGCGCAAGAGCCCGCCTGGAACTGCTCACGTTAATCAAATGTAAACAGCTGTCATGTCACGCGCGTCGGAGGCAATTTGTTGTTAGGAAGCACTGCATATTCTTCCTAAAGCCTTCGACACACTTTGGTTGGCAGACGCTTGTATGAGCGCTGTGTTTTGTTGTAAGTGGCGCATTTCCTTTGCGACTTGAGTTTTATTTTCGTTTTTTCTCTCGTTCATGTTTTTTTGCTGCAGCATTATTATGAAGCGGGATACAGTAATATCCTTCGTCAGAGTATTACCAGTCAAAATCACAAAAATTTAACTGGTAACTAAAACGAGGAAAAGTTCCCGGAATTCTAGAAAATTCCCGGGTTTTTCCCGGATGTCCCGGGTCGTATACACCCTGAAAGAAAAAAATTAACGTGAATATGTGCTGATGTCGATGCTTTCACTCAGTTCATACTCTGTAGAAATCAAACCTGCATTTGGATCGGACTTCCTTAACTCTTGTGGATGAAGGTGTGCAGTATACTGCTGCATCCATTTTCAATAAGCTACCACTCGAATTCAAAAATCTTAGTAGTACATCACGCGCTTTCAAATCGAAATTAAAGTGTTTCCTCATGGGTCCAGTCCTTCTATTCTGTCGAAGATTTCCTTGAAAAATTAAGGTGATTGTTGTTGTATTGTTGATTGACTTTATGGATTGACTTTTTCGCGTTCGTTAACATCTTATTTTTGTCATAACTTTTATGTTGTAATTTCATGTACTGACAGGCTCCATGACCTTGGAGATGTGCTCCTCAATTTGGCGCTACGGAGCTTGACGTGTAAACAAAAAATAAAAAAATAAGAAAATAGGTCTGTGTACTGCCAGTGCATTCTAAAGTCATGGATAATACGTAACCATTCATTGTTCGTTGTTTCATGAAGGAATACATGTCTACAAATGGCAGAGTGGCCAGAATGGTTATTAACCTGTGTGTGTGTGTGTGTGTGTGTGTGTGTGTGTGTGTGTGTGTGTGTGTGTGTACGACCTGGGAGATCAGGGAAAAATCCGGGAATTTTTTCATCCGGGAGAAAACCGGGGAAAACCCGGAAATATTTTAGAATTGCGGGAATTTTTCATTGTTTTAGTTTTCAGTCAAATTTTTATAACTTCGATTGGTAAGAACCAGCGCTCTAACAAAGGCTATTGCTGTATCTCGCTACTGCAGAATAATACTGCAGCAATAAAACGTGAACGAGAGAATAGAAAACGAAAATAACACTTGAGTTGCGAAGGAAATGCGCCATGTACAACATAAAAACACAGTGCTCATAGAAGCGTCTGCCAATAGCAAAATGTGTGAAAGGCTTTAGGAAGACCTCGTGACAACACACTGCCTCCGATGAGCGTGACGTCACAACTGCTTACATCAGATTCTTTTGAGCAGTTGCCAGCGAGCTCAAGCGCAGTGGAGTCGCGTATGAGCAGTACCTTCTCCCGTTTCTGGTTACAGAAGTGTGGCAGTTAGTTGTATGAGCAATAGCAGCAAGCAGCCAGGTGCTGCCCGGAAAAATTTCACTGACGCGCGCCTAAGCTGGCACATTCACGCATGCGTAACAGGCCCGGGTCTAGGGGACGTGTCTCAAACCCCGGTATCTGTCCCAGGCAGCAATTTAGGGGGGGGGGGGTAAAATTCATATTCTTGACGAAAAAGACATCTTTTCTCAAAGCGCCTAGCATCCAGCGCACGTTGGTCTATCGGGTCTTCATATGATTTTGAAACGCATCGCTGTAGGATTTTGAACATTTTTGAACAAATTATAAGTCTATTTCTGAGTGAATGAATCATAAGTTGAATTTTTGTATGCGTGCGTAGTGTACGTGATGTGTATGCCAGGGGAATCCCCGTCGCATCTAGAAATAAACTTTCCTGCAGACAAAAGGGGACAGGGCTACACAAGCTGAGCCGAACGGGTGAATGCCAATCGCTGTTTATATGGTTGACTAAGATTGCGAATGATAAGCGTTGTTACAATTACTAGAGAAATCCATAGGCTGAGACTACCAGAGCGGAAATAAACGAGTAACAGGAATAAGAGGTACGAAAGATTACTTATTATCTTCTCGGTGTATCCATGAAAAGGAAATTTTGACAGGAAAGTTTTGGCCAGACCGTTAGACTAGTAAGGGCCAGTCGCACAGTCCCCGGATAGCAGCCGCTAAAGCTGTATTCTGGTAGTAGCGCGGAAAACGCATTGTACGAACACGAAATAAACGCCTAACCGGAGATAAACGTGGGATAACTAAACCGGTGATTGCGGTAGGGTTAGTGGAGTTAAGCGGAGAATAATTTTTGACACGGGCAGGAATAGTTACAAAATGAGTGATAACAAGGTTGTTGTTCGGACGAGGAAGGAGAAGAAACGGGGACATCACACACATTACGGAAAAATATGACGATTCCAAATTTATATAAAGTTTCGTACTACTACTTTTCGATCTCCTGCTTGAGAAGCTGGAGAGTGTGATTGAAATGTGTAACTGTTTCCTAACACAAAAACGTTTTGCTTGTAGGTGGCCTAATAACGAATTTGATGTTGGTAATTTGTGAATTATATTATGTGGTGTTATAAAAAAATGCCAAAACATCTTGTTTCTTTGGTGTGTGTAAAACCTGCTGCAATATTAGGCAGGCCTACTTCGCCTAGCAGACAGTGACAAAATACGCGTAATCAGATCGAGAAACCACACCAGTCTTGGTTACTATTTGTATTAACAGCTTTTTCAGTACTAGACAGCGACATGTCGTTTTCTCATGTAGCAAAACGTTTGACGAACTTTGAGGTAATAGATTCTTTCCCAGAAAAGAAAGCACGCCATGTAAAGCTGTAACAAGAGTAGGGAGAAAAATGCGAGGACTTACAGATTGAAGAAATGTGTACCGTCTTGCTTGTCTCTTGTCTTCACTGGTTTTATGTATCCTATATATAATTTTGTCACAAAACAGCAAGTTGTCAGCTAATAAGCAATAAAGAGTGCAAAATTTGTAAAGAGTTCCTGTTCTTCGGGTTACAAGTAATCCCATCCAACATTAATTCAGAGTTTTTTTTTTTTTTTGGCCTGCCGCGGTGGTCTAGCGGTTCTAGGCGCTCAGTCCGGAACCGCGCGACTGCTACGGTCGCAAGTTCGAATCCTGCCTCGGGCATGGATGTGTGTGATGTCCTTAGGTTAGTTAGGTTTAAGTAGTTCTAAGTTCTAGGGGACTGATGACCACAGCTGTTAAGTCCCATAGTGCTCAGAGCCATTTGAACCATTTTTTTAGGAGGGGCAGGTGAGACAGCGCAGGACATTTTAATTTCCACTGTCTTGAATATAGTTTGATGGCTTCCATTACACAATATTCCACGTTTGAATGTCACAGAGCGAAATACTGTGACGAGCGATAGAAAAATGCTGTGTGAAGAGGCGTGGGTGGCATTGCACTTTGGCACACTTCTGACCAAATAACATGGCTCACATTTCCTCGAACACGTGTGTTTCATGGATCAGACCCTTCAGAAAGATGTGCGCTACAAAATGAACATATTTTTTGAAAATATGAAACAAACACTCTTGTATTACCCCGGTTCGGAAATATCGTAGATACGGGGGCTATGCACAGAGAAGTCTTGAGTTGTGGTGGAGAGGTGGGTAGTCTCCACGTGACTCATGTTTACGTTTTAGTGATTTTGCTGTTCGCTCTTCGTTTATTGCTCTCGCGTCAAAAGAAAACAAAACGGATTTTTTCTGTGCCCGGGAGCTATCAAGTGAAATAAAATATTCACATAATTACGGAAGGCTAAAATTTGTTATTACTTTCAGACTATTTTGTTTTCACCTTTCTGACAGTCAACCATTAATCGCCTTGCAGAACAATGAAGTTACTTTTGTCAGTTTGCTAAAGAAATTTGGCTTTATTAACCTTTTTCGCAGAGGCAGTTACCTTATTTGAAACGAAGTGTATATTTCCACATTATTAGCTAGTTTTAACTGTTCGCTGAATTTCAAGTGCACATTTTCATCCTCTAGCACTTTTGGCATTATGTCATAATAAAGAACCAAACACGAGATAATACAGTACCGGTGCTCCAAAAAATTTTCATCCGAATCACGGCATGCAAATGTGCACTACAAGCCGAATTATGCATTTTAGTATGGTGCACGAAATTCCCATGCCCTTGGAGTATTCTCTAATGTCTTTTTTTCTTTTATGACATAATGTAAGATCTTTCAATGTTTTACACATACGAACATTCGGGCTTCCTGCGTCGTCGTAGCTGCGCAAGCGCGGTGACGCCTCTTACCTGTCGCTCTCTGGCAACTGCTGAAACGATCCTATTTCTAACAGGTCGCGGGAAAATAATGCGAATGATAGTTTGAAAAGCGTTACTTCACAGTAAATTTCCTTTTACGCAAGATGATGTATGTGCGAGAATGTACGATGGGTTTCTTAAATCACGGAGCATTTGATCTCATTTAAAAATCAACCCTTTCAGGACGACCATTTAGAATAATTTCGAGCCCAGAAGATCAGAAATTTATGTCGTTGTTACAAATTTTACTGGCCCGTTTGTGTAGTGTATCTTAAAAGTGACACGCGCAAAAAAAAAGAAAGAAAAAAAGAAAATAAACATTATATGTAAAGGTTTAACTTCTCTTGCAGTTTATTAATGTTAGGCACTAATATGTGAAAGCTTTCCTTTTCTTGTAGCAACACCATGTATGTTAGTTTAAACCATTAACGTTTCGTGTTTGTGTGTTCGCGCTACTTGACAGTAATGTTCCTGTTGGTTGCCTACATCGTGTCCTGTGCTCTGAATATCCACTACATCGACTGGCGAGATCACGTGACATGAGCTATGACTGGCTTTGAAAAGCGCATCGAAATCTCGAAATTCAGGGAAAAAAACACGTTTTTTCCGCCTGATACGCAGTAACATGTACACTTAATATTTTCGTGTTACGAAAGTATCAATTCGAATGCCACCAAACACCGCATGTTACTTTCTGAAGCATTGAAATCGTTTCGTAAAGTGCCTCGAAATTCCACGCCGGTGTATAAAACCACAACCATTCAAAGGATTAATAAGTTTTACAGTTTCGAGGAATAGTATGTCACTTGACACGGAAAAAATGTATTTTCACCCGGGAGAAAGTTTATTTTTTACCGGAAAATCCGGGAATTCTTTTTCCTTGTGCACGTATACACCCTGTAATAACCATCATTTGCTGACAGGCGCCATAAGAAAACTGCGTTCAAGTCATAACTTTTCCCTAACCTATGGCTGTTTGCAGAAACTAATAGAGATATATACACAAATATATCACAAGAATATGTGCTAGAGGCTACATTAAACAAATATTCTGGCAATAAATACGCAACTGACGTACGTAATGAAAAGTTACGTTATTTGCTGTTGGGCTTCATTAATAAGAAAAACAATTCGTATGTGTGTTGATAGTGTTCCACAGTAGTCTGTCCTCCTCAGGCCTCTTCATCGCCACGTAATTACTTCATCCTACATCCATTCTAATCTGCTTACCATTGGCAAGCCTCGGTCTTTCCCTACAATTAAGCCTCCATTACCAAACTGACGATTCCTTGATGCTTCACAATATGCCCTGTCAACCAACTCCTCTTGTAGACAAGTTGTACCATAATTTCCTCTTCCTCCTCTATTTAGTTCAGTAACTCTTCTTTAGTTATACGATCTTCGTGTCTAATCTTCAGCATTCTTATTTATTATCACATTTAGAAAGCGTCCATTGTCTTCTTGACAGAACTGTTCATCGTCCATGTTTCACTTACATCGCTGAAAGAGGCTACGCTCCACACAAATACCATTATGAAATACCCCTCAACCATTAAAATTTATTCGATGTGGACAAATATTCTTTTTCAGAAACGCTTTTCTTGCTACTGACAGTGTGCATTTTGTATCCTCTCTACTCCTGCTTTCTCAATAACTGCTTCCCTTCAAAGTCATTGGAGTTTGGTTTCTTTACAAGCTGTAGATAATCTTGCGTCCCTGTTTTTTACCACTGATACCTCCGGAGCTTCAAAGAGTGTCTTTCAGTTAATTTTGTCAAAACCTGTCTCTAAATATGCAAATGCTATAAACACAGGTTTGCCTTTCTTCAGTCTATCTAATTAGCTAAGTGGTAGGATCAGTATTGTCTCTCGTGTTCGGACATTTTACAGGAATCTAACATTGCGCTCATATCAGTTCGTATAGCCCCTCCCCCTCTCCTCTCTACATACTCCTTCCGCCATATATCCTTCTCTTATTTCCTTAGTTCTAGGTACCCAAATGAGCTTTCGGTAGTTGCTTCTCCTTTGAGCAAAGTTTTCTTTAATGTCGGCACCCAAGTTTTCCAAGTGCAAAATCGCTTTTGCGATTTTCGACTCTGTCAGCGTATTTTTAGACATCTCTGTTCCCCATGGTCTACTTTATTTGCTACGTTTTTATATTTTTTCTATTAAATTAAACATTCGTGTTTTATCCAAAGATTTCAACTGTACCTTTTCCGATTAACGTTCTCTGCTGCAGTGACCACTTCTCTCAATGAAGATATCTATTCGTATTGTAATCGAATCCTTCCTCTGTTTCAATCAGCCGTTGCGTGTAACATTAACGAAAAACTCTGCGCCTTAACTTATTCAGGTTCCACGTCCTTAATCTGCCTCCGTTTACTGTCACTTTGCGTAGTTGTGAACTGCAGTCCGTAACCAATAAATTATCGTCTGTGTGCGTCTGTACCAGGAAATGGCTTACAGTGTAAAATCTGGTTCGAAAACTGTGTTCCAAGGCCGGCCGTGGTGGCCAAGCCGTTCTAGGCACTTCATTCCGGATCCGCGCGACTGCTACGGTCGCAGGTTCGAATCCTGCCTAGGGCATGGATGTGTGTGATGTCCGTAGGTTAGGTTTAAGTAGTTCTAAGTTATAGGGGACTGATGACCTCAGATGTTAAGTCCCCTAGTGCTCAGAGCCATTTAAACCATTTTTTTCTGTTCCAAGTATGTATTATTCTTTCATGGTTATCGAGCAAAGTGTTTGCGATCATTACATTATGGGCTGTGCAGAATTCTATCAGATGGATTCCCCTTTCATCCCTTCCCCCTAAGTCTATGTTTTCTTAGTACTTTCTCTTTTTATACCTGCTACCGTATTCCAGTCTCCCACCACATTTTACATTTTTGTCCCGCTTAACTGAGTAATCTCTTTTACCGTACATTGTTTCAGTCTGTTCATTGCCTGTGGTGTGAGTGATAGCGTTATGTCTGTCTTGGTTATGATGTCAACGTTAATGGCAATTTGGAGACGGAGCTGAATGTTGTGGTTCTCTTCATTGGTAGTTGCAACAGCCAACTCACGCTACTGTCAAGTAGTAAATGTGAGGGCAATCGTAGCATGCTTTCGCTTGCGATAGTAAACGCAAATTACGAGTGTATCATTGTAGACTTCGGAAGCAATTGCCGGATATCTGGTGGTGGTGCTGTTACAGTGAAACATCGAAATCTGGAGAATGTCGAGTTTCACCGGTGAATGTCAACATTCACGTAGTCCCTTAGTGTATGTCCGAAATATTTGCTAAACACCCTTATTTCTGACTTAAACCGGTAAATGTTGACATTCACCATGCACTAATGGTGAATGTTGAACATGTTGGAGATTTACATTTTCTTCTCCGTAATTCAGTCGCTATAAAACGTCACAAGTGTGACGTAACTTTTTCGCCTCTTTCTGAGAGGAATGACCAAGAACTTAAAATACACAGTACATTCTACATGAGAAAAGAAAATAATAGTTATAAAAAATTACTTAATTATATGATTCAAATCTTATTTATTGCAACAACTTGAACTATTATGACACTTAGAATTGCACAAGAGCCCCTTGCTTTTACAACTGCATATTTTTTTTTTTTTTTTTTTTTTTTTTTTTTTTTTTTTTTTTTTTGGAACTCTTCCTTTTGCAACGACGCCTTGTATAGCCTTGTCCCCCGCTTCTAGAATTAGCTGCAGCTGCTTCTCTCAGCGACATCTCTTGAAAACAAATCTCATCTATGGAAAGTAACTTATGTTTACAAATTACGAACTGATTACGTGTGTAAAGCTGCATGAAGGTACCATTTTTATTTGCCAGTTTATAGAAGTGGGAGTCTTCTATTCCCACAACAACCGCTAACACATTTTGGCTATCTGTAAGACCACGGTCGACGTCAGGGACTCGTATTCGTACATTATCACCAATTTAAGCAGGAGGAAATTGTTTTTGTGAGGTTCGTAACATCTTTGTTGGTTGCAGTAGAAGATTTTATTTTGCGGCCGCTCGTTTTGTAGAAATCAACTCGTGTTTTTCAGACAGAATTTGATGTGAAGACGTCGTAGGTTGTAGGTTCTCTTGAACATTTTTCTTTGGAATGTGGTTTTCGGTATGACCACAGCTAAAGTTTTTTTATATAAGCATTAACAGCTTCTTCAAGCTATCTTTCGGTTTCAGAAGTATTGGCACTTTCTTCGAGTTCTTCAGTTTCAATATTTGCTATGTGTTCGCCAGGCAAAAAAGACGATGCTATGCCTCTTCTTGTTTTAACGCCGAACATGGCTTCATAAGGACTTTGGTGTATTCCTCGGTGGTACGTAGTGTTCTTGGCAAATTGAACAAAGGATAAACCACGTGACCATTTATTTGTGTCGTCACCGTTCATCTATGCAGTTAGCGTATTCTGTATACCCTGAATGGCCCTTTCAACTGAGCCTTGTGTTTGACTGTGACGAGGCTTTCCATGAACTATTTTAACATCTTTCCACATAGCACATATTTCTGATATGACTTGATTACTAAAGTCTCTACCATTATCTGACAGCAATATTGCTGGTGCACAAAATGTTAAAAATATTCAAAGAATGTGATGCGCTACTTCTTCAGCTCCTTTACTTTTCAAAGGTCGTAGATGGTCAAACTTAGTTAAATGATCTTGACACACCATTATGAACATATACTCGCCATCTCTGACTGCAGATCTATCAGATCAATTTGACATCTTGAGTGTAATTCAGAACTAACCATTGGCTTCACAACAATACCTTTCTTAGGTGCACTGCTTTTCATTTGACGCTGTTTGCATAAATTTCAATACAACATTACAAGTCCATACGTAATATTTTTGTATTCAACTTGCAACTCTTCAAGCATGCGTGTTCTTCCTCGTTGGCCTATTCTGATGTGAGTTTCATACACTAGACTATACTGTACAATTCCTCATTGGTAAGATAATACTGTATGTTCGTTTCCACTGGTTTTAATGGTACAATTAATTTCTCTTCATCATTAATTTTTAAAACATCAAAACGTTTTAATCGTCAGTGATCCAAAGGTGTGTTGCATTTAATTTTAGCGGAAACCACTCCAGAAAGCGTTTTAGAACATTTTCTTGAGAAAAATAAAAACAGGGTGTCTTCTCCATTACCCGCAATTAATGCATTTAACTTTACATGAAAAAGATCGATTTACTACAGTATCCATTTAGTATAAATTAGGGTACCGGAAAAAAATTAAGAAAACGTTGCTGGCGTTATCAGAGCTTGCGTAAGACGGACAAAGCTGATAGACTCCGAGCAGAACAAAGGATTTGGCGGGAGAGAGCCAGTCGCTTGTTTTTGTTTTTACGTCCACCAGAGCATATCTGTGATGGTGGACACACACCGGAGAGGGTCCGAATGTACAACAGTGTAATGAAATATTCGATCTTTCACCGACGTATTCGGTATCTGTTGACATTCACCGGAGAAAGTCGACATTCTCCAATTTCGGTCATTCACGGTGACGGTGATATTGGAAACACAATATTTTACAAAAAGCTGAACAAAAACAAGTTAAAAATACCCTGTGAATCTTGTGTTACGGGTTACAAACAACCGTACGTTTTGTAGGACATGAAGCCTTCGCCATAAGGCATATTTCATGAACACCTGTAGTCGGGGGGTGCTAAATCGTGAGAGGATAGTTTTCAGTTATCGGCTGTCCGGTTGCCGAAAAATTATGGAGAAATAAAGTTGCTTATACTCGGCACCAAGGAGTCTATCACTAGTTCATCATCCGAAAGTGATGCGAGAATGTAAGAGACGAGAACGTTTTTGCAACAGAATATCAAAATAGTGACAAAATATTTGTACCTTTATGAACGTCACGGACAACCGCACTCTGAGAGAGAAATAAATAAATAAATAAAAAACTACATGAGACGGCCAGTGGCGAGTGTCTGAGAAACATCCACTTGCCTGGTCGCGGCAACACCGTCTCAAAGGAAGGCCTCGGCGCTTGTTGGTGACGTCACGTCAGCTAGGCACGGCGAACGCCAGGTCTGTTGCAGGCAGAAACGTATTGGTGGTAGTTGACCAACACACGTTGTTCTGAGAGATTTCTGCAATCAATCAATTGTGCAGTTCATTACACTTCTTAACAAATAGTGTACTCCTGAACTTAAATTTCCACCTGTTTTAGGGATTGACATACAAAAACAAGTTCATGGACCAGAAGCAACAGAATTCGTGCTTTTTTATCTTATTTGCAAATCTGAGGAAGTTACGTTTGTACTGGGTTGCTTTTACAAGAAACTGTGAACATATTGGTGCTCTTCTTTAGGTATCTTGGTTGACTATGGGATGAGGAGCACTGAATGTTAACGAAATATGTTGCGATTGTACACGCTGGAGGAGGGGGTGGGGCACAGAAGAAGAGGCAAGAGAGAGATACTTGTTTTATCAAATAAAATTTTTTCATCTTATAAAGTTTCTCCTTTCAGTTGCAAGAGGGAATATTTATCTTTTCTAATCTGCATGTTTAAAAAAGTTTAAGCTCAGCAGTATTTTCGATGTACGAAGCTATTTTATTTCCTGTTTAGAATTCGTTTCGTTGAAAACGACTGTAATCTAATGACGCAACAGTTGGACATTTACACATGTAAATTAGTTCACATTTTCAGTGAGGATGTCAAACGAAAATAAATAAAAGAAACGAGTTCATTGTAAGGGGGTTGGGGTAAGTTTCGATCACAAAATGGATCAAGTAAATATAGTTTCTTGAATGTAAAATTTGCGAAGCTTGCAATGGGGCAAATCACCTTCTCATATTGATCAAAGTTTGTTTCAACAGGATTCAGTAATTCAGAAGTATGATCTTTATTTGTAGCTGTAGGATAGTAAGAATCTTTCATCTAAATAAAACTGCAGAATCCAAAACAATACCAAACAGTTTGTCCCAAAGTAAGAGATTTATAGTAATAAGCACGCCCAGGCGTTTCTGCCTGCAGCAGACCTGGCGTTCGCCGTGCCTAGCCGACGTGACGTCACCAACAAACGGCGAGGCCTTGCTCTGAGTCGGTGTTGGTCGCGACTGGTCCAGACGTTTAACTACTGGTCGTGTTTCGTGTTTCGAAAGGGCGGTTTACACGTCGCCTGGAGAAAGTGCACGACAGGGACTAAGAAACTGAAAATAGCGAATTCTCGTGAAATGTGCCGAGTGATGCGTTTGTTTCGGAGCAACGTAGCGGCAATATTCTTGCGTCCCACCTCCTGGTGACACGGAAATACTACGTTGGGCCAGTTTCCCAACAGAGCTCACCAGCGCAATTCGCCCAGAAGAGCTGCGTTCGCCTACGAATGTGGCACTCGTTGAAGGGGGAATGTCGTGTGCCGCCCCGCCCCCCTCTGGCGGCGCCACCTCGCCAGCCAGCCCACTGCGTGACCCGCCCCCGCAGTGGAGCTGACCGCGCCAGCTGCGGCGTGCAGCGGGTCTCCCTCCTCCCTGCCACAGCAGGTTTCAGCGCGCGGCATGCTGGGCTGTTTCCCCCGTCGGCGGGGGAGGCCGTGCGACCGTAGCTGTGGCCGCGCAGACCGCCGGTGTGGAGTGGGGCAGGGCGGACGATGGCGTTACTTTGCTGCCGGTGTGTGCAGGAACTGTGTGACTGCGTGAGGAAAAGAAGAGACCAGAGTTTAGGGTGAAGAAATGGCTGCAAAGAAGAGACCAGTTCTGTCACTGAAAGCTGCTACCAGTTCTTGAGAGTGACGATCTCAGGGACTATCTAAGGATGGATGAGGAAACATACCAGCCGCTTTAGCCCCATTACACCTCTGGTCGGACAGGGGTGCACGGAAACAGCCGCTGACAGGTACAGATTGTTTCTACAGCTGAAACCAGGGTCACGTCGTATTCCCAGCCCAGACTAAGTGCAGTCGAAGCTGCCGACACAGAGTGCAGAATATCGAAGGGCGTATCTGTCAGTACGACGTGCAGTCCGTCTTGTTGTCTGCGGTCTGTTACCTTCGTTCACAAAAATGTGATACCTGTTTTCGGTAGTGATATGCAGACATCAGTTTAAAGAGATACAAACACAAACGAATTTCATAATGACCTATATTTGCTGCGTTTATTAATCTCTAAGGAAGAAGCCGTTTTCAGATTGTGTAAGTGGTGCCAGACAGCAGGAATGAACACGAAACTCTCCTGCTAACGCCATTTACGAGAGCAGCTTGTCACGGAGCTCGGAATAGAAGTCAAAGAAAATTACAGCTTCCCTCAGAAAAGTCCTCTTGCGTAAGAAATGTTACTGCGTCTTTGCGAAACAAAACCAGAGCTAAAACTACCGCTGCCCAGCGTGGTTTGGAGTAGAGAAAAACCTTTGTCAAAGTGGGCAAGCCACAGCTCCAGTCTCGTGTTTACGCTGTCACAAGAGTAGTTTGGCAAATCGTAACCCAATAGTCTCCGTCAATGCACGATAATTCCAATTGCATATTCCAGTGTACTCTACGAGGTTCTAAATCGAAATACAATAATACATAGTTACTCTGAAATACGTTCAACTCGAGGTGACAACGTCCGTGTTAATACCACCTCCGGGTCACACTGCAATGCCCTTCAGAGGTGCAAGCACTCTCCTCTCGCGGTTACAGCTGTGGTAAACATTTCGAAATGGATTCGCATTTTACGAATCGGGATTGACGTGAGCTGTGGAGGTTTGTTCCGCATTCGGGTTACTCCCGCACCAGCATAAATTTTAGTATTTCGCAAACAGCGGCAGTCAAGCCAGATCCGGAAAATACGAATACTTTTCGAAATAAATGTAAAACTGTTTCGCATCTAAATGAACTTACGAACGTTTTTACTACAGATATGTTTGTAGCGCCTACCAACTTGTGTATCGTGAAAAAAAAAAAAAAAACAGAATAAATGACGATTTCGGAAGTTTTTCATTAGTGTCTCACATATTATGCTTGTATATCTTCTGTATAAACGAGGTAACTTAACAATGAATCGTGAACACGGCTTATACTGTTGTAAAACATAGCTGACATTTTAATTTCGAGAAGCACTATAGATGAAACTCGCATATCTACATTCGTTTAAGGTTGTGTCATAAGGCGTGAGCGGATGCTCAACTGGCTTCCACGTCGGAAGCCTCCTTCGGGATATAAACTCAAAAGCCAGAATACTCGGTTGTGGTTGCCGTTTTGCTGAAAGGCGCAGAAGCAAGTACTCCGGTTGCAAGGCCGAAACACTGAGGAGACACACAGCCACTGCGAGAGAGAGCGGTCTGCCACCGGGGAGCGGCCGGGACTTCCCCGGGCAGCTGGCGCAGTACGGCCACACCCGCGGAAAAAAAGTACCTGTTGCTGTGGGGGAGAGGAGTGTGCGGCAGCGAGGCTGACGCGACGACGGAGCGTAGAATGGCCTTCGTGCCCCCAGATTCCAGTTGGGGAAAATGGGAACAGATGTATCGAAACAGACACTTTTTAAAATAATTGTTTTTTTTGCACATTTTCTTCAGAACACAGTCAAAACAATGAAGAGTACTTTTCAGCTGAGCGTGCAAATCTCAACACTTTCCATGAGACAATGCTGTCCTGAAATCACGGCAGCTTTCATCGTAATTGAAATAAGTGTACAATCCGTTTTTAGTAGATCAACTGAAGCTCTGTTTCGCTCATCCCTCAGTGTAATGTTCGTCATGGAGCAAACTTTCTTCACGAATGCATTTGAAGGAAATTTACTTTAAAACACTGCACAGTCTTGATGCGCCAATCGTTTGTATAATGCAGACTCACCTCAGTAGTGTTGTCACAGCAACCAACTTTCGCTCTCAAGTTCTCGTTCCCTCCCCCCAAAAGAAAAGAGAAACCATAGCGATCCCTGAATGCGTATTATCTACACTAAGGATATCAACAATGCCAAGTGATTCGTCTAATTTCAAAATATTTTGAAGCACAGGGTTTTTTCCAAGTGATATGCAATCCATTAAGGACAGAACGTTACTCATAAAAAACGAACTATTTATTTAAATATTTCACACAGACTTCATATATATGTCTGCATTTTTCCAGTCGCGTTTGTCTTTCATCCGGGATCTGGTCCTCCAATTTGTCTAGCAACTGTTGCACCTTACAGCAAAAAAACATAATTTATCCTATGTTCTACCACCGTTTTTATTTTCTACGTCACACGGTATATTTCACAAATTAAATACTATAGCGAATTCTTTACAGACGAATGGAAAAACTGGTAGAAGCCGACCTCGGGGAAGATCAGTTTGGATTTCGTAGAAATGTTGGAACACGTGACGCAATAGTGACCTTACGACTTATCTTAGAAGAAAGATTAAGGAAAGGCAAACCTACGTTTCTAGCATTTGTAGATTTAGAGAAAGCTTTTGACAATGTTGATTGGAATACTCTTTCAAATTCTGAAGGTGGCAGGGGTAAAATACAGGGAGCGAAAGGCTATTTACAATTTGTACAGAAACCAGATGGCAGTTACAAGAGTCGAGGGACATGAAAGGGGTTGGGAAGGGAGTGAGACATGTTTGTAGCCTCCCTCCGATGCTATTCAATCTGTATATTGAGCAAGCAGTAAAGGAAACAAAAAAGTTCGGAGTAGGTATTAATATCCATGGAGAAGAAATAAAAACTTTGATGTTCGCCGATACATTGTAAATATGTCAGACAGCAAAGGACTTGGAAGAGCAGTTGAACGGAATGGACAGTGTCTTGAAAGGAGGATATAAGATTAACATCAACAAAAGCAAAACAAAGATAATGGAATGTAGTCGAATTAAATCGGATGATGCTGAGGGAATTAGATTCGGAAATGAGACACTAAAAGTAGTAAAGGAGTTTCGCTATTTGGGGAGCAAAATAACTGACGATCGTCGAAGTAGAGAGGATATAAAATGTGGACTGGCAATGGCAAGGAAAGAGTTTCTGAAGAAGAGAAATTTGTTACCATCGAGTATAGATGTGTCACGAGTTCGTGTCTGAAAGTATTTGGAGTGTAGCCCATGTATGGAAGTGAAACATGGACGATAAATATTTTAGACAAGAAGAGAATAGAAGCTTTCGAAATGTGGTGCTACAGAAGAAAGCTGAAGATTAGATGGGTAGATCACATAACTAATGAGGAGGTATTGAGTAGAATAGGGGAGAAGAGGTGTTTGTGGCACAACTTGACAAGAAGGGACTGGTTGGTATAGGACATGTTCTGAGACATCGAGGGATCACCAATTTAGTACTGAAGGGCAGCGTGGAGGGTAAAAATCGTAGAGGGGACCAAGAGATGAATACACTAAGCAGATTCAAAAGGATGAAGGCTGCAGTAGGTACTGGGAGATGAAGGAGCTTGCACAGGATAGAGTAGCATGGAGAGCTGCATCAAACCAGTCTCAGGACTGAAGACCACAACAACAAGTGCAAGGAAAATTGAACATACAATTCCACTAATATAAGTTGTATTCCTGAACTACACACACCCATCAAGTTGTAGGTACATATCTTGACAAAGCATTGTATTCTGTTTCAACAAATTGAAAGAACTCTTTCAACTTGGATAACCTTTTAGATGAATTTGAGAAATAGTTGAAAGTCTTTATTACTAACATTTCAGTATCGATATAGCGTTCGTACCACATTTAAAACAATTATGGAGTATATGTGCGCAGCAATTTGATTTAGATCTCCCACGATTTTTCTTTTTTAAATGAAAGTAGAGTTCTTTTTCCCAGAGTATGCGTTTGCATTGTCTACAGTAAAACTTACAAAACCTGGGACAAAGTCACCTTGTGTTTTGGAATCCTTTTCAAGCTCAGCTCAGGCATTGCAGATTGACCAGACTCCTCATAGAAATCGAGAATTCTGTGCTTGCGCATGAAAGCACTTTACATAAATTGGATAACTTTTTTGATTAGGCTACCTTTGTTGGAAGCGTCAATTAATGCCTCACATTTTGTTTTCCCACTCGTGATTTTACTTGCAGTTGTCGAATTCGGGAATAACTGAGAAGATACTTTTACATTGCAGAGAGAGCTGACATAGCTATGATATTGTTTAATTGTGTGAAATGCGAATGTAAGCTCAGACTAGTTATCTGTAAACGAAAAAGAAGCAATAGTAATAGCGTTTTTGTAATCGCCTAAGCAGGTCTGTTATCACCTTGAAAATTAGAAATGTTTAATTAGCATTCAACTATTACATTGTTCTTGAAGTCTGCGGGTATTTCGCGTCTCATACATCTTGCTCACCAGATGGTAGAGTTTTGTCAGGACTGGCTCTCCCAGGGCTGTCAGTAGCTCTAATGGAATGTTGTCTACTCCCGGGACCTTGTTTCGACTCAGGTCTTTCAGTGCTCTGTCAAACTCTTCACGCAGTATCATATCTCCCATTTCATCTTCATCTACATCCTCTTCCATTTCCATAATATTGTCCTCAAGTACATCGCCCTTGTATAGACCCTCTATATACTCCTTCCACCTTAATGCTTTCCCCTCTTTGCTTAGAACTGGGTTTCCATCTGAGCTCTTAATACTCATACAAGTGGTTTTCTTTTCTCCAAAGGTCTCTTTAATTTTCCTGTAGGCAGTATCTATCTTACCCTAGTGAGATAAGCCTCTACATTCTTACATTTGTCCTCTAGCCATCCCTGCTTAGCCATTTTGCACTTCCTGTCGATCTCATTTTTGAGACGTTTGTATTCCTTTTGCCTGCTTCATTCACTGCATTTTTATGTTTTCTCTTTTCATCAATTAAATTCAATATTTCTTCTGTTATCCAAGGATTTCTACTAGTCCTCGTCTTTTTACCTACTTGATCCTCTGCTGCCTTCACAACTTCATCCCTCAGCTACCCATTCTTCTTCTTCTTCTGTACTTATTTCCCCCATTCCTGTCAATTGATCACTTATGCTCTTCCTGAAACTCTCTACAACCTCTGGTTCTTTCAGTTTATCCAGGTCCCATCTCCTTAAATTCCCACCTTTTTGCAGTTTCTTCAGTTTTAATCTACAGTTCATAACCAACAGATTGTGGTCAGAGTCCACATCTGCCCCTGCAAATGTCTTACAATTTAAAACCTACTTCCTAGATCTGTCTTACCATTATATAATCTATCTGATACCTTTTAGTATCTCCAGGATTCTTCCAGGTATACAACCTTCTTTTATGATTCTTGAACCAAGTGTTAGCTATGATTAAGTTATACTCTGTGCAAAACTCTACCCGGCGGCTTCCTCTTTAATTTCCTAACCCCAATCCATATTGACCTACTATGTTTCCTTCTCTCCCTTTTCCTACTCTCGAATTCCGATGACCCATGATTACTAAATTTTTGTCTCCCTTCCCTACCTGAATAATTTCTTTTATATCATCATACATTTCATCAATTTCTTCATCTGCAGAGCTAGTTGGCATATAAACTTGTACCACTGTAGTAGGCGTGGCCTTCGTGTCTATCTTGGCCACAATAATGCGTTCACTATGCTGTTTGTAGTAGCTTACCCGCACTCCTATGTTTTTTATTCATTATTAAACCTACTCCTGCATTACCCCTATTTGATTTTGTATTTATAACCCTGTATTCACCTGACCGAAAGTCTTGTTCCTCCTGCCACCGATCTTCACGAATTCCCACTATATCTAACTTTAACCTATCCATTTCCCTTTTTAAATTTTCTAACCTATCTGCCCGATTAAGGGATCTGACATTCCATGCTCCGATCCGTAGAACGCCAGTTTTCTTTCTCCTGATAATGACGTCCACTTGAGTAGTCCCCGCCCGGAGATCCGAATGGGGGACTATTTTACCTCCGGAATATTTTACCCAAGAGGACGGCATCATCATTTAACCATTCAGTAAAGCTGCACGCCCCCGGGAAAAATTACGGCTGTAATTTCCCCATGCTTTCAGCAGTTTGCAGTACCAGCACAGCAAGCCGTTTTGGTTTGTGTTAAAAGGCGAGTTCAGTGAATCATCCAGACTGTTGGCCCTGCAACTACTGAAAAGGCTGCTGCCCCTCTTCAGGAACCACACGTTTGTCTGGCCTCTCAGCAGATACCCCTCCGTTGTGGTTGCACCCACGGTACGGCCATCTGTATCGCTGAGGCACGCAAACCTCCCCACCAACGGCAAGGTCCATGGTTCATGGGGGGGATCTTATTTGTAAGTTACGTTAAACGAAACTTTTAAGATATTCAAACGTATTAACAGCCACCAACGTTTTTCTTGACCACGCTTCAGCTACGTAGTTTTTATTTCAGATATCGTGTGCAGTCACGGCCCCTGCAGCGTTGTGCTCCCACTGTCGCGCAGTACGAAAATGCCCGAGGCTGCTTCCTGTTGCGTGGTGAGGCGCGCGCGTGGAACACGGGTAAAAAGTGCCGATAAATTGGCTGTTCTTGCTGTTTGTCATAAATTCACAGAGATAACCGGGGCTTTCAAGTTTTCCGAGGCACTGTCACATATAGCTACAACGTAACTAAAAGTGAATGTACAGCGGGGCATAATGGCTTGGTGAATTATTGCAATACATGGTTCGCTGGTTCAAGTACTGCCTCGGGCAGGTTTTTCTCGTTCAATTTGAATTATCTGCATCTCGTATTTGTAAAATTCATCAATTTTTATGAATAATGCACAACTTCTTGTTTTAATTGCATATTGCACGCGAAATTTCATTTCAGTTATAAATTCTCAACTATCGATATTTTATGAAAGACAGTTAACAAATTAGGAAAACATAACAATTTAATTATTCAGTGCAAAAATGAAAAGCTAAATACTCCTTATTTGCACGGTGTCCGTTGTTCTATACCACAGATGTGTGTCGTAGGAACATGAATAACAATAATTTTCACAGCATCGCGCACAGCCTACAAATGCTGCATTTGCTACTGTACCATTACAGTATGAATCCAACAGAACTGACCTGGAGCCGACTGAAGTTATTTGGCCTCAGAAATGAAAAGACTGTTACGCTCCCAGACGTACTGGAACTAACGCACGCAGCTCTTTCACCGGATCGGCCCGCGCAGAGCCAGCGTGAAATTGTGCCGACTTTGAGCTGTAATATCTCGGGCAACCGTTTTTGTAAAGAAATAAAATTTGGCCGGCCATCTTGAACAACTTTATGCGTTCTCCTAAGAACCATATTCAGCCAGAAAATTGTAGGTAAATCGGCCAAAAAATTAGGCACCCGAAAAAATTTGTTTGGCTTCTTGCATCTCCTGAACTAATGCTATGACGAACGTGAAACTTGGCATGTAGTAACCTAACAACAAAAGGTTCTTAAATACAAAGTTACATTTCCAAAGCACTTTTCAGTACTGAATGAATTAAGCACAGAATTGAAGATTTCGTAAAAACTTCAAAAATGCGGTATTTTCATTCCGATTTTGCTAAAAAAAACTGTGCTCCATAGAACATACCAAGCTGTACAACTGGAATGAAAGTTGGGCGCGAAAAACAGGCCCGAAAACAATGTAAACTTCGGGTTAGCATGTCTAGTAGTGTGAACGCATGATGAAAATGAAATTTAGAGTGCAATAGATTGACTGCACAACGATAAGGAATAAAAATTTTTATTCCCCTATTTTCCAATTATCCACAAATTAGTCGAAAATATGTTGATTTTCATGAAAAGATGAAAGCAGGGTGTATTGGACACTCCTTTTTCAAATACCGTTTTCCATTAATGATTCAAAGCCATTGTTATTCGAACAACAAATTTTAAGCCCCCCACCCACCCCAGAACAAAGAGTATAATTTTCAGTATTGACCGTCAACAGAGGCAAAGTAGCAAGAAACATCGCAATGAGAAAAGAGTTTTGACTTTGGCGTGTTGTTTTTCGTTGATGGAAGGCGTTTAAATCAGTTATGGAAAACATGTTTTGTACAAGTCGACAGAGTGTGATATACATGTGTACTGTTAAGGATGAAGGAATATAAGTGTCCATGTTACGTGTTAATAATTTAAATGTACCGTATGCAGATTAATGAAGGGTTTTGTTATACTGGCGCAAAGTACTCGGCGTAATTACATTTCCCACAGTACAGATATTGCGCCATCTCAATCACCAAGTCCGTTCATTTGCCAGTAAACTGCTACATATGGAGAAGTCAGGCTTCGTTTAAATAATTTTACACCTGTTGCATCTACCGGGCTTTGGCGAAGATAAAAATAGGTTTATATTTTTTACATTTTTGCGTGAATAAACTTTCTCAGATTTAGTTCCCAATGATGAGTAATGCTTCTTTGTATGATTAGTCTCAAACCAGGGTGCAACACGTAATGGAACGTCGCAAGTTTTGCATCGGTATCCAGTTTCCGGCGCACTTACTGTTTCGTGCAAACCACGCATCTGCGCATTAGCGTACTTTCCTGCGAATGTTCACTCACAACAGCCGGGAAATATCTCCGTGTGAATCGCAGAGGATTCTCGTCATCGCATTACCTTCCCCTACCAGCTTTCCTCCGCTCTGTAGCATATTTTTCTACAATCTCCCTTACGAGAGAAAGGTGAAACTCTGCGGGTGCCAGTTTTCGCCATGTTACCACCGGTGGAGAGCATGAACATTTGGAATGCACAAATCCAGTATGTGAAAAAAAATACTTCTTACGCGCTGATTCCACTGAGCTCAGTTACATGTCACAACGGTCAGCTGCACCCATACTCGAATTGTTCTCTACAATACACTGCGGTTTCTCTATCTTTTCGTCAGTATTTGTCAGTCTTCTCTGTTTCAATCATTCGTGTTGTGTGACTTGTGGTCATCATGTACACGTCTCTCGTATCGCACCACTTGATAGCAAGGACCTTGTCAGTTTCTCCTCGTTTTAATTTCGTTTGCAGTTTTGACACGTTACGCCTGTTCTCACGAACAGTGCCACACGCGGCTGTTCCATGATGTGAAGCCAGAGGAACAGGTCAGGCTGCAGTACCAGCCAGTCATTGACATACAGAATATGACCCTGTTCCAAATATGGTCCCATAAGAGCTGCCACTTCGTCGCGACAAATTGTAGAACTCAATTTCTGTTGGTGCGCCTGTATACACAATAAAATTAAAAATATACCCACTGTGACAGTTACACAGTCCGAATGTCTTTATTCCGAATCTACTTCGCTTGGTTGGAATAACTTGCTTACAAGATAATCGTCCTTCGAACAGCAAGAGACGTTCATCTATACAAATCTTGTGATGTGGGCGACATGAATTACGAAATGTCTTACGAACTTTGCCAACACTAGCCCTAATTTTAAATAGACTGTCGCTTCCAGTACTCGCAGAGTTATCACTGAAGTGTAAGATTCTCACAAGTAGACAAAAACGGTCTCGGGACATAATTTCGCTGAAAACTGGTGTGTTCAAAAGTGTATCTCTGCACCAATAAGCAGTTAATTTTAGCTTCTGAACCTGCGCCACCAGAAGGCAAACAGCAACAAAACGATACATTTCCATTTTGACAGTCGAGAATTCACAAAAAAATGGTTCAAATGGCTCTGGGCACTATGGGACTTAAAATCTGAGGTCATTAGTCCCCTAGAACTTATAACTACTTGAACCTAACTAACCAAAGGACATCACACACATCCATGCCCGAGGCAGGATTCGAACCTGCGATCGTAGCGGTCACGCGGTTCTAGACTGAAGCACCTAGAACCGCACGGCCACACCGGCCGGCCCAGGAGAATTCAGATTCTGTAGTATTTTCTCTGGTGTAAACGTAAAACCGAATTTGTTTCGTCTGCAATAAATTGAAAGTTCTTGAGACATAAATATCACAAAAAATGAAAGAATGTTTGGGTCAGTGTCTGGTATTTGTGTCCTGAACTCGTCATCGAAGTAATGGTTTAATGGCTGGAAATCGGTTTCTTTCCAGTCAAATGTGTCACGTAAGTGCGCATTTTTCTGAACCGTTTCACTGTCGCTTTCTGATTCCTCGGATTCAGAGGAACTGCTGACTGTAATTCTCGCTCTCCCCTCTGACGTAAATGGCTGAGGACTACAGCTTCGAGATTCTGTTGAAGACCCATCACTGTTAGCAACGTCAGATAATTCACACCCACTGTGGCTCCTAGGGCGCATATCCAGGATTTCTTTATCTGTGCAACCACGGCGACGTGACATTTCTCACGCAGAAAACAAGAAAACTGACGAAATTACAGGAATGCAAGTCGGATTCTGCAGAGAGCGAACACAGCAACATGCACTCTCGAACTACACAGTCAGACCACTGAACAGCTACAAAAGAAGAAGAGGGCGGGAAGACAGCTGTGCGTGTACGCACGTCCGTAGCGGCCAGGAAGCTGTGACTCGGCGCGCCTCAACTCTGCCGGTGGCGCGGGCCGCGTCAGCACTGCCCGTGGCGCCGCAGGCAAGAGGCGGGGCCGCGCGTGTCCAGGGGAGGCGTGGCGAGCTGACGAGGCTGCCGCCGATGCACACCGTCTCCACACTGACCGAAGTTCGTGACGTGGAATGTAAACACTGAACGCAATTAACGACGTTTACCCTCTCATGTGGAAATTAAAATGCGATTTTTAATGGTTTGTTCACTGTTACTCTTCCCCATGTCCTCACAAATGTTTCAACGTTGTTTCATTGCCCTACCATGGCTCACTTTTCATGGGAGCTCTCTCGTGCGGTGAGTGTAACAACCCCCCCCCCCACCACACCACACCACACACACACACACACACACACACACACACACTCCCCTGAAGATAGACGTTCACTGTGGATATCGTATCACAGACACAGTCCCTTTCACTGTTCAGAGACGTCACCGAACCCATCCAGAAATGTAAACAACGATGCATGGGCAGCGCCTATTAGACGGAGCGGGTCAGACAGCCAATCAGTTCCAGCCATTCCACCTGGAAGGAGGTACACGGCTCGTGTTGTATGTAGTTTCCCTTTGTGCTGGGAAGGACTCTCAACAACAAAGTGTCCAGGCGTCTCGGAGTGAACCAAAGCGACGTTGTTCGGACGTGGGGGGGGGGGGGGGTGAGAGGGGGGGGGGAACTGTCTATGATATGCCTCGCTCAGGCCGCAGTGGATGACCGCTGCCTACGGATTATGCGTCGGAATAACTCTCACAGCAACGCCACCCTGTTGAATAATGCTTTTCGTGCAGCCACAGGACGTCGTGTTACGACTCAAACTGTGCACAATAGGCTGCATGATGCGCAACTTCACTCCCGACGTCCATGCCGAGGTCCGTCTTGGCAACCACGAGACCGTGCAGCGTGGAACATATGGGCCCGACAACATGCCGAACGGACCACTCAGGATTGGCATCACGTTCTCTTCACCGATGAGTGTCGCATATGCCTTCAATCAGACTGTCACCTGAGACGTGTTTGGAGGTCAGTCTGAACGACGTACGCCGCTGGTGGTCACGGAAGGCGCCGTAACTGCTGTAAGATACGTGAATCCCATCCTCCGACCGATAGTGCAACCATATCGGTAGCATATTGGCGAGGCATTAGTCTTGATGGACGACAATTCGCGCCGCCATCGTGCAGATATTGTGAATGACTTCCATCAGGATTACGACATTGCTCGACTAGTGGCGAGCACGTTCTCCAGTCATGAACCCTACCAAACATGCCTGGGACAGATTGAAAAGGGCTGTTTATGGACGACGTGACCCACCAACCACTCTGACGGAGCTACGCCGAATCGCCATAGAGGAGTGGGACAATCTGGGCCAACAGTGCCTTGATGAACTTGTGGATAGTATGCCGCGACGAATACAGGCATGCATCAATACAAGAGGACGTGCTACTGGGTATTAGAGGTATTACAATCTGGACCACCACCTCTGAAGGTCTCGCTGTGTGGGGGTACATCATGCAATGTGTGGCTTTCATGAGCAATAAAAAGGGCGGAGATGATCTTCATGTTGCTGTCTACTCCATTCTTCTGTACAGGTTCCGGAACTCGCGGAACCCAGGTGAGGCAAGACTACTTTTGGTGTGTGTGTGTGTGTGTGTGTGTGTGTGTGTGTGTGTGTGTGTGTGTTCACTTAAATAACTGACATCGGCAGTTGAAAAATGATTATTTCGTCAGATTAACGATTCTTCCCTTTGACTTTTATTGAAGTTAGAATTTTGCCTCGTGTAGGTTTTTCAGAGGCATTTATTATACAGAGAAACTTACGACGAAAAACTCGTGACAAAGAAACAGTCAGTAGAATGGGAAAGCAGTCCAAGTAGCAAATTTTTGCATTTCATTTATTTGATGACTAATTTCGGGCCGAGACCCATTTTCAAATCATAGCATTTACGAACATGTCAATGTTCGTAGTACATTTTTGAAACGTTCGGAAATGTCATTTGCGATTATGTTACGACGATTTCAAAATGGATGTCGGCCAGAAACTGGTCATCGAATGAATAAAAAGTAAAAATTTGCAACTTGGACTGTTTTTTTTTTATGCTACTGATGAATAGTAGTTGTTGCCCTAAGGTACTGCAACATCTTGGAAGTTCGCAAAAGAGAACGTGTTTGTAAGGTGCAGTAGCTGCTGTTAATTTTTTCCAGAGGAAATCTGTTTCTCACATTTAGAACACTCCAGAATGATTGCAGCTTGCCGTACTTCAGACATTTGGTGGGTGATTTGATAAATGTAATAGATACCTCATGACTAGCTTTTTCCACTCAACTGCTTAGTCATTCGACGGCTCTTTACTGATGAGGGATCTGACTTTGAGACACGAACAGGTTTTAAGCAGTCCTTTAAGGACTGCATGGTTTTCGGAGGTTGGTGGTTAGAGTGGTGAAGCAGAGCCACTTTGCCGGAGGACAGGAGAATCTCGCGTGTGTCTTTTTCAGCAGGAAGGCCGTCCTGGTTTTTAGTCGGGCGAAGTGTCTCATATGTTACTTGCAATGCAATAGTGTTGCACAATCGCAGATCCCCGACTAAGTGCATAATGAAACTCAACGTATGTGTCAGTATGGGCACTGACTCTGTTGAGTAATTCTGCCCATTGATCACTTCACGATGTCTGCATACAGGGGAAAAAAACCAAGTGACGAAAACTGACGTTTGGTAGACACACAGCCGTCCATTTATGTACCCTCACAGTTGCATTTGTGTGCGCTGATGACGTGATGACGTTCAGAGGGAGCAGATGGTCGTAATAAGGACTGAAAAAACCACACACTATGGGTTTCTTCCAGTATTTAACGACCTGTAAGTTCTGAATTTTCCTTCCAGCTCTGGAGGAAGTTTCAGTACAGTAATGCAAAGTCTATAGTTACCGCAGATGGAAGATGTATTGCTCATAATTACGGACTCGTTATGTATTACCCGAGTTGTTTACGTGTGAGAGCAGCAAGGCCCTTGTATTTACTGGATAAACCAATCGGTTACAATCTTTTAAAAGGTAGTGTGATTCTTCCTCCTCCCAAACTGAGTCTCATTTATCTACACCCTTGAAACGACTGTAAAGTGCATGGCAGTGGGTACATGCATCGTATCACTCACAAAGAGCTTTTCATGGTCCATTCACGTTCAGAGGTGTGTGAAGAATCATTATAGTGCCTCTGTGTGAGCAGTAATCAGTCTAAACTTGTCTTCGTGATCTGTGCGAGAGCCATACGAATGGAGTTAAAGATGTATTCTGGGCTGATTTAACAATTGCGGCATTCCAATAAACCTTGTAAACAAAAGTCAGTGAAATCACTCACCCAGACTCAGTATAGAAACATTCCTATAATGCATATAATGTCTCGTAATCAGCACGAAACACGCCGGGCAGTGTTTGTGTACGAAATAAAATGTTCACATGCGAATATCTCCTAAAATAAATCACTCAAGCTTTCACAAAATATTCAGTACTGTAGTCGCTCTTTGTCAACGGCAAGAGAAGCAATAAAACGCGCAAAATTTCTTTATTTTGGAATAAATTTGATCTGCGCGATTTAACATAGGCGTTTACCAGAAGATGGCTCCCGAACGACTTCATCGGCTCCTAGATCGGAGACACAAAGCCATACTCGTACGCACGGGATATGCTTAACTCCTATTGGCTAATGTGTTAAACAGCCAATCAGATCATTTCGAGCACTTGTGTGCTTCAGGTATTTTTAATAACAGCCAATCAGATTACTGCAGGTAATTTAGACGAGAAATCGCGTTATTCCGAAACTAAATAATGAAGACAAAATTAGATTCCATTCCGCAACATAAATTACTTATACAAATTTAATACTCAACTCTCCTTCTGGCTGCCTTTTACAAAACCAAACTAAGTCGGACATACGTCACGAATTCCACTATTGTACAAGAAATGTTCACACACAGATTTACTTAATTTCCATAAAATTTCAACGTATCTCCTCAAACCCTGCAAAACACTTACATAACCATAACACAATGAAATAATTATTTTCCAAAGTACTTTTTATTTAGTCAGAAATCTGTGGTAACGAAACGAAAGAAAATTCCAGACAATTAGATCTTATGGACCTGTACATCTGGTTGTAGTTTCAATTGATGCTATAGATGAATCCGTCAGTCGTCCCTTAGGTAAAAATTTATATCTCCGAAAGTAGTGAAGTTAATCACTTGAAATCAGCTGTGCCAGCGTGAGAACCAAAATTCTGCTCTCCTCCCAGCTCCGTGGTAAGCTACACTATCGATGTAAGATGACAATTCGTAATAATTAGCTACATTGCAAACCCAGAGTGTGGTTGAAAAAGTGTTCATATAGCTGACATGGCCAGTTTCATCTGGTTGTTTCGTTCAACTGATAAAACTGACGGAGTGAATAAACAGTTGACCAGCCACTCACGTCTTGCTGCATCAGTGACCTGCCAACATCCGTGTACTGCTTGCCGTGGAGTGCATCCTTCGTTGGACCAAAGAGACGGAAGTCGGAAGGTGCGAGATGCGGGTTGTTCAGCTGTGAGTGATCCACCGGTCACCTTGAATGAGAGCACGTCCCCACATCGCAGGAGTCACAGCCGTCTGCAGCTGACCGACACGTGGAGGTCGGCCAGATATGCACAACCTTGCTGCGACGACGACGCTGCTAGGCCAGGCGTTGATCACCAGTAAGCTCTTCTGACGCTGACAGACACCTCGCACTACGACTCGCGGTGCTTCTGTTCACTGCCAAATCTCCTCAGACATTCTGCAAGCGGATATGAAGATCTCCGATGCTCTGGTTTTCATCCGAAAGAAACTCAGTGACAGCTCTCTGCTTGGGTCGCACCTCCTATATGGACGCCATTTTGGAGGCTACATACGCTGCTGTCAGCTGTTGAAATTTCATGAAGCTGTAGGGGCTGAAGTGGGAATATTCCACGATGTCTCACAAATTTCGCATTTTTCCAACAGAAAGTGGCCGACAAAGTGTAGCGTTGCAGATCGAATGCCCCCGTAATTTTATAAGTAGCTCAGTTGGACGATGATTGTGCTTATGTATTTTAATCTGGGTCCTTGATCTTGATGTGGCTAGATTCTTCACAATGCCTGTCTTCTTCTCAGCATCTGGTAGCAAGAAATGCGTCTGTTTGAGAATAGCTCTTCCTTAGATTTCTCCCCGAGCTCACTGGAAATTTGTTTAATATCGTTCTCGACCGAAAACACTAACATCTTATTGATATCTGAGCTGCTATCAATTGCACAGTGAAGTCGTTACCACAGCAAGGACAGACACACAGCCAAACCAGTTAGAGAAGTACTGGCTTGCACGTCAACTACCGAAAATGACGATGAGATTAAGAAAATGCTTTTTGAGAGAAAAGAAATTGGTCAGATCGTTAAGCGAGATGAAAACTTGTGATGGGGCACTCGAAATAGTCGGAATACGAAGTGGAAGAAAAGTTGGAGGAGAAAAGAACTGAATTAAGGGAATGAAAGGGGAAGCTGCTTGGCAGAATTTTGCACAGAGCACAATTTAACCACTGCTAACAGCTGGTTTGAATCATGAAAGACAATTGCGTACATGACAGGAGTCAGAATGCACCTCACTATTTGAGACATGCTACATAGTCCTAATATTTATTATTACTTAACAAATGAAAATAATGTGCTCGGATCGAACCTTCTTCTCTCATAATGACTCTGGAAGTTGCTAATGTCCATTCCAATCAGCTGGAAATTTATTTCCTGAACCAGAGGTTACGAGTTGCAATTTTCATTTCAATCAACAACGTGGAAAGAAGTCCCCTCTTAAGAAAAACTAAGACATTGTTTCCTAACAATCTATCCGGAGTACGATATATTGTCATAGAAATATTGGAACATGGTTGGCTGTCTATTCAGAAAATACTGTCTGAAAAACTAGTTTCGTCGATTATTGGATTATTTCTGGACCAGTTGGTTGATAAAGACCAGATGCCATCAGACATGCGGAATTACAGTGGAAGGCCCCATCACATCGAAAACGCCTCTGAGGGGTGGAAGAAATTGATATTAATATATAAAAAGCTCAGTCAAATGTTTTCTCATTAATAAAAAACCTTCGAGAGGGCGTCGAGTGCTTTCGCTGATTAATTTCTAATTCGGATGGAAAAAAATAAGTCTGCAATTCATACTGATGAGACGACTGTAAAGATTCCAAACTGATAGCAACGTGAAATCTTTTCTGACTTGTGTGACACACACACGGAAATTACACTGAAGAGGAAAACATCACCACCATTGGAAATTATATAAATATTGAAAAGTAGTTTAATGCACGTCGTACTCATTGGAAAGCTTGTAAACAACTTTAATGATGGACGAAATGAGACCACTTCCTCATGGTTTTCCTGGGAAACGACACACAGACAGCTAAATACCTGTTGCAATTTGTGGAACATTCGGTAATGAAGACCGGTAGGGCTACCTTAAAGGTCATGCCTCTGCTAGGGCACCAGCATGGCACTCCTATTGAGGGAGACTCTATGAAGAAAAACCTGTGTGGGTGGACAGCAAACAGAAAACTGGTGCAGAAGACACAAATGACAAGCAGCCACATCCACTCATTCGCCCTTGGTCTGCAGACCTGCTACAGACCACTGCACGGTGTGTGGTCGAACCACTGTCCTCCCGAATGTGAGTCCAGAGTGTCTCACCGCCGCGCCCTGCATACCCAGTCCACTACTTGAGTTTCACACACGTTTCTCTGCCGGTTACATGGCGCAGACACGCACGAAGATTGTCTCTCCAAAATATGCTGAAGGTGATCGGGACCATGGCTCTCTGTCTACTAATAATTCAGACACGATCCCGCTCAGTTTCTTGGCAAATTTGTGATTACCTAGAAAACCGTTTGAGTGAAAGAATCTGCGAAAGCTCAGTATAAACTACAGTCGCATTGCGAGTGTCACAATAAAGTAGACTATTACACCACTGATCTCAGGATACATCAAAGATTTATAAGACAATGACGTCTGTTTCTTAGACGAGGAACACGTCGATGCTCGAAGACTGTATGGAAATGTCAACGGCTTTACAGCTTTTACCACTTAGTTTATTTACATGCAGCACCACTTGAATGTAGGAAAATACGGTAACCATACCTGTAAACAAGAGCAAAAAGTCGTTCATTATGCGATTACAACGCCAGTGTCCAAAGTTTTGAGGCTATAACATTGAGTGCATACTTGGTATGGGGAGGCGAAAAAACGAAAAAGCGATATAAAACGGAAGCAAATGTACAATTAACTGACGAGGGATGGGAAAGGAAGACTTGGGTTGGTCGGGTGGCTTCCAGAAGCCTGCAGTGTACGTGTTGGCCTGCGACCCTGTGCTGACCTCCGGCGCTACGCTCCGTACAGCACTGCCTCGGCGTCTCGATCCACGTCGAGATGGCGTGACACAAGCCTTGGGACGAATTCTTAGGCGCCCTGCTGGCACCGTAACGGTCCGGCAGACGTCTTACGCTGGTGGAATGGAGATGCTAATTCGGCACGATTCGAAAAAAGTGGACGCCGTTCTCGCGAAACCCACTTGTCTGAATTTAGGAAACCAGTTTACACTGTAGTGTGTGGAACTATTTCACTGCCTCCGTCGTTTGCCCCTCATACGACCAGGAGAGTCAAGAGTGATGTCGGAGCTGTGATAGAGCTTACTTTGGTTTAGCCATGACGTATCTGTCATCTAATAAGTATCCGAACGTTCTGTGGGCCAAAGATGCTATACAAACACGTCCACGGCAAAAGGAGATATAAATATATATTTGTGCGAAAGTTCCACAACACACGTTCTGGAAATGGAGGCAACGAGTTTCATTCCTAAACTGCTCAACCTGGAAATACCTGGGTACATCATAGCTCGCAACATTCGGATAAAATGGCAACGTGATTTATGATTGTATTATGCAGCGTTCTTTACAATGGAGGTGGCCGCTGCATCTTTTTCTGAAGAAAGAAGATGCAGATATCGATCTGTTCAAGGGAGAGTTAAAGATACCAATGAATTTAGACTCTTACAGTGGTTCAAAACAGTTCAAATGGCTCTGAGGACCATGGGACTTAACATCAGAGGTCATCAGTCCAATAGAACCTAGAACTACTTAAACCTAACTAACTTAAGGACATCACACACTTCGATGCCCGAGGCAGGATTCTAATCTGAGACCGTAGCAGGCGCACGGTTCCGGATTGAAGCGAGTAGATCCGCTCGGCCACCATGGCCGGTCAAGTTTAATCGTGCCTACCCTGAGACATTCACCGAGGAAACTGATTTCTGCATTACACGTACCCCGCTTCTGATCAGGTGTCGGATCTGAGGAACCTGAGATAAGGAGGAAGAAAATATTTCTGACGTGCCACGAGCTTGGATTTAAATAGAAGTCCTGTAACTTTAGTGCTGAAAGAAGTTTGTTGCTTTCCCATTATTTTGCTATGACATCAATAAACCATCTTTTGACTGAGAGCGATAACATTTTTAGAAGGTGAAAGCAGTCTATCATAGCACGGCGCTGGTAGTTACAAACGTTAGGTGATCACGAAGCAGTATGGACCCTTGTCATTTGAAGGAAACTGGTGACGTTGCAATTGATTCAGGGTGGACAACACTTTCACAGCTGTTGTTTCATACAGGTCTGCATGCGCCTCGTACAAGTGTTGAGGGTGCAGTGTGAGGGCTGCTCAGTGGTACTGTGTTTCAGGACCACCCACCATGTCGGCAGTTACGGAGGTTCAGAACACCACAACCGAGGCCCTGGCCGCCCTGCTAGACGGGGGTGAAGGTGCCCTGGTGATGCTTGTGGCGGGCGAGACGAGGGTGGCGGCTCACAGGGCCGTGTTGGCAGCCGCGAGCCCCGTGTTCGAAGCGATGTTCGCGCACGACATGCCGGAGGCCAGCTGCGGCCATGTGAGCATCGACGACGTGGAGGGCCCGGTGCTGAGGCTCCTGGTGGCCTACACGTATACCCTGCAGGCCCCCCAGCTGCCCGACACGGCCCCCCAGCTGCTCTCGGCGGCCGACAAATACGGCTTGTCGGGCCTGAAGGCTGCCTGCGAGCGGCAGCTGATCTCGCAGTTGGCCGTCGAGACCGCAGCGGCGACGGCCGTCAGGGCAGTGAGGCACTCGTGCCCGGACGCCACCAGGGCTGCTGTCGCCTTTATAAAGGACCACCTGCAGGTGATGGCCACGCGGGGCTGGGTGGACGCTGTGCTCGAGTACCCGCAAGAAGTCATTGAAGTCTGCAGTATGCTCAGTGAGCCACCAGCAGAAGCCAGGTAAGCACGATTCCCTTTAGGCAGTGCTAGTGTGAATTTGACGTCGTCCTTGCTTTGTTCGTCATGGGTTTCTTTGCTGCCTAAGTTGCATAGCACCTTAACGTCATTTACTTACTGATCGTCAGTCACGATGCTAAGTCTCTCGCTGTTTCCACTTCTACTGCTTCTTATCAATTTCGCCTTTCTTTGATTTACTCTCATTCCATATTCTGTACTCATTACACTGTTCATTCCATTCAGCAAACCCTGTAATTCTTCTTCACTGTCAGTGAGGGAATCAGTCATCAGCAAATCTTATATCATTTCACCCTGAATTTTAATTCCACTCTTCAAGCTTTCCATTATTTCTGTCATCGCTTCTTCGGTATATAGATTGAGCAGTAGAGGCGAAAGATTACATTCCTATCTGACACCCTTTTTAACCTGAATACTTCGCTCTTGGTCTTCCACTCTTATTTTACCTTCTTGCCTCTTGTACATATTGCAAATTACTCGACTTCTCCTCTGGCTTACCCGTATTTTTCTCGGAATTTCAAACATCTTGCAACATTTGATATTGCCGAACGCTTTGGCCAGGACCACAAATCCTATGAATGTTACGGAACATCAATTTTCTTTTCCGTTTGCCTGTGTATTATCCTTATTAGCAACTGGGATGCTAGAGCTATTAAGCTGATTGTGCGATAATTCTCACACTTCTCTGCTCTTGCAGTCTCCCAAATCGTGATGATTATATTTCTCTCAGTCAGATTGTATATTGCCAGACTCATACATTCTACACACCAGTGAGAATAGACCTTTTGCCACCTCCTCCAATGATTTTAGAACTTGATTGAATGTTGTCTATACCTTATGCCTTCTTTGATCTTAAATTTTCCAAAGCGCTTTTAAAATCTGATTATAATCACCAATATTTTCCATACCGACTCCTGTTTGTTCTTCTGTCACGCCATCAGACAAGTTGTTCCAATCAGAGAGGCCTTCAGTGTACTCTTTCCAACTATCCCATCTCCCCTCTGTATTTAACACTGGAATTCCCATTGTGCTCTTAATGTTACCACGCTTGCTTTTAATTCCGTGGAAGATTGCTTTGACTTTTCTATATGCTGCGTCAGTCGTCCCAAGAATCATTTCTTCTTTGATTTCTTCACATTTTTTGTGCAGCCCTTTCACGTTAGCTTCTCTGCACTTCCTATTCATTTCATCCTTAAGTGACTTATTTCTCAATTACTGAATTTTCCTGAATATTTTTGAATTTTTCTTTGATTGATCAACTGAACGTTTTCCTATATTTTCCATGGTTTCTTCGCAGTTAGCTTCTTTGTACCTACGCTTTTCTTTCCAACTTCTGTTACTGTCGTTGTTAAAGATATCCATTCCTCTTCAACTGAACTACCTATTGAGCTGCTTATTATTGCAGTATCTGTAGCCGCAGAGAACATAAATCTCATCGCTTCTTTCCTTAGTACTACTGTATTCCACTTTGTACATAGATGGCCCCTTAAGAGTCTCGTAAAATTCAGCCTACTCTTCATCACGGCTAAATTGTTGTGAGTCTACATCTACTCCTGGGTATGCTTTACAGCCCAGTATCAGATTTCAAAATGTTTGCCTGACAATAATATGGTGTGACTTTAAACTTCCCATATTACGGTCCTTTTCAAAGTATACCCCCTCGTCTAGTGATTTTTGAACAGACTATACCAGCTATTACTAGAATAAATTTACTGTAGAGCTTAACTAGCCTTTCTTCTCTCCTATTCCTATTATCAAGTACATATTCTCGTGTAACCCTTTCTTCTACTCCTTCCCCTACAATTGCGTTTCAGTCCCTCCATGACTATTACATAGTACTGAATTACCTGTTCAATATCCTCACTTTTACTCTCTGCACCTAAACTTGCGACATCATCATGTATACCTGAACTATGCATGTTGATGGTTTGCTTTTCTCACGAGAACATATCTATACTCACTTTCTGCCCTGCCTTTCTATTGATACTGAATCCTACTGCTGTTGCTACTACCCTATTCTCATGTGACCAGAAATCCATTTCTTATTTTCTGGCTTCCGAACCACATTCGAACTCCTCACTTTCCAGCTCCCGAATCATAGATTGTTTTCCTTTCGTTGGGTACTCGACCTTTTTCTCGTGGTCACCTCCCTCTTGGCCACCTCGCCTGGAGGTTTGAATGGGGGACTACTTTTTTGCCATTATGGCTCTTATTGAATCACATGCCACATGTCATGTTGATGCACGTTATGCATATTTACACAGTGGTTTACATTGCCTTCTGTGTCCTCACGTTGTTGATCATTGCCAATTCTTCCTCATTTAGGACCAGTTTCAGACCTCAATAGAGAGAGTGCTCTGAACCTGTCGACCCCTCCGCCCTCTTTGGAAAGGCTGTTGGCTGAAAGAGGGTCACACCTTATGCTGGAAGTCTTCAGACACCAATGCTGATGATTCTTATTCAAAATTCAAGTGATGGTGAGGTTCAAACCCGGGACTGAGGATTTTCCTGATTACTAAAAAAGACGCTACCCCTGGGTGACTGGCCCCAAAGAGCAGGGTATGACTCCCTGAGATATCCATTAAAGCAGGAGCTATGAGCACTGGGGCTAGTCATGCACACTGGGGGCAAACAAGAAGAGAACACTCCAGCCAGCACAATAACATTGTCACACTCAAGGCTGTGCCTTACAATCACATTTCCTTCTCGTCTCTGTTCAGCTATCACCCCGAATTTTTTTCGTGTATTCCCTTTTACAAAGCAGACAGGAAATCTCTGCCCCCCCCCCCCCGTCTTTTTTGAAGTTCCCTGTGGCGTTACCAGAGGTCATCCACGGAATCCTATCAGGTTTCCTGCTACTGGGATACAGCAGATTATGTTCGCTGTCCACCTACAGGTGTACGACGTACCTCCCACAGCGTCAGTATTGATATGACGTTTTCATCCAGCTATCATTTGTTGCCTCTGTCTCTCGGATACATATGTTCCATACAAGTCTGTTTTGTTTCCTTTTCAATTAAAAAAAAATCCCTATTCAATAGACAACAGGTTACTTCACAAGTTGTAAACGTTGTCCATCAGATAAAATTGCATACACTGTGTAATCCATTTTTTTCTTTTAATGGTGGCCTCTACTGCAAACTGCTCAACACGAAAATTGTTGTTTAAGAAACACATCACCACTGCTGTCTTTTCAATGAATCGAATTGTGGAGACATTACATGCATATATACATTTCTATTTGCTTTACTCAAATGCAGATTTTGAATATACTCTTGATAACTTCTGTAGCATAGCTCTTGTAATTCTTGTCCATCTTCTTCATTCCCTTGGGCTTCACATCAAACAGCGCCTGCATATCCATGATCGTATAGTTTCAACAGTAAGTTGATACCCCAACTTATTAGTTTGTTTCTCTATTGCTGATTCTCTCTCTCTCTCTCTCTCTCTCTCTCTCTCTCTCTCTCTCTCCCTCCCTCCCTCTCTCTCTCTTCCTCCAGTGATATAATTCAGCATCCATATATCAGTTTTCAAATTACCTCACAACCAAAAGTAGCAGCCAGTTGACTTTAACTGCTTCTAAATTCAGTTTGATAGTTGTTCTGTCAGGGCAGCAAAATTGTTGGCCCTTATGTTTGGGATTTGGTTTATGCTTCATTGTGAACAATTTGTTGTTTTGCATCTTAAGCTACGCCAATGGGGAATATGGCAGAAGTAGTGCAGAAAAAGACCAGTTAATTGCTGGTACAGTCACGTTAAGTGACAGGCAGGTGGTGTTGGCACTGTGTGTTCTGTTGCCCCGGTGGACAGTCCCTCAGCTGCACCGCCTGCAGTGAGCCCCTTGTGTGAATACGCCCACCCACACAGTGTTTCTCTGTGCAGCTCGCCGACCGCCACAGGGGGCGGGTCCATCCCCAACTCTGACCATCAACCCCACAGCGGCCACAGCCGAACTCCTGCTGCAGCTGCGCCTCCCACGTCTGCCCGACACACCCCTCCACCTGATGACGCAGCCGTCTCGCGCTTCCGGTGAGTTGTGTTGCCACAAGTGTCCAAGTCTTACCCTCAGAGTACTGCTTATTTTGGCATTAACCAGCCGATATAGTAAATAAAATAAAATACATATTCCTTCAGGTTTTGGATAGAGGTTACAGTTGCCATTAAACATTACTCCTTTCTCACTTTGTGGCTATGATATTTTGAAGATTGAGCACATATGCAGAAGATTTCTCGTTCTCTGTATTTGCAGGAATTACGTTCAGTTCAGAGTCACTCAACTGTAGTTACGTAGGAAGTGTCCCATACAAATCATACCCATTTCCAAAGATTCTTTATATGTTGATGTGTTGGATCTAGATTTTGTTTTTAGTGATGATTGTGTGTCTTACAAATTGATTCTGAATTAAATGGGTATGGAAACGGGATTTTTCACACAACTCCACTCAACAAAACCTATGTGAATGGTTGTAGATATAAGTTATTGAAGACACTCGGGAAGAAATGGCGAAAGAAAGGTAAACAGAAATACAAGTAAGAATGACAAAGTTAATATTTAGTACTGGAATGAGGATACAGCTTGTTTTGGGTATGTCTTAAAATGTAATTCGAATATTCCTTACATGGTTCCCTGGTCAGTTACATCTGTAGTGACTGTTGAAAATCTGTGCCGCACTGCAACAGGAACCCAGATTTGCTGCTTATTGCAGGCAGTCTCCTTGAGCAGTCGGTTGCCTGAGTACACCTCCACTTCTGACTCAGCTTCTCATCGAAACTTGCACTAGAGTTTATCCCGGGGGACTTAGGGGAAGAGTATCAAAAGGGAAATCGAATCGGTGGATGTTATCCTACTTCAGAGGATGTACATGAGAACCTCTGGTGGTAGTGTTTGCAAACCATGGGTAAAAACATCATCCACAATGGCATTTCCATCTAAGCCAGCAAACGCACTCAGCTGGTCTAATGGTTGAGGTACCTGCTCTCGAGAAGTCAGAAATGCAGCACTGTATGGATCGTCAGTTGTAAACAAATTCCTGCAACTGAAGGTACATGGAGGTCACCAGGTGTGATGAGTAGTGGTTTTGATTCACCGAGGAGAAGTTTTGTGTAATTCCATGGTATAGCTAACTTTTATTTTTAGAAATGAGCAACCGATGTGGGCAAATATAGTTGGTCCTACTGAAAATATGATGATGTGACTTACCAAATGAAAGTGCTGGCAGGTCGACAGACACACACACACACAAACACAAACATACACACAAAATTCTAGCTTTCGCAACCAACGGTTGCCTCATCAGGAAAGAGGGAAGGAGAGGGAAAGATGAAAGGATGTGGGTTTTAAGGGAGAGGGTAAGGAGTCATTCCAATCCTGGGAGCGGAAAGACTTACCTTTCCGCTCCCGGGATTGGAATGACTCCTTACCCTCTCCCTTAAAACCCACATCCTTTCATCTTTCCCTCTCCTTCCCTCTTTCCTTATGAGGCAACCGTTGGTTGCGAAAGCTAGAATTTTGTGTGTATGTTTGTGTTTGTGTGGTAAGTCACATCATCTTTATTTTTAGATATATTTTTCCTACGTGGAATGTTTCCCTAAAACCAACAGCAGAGTTTCCACAATGATGGTGGTGCCACTACAGCGGAGTTACTAAATACAGTTTTCCTTAATTCCTTCACGAAAAAAGGCAAAGTAACTATTCAAGAATTCGAAACCAGAACAGCTGTTAGCATGAGTGACATAAAAGTATATATTTTAGGTGTTGTGAAACAACTCAGATCACTTAAGAAAGGCAAGTCTTCTGGTCCAGATGGAATACGAATCAGGTTCCTTTCAGAGTATGCAGACACAATAGTGCCTTTCTTAGCAATCATATACAACCGTTCACTTGGCGAAAGGTCTGTTCGTAAAGACTGGAAAGTAGCACAGGTCACACCAATACTCAAGAAAGGAAATAGGAGTAACCTATTGAATTACAGACACACATTACTGACCTCAATTTGCAGTAGGATTTTGGAGAATATACTGTACTCGAACATTATGACTCGCCTTGAAGAAAATGACTTATTGATACATAACCAACACGGATTCAGAAAATATCGTTCTTGTGCAACACAGATTTTTATTCGCATGAAGTAATGAGTGCTGTCTACAAGGGATCTAAGATCGATTCCATATTCCTAGATTTCCAGAAGGGTTTTGATACCATTCCTAACAATAGACTATTACGTGGTGTATACGGCCCGGAAGATCCGGGAAAGCCCCAGGAATTTTTTCATCTGCAAGAAAACCGGGAAAAACGGGAATTTTCTAGAATCCCGGCAGTTTTTCATTGATTTAGTTTTAAGTTAATTTTTTGTCATTTTGACTGGTAATAACCGATACTCTAACAAAGGACATTACTGTATCCCGCTACTGCAGAATAATACTGCAGCAACAAATTATGAATGAGGGAATGAAATTTAAATTGCAAAGGAAATGGTTCATGTATAAACAAAAAAACACAGTGCTCATACAAGTGTCTGCCAACAGCAAAATGTGTGAAAGGCTGTAGGAAGACAATGCAGTGCTTCGTAACAACAAATTACCTCCGATGAGCGTTTACATTAGATTCATTTAAGCAGTTGCGAGCGGAATCATGCGCATGCGCAGTTGAGTCGCGTCTGAGTACAGGGTTATTACAAATGATTGAAGCGATTTCACAGCTCTACAGTAACTTTATTATTTGAGATATTTTCACAATGCTTTGCACACACATACAACAACTCAGTTTGTTTAGGCATTCACAAATGTTCGATATGCACCCCTTTAGTGATTCGGCAGACATCAAGCCGATAATCAAGTTCCTCCCACACTCGGCGCAGCATGTCCCCATCAATGAGTTCGAAAGCATCGTTGATGCGAGCTTGAATGCGTGAGGATTCTCTACCTCCCAAATTCGCACATTGTGTCTGTTCACTTCACCATTAAGAAAAAATGTTGCTTCATCACTGAAAACAAGTTTCGCACTGAACGCATCCTCTTCCATGAGCTGTTGCAACCGCGCCGAAAATTCAAAGCGTTTGACTTTGCCATCGTGTGTCAGGGCTTGTAGCAATTGTAAACGGTAAGGCTTCTGCTTTAGCCTTTTCCGTAAGATTTTCCAAACCGTCGGCTGTGGTACGTTTAGCTCCATGCTTGCTTTATTCGTCGACTTCCGCGGGCTACGCGTGAAACTTGTCCGCACGCATTAAACCGTTTCTTCGCTCACTGCACGCCGACCCGTCGATTTCCCCTTACAGAGGCATCCAGAAGCTTTAAACTGTGCATACCATCGCCGAATGGAGTTAGCAGTTGGTGGATCTTTGTTGAACTTTGTCCTGAAGTGTCGTTGCACTGTTATGACTGACTGATGTGAGTGCATTTCAAGCACGACATACACTTTCTCGGCTCCTGTCGCCATTTTGTCTCACTGCACTCTCGAGCGCTCTGGCGGCAGAAACGTGAAGTGCGGCTTCAGCCGAACAAAACCTTATGAGTTTTTCTACGTATCTGTAGTGTCGTGACCATATGTCAATGAATGGAGCTACAGTGAATTTATGAAATCGCTTCAATCATTTGTAATAGCCCTGTATTTAAGAAAATTAATGCAGATCGATTTAAAAATGCACTGGAAGTGGTGTATTTCTCAAATTATTAAACTGAACTTGAAACACAATAACTCCACACATTAGAAAGCAATCACAACTATTTTTACGGCTGCTTAATAGTCTTTTCATAATAAATTAGCACACTCGGAATTTAATTCACTAGGATAGGATTCTCAAGGTTTGTGATTTGGGATAATCACAGGTGTAATATAGAGCGTTTAGCAGCACCACGATTGTTATTAAAATCAACCAAATTTCACAAATACCTGGTCCATTTACGGAGTGCCAAATATAAACATTTTGGTGGATGCTGGTGGCACTGGTGGCGTGATTTGCAGTGGCTGTTAACATGACGGCGATGTAGTCATGGCAGTGCTGTTGGCCTCGCCCTGTTATAGGTCTTCTGAATTATATTTTTGCAGGGCCGAAAACCGTGCCATTATACATGGTATCACCAAATGCAGAATCAAAGGTGCATAAATAACTCTCATAGCTTCTCTGCCTCAAAACTGCAAGAACATGAGCCACAATGTTCCGCTACTGCTGGCGAGATATTAACCACAGCACTGGTCAAGCCAGACTCCTTAGCCGTCGCAAGGGACGAGTTGCCGCTTGCGTGAACGACACCTTTTCCATTCTGCAAGGCTACTTCTGTAGCTGCAGGGATTCCCCACATTTTTTACATTCAACCCTCCATTCTTTAACTATGGACCAAGTCATTTACAGTACATTATATAATAATCATTCCAGCAGTTACTTACATTAACAAGCTTAATTTAAACTTTGTTCCAAAAGTTTACATAACTGAAATACGTATACATTATCAAAGAATTTCCATGACAGATAAAACACACTACATATGACAGGTACAGCACTCTACATAAGCAACTCTACAAGTAGAAATATATATACAAAGTAGGTCAAAAATGGGTGTTACATATGCCCCATGGTTCACTGAAGATTCCTGCTAGGCAAACATCAATAACACCTTAATGGTACCAAGCAGTCGAAAATAATAATCACTTCATCCAGAGTTGAGCATGAAAAGAATACATTGCAAAACACTATACACTCTATACACTTCATTACGAAAAAAGACATAAGCAACATTATTCAGTTATGTACACCTGTCATAACTGACTCTCATTTTGTGAAACAGTAAGTTGAGTAGTAAGCAAAATTTATCTGTATTGCCAAGAATATTGAGTAGCCAGAATGAGATTTTCACTCTGCAGCGGAGTGTGCGCTGATATGAAACTTCCTGGCAGATTAAAACTGTGTGCCGGACCGAGACTCGAACTCGGGACCTTTGCCTTTCGCGGGCAAGTGCTCTACCATCTGAGCTACCGAAGCACGACTCACGCCCGGCCCTCACAGCTTTACTTCTGCCAGTATCTCGTCTCCTACCTTCCAAACTTTACAGAAGCTCTCCTGCGAACCTTGCAGAACTAGCACTCCTGAAAGAAAGGATATAGCGGAGACATGGCTTAGCCACAGCCTGGGGGATGTTTCCAGAATGAGATTTTCACTCTGCAGCGGAGTGTGCGCTGATATGAAACTTCCTGGCAGTAGCATTTTGTAAGCATTCAAGAAATGTAGGTATACACATGCAAGTATACCCCCTACAAATATCATAACCAATTTGACATTGTAAATGCAACACATCCTATAGCATGATTTTGAAGTTACAAAGGAGGAAACTATCAATGCTGATTCTAATAATAGTCCATTCTTTGATATTTACATAAACATATTGAAACTGAACTTACTATTCTTTTCTTACTGCCTTTATTTGAAACACAGTCCCTCTTTGAAAACTGTAGCAAACCACATACAACACTAACAGATATGAAAATAAAATAATTTTGCTACCTGCAATAGCAACTTGCACTGCATTTGACAACATTAACAAATTACATATCACATTAATCAATTGGCTGCCCATTTTGGGTTTTGGCAGTCTATTACAGACATAGTTTTTTTTTGCCCCACTTTGGCAAGTCTTCTATGCTGCCCATTCTGTATTTAAGGCTTTCCACATTTCTTTTCAATTTGGCAACATTCGCTTGTAGCCCTTTCAGTACAGGGTATCACATATTTTACAACAGTTTTTAGAATCTGAAACTTCTAAGATAGTAACAGCAATTGTACATACGTAACAACATTTTTATAGGAACATAAATTACAGTTAAATACAGTATAGTAGCTTCATAAGATAGATACATTATTTCATCTACAGCATAATATACATTTTTAGTCTGGTATGATTTCGTCATTTATTCATTCCTAGGTACATACATTTTGAGATCCACTACATTATGAACATAAAGGAGCTTCTTCGACTCTGGGTAGATTAAATAGTAGGCATTGTTGTGAGGTGTGTCTTGTCCTGTGAATGGCCCATCATATATACATAGATTTAGAAATTTCGAGGTTAAATTCACTTGATTATTCATGGGTCTTCAGAAGAACAGTCTCCAATTTTGAACATGGCAAACTTCAGGTTACTATTGTGCGTTTTAGATCTCGTTTCGGCTTTGTTTTTTCTTTTACCAATTCTTTCTTCTGGGCTAATCCCAAATCTGTAAACGGTGGGAACTCTAGTTTTTCCTCAATTGAACATTTGCTCTTAGTATTGAGCAGAATTTCCCCAGGAGTCAACTCGGTAAACCCATGAGGCAAGGTCTTCATTAAACTCTCAAATTCACATACAAATCTGCCCTACACTCAGTGGTTATGGTGACAATAGATCCTTCATAACCATCCTATTTCTCTCGTATACCGTTCAACAGGGTTGCTGCCTGGATAGTAGGCTGAAATATATTTAGTTTCTACACCATTCTGCTCCATGCCATCTTTCCAGGTTTTGGAATTAAATTGGGGCCATTATTGGGCAGTACTGCACTGGGTTTTCCAATGGTTCTTAACCTTTTTCAGGAGATACAATTTTATAAATTTAGAAAATACTTCCAAAATCAGTAAAATACATTTACAATTACCAGAAGTTGTGGGGAGGGCTCCAGACAGGTCCACAGACAGTATATCCATGGTATCTTTAGGTAACGTGTTCTGCATTGGGCCTTGATTAGTTCTATTGGTTACCTTAGCTCCCTGGCAGATGTCACAAGACCTAATACGTTCAGTTACCTTTCGACGCGTACTATTGGCAATCACTATAACACTAGCCAATTTATCTAGACACTCCTTTGGCCCAATGATAGTGAAAATAATCTGACATCTGTATCAAATTGGGTAGGACAACACACCATCCATTCTTCAGTAATGAAGCTTTTCCTCTTATACAAGATACTTTTAAAAATCAAAATTTACTTACACAGATTTCTAATTTGGTTGCTCATTTTGATGATATCGCATGCTTTTGCAAATCTGTTCAAATTCATTTTTGCCTGATCTTCTTCAAGTAATTAATTTGGAAAGTTCCATCTCCATTGCATTCCTTGAGTACTTCATCAGTACCATTGGGACAATTCATTGCCACATAATTTTTTCTACCCTTTACATAGCAGATTTCATAATTAAATAGTTGCTATAAAGCCCATTGGGTGAGCCTGCCATTTAGAAGGCAACAATCTTTAAGGAATGTTTGAGCTTTGTGGTCAATGTGTGATGATCTTAAAACCCCACCAGTAATCTGTAAATTTCTTTAGGTCCCATAATATGGCCAAGGCTACCTCCTCTGATATGGTGTAGTTCCTATCTCCTGGAAAATTTCAATACCAATCCCATAGGTGCTACTGTCAGTATTCATATTGAAAGTCTCTGACAGTACTGGGTGATGTAAAACATTATCATGTCGAAGTTTAATCTTTAAAGATTCACAATCCTGTCCAAACAAAAGCACTAAATCTTTTTATAGGTTGTTAAAGTGTGGATTGTTGAAGGGTTTCCCCGTAACAAATTTTCTGTAAAATCCATACCAACCTATAAAGGCTTACAACTGTTTCCTATTTTTAGGTGGGGGAAATTTTTCTAAGGCACGTAACTTTCTCCAGGTCCTTATTAATGCCGGTATTAGTAATTATATGGCTCAAGAATTTAATTTCTAATTTTACAAGTTCACATTTCTATAATTTTAAAGTGATGCCTCCTGCTTGAAGAGCAACAGTTTGGAGCTTTTTTTGCCAGTTTTCATTGGAGATAAATAAATCATCTACATAAATAGTTAACCTGGAACTCAACTCCTCCCCTAACACAAAGTCCAGAGCTCTCATAAACACTGCCAGAGAGGTATTCAGTCCAAATGGAACTACTTTGTATCGATAACATTTCCCGGTAAACAGGATTGCTTTATATTCATGCGATTCTAGACTTAATGGGATTTTCCAATAGCCAGCAGTCATGTTGAAGCTGGTTAAATACCTCATTATGAAATTTTTGCAACACTTTGTCCAGATTTTCAGGCCTGTCCACCTCTCTTTTTACTTTGTTTAGAGTTTGTGCATCAATGGCAACATGTACTCCTCCATCCCTGTTTACAATGATAAGTGGACTGATATATTCGCTGTTACTGTGTTATATCACTCCTCATTCCATAATCTTACCTGTTTTATTCTGCACGGCCTGTTGTTTAGTAAAAGGTACCGAATACGGTTCCACAAAGAATGGATCATGATCCAGAGTTGCAATACAGTATCCAAAATTTCGAGCCAGTCCGGGTTAGCCGAAAATGATCTACTGTCGCTTTCTAAGATAGTAATAAATTCCGCTTTCTCAGGGCCGGCCAGAAATTCTGCACGCGTGCGGTGCTCCTGCACATGTGCAACTTTCGGGTCACAGCGTGCATGCCGCAGCCATCAGCATTCATGTAGTGCATGTTTCTATGCACAGATGTCGCTTTATGCACTTGCTGGGGTACTCTGTACCAGCGCATTCTAGTGCTCTTACCCCAGCTTGCAAGCCAACCATGGGAAGGTATTTTGCGTATTAAAACATTTAAAATACTGTCACAATCTACTCATTGAGACGTCTACTTTTGTTACCAGCTTAACCCAGTAAGACAAGTAATACAGTTAACAACTGTGGGTTTCTATTAAGGCAGCTTGACTGACGGCACGCAAATATGCATAATGTTTTTGATCTAGTATTTAAGAAAGAGAGCAGTTAGTGACTTACAGCGAACCTTATTGATGATTTTAAATAACATTAAACTAATGCAAGGTTTCCTATAACTAATTCTCGGTGCCCTCAGTTACACCCACATAATTTCTGTCTCACTGACCTCTGAAAAGAATGATAACCGCAGACCTCTCGATCACCTATTTCAATACTATTATCAGTTCCGTCTAAAATCTGCATAATAACCGACAATTAGATGAAGGTTATTGTTTATCGACCTCAGCTGAGCGTAGCCCTTCACACATTAAAAAAAACTGTAAATGTAAGTATACATTGGAACAATCGGTTTAATGAGCTATTTTCCTGATAATAATATACCATGGAGCAGAATGATGCAATAATGCACAGTTAGTAAACAATAATTTTTTATTCTGAAAGTAATAAATCCAAACACATTTATCACTGGTCATGAGAAATGATATAGTTAATATCGGGCATAAGAGATCAGCTCATTGATGAACGCAAGCAGTTGTGAAGATTTTCATCACTTATGCTTGATAGAAACCTTGATTTATTCATTTTCATCACCCAGAAAAACCTTTCACAAACATACGTCAACCCGAACATGGACATAGTCTCGCGGCATCTTTGTGCAGGCGTGGAAATTCTTGTTGTGAAAAATTTTCGTAGAATTCTTTTGAACTTTGCACTTCAAAGAACTTGTCCTTCAGTCTTGTATTGCACTGTAGGTCGATCAGTTCCATCTGTAGATCATTCGGAGCATCTTCAACTGACGACGAGAACGGTCGGGCAAAGAGGCGAATGGCAGGAGGCAAACTCGCATCATCTGCAAATTGTGCTCGAAATTGTTCCTTAATTTTTACAATTATTGATACGTATTCTTGAAATCTAGCACTTTCGTGGACCAGGCCAAGAGTCGGGAAATGTGCAGTGTTTTCTGTCATTAGCTGGCGCTCCCAAAGCGCAAGCTTCCTTTCAAAGGCATTTACTTTTTCCACCATGTCAGAAATTAAATTATTTTCACCTTGCAAACTGACGTTCAGGCTGTTCATGAGAGACGTAATGTCCACAAGAAATGCAAGGTCTGATACCCAACAAGGGTCTTCCAACATAGGTTCACTTTTTCCCTTCTCATGTAAGAATGTTACTATGACCAAACGTAGATCAAAAAATATTTTCAGCATTTTACCTCAACTGATCCAGTGTACTTCAGTATAGTAAGCTATGTCACCGTACTCCGCTCCTAATTCCTCAAAGAACCGCCGAAACTGGTGATGCTTATGCCCATGTGTCTTCAGGTAGTTTACAGTATGCACAACAATTTGCATGACGTTTGCTAATGTTACTGATTTTGCACAAAGCGCCTCTCGATGCAGAATGCAGTGAATTCCGTACGTCTCATTTGTGCGCCCTAGCTTTTGGCGCATCCGTGCTATGAGTCCTCTCCGGTAGCCTTGCATTGATGGTGCTCCATCTGTGGTCACTGAGACTCACCGCCGGTCGGGGTGGCCGAGCGGTTCTAGGCGCTACAGTCTGGAACCACGCGACCGCTACGGTGGCAGGTTCGAATCCTGCCTCGGGCATGGATGTGTGTGATGTCCTTAGGTTAGTTAGGTTTAAGTAGTTCTAAGTTCTAGGGGACTGATGACCTCAGAAGTTAAGTCCCATAGTGCTCAGAGCCATTCGAACCATTTGAGACTCACCTATTCCAATCCATACCGACACCATCAATCGCTTGCTCGACAGCTTGGAGTAAGTCCGCACCTGTAGTAGTCCCTTTCAAAGGTACTAAGTCCAAAATGTCCTATGTTCCACAAAGTGCGTTATCGACACCTCGTATGTATATTACAACTTGGGCTGTATCTGTAAGATCTGTTGCTTCATCGAGCGCAATAAAACTAACGAAAATTAATTACAGGTTTCTTGACACTTTAGAAGACATCAAGGCCTAAACCAGATAGTGATATTCGTCACTTGATCGTATTTGTTTTTCAAAGATTGAATTGTCTCTCGTTTCTTCATGTTCTGAATCGCATAATCGAAAATGGAATTCACATGACGCTTCTTCTGAGGAAGTTGGCGTATGTATCATAGTAATTATTTATGCGTAGTAGCTTGTGATGCCGGTCGGAGATGTACGTCCAAAAATCTCCTTTGCTTCTTTATTTACTGGACAGCAGGTAAAATACCGCGTGTCCCTTCAACCAGTTGATGGCATTTTTCTTTGAGGTGGGGTATAATTCTTCTTCCGGGAATAAAAGCCACGTTGGCATTATCAAATACGGCGGTTTTCTCTGCATAGTTACTAATTTTTTTCTGATTGGCAACCATATATTATTTGCGTTTCCACAGAAAAAACTGATGTTCATCTGTGTCAATCAGGTTGCAAGTGGTACACGAAGGGGAATCAGCCAGATCAATGGAATGTAGTCTGGAGTTCGTAGAAAATTTCCTATTCACAAAATAATACCAAACGGCGGCTCGGCACTGGACCAACATTTTATACTCATAAGGCACCTGAGAAACTTTGGACCGATTTTTCTCGGGATTTTCCGAGTAGTGCGTCCTAATATTTTAACCACGTGAGGTGTTAGGGGTCCACGCAAAATTTCGGACAAATCCCCGACCCCGTGGTCGTGCTGTCTCCTTGTGAGTTATGGTGGGGAGGTGGCTAATCTCCATGTGGCCTGCGTTTACGTTAAGTGATTTTGCTGTCTCCTCTTCATTTATTGCTGTCATGTCAAACGAAAAGAAAATTGATCTCTGTTGCTGGGAGCTATCAAGCGAAGTAAAATACGTTGATATGAGTACGGTAGACTAAAATATGTTATTAGTTTCAGATTTTATTTTATTTCCGCCTTCCTGACAGTTGGGCCCTAATCGCCTTGCAGAACAATACTTAAGCTGTTTGCTGCATTTCAAAAGTGCACGTTTTCATCCAACCAATTATTATGTTACTAGCACCTGCAAATGCGATTTAAGCTTTGACAGAAACTTATCCAGTTTTTAGGTATGATCTATCCTGGTTGCTGACATAAAATTCTGCAGGAATGCAATTATGCGAGACGAAATGCAATTTCGAAACCTAAGACGAGAGTATGTTCGATATCTGGCCTTTGGGTTTACACAAATTTGTGAATAGACCCGAAATACTATAAGCGTAGAACCGCAAGTGGAGACACACATCCTGCAGAAATCTGCGCACTGTACTGTGTTGCCCGTTCGTGCAGCTGCCTCTTAACGTGATTTTATTTTGGCGATAACAGAACAAAGTCAGGAGCACGCCTTAGGTAGCCAAGGTGGCCAGTGACTGTCGATATGGACCAACAAAGAAATGTTTCCAACAGGTTGTAATCGACCTCCACGGAATCGGAATTTTCCATTAGTGCGGAAAGGCCTTCATTATGACAGTCATGAACCAATGCTCTGTGCAGACGGGTGTTCATTTGGAATGATTCTTGTGATGGTCGGGGCTAGGTTCTCACAGAAGGCAATCAATTTAAGAAGTGCAAACAGCACATCTTCACCTCTGGTGACGTCATTTGAAAAATGTAGTGTTGCACTGTGGTTCCAAACGGACAAGAGACGTCACTTTGCTACTTGTTGCGCGAGAGTCCTTATAGGCTGGGCCATGACGGAGGCCTAATCAAGCCAGGTTGAAAGTCAGTCACCAGTAACCTTTCTTACGCCAGAGTGTTTTTTGATGAATGTGCCACTCATCGTGCAAGATCACTCTGCAGCTGATTCTTATTTTATTTCGGCATGAGATGTGCAAAATATCGGTGCTGGACTGAGATTCGAATTCGGGTCTCCCTTTTCGTCACGTCTGATGCCTTTGTGTTGATACTTTCCACTGTTCGCCGCGCGGTCTGCACGGCTGCCCCCGTCAGAGGTTCGAGTCCTCCCTCTGGTATGGGCGTGTGTGTCGTCCTTAGCGTAAGTTAGTTTTAAGTTAGATGATGTGGCGGAGGGTACCGTGAGTACCTCTATCGGTTCTTCCTTCTATTCCAGTCTCGTATTGTTTGTGGAAAGAAGGATTGTCGGTATGCTTCTTTGTGGGCTCTAATCTCTCTGATTTTATCCTCACCGTCTCTTCACGAGATGTAGGAGGGAGAAATATACTGTTTGACTCCTCGGTGAAGGTATATTCTCGAAACTCCGACAAAAGTCCGTGCTGAACTACTGAGCGTCTCTCCTGCAGAGTCTTCCACTGGAGTTTATCTATCATCTCCGTAACGCTTTCGCGATTTGTAAATGATCCTGTAACGAAGCGCGCTGCTCTGCATTCGATCTTCTCTATCTCTTTTATCAACCCTATCTGGTACGGATCCCACACTGCTGACCAGTATTCGAGCAGTGGGCGAACAAGCGTACTGTAACCTACTTCCTTTGTTTTCGGATTGCGTTTCCTTAGGATTCTTCCAATGAATCTGTCTGGCATCTGCTTTACCGGCGATCAACTTTATATGATCTTTCCATTTTAAATCACTCCTAATGCGTACTCCCAGATAATTTATGGAATTAACTGCTTCCAGTTCCTGAGTTGCTATATTGTAGCTAAATAATATGGGATCTTTCTTTCTGTGTATTAGCAGCACACTACACTTATCTACATTGAGATTCGATTGCCATTTCCTACACCATGCATCAATTCGTTGCAGATCCTCCTGCATTTCAGTACAATTTTCCATCGTTCCAACCTCTCGATATACCACAGCATCATCCGCAAAAAGCCTCAGTGAACTTCCGATGTCATCCACAAGGTCATTTATGTATATTGTGAACAGCAACAGTCCTACGACACTCCTCTGCGGCACACCTGAAATCACTCTTACTTCGGAAGACTTCTCTCCATTGAGAACGACATGCTGCGTTCTGTTATCTAGGAACTCTTCAATCCAGTCACACAATTGGTCTGTGAACCTGTGTCTATGGCCCTCTTGAGTCTCGTGGACTTCTAGTTTCCATAAAATTCATTATACTCGAACGTAATACGTGTTCCAAAATTCTACAACTGATCGACGTTAGAGATATAGGTCTATAGTCCTGCACATCTGTTCGACGTCCCTTCTTGAAAACGGGGATGACCTGTGCCCTTTTCCAATCCTTTGGAACGCTACGCTCTTCTAGAGACCTACGGTACACCGCTGCAAGAAGGGGGGCAAGTTCCTTCAAGTACTCTGTGTAAAATTGAACTGGTATCCCATCAGGTCCAGAGGCCTTTCCTCTTTTGAGCGATTTTAATTGTTCCTCTCTCCCTCTGTCGTCTATTTCGATATCTACCATTTGGTCATCTGTGCGACAATCTAGAGAAGGAACTAAAGTGCATTCTTCCTTTGTGGAACAGCTTTGGAAGAAGACATTTAGTATTTCGGTCTTTAGTCTGTCATCCTCTGTTTCAGTACCATTTTGGTCACAGTGTGTCTGGACATTTTGTTTTGATCCACCTACCGCTTTGACACAAGACCAAAATTTCTTAGGATTTTCTGCCAAGTCAGTACATAGAACTTTACTTTCAAATTCATTGAACGCCTCTCGCATGGCCCTCCTCACATTACATTTCGCTTCGCATAATTTTTGTCTGCAAGGCGTTGGCTATGTTTGTTTGCTCTGAAGTTCCCTTTGTTTCCGCAGCAGTTTTCTAACTCGGTTGTTGTACCACGGTGGCTCTTTTCCATCTGTTACGATCTTGCTTGGCACATACTCATCTAACGCATATTGTACGATGGTTTTGAACTTTGTCCACTGATCCTCAACACTGTCTGTACTTAAATCAAAACTTTTGTGTTGAGCCGTCAGGTACTCTGAAATCTGCTTTTTGTCACTTTTGCTAAACAGAAAAATCTTCCTACCTTTTTTAATATTTCTATTTACGGCTAAAATCATCGATGCAGTAACGAGTTTATGATAGTTGATTCCCTGTTCTGTTTCAAATAGTTCGGGTCTGTTTGTCACCAGAAGGTCCAATATGTTATCGCCACAAGTCGGTTCTCTGTTTAACTGCTCAAGGTAGTTTTCAGATAAAGCACTTAAAAAAATTTCACTAGATTCTTTGTCCCTGCCACCCGTTATGAACGTTTGTCTCCCAGTCTATATCTGGCAAACTAAAATCTCCACCCAGAACTATAACATGGTGGGGAAATCTACTCGAAATATTTTCCAAATTATCCTTCAGGTGCTCAGCCACAACAGCTGCTGAGCCAGGGGGCCTATAGAGACATCCAATTACCATGTCTGAGCCTGCTTTAACCGTGACCTTCACCCAAATTATTTCACATTTCGGATCTCCGTCAATTTCCTTCCATAATATTGCACTTCTTATCGCTATAAACACGCCTCCCCCTTAACTGTCCAGCCTGTCTCTGTGGTATACATTCCAATCTGAATTTCATTACTGTTGACATTTGGTTTCAGCCAACTTTCTGTCCCTAGTACTATGTGGACATTGTGACCGTTTATTAATGAGAGCAGTTCTGGGACCTTTCTATACACGCTCCTGCAATTCACTAATTGCTTATTAATATTGTTATTCCCCGTTGCGTTTTGCCTACTACTACCTTGTCGCGTCTCAAGAGGGGTCTTGTCGGGCCTAGGGAGGGAATTCTCTAACCTAAAAAAACCCACATGTGCACTCCACACGTACTCAGATACCCTTGTAGCCGCTTCCTCACGCCTGACCTATTCAGGGGGACCCTACATTTCTACAGCCGATAGCGAACATCGGGAAATTTGCACCCCAGATCTCCGCAGAATCGTCTGAGCGTCTGCTTTAAGCCTTCCACTCGGCTCCAAACCAGAGGACCGCGGTCGGTTCTGGGAACGATACTACAAATAGTTAGCTCAGATTCCACCCCACGAGCGAGGCTTTCTGTCTGCGCCAACTCCGGCAACCACCTGTACGAACTGAGGATGACCTCTGAACCCAGACGGCAGGAGTCATTGGTGCCGACATGAGCAACACTTTGCAGTCGGTTGCACCCAGTGCTCTCTATGGCCGCCGGCAGGGCCTCCTGCACATCTCCGGTGAGACCCCCCGGCAAGCAGACAAAGTGAACACTGGCCTTCTTCCCCGACCTTCCCGCTATTTCCCTAAGGGGCTCCATCACCCGCCTAACGTTGGAGCTCCCAATAACTAATAAACCCCTCCCCCCGTGTGACTGCTCGGACCTTGCTGAAGGAGCGGCCACACGGCCAGCCTCCACATTGACCCTCCGCCTCGTGCACCGCGAACGCCGCTGAACCCGCCACTCCCCTTGGGGGAGAGGGTGGCCCAACCGTGCCCGGTACCCGCGAAGATGTCTCGACAGCAGGGACAGTGGGTGACGCATGTGTAACGCCTGGGGTGTACCATGCGACGCACCAGACTCCCCACTGCCGCTACACTCCGAGGCAGCTGCCTGAAGACGGCTGACCGCGGCCATCAACACGCTCAGCGGTTCGCTGACAGTGGCCAGCTCCCCCTGCGTCCGTACTCAGCAGTCACACATCCTATCCGTCCTAAGGAATCAATTTACTATAGAGAGTTAATCAACTTTTAAGTAGACTGCAAATCACTAAAGGCGGCTGATAGTTGACTTAACTGTGGTTACCAGACACTTCTTGTAGAAAACAATGAAAAAAGCACTACCTGTCGAAGGACTGTATTCAAAACACTAGCACTGCTGGCACTATGGCTGACTAAAGGGACTCTTGAGATCAGTTACTGCCCTGAATGGTGGTTACAAAATTAATGGTGCGCGTTCTTGCCTGGAGAGTGAAAATGATAATGCATGAGGTAACTGGCCCGTATCGAACTACGGTGGGTAGAGGCAGATAAAGTATTCAAACTGTCCGTAGATATAGCGACATCGTAGCTGCGGCACATGTTGTCACGCTCGAATGCGCCGTAATGTCGCTCGATTTCGGGAATGCTTTCGATAGGGTGAGTCACCAGTGCCTTCGTGAAACAATGACCGTACTGGATTTTCTGCAATATTTTGTCAAGGTAATTGGTATAATGTTGAAGAACAGCAGTTTGCAAATCATGAGTGGTCAGCTAACAAGGCAGCTCGCACTCAAAGACTTGTGTGCGACGAGAGGTGGTGCTGTGTGGAGGGCCTCGTTCGCCACTGCCGCTGAGGCCCTCCTAGCCGCTCTGCAGAAACAGCTACGAGGGCTGCACGCATGCAGACACACACACATCGCCAGAATATCGTGTGTTGAGCATACACAGGTGATGTGGATGTAGTGATAGTTGGCGACAACGACTGGGAGAAGGCACTGCAGGTCACCAGCAAATCCGAACTTGCATCAGGTTCGAAGCTAAGCAACACTAAAGCACACGTCATGAATGTGGGGTGCGGAATATCTTTGCGAAACATGCGAGACCTCAGTCCAAGTTCTGGCTCTGGACTACAGGTCTAACGTAAATCGTACTGCAGCTGCAAACTCTAAGAAAGTGCTTGCCAGCGTGCCAGTTGGAGTCAAAGAACATAGGGCGAGAAGAGTTGACGACCTCCAAAGGGCACACTTTGCGCATATGTACATGGTCTCTAAAGTCACATGTTTTACCCATACCAGGTGAAACAGCAGCAAGATTTCTGTCAGCTACGAATCATTTTCTAATTCGTGGTAATATTTTTAAGATAAAGTTTGACACGTTGACCATCTCAGGCGGAAACAGGGGTGGAGATTAAATCTCACCGACTTTGGGAGAAAGTGAGAAACTTTATTCGTGTGTTCCACACACGACATGCGGAAGAAGACACACACGACCCTCACGGCGCACTTACCAGACGAAATTACTCCCACTGTCTCGAATCCACCCACAGATGTACGGCACGTCGCCAATGGCTTTTATCATTTTGAACAAATTTGATTCGAACTCAGTTATACTCAAACCAGAGTTGGCCGTCGAACATGGTAAAAGTCAAGAACATGTGCGTGGAATTAATGAGAAGCAAAAGCGGAAACGTGACTGTACAAAAGTAGCCACACTACAGCTGGAGGGCCACCTGCACAAACATCGGCACCCCTCACCTACCAACAAGTGTGAAAACTACTCGGTAGACGGCAGTAAACAGCAAAGTAGCAACCAAAGCGAAACTTGAGGCAGTCCACCTGGGTGGTCGGCAGCACGTGAGAGAATTACGACCTGATAGCAGCCGAGGTTCGTACGCGCTCAAGTGAAGGACATCTGGTGAGTTATCAGACAATTGTTAGCCACAATAACACGAACTCTACTCCCAATACCGTGCCTTCCAATTTTTTTGAATCGTAGCGACGTGCCATGTGAGTAAAGGAATGCTGTAAACTGGCTAAGAGGACAGACAACGCACCACCTGCCAGCAGAGGGAAACGAGACGGGCGGGCGCTGGGTGGGTCGCCGCACGCACGCCGGGCACAAGCGGACCACGGGGCGGCGTGTGCGTCGCTGAGGCGGGAAACTGCGAGAGGAACTTCGCAACATGTTTCAGTACATACAGTTACGTGGAACAGTGTGCAAAGTGAATAGAAAATGACGTAAACGCAAGAACATCATAATGAATCGTCCTTAAGCTCTTGTGTTAAACGGTGTTTCTTACTGCCTTATTTATTTTTAAGGAAACTGAAATCTAATTTGAAATACATAGGTCAGAAGCACTCTATTTTGTGTTGAAGGAATCTCGGGGGAAAAGCTGGTCCTCACAACAGAACACGTGGTACTTTTTAGTACACTTTATTTTACTTCGTTCTGTATGTTAAAACTCCTTTTAACCAGAAGCGACTGCACTGATTTCTGCTGTTCTGCGTTACATTCATAGTCACCCGCTGTATCAGGAATCGCAGCACGGAGCTTCCAGCGCGTGCAGTACTCGGGGATGGCAGAAGACCAACTTTCCAAACGAGCCTCGGGAACCGAGGCATTGGGCGAGTTAAAAGATGTTGAGAAATAAATCGGAAAGCAGACCATCGTGAACACAGAAGTTGGAAGGCGCCGCTCTCAGCTGAGTTAGTGTGCAAACATGGTCTTCCAGATGAACCGCTAAAAATAAAAAAAATTAGAAATTTAAAAAAAAAATTGGCGCGAAAATAGCGCAGCGACTCGGTGACAGGTATGGGGGAGGCGTCGTGGCCAGACCTCGGAATGGTTAAAAAATTAAATGAAAGAAAATGGGTTAAGGGCGCGAGTTTCTAGTCTGCATGTAGTGGATTCGAATACCGCAACTCGCATGAATTTTAATTCGTGGTAATAGTTGCTAGTTAGGAAAAAGTTGAAATGATTCTTGCTACATATGGTGAAGGTCTGGATTCTTTTCTCACATCCGGCAATCATTTTTAACAAGCATCAGCAGCATCTCTCCCACCTCTGGTAGCCTGGAGGAGAGTCGCTACAGGTTGGGCCCTGACAGAGGCGGAAGTCACGCCGGGTCGAAACTCTGTCACCAGTCACCTTTCTTAAGCGATATCTTTTTAAATCATTGAGCCAATTGCTGTACAAGGCCGCAGCGCACTTGACTCTTACTGTATTCGAGCCTGAGACGTGGAAAATATTGACGATGACTGGAATTCGAACTCAGATCTCCCTTTTCGTCACGTTTGATCACTTTCAGATGATGCATTTCCACTGCTTCATTGTCTCCACTTGTCTGCAAACTCATACAGACATTCACAAGAGACATCTCTGGGTTCGAATCCTGGCATGTCACTTTAAGTTGCAACATGAGCACAGCAAAATACATGTGAGAAATTATTCTGATTTTACCGATTCTCTGGGCTTTGTTAACAATAATGGTGGTACTGGTTTCGAGTCCCAAGTCAGACGGGCAGCTTTTCGTCCTGTCGTGTCAGTTTCAAACATGCCACTTTTAGCTACTGGTGAAAGAGAATAGTACAGTCGAGGTATCTTTGTATGTAGTCAACAACGATGTGTCCAGGGTTCGATTCCTAGTCAGTAGAAAATTTTCATCATTGAATTTAAAATTATGACATGTCCACATTTCGCTGCTCATGAACTAAATCAATATATAATGTCTATGCGTGACTAGAGGTCAGTGTCGATAGGTGTTGGTTTCGAATGCCCATAACACAAAACACTTTAGTCTCCTGGTTTCAGTTTGTCATCTCATTGCTGGTTAAAAATGACGGTTTCTGACGTTTCATTCTGCTTAGTTAACCATCCGATTAAGTGCTGCGTTCAAATCTCCGGGAAACACAAAACTTTATGGCAGATCATTTCAACTTGGACACTCTTTGTTACTTGTGACTGAAACCATACTTGAAATATTTCTTCTTTACTTGTTAGATTGCATTCCCCGATGATAGCGCAGTAAGAAAACTTTTGTCGTGTCTTTTAAAGGAGGATGCTGCTTTCTGAGGTTTCATTTATTACAATAAGTTTGAATATGCAAGCGTAATGGCTGTGTAATGTCCAATAACACGTTTCCTGGTATTTGCATTATCGAAGTGTCAGTTTGCATGTAAACCGATAATCACACAGAGCAGTTGTTTCTTGTGGCCTCATGCAGTGAACATTTTGTACAGGCAAAGACTGTACCGAAAACAGAGCAGAGGAACAATGTTATGAGGACTGATTAAAAATCAGGCGAAACACAATTCAGATGGTTCCGTAAAGTTTCTGGAGTGCAGCCGCATAAATTCAGCCTCTTCTCCTAATATTTCGGCCGAACACCGTCCCGCCATCTCCAGAGTGAGCTGTGGTGAGTGACGCTGCCGCACTTGGTCCATCCTTTTAAACCCGAGGACCGAACCACTGAATTTATGCGGCTGCGCGCCAGAAACTTTATGGAACAGTCCTTACGCCGCGTAAACATTAAGATGGATGACAACTGAGATCGTTCAGATGATTTTGAGCATGATAGCACATGTTAAATACATGTGCGTATGCTATGAGGCCATAAAATGTCACACACAGTTTTTTTATGGGGGTGGTGTTGCCGAGTTGGTGTTTATCTCTGACATGTTTTGAATAAATTGCTGTCTATGTGTCAGAAAGTTTGTGTTTGGTGAGGCTGAATGAAGAAAACTGCCGGTAACTGCAGTGAAATTTTTTTGCCTGCGTACCAGGAAAGTGTCTGTTTGAAAACCAGGAGATGGGATTCTTCTTGTGTGTGACGTGTGGCAGTGAAGCTGCAGACAGAGACCAGTACCAGCTGCAAGAAGCCTGTTCTGTAGTGGAGGTGAGCGACTGGTTAGGTGTAGCGTCCCGAGAGCAAAGGAGCTGACTTGGAGGAATGAGTGTGACAAAATGTGGTAATGAAATTCTTACAGAGGTCGTATAATGCTGTTTGTAATGGACGATGAATGAAGATTTTCTTATGAGGGGGATAGAACAGATGTACTGTAATTTAATACATACACACAATTGCGCACTGTTTTTTACTGTGGGAGGGGGAATACGGTAGGTTTGTTTCAGGACAGATTTGTATTCGCAACAGTTGTTTTCTCGTGTGGCTGTTTTCCCCATTCTGTGTGTTATGTGTTTGTATCAGAGAGTGGCAGTTTGTGTGTTTTGTGCAGGAGCCTCTCTGCAGAGGAGAGGGGCAGGAGGCTGGTCCAGGCGGCTAAGCAGCAGGCAGTGGGGGAGCTGAGGGCGCTGATCGCCGCAGGGGCCGACGTTGGGGCGAGGGGCGGGGATGGGCGGACCGCCCTGCACTGGGCAGCGTGGTGGGGAGACGTCGAGGTGGTGAGGCTGCTGGTGGGGTTGGGGGCGGCGGTGGACGCCAGGGCTAGGGGTGGGTGGACGCCGCTGCGTCTTGCGGCAATCAATGGCCGCCGAGCAGTGGCGGCTGCGCTGCTCGACGCGGGGGCCGACAGGGGCGCAACAACTGGTGGTGGTCGGGGGACAACGCTGGACGACTGGCAGTGGAACAACATGCGGCTGGTGGAGTTGCTGTGATGAGGCAGACAGTCCAGCGAACTCTGTGCAAAAAAACAGGAACTGAAAGAATTACAGATTCATAATTTTTTAAATAAAGATCCAAAAAAGTCAGTCCTATTGTGACTCACTAATGTCACCCCTGCTCGAGTAGCATACAGCACACAAATACTCTAAGCAATGCTGTAGCAAAACCCAGACAACTCCAGATAACAGCAAAATAATTCAGGTAACAACGGACAATCCTTCTCTCAAGAAAAACGTCTCTACTACACTTCCAGACTAAACTTGGCAAAAGTCAACAGTTCACTGTGAACAATCACAACTGCTCTATAATATCTGATCGCTGAAAAGTATTTCACACCAGTCAGCAAGGTGCTACATCAGACTATTCTAATTTGCAACATACCGAGATTAACACTATATGAGTTCTATCACCAGAATTTTCGCTCCTGATATCAGACTCAATTTACTTCTCCACATTCAGCAAACATTCTACTCTACCGTACCTGTTGTGTTTAATACCAATGACATAGTAGTAGCAGTATTCACACTACATAATGCGACTATCATCTGGAACCATACAGTCAGTCCACATTTAACTAAACACAATCAGACCACAACATGACACGCATACAAAATGTGAAGGAAATCCTCTCTATCTGGTACTGTTGTCTCTACTTGAGGTAAAAGATTGCAACAAGCAAAGTAATTCTAGTTGTATTCGAGACAGAACACCGAGGCCCGAGTTTCAGCACACGAAAGCAGTTTCGCAACGACGCACACGAGTCTCCACACTCATAGGTCACAACGGCACAGCTGAGACGGTGACGCAAGTCGTGGAGCTACAGGTAATAAAATTACACTTACTTTGACTCGTACATCGAGTAAATAAGTGTAGTGGAGAGTGTACGCCTGTCAACTCAGTTGCTGTCACCTCATTCCCTGTGGCCGTGCTGCGGCCGCAGCTGACGCAGCTCGCCGCTCTCTACCAGTCCGTGGCTCCTGCCACAAATGTCAGCCGCCTCTCTGCTTGTGAGGCGCCAGCAGGCAAACGGCAGAACAGTCCGTGAGGCCGTCACTCAAACTTCACTCACAAAGCGCAGAAGAAATGCTCAGACACAACATTGCCTTCACGAATCTTTTCAATTGTAAAATTTCTTCTCCGAGACCGTCGTCTCCCACAAGCTCTTGGACCGGAGAATCGTGTTCGCTTACGTAGTTCCACGGGAAACGGAATGTCTCCGTGTTGCGTGTGGCTGCACGCGGTACAGTCAAGTTCCCTACAGCTGTGTAATACCGTGTCAAACTTTTAGTTGAAAACTGTTCCTCGAGCTATGGTTTAAATCGTCCCCTGCTGCTTCATCAACAAAGCGTTTCCTTCTGCCTTGCCATTTCTCTCCGTCATCAATCATTACATTCACTTCAGGTGATATTCCAATATTTTCTGCTACTTCGCAACTTCCTGCGTAAATAGTATCCCAACATTTCTCAGTTGATTTAATTCTTCTGAGACACGTATTAACTACTTACATGTGTTGTAGTTTCTCCGATTTCAAGTACAACTTTACGTATGTTTATTGCAGCCAATAATTTCAAATACTTCTGAATACTCCTTAGTTTAATGTGTTGCTCCAAGTTATTAGCAAGTTCAACCGCCCATTGTAATCCTGGCAAATTCTCGGCAAATGGATGCGTGGCACCTACCCACACAGACCCTCTCGTTGCCGATATTTTCTTTTAAAACTTTCCATAGCTGCCACTTTCGTTTTAAATGAGTTTCTTAGAAACAGCAGCTGTACTGGAGACAGAGGAGAAACGTCATGGGGAAGTATCGCAGTTAACTCGAGTGCTTTTTTTTTGCCACATCCTCCCCACATGTGGCACATGTAAGCTGACGTTTCGTTGCTCTGTGTGCAACTATGACTTCCACATCAGACACAATCTTCCACACCGCCGTGATATTAAACGCTCTTTAAGGAGGTAACAGAGAGCCAAGTTATGCATCTCGCCGAAAGTTCGGGACGCGCCTGACGCCCTTCACCTGGTGTTGTCTGCTATTATGGCTCACTGGAACGGTACAGCACGCCACAGCAGAGGGGAAACAGCCCAGAACTCCGTCCCATTTCCTCGCATCGTCAAACACGCCGGATTTCACTGCTTATATCGCTCAATAACCGGACGCCAAATAGTCTGAAACGTGTTCCTGTTTAAACTCGTGTATGTAAATGTCTGGTTGGTATCTGAGAAACTGGTAAAATTTATGTTGATATGTAAATAGGTTAATCTCAGAGCAGGGCAGCAGAACTGTTTTAAAATTAAATTTTGAACGGAAGTATGAAACACACGCTACACGATGCGAAATCCAGGCTGACCAGCACGTCAAACAATTCGCCTGCGAGAGAGCACGGCGTTTTCAATTAAACTTAAAAGTGCTATGTGATTGCAAAACAAATGACTCAGGTTAAAATGTTGCCACTGAATGTTGTTAATGTTTATCTTTAGCCGTGCAAAAATCACTGAACCAGCAGTTTTATGGTAATTACAGAGCAAATGAACGCACAATTTTACGCATCCAACTTTGTGTTAAAACCGTTTCAAAACTCACTAGGTAACACCTGTCGCAAATCATTTACCGATTTGAAACCTCTGAAATGATGTACTTTTTCTGATATATCCTGACAATTACTCTAGCTGACAGTGGGAATGAACTTTGATGGTAATTAAATATGTTGGCCTATCTCTGCAAACGGAAGGGTCGTTTGTTCTGCAGCCTATTCACTATTAACATAATGATAGAACCGTCAAAAACCAAATTTCACTTGCCCTACCTGTGACCGATATGCAATGCATTCGGTATCATATCACGTTTCATATTTGTGTTTCTGCAGCACACAACTCGTGATGTGCAACGCAAGTAAGCAAACACATTCATAAAGCTAAAGAATGAAAAAAGAGAAACTGAAGTTAACGACTGACTAATGAGAAAAAAGATTCCAAGTATAATTATGCTTCATTAAGCCACATCAACAATACACCCTTTCATAAATTTCTCACAACCACACATGTTAGCACACTCACTGGTGCGACACGTTTACATAATAAAATACATAAAACGAATCACCATCTGCCAACCGGAGAATGTGTTTTGATTTTGCATGTTGCGTTGAAAACTACAGTGATGTGCTATTATCCAAAATACGTCGTCCACCATGCCATGATGGTTGTTTACATCGTTCCATATTTGAAATGTTTCCTGGTAGGTTATTAGTTTTGGGGTAATTTCTGCGTTTCGTATTTTTACTGAAACGTCTATGGTTGACAGCCTCCAGCTGTTCCAGCACAATGTCTCCAGAACCGAGTCTGAATGCAGTGCTGGACGACCCACACCCTACATAAGAAAATAATTACGAAATATTATCAGCCCTGTATATGTTTACTTACAGCTGCTCAGTAAAGGCTGATATTAGGAAAAATATTTTGTTTTTCTCGCATCTCCAGTTATAGAACAGTTCTTACAGGTGGCGACAATCTCTAAAAGACTAGAGAACAATCAGGTGAAGAAAGGTTCAACCGTAATTTCGAAAATGTAATTCAAATGACGCAACGGATATCTAATTGTGCACAAAATGTCTTAGAGCTGAAGTGGAAAAATAATTAACATAATCGGTGTTGAGCGAACTGCCATAGAAGAAAATGAAAAAATCTACAAAGTAATGGAGCTAAATAACTACAAATATTCCAGAGTTTAGTTTTAGACCTCTTTCCTTTGGCAGATTCTTAAAATACAACGTTGTATGTATGTCTGTTTTCACCTCTGCAGCAGAATGTAGCCCAGTCAACTGGTGGTTGCCGCATAACGAAACTGCGGAAGATCTTTTAATTACGTGTTTTGGCCTACTAAATAATAGTTTCGTGGTTTCTGCCTTGTAGCAGACTGGCTTCACAACGAGAGATCCAAAAAGCCTCAAAATTTTCACTCTTCTCAGATTTTCGTCCGTTTCAAGATTACATGTTTCTCGGAGTTGAAAACCCAGCACAAAATTACAGCAGCCAAACTCTTCTACAAAACGCACCAATCAGGTGCGGTTTTGTGACGACAAGCGGTGACGGCGATAGAGCGCGCTGAAGAACGGCGACTGCCGAAAATTCGGAACGCTCCTTTAACGGCCTTCGTCTGTTGTTCTCTGCTATTCCGGCACACTGCAACGGTACGGCACGCTTCAGCAGAGGGGAAACACCCCAGAACTCCATCTGCGTTCTTCCCATCACCAAACACAACGGCATTCACCGCATACATCTGGTGACGAAAGTAACGTCATATCTTTTGAAAAGAGTTAGTATTCATTTCAACTCGTCGTTTTAAGTGTCTGGCTGGTATCTGAGAAATTGTTGAAATTTATTTTGATATCGAAATACGTAAATCTCAATACAGTGCAGTAGAACTGTATAAAAATTATATTTTGAACGGAAGTATGTAAAGGACACGCTACACGATGCGAAACCCAGACTACCCAGTACGTGACACAATTCGCCTGCGAGAGACCAATCCTTTTACAATAAGATTTGCATACGCTACTTGACTACAAAACAAATGACTCAGATTAAAATGTTGGCCCTGAATACTGTCGATCTTTATCTTTACACTTGCAAGCAATGACTGTACCAGAACTGCTCCTGTATTTATAGGGCAAATGAACGTAAAATTTAACGCATCTGACTTTGTGTCAAAACTGCTTGAAAATTCACAAGATAACATCTTTCTGAAACAATTTACCCATCTGAAACGTCTGAAATGATGTGATATCTTAACAGATCCATTCTGGTGTGTGACGGAGGATACTCTAAGTACGACAGCTCTTTCAGCCCTGTCCTGTTCCACTCGCGAATGTGTTGTAGTCTCATCAAAATGTTGGAAATCGACTGAAAAACTTCACGTCCACAAGAGTAAACAGCTTTCATAAGTTTCATCTCAAAGTATCAGTTCCCATTACTATTAGCAGAAGTGTCGAGCGCATCCTTCACGTACTTCCGATCAAAATTTAATTTTTGTACAGTTCTGTTGAACAGTGGGGAACGTCTGATTTACACTGGACGAACCTGCCGTTTTGTACGCTCAAGATATCCAGTTTATTACTTTCAATAAATGGGCTGACACGGTCCTACCAGCAGATCTCCGGTCTTCCCCATGTGGTCACCGAAAGTTAATAATTATTACAATTGTTTTCAGGAGATCGACTGACAATTTTCGTCGCACCGAGACTTCGAAATTGCTTCACTGCCTTACGGAATTTAAGTTAAGCTCAGTTTAATCAGGATAGAACAGTGTTGAGTGCAGGGTGAAAGAGCACCGGTTAGTTTGAGACACACTGCGAATCTGGTTGTCATCCTGAGCAAACTAACAAAACACAGTTGCACAGGTGCGTCTAATTTTGGCTCCCAGAATGAGATTTTCACTCTGCAGCGGAGTCAGCGCTGATATGAAACTTCCTGGCAGACTAAAACTGTATGCCGGACAGAGTTCGAGTCTCGGCACACAGTTTTAATCTCCCAGGAAGTTTAATTTTGGCTTACTGAAAAAGACGCACCGTCCAAAATACAGGGGCGAAAAATTCATTAAGTGGATAAAACTGGAGTAACATTTTTGCCAATACGTATACTGGGTAACATGGGACTAGTACCATCGACGAAGTTGTTTTCAAATCGACAGATCGCTTAACTTTTTTGTTATGACTGACAGTAAACATTGAATGTTCGCTACGAGACTGTTTCTCCCATCCCGGGCTACTTACCGTTACAACGCAGGAGCACTGTAACAGTGTGTGTGGGTGGGGGGAGGGAGGGAGGGAGGGAGGTGTTGGTGCTCGGTTCCTGTCTGAGTTGGCTGCGTAGGGTTAACTGCCTTTGGATTACTTGGAACCGGCCGCCATTTGTGTAGCCATTCGTCATCTGTCTTACTGCAGCTACGTTAGTGTACTGTATTAAGCGAGGTTCGAACGACGACCCCGAGCTGGCGCCCAGGCAAGTTGTGCAATGCTATTAATTCGTTTTGCAAAAGATTTTAATTGGGATGAAACTAAAGCACAGCTAATGGCACCATTTGTAGTTGCACCGATAGCATTTTGTGTGCAATAACATGCAGAAAACAAGTTTATCCGGGAATTTTTTGAAACGTGCAGCTTCTGTACTTTTAACTTGCATAAATGGGTTCAAATTTTGCACGAAGGTAGGTGAATGGATAAAGTCAAAACGAGCCAAGATACTAGGTACACCTGGTTTCAGTTTTCATCTCCACGTGCGCCAGTTGCTACGACGTGCTATTTTAGGTGTCCACACGCGCATCTTTACATGTGTAAGTCGACGTGCGCGACTGATAAGTGCCCGTGTAAACCCCGCTTAATGTACCACTCTGTACCTCCCGAGGTCTTTAGCAAACTAAAGAGAGACAAATACGGCGTAGTTTTTTAGTTAATGCCGATTTTTACTGCACTACATACGCTGCCTCTTGTGAAAACTACGTTGTCAGTCATCACACACACGATACTACCAGCTCTCATCCCTTATCGTCTTCAGGAGTGCAGGTTACTGTCCGCTTGGGGCGCTGCCGTCGCTGTGCATAAGGAAAACGGGCACCAGTGTGGTGGGAGTAGCCTGTTAGTCCAGACTGTGGTTAGACAACACTCAGCCGCTGCGACGCGATATACACAAATACTCGTCAGGTGTGTCGTAGGATCCTCAGCGCCTTCTGGTCTTCCAGCAAACGGCCTCGCCGCAGTGGTAACACAGGTTCCCATCAGTTCACCTGAGTTAAGCGCTGTCGGGCTTGGCTGGCACCTGGCTGGGTCACTGTCCGGGTCTGCAGAGCGCTGTTGGCAGGCGGGGCGCACTCAGCCCTCGTGAGGCCAGTTGAGGAGCTACTCGAGTGAGAAGCAGCGACATAGGTCACCAAAACTGGCAACAGCCTGGAGAGCGGTGTGCTCTCAACATGCCCATCCGTACCTGCATCCAGTAATGCCTGTGAGCCCCGGATGACACGGCGGCCGGTCGGAATCGTTGTGCCTTCAAAGCGTGTTCGGGCGGAGTCCTTTTTGCTCCCGTGGATCGCAGATAAAACACCTCGACCACAAAAAATTTATCGCCAAACCATTTCTTGGAATAGCTGAATTCGTAAGAAATCACTCATCATTATTACAAGCATGTTGTATGAACATAATGTGTTTGCTTTTCTGCACCTACAAAAAGTGGTCACATGCAGGGGTGTCACAAAAGTTTGAAACGTAGGTTGGTGTGCCAAAGAGTGGAAAAGGTCGACAAACGCAGCTCTAAAATCTTATTTACTCGTTTTCGGCATTAGTCATCGTTGTTCTGTAATAGACACCTGCATAAAAAGAGCATTCGAAGTTACTACTTTTCTTTTAAAGAAATCGGTAACACGAGATTTGAATTTCAGTTCTCAGTGTGGACAAGGAAGTTTTCTCGGCGTAAAGGTAAGAATAATTCACCAGTCAGCAGGAGAGCGTAGACAGCTGTGAAGGTAACCAGTCGCAGTTGCGAATTTTTGCGGTGTGAGTTACTCGCCTCCAGATCAGCTGGGAAATGAGCTGAAATGTTCGTATGTAGTTCGTGACATTTGTCTTATGCCATTTAACATGTATGAATCACATATGTGCTCGAAAAGCAGATAGTTTTTAGCGTTCTCTCTCTCTCTCTCTCTCTCTCTGTTTCTCCCTGTTCCACAATAGTCAGTATACATTACAATCACTCATAGGCAGAACCGATACAGCAAGTATTGATTGTGTTTCACAACAAATAGAAAACTTAGATGTGTTGTCGTCAATGCCATAACAGCATGCCTTTCTAGTCATATCGAATGCCTTCTGTGGCTTGGGTTTTTCCGATATGCGAATCAGGAAATACGTGGTACGAATTTGATGGCACCTACTTTGACGCTGACGACATTTTTATCTTCATCATACCTTGTGTGGCACACGAATGATCTGAATTCGAAAACGCTGTACTGAACGAATCGGTAGCTGTGGTGTCGGGTTGGTGCCAACCAGTTGGTGCAGCAGTGCCGCCAACAATATTGTGAAGCCTGAAATGATTCTGCCAGGTTGCTGTTTGCGCTACAATATACCTGACAGACACAAATGCAGAGGGTGTCTCAGGAGGAACGTTCGATACTCAGGGATATTCCAGCAACGATCATTCGAAGCAAAAAACGCCTTAGCAAACGTGTACTCTAAAGCACATACCTTAAGAGCTGTGACCTCTTCTTCATCTTCGATACTGTGAAGCAAATCGCTTCTACTGCCAGCTCTCTACTTTCCGTATTTTGAGAGGAGGTGTAAACAGCGATCAAAGAATTTCAGTATGAGGGTGTTGCTGCAAAGAATATGAAAGCCAGCATGACTCCGATGGTTGTATATAATCACCGCCGCATAAGGAAGGGCCTAGTGTGTTGATACAAACAAATGTATTATAGTGATAAGTGGATGTGTCGTTATGCTTCCTTTCGAACTGTTACCCAATAATTGTAATGTGTTACGTCTCAATCGAGCAGGTAGGTTAGAAAATTTAAAAAGGTAAATGGATAAGTTAAAGTTAAATATAGTGGGAATTAGTGAAGTTCGGTGGCAGGAGGAATAAGACTTCAGGTCAGGTGAATACAGGGTTATAAATACAAAATCAAATAGGGAGCAGGTTTAATAATGAATAAAAAAATAGGAGCACGGGTAAGCTACTACAAACAGTACAGTGAGCACATTATTGTAGCAAAGATAGACACTAAGCCCACGCCTACCACAGTAGTACAAGTTTATATGCCGACTAGCTCCGAAGATGACGAAGAGATTGATGAAATGTATGATGAGATAGAAGAAATTATTCAGATAGTGAAGGGAGACGAAAATTTAATAGTCATAGGTGACTGGAATTCGATAGTAGGAAAAGGAAGAGAAGGGTAAGTAGTAGGTGAATATGGAGTGGGGGTAAGGAATGAAAGAGGACCCCGCCTGGTAGAATTTTGCACAGAGCATAACTTAATCATAGCTAACACTTGGTTCAAGAATCGTGAAAGAAGGTTGTATACATGGAAGAGGCCTGGAGACACTGGACTGCTTCAGGTAGATTATATGATGGCAAGACAGAGATTTAGGAACCAGGTTTTAAATTGTAAGACATTTCCAGGGGCAGATGTGGACTCTGACCACAATCTATTGGTTATGAACTGTAGATTAAAACTAAAGAAACTGCAAAAGGGTGGGCATTTAAGGAGATGGGACCTGGATAACCTGAAAGAATCAGAGGTTGTAGAGGGTTTCAGAGAGAGCGTTAGGTAACAATTGACAACAATGGGAGAAAGAAATACAGTAGAAGAAGAATGGGTAGCTTTGAGAGTTGAAATAGTAAAGGCAGCAGAGGATCAAGTAGATAAAAAGACGAGGGCTAGTAGAAATCCTTGGGTAACAGAAGAAATAGTGAATTTAATTGATGAAAGGAGAAAATATAAAAATACAGTAAATGAAACAGGCAAAAAGAAATACAAACGTCTCAAAAATGAGATCGACAGGAAGTGCAAAATGGCTAAGCAGCTATGGCTAGAAGACAAATGTAAGGATGTAGAGGCTTATCTCCCTAAGGGGAAGATAGATACTACCTACAGTAAAATTAAAGAGAACTTTGGAGAAAAGAGAACCACTTGTAAGAATATCAAGAGCTCAGATCGAAAACCAGTTCTAAGCAAAGAAGGGGATGCAGAAAGGTGGAAGGAGTATACAGAGGGTCAATACAAGGGTGATGTACTTGAGGACAATATTACGAAAATGGAAAAGGTCGTAGTTGAAGATGGAAAGGGAGACATGATACTGCGTGAAGAGTTTGACAGAGAACTAAAAGACCTAAGTCGATACGAGGCCTGGGAGTAGACAACATTCCATTAGAACTATTGATAGCCTTGGGAGAGCAAGCCCTGACAAAACTCCACCATCTAGTGAGCAAGATGTATGAGACAGGCCTTCAAGACTTCAGACTTCAAGAAAAATATAATAATTTCAATCCCAAAGAGAGAATGTGTTGTCAGACGTGAAAATTACCGAACGATCAGCTTAATAAGTCATGGCTGCAAAATACTAACACGAATTCTTTACAGACGAATGGAAAAACTGGTAGAAGCCGACCTCGGGGGAGATCAGTTTGGATTCCATAGAAATGTTGGAACACATCTACATCTACATCTATACTCCGCTAGCCACCTTACGGTGTGTGGCGGAGGGTACTTATTGTACCACTATCTGATCCCCCCCTTCCCTGTTCCATTCACGAATTGTGCGTGGGAAGAACGACTGCTTGTAAGTCTCCGTATTTGCTCTAATTTCTCGGATCTTTTCGTTGTGATCATTACGCGAGATATATGTGGGCGGTAGTAATATGTTGCCCATCTCTTCCCGGAATGTGCTCTCTCGTAATTTCGATAATAAACCTCTCCATATTGCGTAACGCCTTTCTTGAAGTGTCCGCCACTGGAGCTTGTTCAGCATCTCCGTAACGCTCTCGCGCTGACTAAATGTCCCCATGACGAATCGCGCTGCTTTTCGCTGGATCATGTCTATCTCTTCTATTAATCCAACCTGGTAAGGGTCCCATACTGATGAGCAATACTCAAGAATCGGACGAACAAGCGTTTTGTAAGCTACTTCTTTCGTCGATGAGTCACATTTTCTTAGAATTCTTCCTATGAATCTCAACCTGGCGCCTGCTTTTCCCACTATTTGTTTTATGTGATCATTCCACTTCAGATCGCTCCGGATAGTAACTCCTAAGTATTTTACAGTCGTTACCGCTTCCAATGATTTACCACCTATGGCATAATCGTACTGGAATGGATTTCTGCCCCTATGTATGCGCATTATATTACATTTATCTACGTTTAGGGAAAGCTGCCAGCTGTCGCACCATTCATTAATCCTCTGCAGGTCTTCCTGGAGTACGTACGAGTCTTCTGATGTTGCTACTTTCTTGTAGACAACCGTGTCATCTGCAAATAGCCTCACGGGGCTACCGATGTTGTCAACTAAGTCATTTATGTATATTGTAAACAATAAAGGCCCTATCACGCTTCCTTGCGGTACTCCCGAAATTACCTCTACATCTGCAGATTTTGAACCGTTAAGAATGACATGTTGTGTTCTTTCTTCTAGGAAATCCTGAATCCAATCACAAACCTGGTCCGATATTCCGTAAGCTCGTATTTTTTTCACTAAACGTAAGTGCGGAACCGTATCAAATGCCTTCCTGAAGTCCAGGAATACGGCATCAATCTGCTCGCCAGTGTCTACGGCACTGAGAATTTCTTGGGCAAATAGGGCGAGCTGAGTTTCACATGATCTCTGTTTCCGGAATCCATGTTGGTTATGATGAAGGAGATTTGTATTATCTAAGAACGTCATAATACGAGAACACAAAACATGTTCCATAATTCTACAACAGATTGACGTAAGCGAAATAGGCCTATAATTATTCGCATCTGATTTATGACCCTTCTTGAAAATGGGAACGACCTGCGCTTTCTTCCAGTCGCTAGGTACTTTACGTTCTTCCAGAGATCTACGATAAATTGCTGATAGAAAGGGGGCAAGTTCTTTAGCATAATCACTGTAGAATCTTAAGGGTATCTCGTCTGGTCCGGATGCTTTTCCGCTACTAAGTGATAGCAGTTGTTTTTCAATTCCGATATCGTTTATTTCAATATTTTCCATTTTGGCGTCCGTGCGACGGCTGAAGTCAGGGACCGTGTTACGATTTTCCGTGAGGCAATTCTGATCCTACGACTTACCTGACAAGATAGATTAAGAAAAGGCAAACCTACGTTTCTAGCATTTGTAGACATAGTAAAAGCTTTTGACTATGTTGATTGGAATACTCTCTTTCAAATTCTGAAGGTGTCAGGGGTAAAATACAGGAAGCGAAAGGCTATTTATAATTTGTACAGAAACCAGATGGCAGTTATAAGAGTTATGGGGCATGAAACGGAAGCAGTGGGTGTAAAGGGAATGAGACAGGGTTGTAGCTTGTCCCTGATGTTATTCAATCTGTATATTGAGCAAGCAGTAAAGGAAACAAAAGAAAAATTTGGTGTAGGAATTAAAATCCATGGAGAAGAAATAAAAACTTTGAGGTTTTCCGATGACGTCGTAATTCTGTAAGAGACAGCAAAGGACCTGGAAGAGCAGTTGAGCGGTATGGACAGTGTCTTGAAAGGAGGATATAAGATGAACACCAACAAAAGCAAAACGAAGATAATGGAATGTAGTCGAATTAAATCATGTGATGCTGAGGAAATTAGATTAGGAAATGAGACACTTGAAGTAGTAAATGACTTTTGCTATCTGGGGAGCAAAATAACTGATGATGATCGAAGTAGAGGGGGTATAAAAAGTAGACTGGCAATGGCAAGGAAAGCGTTTCTGAAGAAGAGAAATTTGTTAAGATCGAGTATTGATTTAAGTGTCAGGAAGTCGTTTCTGCAAGTATTTGTATGGAGTGTAGGCATGTATGGAAGTGAAACATGGACAATAAATAGTTAAGACAAGAAGAGAATAGATGCTTTCGGAATGTGGTGTTACAGAAGAATGCTGAAGATTAGATGGGTAGATCACATAACTAATGAGGAGGTACTGAACAGAATTGTGGAGAAGAGAAATTTGTGGCACAACTTGACTAGAAGAAGGGATCAGTTGGTAGGACATATTCTGAGGCATCAAGGGATCACCAATTTAGTATTGGAGGGCAGCGCGGTGGGTAAAAGTCGTAGAGGGAGACGAAGAGATGAATACACTAAGGAGATTCAGAAGGATGTAGGTTGCAGTAGGGACTGGGAGATGAGGAAGCTTGCACAGGATAGCTGCATGGAGAGCTGCATCAAACAAGTCTCTGGACTGAAGACCACAACAACAACGCATAATACAATTCCTCAAGTAGAAGTGGATGAATTCAACAGCTGAACACAAACCGTACGTTTTCAGCCATGGGTTTTTGTTCAAAATATTATGTACCCACTCCCCTCAACAAGTATTAGAAGTTTGTAACGGGAAATTCCGAACAACCTGTAGCTCAATGCCATTAATAATCCACGATCGCATTTATTCCGGTGGTTCCAAATTTTTAGTATGTTATATTAACTTACCCCTGCTGTAAAGTCTAAGGTCTCGACATTAGAGCGGACGTGTGCATGTGGTCACATTCGAAAAACCAGCCGAAATCGCGACAAAATCTTTTTCCCTTTATGTCTACTTTCCAGTGGAAATTTCGGTAAAAGCAGTGTCAATAGATTTTGTAGAGCATTTTTCTCCAAACTTGCATCTACGATTTTTTTTCTCTCTCTTATGGGTTCCTAGATATTATGCCTTAAAAATGTGTATGAGTTAGGAGAAACATGAATTTTTCACGAATTGGTTTGATTTGTTGTGAGTAGTTCTTTCCAGGTAAATTTTGAGAAAAATTAACTGACAACAATGTAGTACAGCATAAAATATCCATAACACATATAAGCTGCAATTTGTTAATCCTGACGCCTTGTTAGAAATACCAAGATAACGGAAAAGGAAGAAGAGCAGATAAGTCTGAACGCCATTTTAATTGACATGTTACAATTTCCAGTCGGTAACATCCCAAAACAACGTTAATACATTTAAAATCTTATTTTTCTGCGAATATTAACCGGCATGCGAGATTTTGCTCATCACTCCACGTAATTTCCGATAGCAGGTGTTCCAGACTTAGTGGCGTTCGAATTACTGATTCAAATTGCCATATAAATCGCTGGTGTGTTTTGTGACCAATTACTGGCAACAATTGCTCGTGACATTGTAAGCGAGATATTGCTCATGTGTAGCCTGCTAGATGAACTCGTCGTCGGCGAACCTATCTGATAACAAATGGCTCTGAGCACTATGGGACTTAACATCTATGGTCATCAGTCCCCTAGAACTTAGAACTACTTAAACCTAACTAACCTAAGGACATCACACAACACCCAGTCATCACGAGGCAGAGAAAATCCCTGACCCCGCCGGGAATCGAACCCGGGATCCCGGGCGTGGGAAACGAGAACGCTACCGCACGACCACGAGCTGCGGACCCTATCGGATAACAGGATACACAAGTGTGTAAGAGGTCACGGGTAAATGATGCTCACTGCTGTAAGTTACATATCACCGAAATGAAACACAGCATTAATCAATGACGATCACACCTCTTGAGGGATACTTCCGCCTTCTGACTGTACAAACTTCCTTGTCCTATATTAATATCATGGTTTTGTTCTTAAGTCATTATCAGGTTCGGTGGGTATAATTAGACATTGTTAAGTGATATCATCGTCAAGATCTATTGAAATGGATGTCCCAGCGTGCAGAAAGTCTAAAATCGTGTAAATCTACGACAAACATGTAGGAAATATTTTTTCCAGTCATTAAACAATCGAGACACAGAATGAACATTAGTTACATGTGTAGTGAATTTGGTCTGAAAATATACTATGGAAGATACTGATTGACTGATGGCCAAAGATGAATGGCATAGGTTGTAACTCCGTCTTGGATAAGGCATCTTCACAGGAAGATCATATGTACATAAAATCATACATCTTGGGAAGAACTATGTTTTCTGTGAATACACTTACAAATACATCTTTGGAAGATCAGTGTTTTCTGTGTCTACAAGGTGTAAACAGCATGTTCATAGCATGAAAATGTGACACCATGCCGAAAGGAATACCCACATCATACACAGGTTTAAATGAGAAACATGTCCATGTATCATACATACCATACTACAGAAAATTACGAGAATTTGCCTTTGCCAAAGTCGACAGCGAAATGAATCAAAGTACCAGCAGCTCGAACTCGTGCAGTCTCTACTATTCCAGTTCCAGGGAGATGAGAAGCCAACATAACGTGACAGTATTGCACTGGTGTTAAGGATGCGAATTTCATTGGCGCAAGGACGACGAAGACGCCTCATTTAATGATACACAAACGGTAAAAAAGCAGTGAATAAATTCTAGTGTCCCATTTCACCCTCGGCTTTGATCACAGAGTGAGCATTCGGATGCACGGATTTGATTTTCTGTTGTCGACACACATTGCCACAGTGGGCACGTGACCTCGGGGTGGCGTAGGTTTGTCCGTAAAACGTCCCACAAATTTGGAATGCCGCCATATCCTTAGTACCGGCAGAGTCCCTTCGTATGTGCTCTGTGTTTGGGACAGGTGTTTTGTAGACGCCATAACAATTTGCATTCGATACCTGGAATAAATTCTTCTCTCAGCTTAGATGAGTAAAATGAGCGGGCGTCGTCTTACAGCACCGTCACGTCAGCGTGTGTTCACACTGTCTGTCACGTCAATTCGCTTACTCTGTGTGAGAGTATAGTATTGCAACTGAGGAAACAAGGTTGTTAATGGCCAAAGAAAACCTCATAAGGTATGTTCTTGGTCAGTTTTGTTTGTGCTAAGACGTGAAACAACATTTCAAATCGTCGACATTTCTGTGCTGTGGGAAAGTGAGCATCTGTTCTGTTACTGTCAAACCTAAATAGTTTTGTCGCTTTCGGATAACTCACATTGCTTGTGTAAGAACATCCAGTGCAAAAAACCTGCAAGTCGGCATGAAACATTTACAATTTGCCACGAAAATAAAGCACAATAATAAAAGAAATATTAAGAAGATACAAAAGCACAATATCCACTACTATAACACGCGTGAGTGCGGCAAAGTAGGTTAACTTACGATGTTAGCAGACGATGATACTGTCGACATTTCCTTCCCGGGAAACCTTGATCTGCCGTGACGTGACGAGACGTGACGGTCTGTTGACGACTTGTCTGAATGCCGGCATTTGAAATGCATTGTGGAACGTTTTGACAGGACTTGACGGCCAAGATGAACTGTTCTTAAAAACAGTCATGCCGAGATCACGTGATAATTTCTGCTTAATGTTGACAACGTGAGCATCACGCAGTGCACACTCCAGAGATTTTTCCACTCTATGGCTCTGACCGACGTCATATCTAAGTCACAGACGCTACATCTGAAGGCAATGAGGTTTATTCCTAAATCAAAGAATGTATCGCAGAAAAGAAAGATAGTAGACATACATAGAATAAAATTTCATAGCAGCTCACGCGAATTAAATAGCCACAAGTTATATCGCAAAGAAATTGCGGTAACAAAAAAGAAAGTAACAACATTAAAAACAAACAGGCATAAAATAATTCCAGAATGAGATTTTCACTCTGCAACGGAGTGTGCGCTGATATGAAACTTCCTGGCAGATTAAAACTGTGTGCCGGACCGAGACTCGAACTTCTTTTTTTTGAACGTATATAGACTTTTATTTACAAAATAACAATTTTCGTTTTACAATTACAGTTTGCGTTTTACTTCTAAAGACGAGACAATCCATTCTTTGCTTTTATTTTTCTGTTACTGTACTGTCCAGGTAATTATTTCATTTGGTGCTTTTTTTTATTTATATTTTTCGAGAGTCTGTCAGTCACATTTCGTTAGTTGTTTCTTGCACTGCTTATTGTTGCAGTTTATCTTTTTCTGAGTCTTTGTACACTACATCTGTACATGTGGCAGAATGGATTAGGAATAAGCATTGATTGTACGATCTAGTTATTTTCAGAGAAAAATTAGTAAAAAAAAGTTATTTTGTGGAAATTTTACTTATTACTAGTTATGGTATTATTATTATTGTTATTATTTTTGTAGATATTTTGAGTTGTGGATGTGCTCTATTGATTTTACAATAATGTTGAGTTATTACTATCTTCTTAGTAAATCTTGTGTTAGAAAACAAGGGGGAGGCATTTCACGTTGGGTCTTGAAAACGAGACCTTAGTGGGACATGCACTAGGCATGAAATCAGTTTGACAGAAATATTAACGAGTGTATCAATTGTCCGCTGTTGTTTGATGAGTGAACTCGGGACCTTTGCCTTTCGCGGGCAAGTGCTCTACCGACTGAGCTACCCAAGCACGACTCACGCCCCCTCCTCACAGCTGTACTTCTGGCAGTACCTCGTCTCCTACCTTCCAAACTTCCTGTGTTTGCAGGAGAGCTTCTGTTAAGTTTGGAAGGTAGGAGACGAGGTACTGGCAGAAGTACAGCTGTGAGGAGGGGGCGTGAGTCGTGCTTGGGTAGCTCAGTTGGTGGAACACTTGCCCGCGAAAGGCAATGGTCCCGAGTTGGAGTCTCGGTCCGGCACACAGTTTTAATGTGCAAGGAAGTTTCATGCATTAAATTAATTATTATCACAGTTTATGCAAGCAAGTGAAAGAACCATAGACGGCCTTTTAAGTCCGTAATATCACTCGTAGTAAACCCTTAATCTATATTTCCACCTACAGGGATACTTTGCAAATTACATTTACGTGCTTGGCAAAGGGTTTATCGAACCACCTTCACGATAATCCTCTATTATTCCAGTCTCAAACAGTGGCGGAAAAAACGAACACCTATATCCTTCTGAGCGAGCTCTGATTTCCTTATTTTATGATGATGATAGTTTCTTCCCGTGTAGGTCGGCGTCAAAAAATATTTTCATATTCTGAGGCGAAAGCTGGTGATCGAAATTTCGTGATAAGTTTCTGCCGCAACGAAAAACGCCTATGTTTTAATTATGTCCGCCCCAAATCCTGTATCGTGTCAGTGACACTGTCTGCCCTATTTCTCGATAATGCAAAATGTGCTGCTCTTCTTTGAACTTTCTCGATGTAGTCCGTTTATTCTGTCTGGTAGGGATCCCACACCGTACAGCAGCGCTCCAGAAGAGGACGGACAAGCGTGGTGTAGGCAGTCTCTCTAGTAGATCTGTGGCATCTTCAGCCAATAAAACGCAGTCTTTGGTTCACCTACCCACAACATTTCCTATGTATGGTTTCCAATTAATGTTGTTCTTAATTGTGATTCTTAGGTGTTTAGTTGAATTTACAGCCTTTAAATTTGACTGATTTATCGTCTAACCGAAGTTTCACCGATTCCGTTTAGCACTCATGTGGAGAACCTCACACTTTTCATTATTTAGGGTCAACTGCCAATTTTCGCAACATACAGATATCTTTTCTAAATCGTTTTGGAAATTGGTTTTGATATTCTGATGACTTTACTAGACGGCAAATGACAGCATCATTTACAAACAAGCCGGCCGGAGTGGCAGAGCGGTTGTAGGCGCTTCAGTCTGGAAGCGCACGAGCGCTACGGTCGCAGGTTCGAATCCTGCCTCGGGCATGGATGTGCGTGATGTCCTTAGGTTAGTTAGGTTTAAGTAGTTCTAAGTTCTTGGAGACTGATGACCTCTGAAGTTAAGTCCCGTAGTGCTCAGAGCCCATCAACAAACAACCTCAGACGATTCATCAACTGTCTCCGAAATCGTTTATATAGATAAGGAACAGCATTACCTTGGTATCATTAAGTGCATAAGAATCACGTTGGGGAATTTATAACGGAATACAGAGTTCAGTAAACAGTTCATTCGCTTATCGCCTCACGGCGGCAAAGCAGAACTCGGAGGTCGCTTCTGGGCACAACAGGTCGAATCGCCAGACTGGCGTACAACTTAGCAGTCAGGGTGCATGGAGTAACCACGAGAGTGATCCTGCAGTCATACGAAGCCACACTGCAGACCGTAACCCCGCGTGTCTAGCAGGCAGGCAGGTCGGCTCCTCAAGTCGCCTCCTCCTAGTCAACACCCGGCCATCACTGGCACCGAGGTGGAACCAGCCTCCACTAGGAAACACACGACACCTCCACCCTGCTGCGCTCCACCGAGTTCTCGCTTCACACCACTCAACTCTCCAATGTCGCTGGTCTTCGGGCAGTGGTATGCACGCTACAAGGCATCCACCTTGGACCTGTTCTTGAAGTAACCACTTTCTAACAGTTCATTGTGTCGTTTTCGTGCCAACTACCACCTACGCTGCCGCTGCAGATGCAGTACGGTACGCCAGAGCCATACGCCAAACACCATTGTTTTCCCTCTCTGTAGTTCCACGTGGCCGTTTGGAGTCCAATCTTATTGGCTCCGCAGTACATTGTCGTGACCGTTTCTGGCAACAATGATGTACAGTGGCAACATTCGGGGCAAGTTTTTCTGGAATGTTGCAAAAGGTACATGGACCTTCTTGTAGCCCAAATACACAATCTCTTTCAGCCCCAGTGACAAACATCAATTGGCAAAGTCCAATTTCAAAGATAAATGAAATGTCATGTGCATAGGGCCTCCCGTCGGGTAGACTGTTCGCCAGGTGCAAGTCTTTCGATTTGACGCCACTCTCGCGACTTTCGCTTCGATGCGGATGAAATGATGATAATTAGGACAACACAGCACCCAGTCCCTGAGCGGAGAAAATGTCCGACCCAGCCGGGAATCGAACCCGGGCCCGTAGGATTGACATTCTGTCGCACTGACCACTCAGCTACCGGGGGCGGACAGTTTCAAAGGTAATTAACGCTCACGAACGTTGCATAACGTATTTAAAGGAAACTTGATTTGCATCCCCATAGTGGCGCTGCTAGCCACAGTCTTGTGCGACTGGCACTGCTCTTAAATCTGGATAGACATCATCATTCTGAAGCAGAAAGACGCCTCCCAACTTACGTTTCAGTTACAGAACTGCTTCTTGGTGTTGCGATTTTCAGATCGGACTATAGGGGTGCAGCTTTCTCCATTTCGAAGGAATCCCCCCCTGGCGTACCCCCCCTCTCCACCCCTCCCCTCACAACCACCACCTACTCCCCCCCCCCCCCCCCCCCCGCAGCTGATGTGGTGGCTTTGTCTTTTCAACTAAAATCCTAGTAGCGCCAATAGTAGCCATCTCGACACCTCACACTTACTACAATATTTACACACACTAAGCGGTACCTGGCGGCAATCAACTTCCCGGACTGCCGTGGTGGTCATGTGTTCGCTCATTAGCGTATTTCCTGCATAACATGTTCATCAACAATCATTTTGATCAAAAAATTTATTTTTGTTACAAACGCAGTTATCGACGGGTTCATATAACGACACGATATTGCAGTGCCTGTGTTATTCCGAATTACAACGTGAAGCTCGTTTCGATGTGCCTGCATCGTAATTCGGAATAACACAGGCACTGCAGTATCGTATTCATCATCCGACTGTAGGCAGGCGACTTTATACAGAAACGTCTCCCCTGTGTTGGAATACACATAATGGAGGTAAGAGTACAGCTTGCAGACACATGGTTGACAACAAACATGTGTTTGCGGCTGGCCGAGGGTCTCGCTCGGATAGCCTTAATGGTCAGGCGGCCACTCGCGACGAGTGGGACGTCCGGGCTCGAATCCCGGTCCGGCAAAAAAAAAAAAAATGGTTCAAATGGCTCTGAGCACTATGGGACTTAACATCTGTGGTCATCAAGTTCCCTAGAACTTAGAACTACCTAAACCTAACTAACCTAAGGACATCACACACATCCATGCCCGAGGCAGGATTCGAACCTGCGACCGTAGCAGTCGCGCGGTTCCGGACTGACCGCCTAGAACCGCGAGACCACCGCGGCCCGGTCCGGCACAAACTTTCACTGTCGTCACTCCACTCCACAGCTTATGGCTGTCCATGTTCACAATTTCGAATTGATATAATGCACAAAGGGCGTTCAAAAAGTTTTGCACAGCCGTCTTTGATTTTTTTTATTTTTTGCACGTGGAGAATGAAATTTTTTGTGAACATATTTGGAACATTTAGCTCTACATTGAGCCTACACTATGTAGCCTCCATCAGCTGCGACGCATCTGGCCCAACGTTCTTTCCATGACGTAAATGCACTTTGGTAAAATTCTGGGGATTGACTTTTACACCATCGCGTGACACAGGAAATAAGTGTCACTATCAAATGTTTTACCGCGCAGGCGGGCCTTCTGACGATCAAAGAGGTAAAAATCAGATGGAGCCAAGTCCGCACCGTACGGAGGATGAGGAACAATTTTCCAACCCATTGTCCTGATTTTTTTCTGAGGCATAAGAACTGTATGGGGTGTGGCATTGTCACGGTGTAGTCTGATGAGCTGACGCTGAAGCTGTGGTCTGTGGGCCTTGATGGCACGTCGCAGCTTGTCCATTGACAAACAGTAATGGTCCCGATTAACTGTGGAGCTAGGTTCCAAGAAGTCAATGAAAACGACACCACACTGATCCCAGAAGAACGAGGCCATCACCTGTCACCCTGCTGTTCGTGAACGTCTTTGTTTCTACTTCCGAGGGAACCTGGATGGCGCCGCTGCATGGATTGGACTTTGCTCTCAGGTTCGGGCAAAAACAACCATGTTTCATCCTGTGTAATGACGCCGTCAAGATACTGTTTCCACTCTTCATGAGACCCTAGCACACATTCTTCCTCATCGTTTTCATTTCGCTTGTCAATAATCTAGGCATCCAACGTGCACAGACTTTTTTGTGCAAATGGTGCAAATGGCTCTGAGCACTATGGGACTTAACTTCTGAGGTCATCACTCCCGTACAACTTAGAACTTCTTAAACCTAACTCACCTAAGGACACCACACAGACCCATGCCCGAGCCAGGATTCGAACCTGCGACTGTAGACTTTTTTGTACCCTAGTGACTGTACCAGTGACACCATGCTATCCAATGACAAACGAGTGATGTAGTCACACACCTGTCATTTTGGATGATTTGATCAATGGTCTCCTTATTCACATCACTGACTGCCATCGATGGTCTACCGCATCGTGGACTGTCCAGTAGAGAGAAATCAACTCCTTTGTAACCACCGCTGGATACTGCTGCGATTCAGTGTCCTCCCCATTAAAAGGGGGCAACTTCCTGTAATCAATGTGGCAGAGTCATCGCCTGTATGGAAGGGGAACTCATCATCCACTGAAAGGTGGCTACACTGAGCCACAGCGCCAGAGATCGCTAGAGAGCATTGTTCCGCCGCCTCCACTGGCAGTGATTATTGAGAACTCGTAGTGGGCAGTGCTTGTCGAGGACTCGTAGCAGAGAATGTGTGTTGAGATGTGCTAGTAGGGAGTGCTTTCTGAGATGTGATACTGAAAAGTTCTTGTTGAGATGTGGTAATAGCGAGTCGGTGTGGAGATATATTGTAATGATTAGAGTGATTTTGGTCAATATATGAAGGTAACGAAACTTGATTTATTTTTCATTAATTCCATGTTTTAAATAATGCGTCATTACAGGTTCAGTCAACAAAGCATCTGGCTTGTGTTCTTGTATTAGAGTGTAATTCTGGTTTTCTTGAGTAATTATGGTATTTTTATTTTCTTTAATTAATTCAGTATAAATGATAATTAAAATTTCTTGTGTTATTGAAGAAGAACCGTGCCAGATGCGTACGTTGAGTCATACTTCCACACACAGAACAGTTATACTTGTGCTTTGGTTTCGTAGGTTTTATAGTTGCTGGGGACTTAATTAATTAATTGTGTTAATGAAAATTTCCATTTCATTCTTTGTATTGTTCTATGCAGTCAGATAGCGTAATAATACTAGTCAGGGCCAACCGTTACGAGACTTCGTAATCGAACAGTCAGCTACTAAAGCAAAAAATTAAAATTATTTGCATTCTATTTTAATTAAGCCCCCATGCACGTGGCGACCGCTGCTTCGGATCGTCCCTTGGAATCTTCTGATTGTATAAATAGTAGACAGTAGCATTGTTGTAGTAATTTGTAGTTTAGTAATTATAGTCTATTTTGCATGTGTAGATTTGGTAATTGTCATTCTTATAATGGTATTTTTTCTCTGAATTTGATTTGTTGTCTTGTATACGCGTTTGACGATTTAGTGCAATTATTTCAATTGTTCGTTAATCGTGTTTGAAGGAAACATTTCGTGTAAATGGTATTGTTGGAGATAAGGTGTCATTGTGTGCAATTTTCATATAGTGACGAGTTTTGTATATTCTGTAAATGATTACGCGATCAATGAAAAAGGCAAAAATGATGAATAGTGAGAATGACGAAATTGTTAACATGGCGAACTCGCCAACAGAGGAAAACAGTGTGATGAATAATGAAGTGGAAAACAATGTAATGAGTCGGGAAAATAGTCCGGAACCATTTCAAAATTATTCTCAATCAGAAAATTCACAGAATACGAGATTAACGATAGAAAATTCTGAAACAGTATCGAACACAGATAGCTTTACAGCCATGCAGAAGGAAGTTAGTTTTGCGGGAAATGTTAGGGGCGAAAAGAATTTCGAACCGGCTATTATGGAGCAGTTGATGGGTGCAATATTAAATCTGGGATCACAAATGGGAACAATGGTAACACAGATGGGAACAATGGAAACACGGTTAGACTCACGAATAGGAATAATGGAAACACGAATGGAAACTTTGGGATCTGAATTAAAAAATGATATGGGAACAATGGAAACACAGTTTAGATCTGAATTAAAAACACAGATGGGGACAATGGAAACACGGTTAGGATCTGAATTAAAAACAGTGGCAACACGTTTAGAAACAGAGATGGAAACAATGGAAACACGGTTAGACTCACGAATAGGGACATGTTTCAAAAATATGAAAGATGAGTTAAAGAAAGAAATCAGAGAAGAAGTACAACCGATTTTGAATTCTCACAATAATAGATTAATTGCAGTAGAGATTAGACAAAGAGAACAAGATACAGAACAGGAAGAAAGAGATCGCGTGATAGTACAAAAATTTTCAGAGTTAAATTTACAACGTGCACACGATAAGGAAGAAATATTTGAGAGAATCGAGGAATCCGTACCAAATGACAGAATAAATAACTTAACGCAACAGTGTGAACAGTTAACTACTAAATGTGACAATACTGAAACCCGAGTCGCGACACTTACGGAAGACGTAAATAAACAGAAAGAGCAATTAGGTGACTTATCGGAGAGAGTTGAGGAGATTTCAGATAATTTGACAAGTCTTAGTTTAAATGGGGACAGAGACTCGGATGATACAGCTCCATTGCCATTTGCAGAAACCGAAGAGTACCAGAACATAAATAAACATGTTGAAAATCAGGGAAAATTTAATGAACGCGTTAAAAGGGAAGTTGAGGCATTACAAATGTAAGTCAAACAAATTGAAGGCGAAATCGTAGGAAAAAACAGCAAAAGAAATTTAGAATCACAGATACCAGAGGGGTTTGAAGAAAATAATTTGTTTCATTTACGGGATGCAACAAGAGAGCGCCAGGCGCGCGAACTTGACAATAATCGACATTGGGACTGGGACAGACGGGGTAGGTCTTTGTCGCCACGAGGCGAAAACTTTGACTATAAACACTTTTTGACTGTTCGGAAATTTAAGATCTTCCGCAATTCTAAGAATGACATACATCCATGTTCATGGTTAGATCAATTTACGTACGCACTTCCGCCAAATTTGCCACTAAGTCACAAACTGAAATTTATGTGCAGCTATTAACGTCCTCAGGGGATTCACTATACTAAGTGAATATGTGCCGTAGCGAGCATAGGGACCCGAGCTGTAGTGGTGCTATTTCCCTTTTAGTTTTCTGCACTGCTGCCTACTCTTTCACTATTCTTTGCATCTATAAAAACAATTCTTCTACTATCCATCTATCTAGACAGTAGGTAAAAAAAAAATAACCGGATTTGACTGTTTTACCCAAAAGTGACTTTGGAAATTACCGTTTGGACTTACTATATTTTCAGCAGCATTCATTCGTAGCTTAAATGAAATTTTACCTGTTTATCTTCGTGACAATATTACTTCATATGTTGACGATATTCTTATTGCTAAACGTTCTTGGAGTGAGCATAACAAAATTTTGGATTCATTATTACGTATTTTTGCAAGAGCTGGCATTACAGAGAACTTGGAAAAATCTGAATTTGGTCGTTCTCAGGTGAAATTTCTCGGTCACATTATTTCTACAGAAGGTATTCTCCCTGATCCAGAGAAACTAGACGCTATTCGTAATTATGCTGTTCCTTCCACAAAACGTGATGTTCGTAGTTTCCTTGGTGTCTGTAATTTTCTTAGACGCTTTGTCAGATTGGACAATTTGGCCACACCTCGTTTATGTGAACTATCTGGAAAGAATTCTAATTGGTGTTGGGATGAGGAAGCTCAATCGGAATTTGAACAACTTCGTGACGCTTTAGTTGCTGCTCCACTTCTTTCACATCCGGATTTATCTAAAGATTTTTGTTTGGCGACGGACTCATCGTACAAAGGCCTAGGGGCACATTTATTTCAAGAGATAGAAGAAAACGGCGTTGTAGTACAGAAGACTATTGCATTTGGAAGTCGTGTTCTCTCTAAATCCGAAAAGAATTATTCGATTACGGAACTTGAAGCTTTGGCTGTTGTTTGGGCTTTCACAAAATTTCGCACATTTTTGTTTGGTAGACATACTGATCATCGAGCTTTGGAATTTCTTATGTCGACAAAATTAACTCATGGCAGTTTGTCACGATGGGCGCTGTATCTACAGGAATTTGATTTTAGTATTGTTTACATACAGGGATCTTCAAATATTGTTGCTGATGCTTTATCACGTGCACCTATGGGTTTGAAACAAAGTGCTGAAGAGGACTGCAAAGAAAACGATTATTGTTTGATGTACATTCAAGGTGTTGCGTTTGAGAACTTTATTTCGTCTTCGCTCCAGGACATCGCTAAGGAGCAAAATAAGGATCCAATCTGGAAGGACATTAAGGAGAAGTGGAGGAGAAAGGAAAGCGTAGCGATTAGACAGCATTATTTAGTTCGCAATGATATTCTTTTCAAACGAAAATCGGTCGACAACTCTGTTTGGTTAGTTTGTATTCCTGATGAGTGGGTCAATAAATTGATTTGGTACACACATTTTAGTTATGCGCACTTTGGTCCCAGAAAATGCTTTCATAAATTACGAGAAAATTACTACTTCAGTAATATGGAAAAACGTATTCGATCTGTTCTTGCCAAATGCAAATTATGTCAACAGGCTAAGCCGCCAACTGTTTCTCACAGAGCACCGTTGTTTCCTAACATTCCAGCGAAATTAAAGAACATGGCTGCAGTCGATTTGTTCGGTCCAGTGGTTCGTTCTACTAATGGTTTTTCGTACATTTTTGTAGCAGTAGAATTGACATCAAAATATGTGTTTTTTACACCGTTACGCAAAGCAACAGCTCGTTCAGTATCTAACGCTTTCATCAAACATTTTCTTAAAGAAGTTGGTCATGTTGATAAGGTTATATCAGATAATGGATCACAGTTTCGCTCTAAAATTTGGCTTCGTACTCTACAGCGTAAGATTAAACCAATTTTTATTTCACTTTTTCACCCTCAATCTAATGCTTCAGAGAGATGGATGAAGGAAATCAATAAATTGTGCCGTCTTTATTGTCATCAGAATCACAGAACTTGGGTCTTCATATTTTTCAAAACATTCTGAATGAACTTCCTAATGACTCAACTTCTTTACCGCCTGTATTGATATTAAAAAACAAAGCACCGACAAATCGCATTTCTGAAATCGTTCCTTTTCCGCCTTCACGGAAACTGCGGCATTCTGAAGTTGTCAACCTGGCTCTACGAAATATTGCATCTGCGGCTGCTAGAAGAGAGAAATCAGCGAAACGTCCTGGTCGTTTAAAAATCTTGTCAGTTGGTCAAAAGGTATTAATTAAGTCTCACCGTTTGTCTCACAAAGGAAAAGGCTTGTGTCGCAAATTTTTTCTGCTTTATAACGGTCCATATAGAGTTCGCAAAATTATTCATGATAACACTGTTGAAGTAGAAACTCTTAAATCTCAGCGCTCTAAGGGAATACATCATATATCGAACGTAAAAATTTTTGTGGAATGACATACTTGAGAGAAATTTAGCACACTTTACCTTTAAGGGAAGAGGAAGGTCATTATCTGCATAATATTTCGTAATCTGGCTTTAAATATATGTGTATGTGGTACATACAGAGGAAAGGTTTTTACGAAATAACTCTCAAAGTTCTTCGCCGATTTACTTCAAATTTCTGCATGATCCCCTAATGAACGTTCATATATATATATATATATATATATATATATATATATATATATATATATGAACGTTTCGGAGGACGTAAGCTACATATACACTCCTGGAAATTGAAATAAGAACACCGTGAATTCATTGTCCCAGGAAGGGGAAACTTTATTGACACATTCCTGGGGTCAGATACATCACATGATCACACTGACGGAACCACAGGCACATAGACACAGGCAACAGAGCATGCACAATGTCGGCACTAGTACAGTGTATATCCACCTTTCGCAGCAATGCAGGCTGCTATTCTCCCATGGAGACGATCGTAGAGATGCTGGATGTAGTCCTGTGGAACGGCTTGCCATGCCATATCCACCTGGCGCCTCAGTTGGACCAGCGTTCGTGCTGGACGTGCAGACCGCGTGAGACAACGCTTCATCCAGTCCCAAACATGCTCAATGGGGGACAGATCCGGAGATCTTGCTGGCCAGGGTAGTTGACTTACACCTTCTAGAGCACGTTGGGTGGCACGGGATACATGCGGACGTGCATTGTCCTGTTGGAACAGCAAGGTCCCTTGCCGGTCTAGGAATGGTAGAACGATGGGTTCGATGACGGTTTGGATGTACCGTGCACTATTCAGTGTCCCCTCGACGATCACCAGTGGTGTACGGCCAGTGTAGGAGATCGCTCCCCACACCATGATGCCGGGTGTTGGCCCTGTGTGCCTCAGTCGTATGCAGTCCTGATTGTGGCGCTCACCTGCACGGCGCCAAACACGCATACGACCATCATTGGCACCAAGGCAGAAGCGACTCTCATCGCTGAAGACGACACGTCTCCATTCGTCCCTCCATTCACGGCTGTCGCGACACCACTGGAGGCGGGCTGCACGATGTTGGGGCGTGAGCGGAAGACGGCCTAACGGTGTGCAGGACCGTAGCCCAGCTTCATGGAGACGGTTGCGAATGGTCCTCGCCGATACCCCAGGAGCAACAGTGTCCCTAATTTGCTGGGAAGTGGCGGTGCGGTCCCCTACGGCACTGCGTAGGATCCTACGGTCTTGGCGTGCATCCGTGCGTCGCTGCGGTCCGGTCCCAGGTCGACGGGCACGTGCACCTTCCGCCGACCACTGGCGACAACATCGATGTACTGTGGAGACCTCAAGCCCCACGTGTTGAGCAATTCGGCGGTACGTCCACCCGGCCTCCCGCATGCCCACTATACACCCTCGCTCAAAGTCCGTCAACTGCACATACGGTTCACGTCCACGCTGTCGCGGCATGCTACCAGTGTTAAAGACTGCGATGGAGCTCCGTATGCCACGGCAAACTGGCTGACACTGACGGCGGCGGTGCACAAATGCTGCGCAGCTAGCGCCATTCGACGGCCAACACCGCAGTTCCTGGTGTGTCCGCTGTGCCGTGCGTGTCATCATTGCTTGTACAGCCCTCTCGCAGTGTCCGGAGCAAGTACGGTGGGTCTGACACACCGGTGTCAATGTGTTCTTTTTTCCATTTCCAGGAGTGTATTTTTAGCAAGAGCTGGTATTGTCATTTGGAGAGCGAAACCGGTAGATGAATAATACTAACTGCGACCTGTGGCTCTTTTCAGAAACTTGTATACATACCTACACACGAGCAGTAGCAGATACAGAAAAACCTCAAAGAGCAGCGCTAATCTTGAGCTACCTTTACTCTTAGCTTAATATTAAATAATCGCCGGCCGGAGTGGCCGAGCGGTTGTAAGGGTAATGTACATGAGATATTAGTAAACTTGTCTGGAACCGCGCGACCGCTACGGTCGCAGGTTCGAATCCTGCCTCGGGCAATGATGTGTGTGATGTCCTTAGGTTAGTTAGGTTTAAGTAGTTCTAAGCTCTAGGGGACTGATGACCTCAGAAGTTGAGTCCCATAGTGCTCAGAGCCATTTGAACAATTAAATAATCAAGTCACACGGAAAGTTTAAGAAAGTTTCATTTAAACTGATTATACACATATACAAGAGCATGCCATCTTATGATATAAAAAAGTTACAATTGTGGTTCTCTTCCTTAAATGAAGAATTGTATGCGCCTATTCTGCCTGGCAAATTGATTAATTTGCATAACATGCGTTACTGGGCAAGTGAAAATCCATGTTGCCTGCGGCAAGTTGCACACCAAAAACCGTGGTCGGTGACTGTACGGTGTGGGATTCTGTACAGAATTATAGGCCCCTATTTCTACGAATGTAGTCCTAATGTTAGGAAGTACACCACGTTACTGCAAGAAATATTAGGTCTGTTATTGGAAGAAATACTTTTCGGAACAAGGAACAGAATGTGGTATCGACACGTTGGGTGTCCGGCACATTTTTCGCTGATGGCTAGAAATGACTTACAGACACAATTCCCAGATCGTTGGATTGGACGCGGAGGAGACGAGTCGTGGCCGGCTCGTTCGCCAGACTTGACACCTCTGGAGTTTTTCTTGTGAGGATTCATAAAGGACATTGTTTATAAAGACGTTCTACTACACCTGAAGACCTTACTGTTACACGTCATTCGATTCGTCTCGATAGCCGCTGTCAGCTAATAAGGACCAAACTATTGCATCCCATTTAAGAAAACGAAGTTGACCTTCATATCTCTGACACAACACCACCTAGTAACAAAAAACCAACGTCATATTATGGCCGCCGTTGTCCCATGCAACATCTGCCCCACAAACTTTTCAGCTAATATCACACTTTCGGAGTTATTCTTGGTGGCAATAATTAGTGACTCACCCTGTATATTCGTATGCGACTCTCATTTTCCATTCATCTGTATCTGTAATTTGATTAATTTCTAAATCAACCTCTTGTATTTTGGCTTACATAACTGTCGATCGGTCTTTTATTGTACAAAACATAAATTTCTTTGCAACTGCCATGTCCAGATTTTATAATACGTTTCTAAAATTTTTCCTCTCATGTGACTGAAGCGCGGCAAATAGTATCCTCTGACGATCCAACCCAAGCCCATACGTTGGCGGGGTGAGGGGGAGGGGGGGGAGGAGGGGAAGCAACAGTAAGGAAGAAAAAAGGTGATTGCTGTTTCCCAAGCGGGTTGATTTCGCTGTGGGTATCAACAAGTCACAGGGCCAATCACTTTGTTGACAGATATTAAACATCTTGGAAAAATCGGGAATTGCAGTTACTTACAAGTAGAAATAAATATGATTAACTTTTGTTGTAAAAAATGTCAGGCAATGTCTTCCAGTCACTGCGACGCTACTCTGTTCCAGTAAACTTCCAGCCTTCTCCAAACAAATGACGAGGACAGTGATCAGACAAGAGGCCACGCAGTCGTACCAAACTACGCAGTGGGCTGTGCTGCGTGCGAAGTGGATTCGTTGGCTCTTAGACACAGTGCAGCCAAGATCCGTGTGTTGTTGAGGACCTCGAAGCTTTCTGCATTTACAAGTTTACTAATATCTCATGTACATTACTGTAAAGCTCGCACTGATTATTTACAATGTACACACTATTACGGCATCCCGATGTTTCGGTTGTTAATGATAGCTACCTATCAGAGGCCACGCTTCATGAGTTTACGTCACGACAGTGCTACCGACTGCGAGGAACATCGCAACGAACATTAACACGGAGCAGGTACGAAACAGCTTAAATGTTCTCTCGCGAGATTATCTCTCAACCGAGATAAACTTTATCGGATGGCTCCGAGGTCGCTTCTCACGGGCTCAGCGTTGTTTGCTTACAGAGACACTAAATTTTCTCCTGTATTTGTTAGCGTTGCAGTCTAGGGCTTTTATTGCTCTTTCTTGGTGGTTTTCCAAAGAGTACTTGAGTCGCCATTTTAAAATATTCTCCTATCCTTCGTAACGGAACTAGCGGGGAGAATGTCTTTTGCGTGCTAGAATAATCTGACCACAAATTTTTAGGCAGATGAATATTTTTTTTATTGTTTTTATTTACTGTGGGTCCACTTGCTGCCATTCAATGCTCTGACTGCTGCTTCATTTTCGGCGTGTCTCATCTGTCAGCCACACTACTACATATAAAGGCAGATCCTGTTGGATTATTGTTTTAACCGATCCGAAGACTGTTGAGTAATTAGCTATCGTATTAGCTTACTGTCAACCGTGTAAGTGTACGTGGAAAAAATACTGTAACACTGTGACTCTCTTACACGAGCAAAAAAAGAGGAATGGCGCAGTGCGTCAGGTAAATATACCTGACGAGATATTCAACGTATGCAGCTCAGCGGCGCATCACAGAAATTAAAACCACTACACTAGGGGCGTTCAATAAGTAATGCAACATATTTTTTCTCGGAAATTTTTGATTGAAAAAATACGTAATTTTGTATGGTACATATTGGAATAGTCTCGCCTATTGCCTCATGGAGCTCCGATAGTTGGTGGGGGACAATACGTAGCCTTTAAAATGGCGTCTGTGACAGAGGTGCGTTCCAAGCACAGAGAATTTCTAATTTCTATTGGCGGAACACGAGAGCGTCGCAGATACTCACAGGCTCGTGCAGAATGTCTACGGTGACGTGGCAGTGTGTAGCCTCCCCAAGTAAAACAATATGAATAAGATTCACATTTAGTGTAACCTGTCAACAGTAAAAGTTCCGAAACCTCCAAACAGTAAGAAATATAACCATAACATTGACATTTAGCGTAACCTACCAACAGATAAATTCCGTAACCTACCAATAATAAAAATGTGATTAATCTCTCAATAAAATTGTCGCTCACTTATAACCTTTCAATAATGACTGTGAATTTAAACTGGTAAATTTTGGACGTCAGCAGTGCTGCGTCATGGCCCTGAAAATTCATTCTGAATAAATTGAAAAATCTTACCTTAATTAGGTCGCCGGATAACGGGTATATATCTGCTCCTATAAGAAATTTTTCTGGCGCAGCTAAGTGCAATTCTGGCCGATAGATTTGTCACGTATAAAAAGAAACAAATGATTTTTCTTTTCAATAATCGGGATGACCAAGGATTGGAGAAATTAGTAAATTCTTTAAATTGAAATGAATGATTGTCAAAGTTACTTTTTATGAGAAAGATTATTATTAAGAGATTTCTTTTTAAAACATTTACATGGGACTTGATATAACAATACTACAAATGCGCGAGGCTGCTTTTACCTTATACTACAACGCTCAGGCTCTGCCATCGCTCCACCACGACCGGCCCAGCCAACACGATACACCAGACCAGACTGCTCGCTAGCAACTACTTACTCCTACAGCCACACAGTTCCTACTGCAGTCAACACTGCTCTTTGGTCTCAGATTCTCTTATAGCTTACATATCGCAGGCAGCGCGAGAAATCCATCGAAATTACATCTGCTCGAGTGCGCCAGCAACAAATTCCTTAATCGTGGACCTCTTACAAGTGAACGAAAGCACGGTGAGTCGTTGGGGGAGGCATCTAACGTCATCGCAACAAGGTCGCGCAAGACCTTCCGATCTGCCGCGTGCCGGCCGTCCACACACAGCTGTGACTCCTGCAGCGTTGGAACGTGCGGACACTCTCATTCCAGATGATGGACGGATCACACTCAGACGTCTTGCTGCAGAATTGGACGCCCGTGTTGTTAGCGCTGACACACTCGTCCACCAGGTGAACTACTCAAAGGTGTGCACCCGCTGGTTTCCTCGTCACCTAACAGAAAGACTGTTCTAGCAGCAGTGGACACCGGAAGATCCTGAAGAAGATCCCAGTAGAGAGGTCGAAACGTCGATTACTTTACAGGAAATATGAAGCGGCCTAATAGCCCAGAAGATTTTAACTTCATGGAAGGACCGTCTGTGCGGAAATGCTTGCACATTACGTGACTGATAGTTACAATTTTTGTTGGATATCGTCACATGCTGTGAAACTTGGATTCATCACTTCGAAACGAAAACAATACGGCTGTCCATGGAGTGGCGCCACACAACCCCACTTCTGAAGAAAAAATTGAAAGCCGTACGGTCAGATGGTAAAGTAATGGTGTCGGTCTTGTCGGAGTCTGAAGGGGTGAAGGGGTTATTCTGTTTGATCTTCTCCCACGTTGTGCAAAGGTCCAATCTTAAGCGTACTGCGCTACATTCAGTGAACTGAAGAAACGACTTCTGCATATTTGCCGTCACAAAAATATGAACTGAATTTTACATCTGCATCTACATGGATACTCTGCAGATCACATTTAAGTGCCTGGCAGAGGGTTCATCGAACCACCTACACAATTCTCTATTATTCCAATCTCGTGTAGCGCACGAAAAGAACGAACACCTATATCTTTCCGTATGACCTCTGATTTCCCTTATTTTGTCGTGGTGACCTTTTCTCCTTATGTAGGTCGGTCTCAATAAAATATTTTCGCATTCGGAAGACAAAGTTGGTGACTGGAATTTCGTGGGAAGACTCCGTCGGAACGTAAAACGACTTTCTTTTAATGATGTCCAGCCCAAATCCTGTACCATTTCAGTGACACTTTCCCATATTTCGTTATGATAAAAAACGTGCTGTCCTTTTTTCAGCTTCTTCGATGTACTCCGTCAGTCCTATCAGGTAAGGATCCCACACCGCGCAGCAGTATTCTAAAAGAGGACGGACAAGCGTAGTGTAGGCAGTCTCCTTAGTAGATCTGTTACATTTTCTAAGTGTCCTGCCAATGAATCGCTGTCTTTGGTTAGGCTTCCCCCACGACATTTTCTATGTGTTTCTTACAATTCAAGTTCTTCGTAATTGTAATTCCTAGGTATTTAGTTGAATTTACGGCCTTTAGATTTGACTGATTTATCGTGTAACCGAAGTTTAACGGATTCCTTTCAGTACTCATGTGGGTGACCTCACACTTTTCGTTATTTAGGGTCAACTACTAATTTTCGCACCATTCAGATATCTTTTCTAAATCGTTTTGCAATTTGTTTTGATCTTCTGATGACTTTATTTGCCGATAAACGACAGCGACATCTGAAAATAACCTAAGACGGCTGGTCATATTGTCTCCCAAATCGTTTATATAGATATAACACTACGTTGCGGAACGCCAGAAATCACTTCTGTTTTACTCGATGACTTTCCGTCAATTACTACGAACTGTGACCTCTCTGACAAGAAATCAAAATCCAGTCACATAACAGAGACGATATTCCACAAGCACCCAATTTCACTTCAATGCGCTTGTGTGGTACGGTGTCAATAGCCTTCTGGAAATCCGAAAATAAGGAATCAATCTGAAATACCTTGTCAATGACACTCAAGACATCATGCGAGTAAAGAGCTAGTTGTGTTTCAGAAAAACGATTTCTAAATCCATGTTGACTGTGCGTCAATATACCGTTTTCTTCGACGTAATTAATAAATTTCGAACACAATATATGTTCCAAAATCCTGCTGCATATCGACGTTAATGATATGGGCCTGAATTGTAGTGGATTACTCCTACTACCTTTCTTTAATATTGGTGTGACCTGTGCGACTTCCCAATCTTTGGGTACGGATCTTTCGTCGAGCAAACGGTTGTATGTGATTGTTAAGTTGGGAGCTAATGCATCAGCATACCAACTTCTCCGTTGGTCATGTTGGCAGCTGTTCTTGATTCGAATTCTGCGACATTTACTTCGTCTTCTTTTGTGAAGATATTTCGGAAGACTATGTTTAGTAACTCTGCTTTGGCAGCACTGTGTTCGATAGTATCTCCGTTGCTATCACGCAGAGCACACATTGATTGTTTATTGCCATTAACATACTTCACATACGACCAGAATCTCTTTGGATTTTCTGCCGGGTTTCGAGACAAGGTTTCGTTGTGGAAACTATTGCAAGCATCTCGCATTGAAGTCCGCGCTTAATTTGGAGCTTCTGTAAAAGATCGCCAATCTTGGTGATTTTGCGTCTGTTTAAATTTTGCATGTTTGTTTCGTTGTTTCTGAAACGGTGTTCTGACCCATTTTGTGTACCAAGGAGGATCAGCTCCGTCGTTTGTTAATTTACTTGGTACAAATGTTTCAGTTGCTGCCGATACTATTTCTTTGAATTCAAGCCACATCTGGTCTACACTGATATTATTAATTTTGAATGAGTGGATATTGTCTGTCAGGTAGGCGTCAAATGAATTTTTATCTGCTTTTTGAATAGGTATATTTTTCGTTAATTTTTGGAAGATTTGGGTTTTACAATATTCAGTCTCGCTGCGACAACCCTGTGCTCACTAATCCGTGTGTCCGTTTTGATGCTCGTCATTAACTCAGGACTATTTGCTGCTAAGAGATCAAGTGTGTTTTCACAACCGTTTAGTATTCGTGTGGGCTCACGAACTAACTGCTCGAAATAGTTTTCAGGGAATGCGTTTAGCACAATGGCCGATGATGTTTTATGTGTACCTCCGGAATTAAACATGTATTTTCGCCAACATATCGAGGCTAAATTAAAGTCACCACCAACTATAATCGTATAAGTCGGGTTGGTGTTTGAAATCAAACTCAAGTTTTCTTTGAACCTTTCAGCAACTGAATCATCTGAATTGGGAGGTCGGTTAAAGGATCCAATTATGATTGTATACAGGTTGCCAACAATGACCTCTAGCTCACAGGTAGTATCTACTTCAGTTTTGCGGCAAGTTGAACTACTTGTGACAGCAACAAACACGCCACCGTTGTTATCCATGATTGTGTAAGGCCTTAGACAAGTCTACACACCAGAGAGGAGCTCACAGACCTTCATGGGACTGTTCTTCCTCGTGCATACTACATCACGGAACTCACACATTCCGATTGCCATCTGTTTGGCCCAATGAAGGGTAACAACTGCAGGAAGCAGTGCGTGGATGATGGGGAAATCATTGATGCAGCAGGAGGCTGGCTCCGTCATCACCCAGTAGAGTGGTGCCATGAGGCCCTCCCAATGAGGCGGCGTAAGGGTCTCGTACTGAACCGACGTTATGTTCAAAAATACAGTTTAGGAGCCAGAGAACTGGGGAGTAGTATGGTGTCTTGGTACCCTGAATAAAACATAGCTGTTGGCAGAGAAAAAGTGTTGCGTTACTTACTGAACACCCGTCGTATGTCCTGTATAAATGTGGGCAGACAGGCCATGGCGAGGGATGCAAATAGGGTGCTATTCCGGGAGGTGAGAGCATGTAGGAAGGCAGGCGGGAAGTCGACGGCAAAGGCTGCAAGTCTGCAGAGCAGACCGGACTCAAGCTCTGGAGTTAGCAGCACCCACCCCCGCTGGCTGCCAGCGTACAGTCGAGGCAAGTCTTGGGGCTCCTGCGAGCGGCAGTTCAGGTGCCACAGCTGCAGTCCAGCGTCTCTCATGAAGCCCTGAACAGACCTTTCGCTCACTGACGTACCGGTATCTCATCTCTGTCGTTCTGAAAAGTTTCCCATCGGCGCGTGCATACATCTGCCCAGCCAGCTCAAATTCTCCAAATCGCCAATCAAATCGCTGAGAAATAGCAACGTTTTCGATTTGGAGAACACACTCTGTGTTCGCGTTACACATTGCGCTAGTGCGAGTTATTTCGGATAAAGGTGCAATTCAAACTGTGTGTACACTGCGAGTCGAAATATCCCTGTTCCGTGCCATCTGAATCCACTACGACAGTGGGTATTAAAATTATCTGTTTAACACTGTGCTGTATTTAGTACATACTGTGTCGAAACACCTAGCAACATTTAAAGCGTGTTGTCAGCCTGCCTTCATATGTAAGTAGGCTGTTTAGGTTTTTTTATTGGTAACGCCACCTCTGTATGAAAATCACTGGCTGTGCTGTGTGCAGTCTGTGGCTGCTTTGCATTGTTGTAATACTCGCCATTGTAGTGTTAGGCAGCTGGCTGTGAACAGCGCGTAGCGTTGGGCAGTTGGAGGTGAGCCGCCAGCAGTGGTGGATGTGGGGAGAGAGATGGCGGAGTTTTGTAATTTGTCATGAACTGCTATATATATGATGATATCAAGGTAAATACATTGTTTGTTCTCTATTAATATCTTTCATTTGCTAACTATCCCTATCAGTAGTTAGTGCCTTCCATAGTTTGAATCTTTTATTTAGCTGGCAGTAGTGGCGCTCGCTGTATTGCAGTAGCTTGAGCAGCGAAGATTTTTGTGAGGTAAGTGATTTGTGAAAAGTACAGGTTATTGTTAGCCAGGGCCATTCTCTTCTAGAGATTATTGAAAGTCAGATTGCGTTGCGCTAAAAATATTGTGCGTCAGTTTAAGCACAGTCAGGTAAAATTGTTCAAAAGGGGACGTTTCATATGGCGACCCTGCCAGGATACCTCACTGGAATATTCTGTTTTTTTCTTGTAGTTTGTGTAATTAGTGTAGCTTTTGTTTATTGCTAGCGCGTAATTGTAGCGAAAATCTCCTTTGTAGTTGCAGTCTTTCATTGTTGTACAGTAAAACAGTTGTGGCATGTATGTAGATTTGCACCAAGTATTTCGCAGCTGCAATTAACTAGATATTATTTTCAGTATTATGTTAATGTGTTCTCTTATTTTTGCTCTTCAAATTGTGCTTTTCTGTGTTGTCGTGTGAAATATTGTGACAATAATGGCGTGTGAAAAACGTAACACTAGGCTCCAAAGCAAACTGAGAAATAATAGTGACGACAAGCGTAGCTTGCCAGCACCACTGTGTAATGAATTAACAGACGTTCAAAGTAGTAATTTGGTAACTGTGCATAGGGAAATGGAGCGGGCTGCAAACAATGGCGTAGGCAGTGAAACAATTAGTGAGCAGGGAAGCATTATCGATCGATCGGTCGGCAATAGCTCGGCTCAGGAATCCGAAATGACACGACACGATCTCGCAAATACTGTAGATTCAGGTTTTGGATCCTCACCGTTTTCTCAAATAAGTCAAGACACATTTTCTGCTTGTCAAAATGTGAATGTTTCCGGTGCAAATTCACTGCCGAAAAGCACTGAGGAACATGTTCCAGACACCAGTGCATTGTTATTACAATTAATACAACAAATGGGACAAACACAACAAAAGCTTCAAAAGTTAGACACAATGGAACAATACCAGAGACAAACACAGCAAAAGCTTGAAAAATTAGACACAATGGAACAATACCAGAGACAAACGCAGCAACAGTTAGACACATTGGAACAAAATCTTCAAAAGTTAGACACAATGGAACAACACCAGAAACAAACACAGCAAAAGCTTCAAAAGTTAGACACAATGGAACAAAAGCTTAAAAAGTTAGACTCATTGGAACAAACTCTTGAACAAACACGTGAAGATTTAACTACTGAGTTACATAACATCGAATCGAAATGTCAAAAAGTCTGTAATGATGTAAAAACACAAATTTGTGAGCATTTTCAACCTATTTTTTCGCGGCATGAAAATGCATTACAGAATCACGAAGCAGCCATAAAAGAACTGCAAACCATTGTTCACGAAAATCATGAGACCTCGCAAGCTAAATTTGACTCAGTTGCATCTACCGATTCGGTTACGCAACTTGCAAAAACTCAGGAAAACTTAAAGGACACAGTAGATACTCTGAAACTTGGTTCAGAAAAACACACTGAGGAAATGTGTTCACTATCGGAGAAAGTAGCCGAACTTTCGGATCAGTTCACTAACTTATCTACGAAGGTAGATGATAATCTGAATGACACAAAACCGGTAGTCTTTAATGACACAGAAGAGAGCGAACTAATTAGGAAACTGAAACAAAATCTGAATCAAATTAATACGCAACACCAAAGAGAAATCCGCGAAGTACAAGAACAGCTGACACAGGTAATACAAGAATTACGTATTTCAGAGGACACTCGCGCCCCAATACGGGAAGAGGGACATAGAAATACGGAACAGCCACAAAATAATAACACAGGACACTTCAGCAATTATGAAAGAAATTGGCAAGGCACACCGAATTTTGAGATGGAACGGCCGACACGACCTATCAATGACCAATATGCTACTCGCCGACACGATGATTTTGACTATAAGCGGTTCATTAAAAAAAAAAAAAAGAGGCAGAATAACTTCAGACGCAACAGTTCAGCGCACAGTTACGATTCAGGGAGAAATTCTCCACCACATGACCGACAAACAGGAAACTATGTCAACTACCGACATACCGACAGACCTGAATTTCATCAGAACTGGCGGGATTTAAACAGAGCTGGGCCCTCTCGGCGAGGCGAATTTGTAGAAGTTCGGTCTCCTAATCCCAATAACGACGCGCGCCAACAAAGGGACAGACAATGACGCGCTCCGCAGGCAGCTGCGTGCGCCAGCTGGCTCAGAGAAAAATAACATAGACGCTAACCTTGAGAAAAATTCCAGTATTCTTTACCGACTTATACCGCATTCTGCACCACATTTCACATGTAAAACCGTTTATTGAAAGATAATCTGCTTTTTTTTAATGCAACATTTCGGTTTACTTGCAAATACATTATGGATTCAAGGTGCTTTCTGAGATACCAGGTGACACAGTGGTTAGTTTATTTGACAGCTACACGACTATATCACGACGCTACTAATGTGTGACACAATTCACGTTGTTGCTTTTGCGGTGTATCTGTTTTATATCTGCACAGTTTTCTGAATTCTTCTGGAAAGAAAAACATGTTTTAGTAGTAACTTTTGTGGTATAGCAACAATGAGACAGCCTTTTTCGTGGCACAACAATACGTTACAGTACAGTACTTTCTTCATCACAACAATAAGCGTAATAACTAAGATATCTATACACAAAGCATTTCACTTTTGTTTATCATGAGGTAAGTACATTGACTTCTGCAGAACTTAGCTTTCGGAGGACGATAACTACGACACTTCCACAGAGATTATGTTGCAACAAGACGCACATTTAGCGCTACAGGACACGTATTTGAGTGATTGATTTTGTACTTAAAATTTTTATTTTTTAAAGATATTTGGAGTGCAATGATACAAAGGTTTTCCGTTATACATTTCATTCCATTGCTGTAATCTGTAACACCTGAGGGTATAATTACATTAATCCTCAGGGGGGTACACACTTACTTTGTGTACCATGTGTTTGGCGAGCACAAGGAGCCCTAGCTAATATGGTATTTGCTTATACAACTTTACACATCGGTACCATATTTCTCTAACACAGAATTACACAGCTATCTGATTATTTACCTGAGAGAGACAAACATTTATTTTACTACATCAGTGACAGATGTTTACGTAATTACACAGTTGAATAACTTCATACGTATGAAATTGCATTTTGTCAGTACTTTGTGAACTGTTCATATTTTTTTTGGAACCATTGTGATACTATGAGAGCTTTGAATGATGTATTTGGTATGGGATCATGATTTTTAAAGTACGTTTGAGGTAGATAACACTTTTGAAATGAGCAGAGAATTACTTTTAGGTTTTAAAATATTCAGGAAGCTACGACGATTTTGAGATTTGACTGAGGTGTTATGATGTTATTTTTACGACGACGATGTGTATTATGCTGTTGAGGTATGTTTATGATCAATAAGCTGATGCTATATAAGGAATGTGATTACGTGTTTATATGTATATGAATAATGGATAGAAGTTAGGGACTCTTGACTTGTGAAAAAGGATGTTGGAAACCAAGAATCGTACTTTAAGAGTTATGAAATGTGTGTAAATGCGTGAATGTATCACAATGACGGCGAAAATTTCTTGGACACTGTTATATTCATAGGATTTTGTTTCTACACATTTGCAACGTAAATTCTCGACCTGTGAAATTTTTATATGAGACTGTCACTGTAGCGGAAACTGCTGTCGTAAATATTTCCGTAAGAAAGTTAAGTGACCACCTGCACGTGCGTCGTGGGCACACAGCTGTGTCAGACACCTGGAGAACAAGCCATTATGGTGTGCCTTTCCGGAAGCATAGGTAGAAAAAAAAAAGGGAGGCCATTATCCTCGCTATTGACATTTCCTTGTTGAAAGCATACTGTGGAGCTCGTAATTTATGATATTTACTGAAATGCCTAATGAAATGACGAGAAATATTTTTACATCTGCACACCTGATTACGACAAGCGTCTTTCTACGAGAGTTGAGAGAATTTCTACTAACTTATGAAATGTCACATGACTATTGAATGATATTTTTATGCTTTGCCTTTCATAGTTGCTTATTTCATTTGATATCTAGTTTCCAGCTGTGTTGCAGCATTGGTTTTATAAAAAAAAATTTTTTTCATTGGGTAATGTGAACACTTTCTGTCAACAGATCTATTAAATAATTATTTTATGACCCACATTCTTCGAAAAAGGAGCTCTTGGAATGGAAAGAACAATAAGAAGGGACTAATAACAGGAACTGCAATCATAGTTTTCTTTTCAAGTACTTGTTAATTTCTTTTGTAGAATAAATTGTGATGCATCACTCTAGTGTTAAGATGTGACATAGGTATTAGACATGGCCATTTTTAGTGTAATATTTTTTCTGCTTGAGCTATGTCATGTTTAGATATATGTTTTTTTTATTTTGCTGCTGCTGTTTGCCAGGCATAGTGCTACTGAATTTTAATTTGTGTTACTCTGCTAAGCCAGATTTATTTTTCTTGTTGCTGCACATTGGCTCATATTAGTTGTAATAATGCAATTGCTTCGCTAATTTCTAAAATGCTGCTTCCTTTGCAAATCTGCACTTTTTTGTCATTGCTGTTTGCGGTAATTGTTTTATGTGCTGCTGCATTGCCTCGTCCCTTACTTTAGCATCTGAGATCAGTAGATTTAAGTTAGCTTAAGAGGGGATAGACTATATAAGAGACTGCATTGCGATGAATTGGAAGAAATGCATTGAGAAGTTATACAAAAAAAATACAGAAAGCAGGTATAGATAGGACTTTTTGGAAATAATGATGAATGAAGGGAGATCTCCAAACACAAAAAAGGTTTTGTTCGCAAAATACAGCAGTAAAACAAACCCTGTCCTTTCCTTTTGTGTTATCCCACTATGTGTTTGTGTACCCTTGTGTATTTGTTTTCTTCCTGTCTCTGTGTAGTTTCATAGAATTTTTCCTTCTTCTAATACTAAGCTACATTCACTATGATGAGGAATACTGTTATCCTCAAATATAATTTGCATTAATAATATGTTATTTTCTTTGTAAAGATGTTTATAGACATTATTAATTCTGTTTTGTTTCAATGCTCATGTGTGAAATTAATGTTTCGAAACTATTCTCATTATTATATGTATGTACTCATGTCATAATTCCTGTAACACTGATGTATATGTTTATTTCTATTCTTTTGTAAAGCCCCTGTTACCGCAAATGTTATTTGTATTGTTATGTTCTTTACTGATGTATTTTGTACCTTTGTTATTGTATTCATATGTTATAAAATTGTAATTGATACCAGCATATTATTAACTTGTAAGTTACATTTCACTGCACACATTTCTGTTGGTCATAGTATATGGACAATATGTGAGAAGTAAGGACTGTTAGTGTTTGTATGTGTGTTAATAATTCAGCAAGGGACTGGATAAACGCATTGCTGGTTCTGAGGACAATTCCAAAAACTTTGTGAGTGCACAAGTGGTGGTTATGGACTTGCTAAATTATCCGCAAGACTCTTCAATGGTGATTGTGCACCTGCACAGTCACAACAGATGGCTGCTGGCCATCTCTACAAGGACTACAGTGGGTCTGCATCTTTGATGATCCACCAGTACCATTATCTCTACAAGGACTACAGTGGGTCTGCATCTTTGCTGACTCACCAGTACCATTATTTCTGCAAGGACTGCAGTGGGTCTGCGCCTCTGATGGCCCACTAATACCGTAATCTCTACCAGGACTGCAGTGGGTCTACTCTGTGATGACCTACCTACCAATGTTCTTCAAAACGTCGACTGACTCTGCTGTGGGTTTACTCGGTTGTGGCCCATTACCTGTCTGCATGTCGAGTCAGCACTGTCTTTCCGTTGGAAGGACAACACTACTTCTTCAAGACTGTATGGAAATCCACAACTTCTGTGTACATTGTCTTTTACTGCTCAGACTTTGAGAAAAACACGGCAATTTTAGTGTGATCAACGATCAGGACTGTCTTTATGGACTGTGAGAAAATTTTAGCTTTTGACCAACATTGTATCAATAAGTGTGTGCATTTGATTTCTTTGTTATTGTAATTGTGAAAAAAATTTTAACAAATATGTATTGGCCAGTGCCCAAAAAAATTTGTAAAATTTTTTGTGGGGAGCATGGGGGCTATGTAAGTAGGCTGTTTAGGTTTTTTTATTGGTAACGCCACCTCTGTATGAAAATCACTGGCTGTGCTGTGTGCAGTCTGTGGCTGCTTTGCATTGTTGTAATACTCGCCATTGTAGTGTTAGGCAGCTGGCTGTGAACAGCGCGTAGCGTTGGGCAGTTGGAGGTGAGCCGCCAGCAGTGGTGGATGTGGGGAGAGAGATGGCGGAGTTTTGTAATTTGTCATGAACTGCTATATATATGATGATATCAAGGTAAATACATTGTTTGTTCTCTATTAATATCTTTCATTTGCTAACTATCCCTATCAGTAGTTAGTGCCTTCCATAGTTTGAATCTTTTATTTAGCTGGCAGTAGTGGCGCTCGCTGTATTGCAGTAGCTTGAGCAGCGAAGATTTTTGTGAGGTAAGTGATTTGTGAAAAGTACAGGTTATTGTTAGTCAGGGCCATTCTCTTCTAGAGATTATTGAAAGTCAGATTGCGTTGCGCTAAAAATATTGTGCGTCAGTTTAAGCACAGTCGGGTAAAATTGTTCAAAAGGGGACGTTTCACATACTCCTGCAGGTATTTTTCTGGAAGCACTTCATCATGCACTGATCGGCAACACATTGTGACCACCGATCTACTATCGATGTAACCCCGTCCAGGCGGTGACAGCGCCACCTGGTGGCCAGACACATGCGCACTGCGTGTAGTATGAATGAGCCTGCTGTCCATGTGTAGAATGGGGAAGGCGTGCAATCTATTTGAGTTTGACCGAGGGCAGCCTGTGATGGCCTAGAAGCCCAGCACCAGCATTTCGGAAACGGCACGTCTTGTCGGGTGTTAGAGGACTCCTGTGGTGAGTGTTCTAAACGTGGTGAAACCAGAGTGAAACCACATGCAGAGGTTGGGCAGCCACCCCTCATTTCAGGTGTCGGACATCGTAGGCTGGTCAGATTGGTAAAAAGGACAGGCAGCGAACTGTGGCGGCTCTAGCATCAAACTTCCATGCTGGGTAGAAAATATATAGATACAGCAACAAGGATTATCTCAGTGGGCAGTACAGTTGAAGAGGAATGGACGTCCCTAAAAAGGGCGATAACAAAGGTTAGGAAGGAAAACACAGGTACAAATAAGGTAACTGCGAAGGAACCAAGGGTAACGGAAAAAAATATTTTAACTGATCTATGAAAGAAGGAAACAGAAAAATGTTCTGGGAAACTCAGGAATACAGAAATACAAGTCGCTGAGGATCGAAATAAATAGGAAGTGCAGGGAAGCTAAGACGAAAGGGCTGCATGAAAAATGTGAAAGAATCAAAAAAGAAATGATTGTTGGCAGGACTGACTCAGCATGCAACAAAGTCAAAACAACCTTCGGTGACATTAAAAGTAAGGGTGATAACATTAAGAGTGCATCGAGAATTCCCCTGTTGCAGATAATAGAGCGGATAGGCGGAAAGAATACATTGAAAGTCTCTGTGAGGGGGAAGGTTTGTCTGATTTGATAGAAGAAGGAACAGGAGTCGATTTAGAAGAGTTAGGGGACCCGGTATTAGAATTTAAAAGAGGTTTGGAGGACTTAAGATCAAATAAGGCAGAAGGGCTAGATAACATCTCATCAGAATTTTTAAAAACGATGAGGGAAGTGGCAACAAAACGACTATTTACGTTGGTGTGTAGAATGTCATCCACACAATTCCGAAAACGGCAAGAGTTGACAAGAGCGAGTATTATCGCACAATCAGTTTAGCAGCTCATGGATCCAACTTGCTGACAAGGATAATATACAGAAGAATGGAAAAGAAAATTGAGGATGCGCTAGATGACGATCAGTTTTGCTTTAGAAAAGGTAAAGGCACGAGAGAGGCAACGGTGATGTTGCCGTTAATAATGGACACAGACTAAAGAAAAATCAAGACACGTTCACAGGATTTGTCGACCTGGAGAAAGCGTTCGACAATGTAAAATTGTGCAAGATGTTCGAAATTCTGAGAAAAATAGGGGTAAGGTATAGGGAGACACGGGTCATATACAATATGTACAACAGCTAAAAGGGAATAATAAGAGTGGACGACCAAAAACGAAGTGCTCTTATTAAAAAGGGTGTAAGACAAGGATGTAGTCTTGCACCCCTACTGTTCAATCTGTACATCGAGGAATCAATGATGGAAATAAGGTTCAGGAGTCAAATTAAAATTCAAGGTGAAAGCATATCAATGATGCGATTCGCTGATGACATTGCTATACTGTGTGAATGTGAAGAAGAATTACACGATCTGCTGAATGGAATGGTCTGATGAGTACAGAGTATGTATTGAGAGTAAATCGAAGAAAGACGGAGGTAATGAGAAGTAGGAGAAATGAGAACAGTGAGAAACTTAACATCAGGATTGATGGTCACGAAGCAGATGCAGTTAAGGAATTCTGCTACCTAAGCAGTAAAATAACGAGTGGCGGATGGAGCAAGGATAACATCAAAAGCAGACTAGTAATGGCAAAAAGGGTATCCCTGGCCAATAGAAGTCTACTAATATCAAATATCGGCCTTAATTTGAGGAAGAAATTTCTAAGAATGTACGTGTGGAGTACAGCGCTGTATGGTAGTGAAACATGGACTGTGGGAAAACAGGAACATAAGAGAATTGAAGCATTTGAGATGTGGTGCTACAGACGAATGTTGAAAATTAGGTGGACAGATAAGGTGAGGAATGAGGAACTTCTGTGCTGAATCGGAAAGGAATATGTGGGAAAAAAGTGGTAAGGAGAAGGGACAGGATGATAGGACATCTGTTAAGACATGAGGGAATGACTTCCGTTGTACTAGAGGAGCTGTAGAAGACAAAAAGTGTATAGGAAGACAGCAAATAACTGAGGACATAGGTTGCAAGTGCTACTCTGAGATCAAGAAGTTAGCACAGCAGAGAAATTCGTGGCGGGCTGTATCAAACCAGTCAGAAGACTATTAATATTTTCTGATGGGTAATCAACACATAGTTTGTACAGTAAGGCTCGTGGTAATGTTCCCTAAAGATCATTCTGTTTATGAACATAGTGAATTTCTTTACGTCAACCAGCAAAGAATCGGAAATATGTGGGACATGCATGAACAGACTAAATCTTTATATATGTGTCAACTCAAAGGCTACGACTCTGGATATCAGGTAGGGTGTTTACTTATCTTAAAATAAATATGAGTAGTCATCAAAGCAAAATTTACTAAAAAGAGTACTGTGATGGGGTATCATTCAGGCTGCAATAACGCAGCTAGGACTGAGACTAATTCGACAGATGGAGAGGTAATCATAGCGAAGTACACTACAAAATAAATACGATGCACCAAGAATTATGCGAATGGGACGGAAATCGGTAGATGTGATGTACATGGACAGACAAACATGTAATTGTAGTTTAAGAAAAATTGGATGATTTATTGAAAAAAAAACTTCACTAGTTGAGCAGCACGTTGATCAACCACTGGCCTTATGCAAGCCGTTGTTTGGCTTACCTTATCACTGTCTGGGGCGCCTCCACACACCTCCACACACCTCTCCTTCACTCGTTTCAAAGAACTGTTCTGTCACTCTCAACTATGCTCCACTGGCACTGAGCTTCTCTGTTCCCCCCACACTGCCACTGTCTCGTTTGTATTTTCTATAGCACAACCACTTTCTACCATATTTCAGTATTTATTACTTTTCTGTCTCTTCGCCACTGCCACTCTCTTCTTCTCTCTCAGCATAAAAGAGCGTGAGTATGTTTGCATGTCAAAATCTTTAGAGGTGCTGAGGAACGTAGAGTGGGGCAGATAGCACTCAGTTTTCAGTCAGAGTCTTTTAAATAAACAGGGACATATTCGCATTTTTTCTGTCCGATATGAACATTTCTCAGTTGTTTTCTTTCCTTTCCCTGATGCAACAGGGCATGTAACTTATATGAAACGAAAGTTATTGGCCAATAAAATATAGATACTTTACTTACACTACGTAATCAAAAGTATCGGGACACACCAAAACCATATGTTTCTCATATTAGGTGCATTTTGCTGCCATCTACCACCAGGTACTCCATATCAGCGACCTCAGTAGTCATCAGACATCGTGAGAGAGCAGAATGGGGCCCTCTGCGGAACTCACGGACTTGGAACGTGGTCAGGTGATTGGGGGTCACTTGTGTCATGAATCTGTACGCGAGATTTCCACACTCTTAACGTCCCTAGGTCTACTGTTTCCGATGTGATAGTGAAGTGGAAACGTGAAGGGATACGTACAGCACAAAATCGTACAGGCCGACCTCGTCTGTTGACTGACAGAGACCGCTGACAGTTGAAGAGGCGTTACAAGCAGATATTTATCCAAACCATCACACAGGAATTCCAAACTGCCTCAGGATCCACTGCAAGCACTACGAGAGTTAGGCGGGAGGATTTCATGGTCGAGAGGCTGCTCATAAGCCACTCATGAGGCCGGTAAATGCCAAACGATCCTTGGATTGGTGTAAGGAGCGTAAACACTGCACGACTAAACAGCAGAAAAACGTTGTGTTTAGTGACGAATGACAGTACACAATGTGGCGATCCGATGGCAGAGGGTGGGAATGGCGAATGCCCGGTGAATGTCATGTGCCAGCGTGTGTAGTGCCGATAGTAAAATTCGGAGGCGGTGGTGTTCCCTAGACGTTTTTCATGGAGGGGGCTTGCACCCCTTGTTGTTTTGGGTGGCACTGTCACAGCACAGGACTAAATTGATGTTTTAAGCACCTTCTTGCTTCCCACTGTTGAAATGTAATTCGGGAATGGCGATTGCATCTTTCAACACGATCGAGCATTGTTCATAATGCACTGCCTGTGGCGGAGTGGTTACACGAGAATGGCATCTCTGTAATAGACTGGTCTACACAGAGTCCTGACGTGAATCCTATAGAACACCTTTGGGGTGTTTTGGGACGCCGACTTCGTGGCAGGCCTCACCAACTGACATCGATACCTCAACTCAGTGCAGGATTCCGTGAAGAATGGGCTGCCATTCCCAAAGGCCCCTGATTAAACATACGTGTGCCGTAGTAGGATGTGTCATCAAGGCTAAGGGTGGGCCGATACCATATTGAATTCCAGTATCACCGATGGAGGGCGCGACGAACCTGTAAGTGATTTTCAGCGAGGTGTCCGGATACTTTTGTCCACATAGAGTATGTGAAACTGAAATAACGCAAAACTGAGTTTCGCCTTCAGACCTGATTTTTGGGAGCAAATAGATTTTAGTTTTACAACATGAAGTTCCTAGATGATAACGGAGACACCTTACAGCATATTTCTTCTTGTTACGTCACTTTATGTATCATGGTTTCGTCTCAAACCGGATTATAGGTGCGTATTTTGCGTGTACTAGTAGGATATCTTTTAACATCTCTGTATCTCGGAATGTAAAAAGTTATGAAAACAATTTTCAAGGTTGTTCGAGGCCGGGGCCTTTGGGATATTTGCTGTGCATCGCTGTCTTGGAATCCTCGGCTGGGTTCTGGTCAGCCGGTGCAGGCGAAAATATAGTAAAAAACCTTTTTTGTATGGTTTTCCAAGGAACCGCATATAAACTAACGGTGCCTCCATCAGTTTCATCAAACACATTATAAACACTCCGTCATCAGGCCACAAGTGCCCCATCGCTACCATCTGACCGCCGTGTCATCCTCAGCTGAGGTTGCGGATAGGAGGGGCGTGGGGTCAGCACACCGCTCTCCCAGTCGTTACGATGATTTTCTTTGACCGGAGCCGCTACTATTCGGTTTAGTAGCCCCTCAATTGGCATCACGAGGCTGAGTGCACCCCGAAAAATGGCAACAGCGTATGGCGGCCCGTATGGTCACCCATCCAAGTGCCGGCCACGCCGGACAGTGCTTAACTTCGGTGACGTGACGGGAACTGGTGTATCCACTGCGGCAAGGCCGTTGCCCAAACACATTATAGACCACGTCAAATGCAAAAAGAGCCAACCGATTTGCTCCATTTGCCTAAGCAGGGTGAAGTGTGTACTATTCGTACTTTGATCCTGTACTGTAGAATAGTGGCACTGAGAGGAACCTTCTGCTGGGTATGCAAGTGGCCTATGGCCCAAGGTCCATCCACAACACTGGGCCCCACCTTTTTATCACCATCATAACCTCAGGTACGAGAACATTAAGGTCCTGTTTTTATACGCAGAGTTTTGGAGTACATTAGGTTGGCGTGCTGCCAGATGCGCACCGACTATCGTTTATTTCACGCTACGCTTCGTAAACGTGAGTGTGATTTAGAGTATTTTCTAAGACAGCTCGGTCTGCGAAAGTTTCTCAAACTCATCAAGCCTCGAAGCAGTCTCAGAGCCGCCGGACCTTACATGCAGAACATCATGCGGCAGTAACAGCTGCAGAGACAGACCAGTCACTAACACGCTGCATTTTAGACACTGAGTGTCGCACGTGTCTTACAGCTTCCGAGACGCTTCAACACTCTGAGCGAAGGCGTTATTTAACTGCGATATAAGAAACAGAGAGACTACGTACCTTTACATGTAAAACGTGAGAAGCATTTAGTGAGCTGCATTTAATTATGAATCATTTAACTGACTACGTTAATCATCGATTGGTCATCTTAGGGAGGATACATCAAAAATGTAAACATCGTAAAGTGTTGAAATAGTAGGAAGAAATGTTTGGTCTGATTTGCTCTGGAGACGAGCTCTCACTTACATTCCTAGGAAAGCCAGAGGAACCCCTAAAAACTGCATTTTTGACGGAATGTAATGAATCAATGTGTTGTTAAAATATAATTGGGAAATGCAATGCATGCTTTGAGACGACTTCATTTGCTACGGGTACGGAGGTAAAAATGCCAGATTTTCACCTACTCTTACAATTCAAGGTGTAATTTACCGTAATTGCCTCTTTGCGTCCTCCACTTAACCATCACCATCAGCCCCTACAGACAGACATAGTGGGGAATGGAACCAATGAAGCAGCCTGTAGGGATAAATGCGAGGCGTGGAAAAAAGAGAATGTTGCGTGAATACGATCACCTAATTACCAATTTTAAAACTGCATTGGAGAAAATGCTAGGAGGAGATTACAAAGAAGTGATTCACCATGTCCATGCACCGAGGGCCGAACTGTGAAGTCCGTATACTGCTCCGTTACTCATCACAACATAACCACGGGTATGGGAGGAGAGCTGTGTCTAACGACTAATTGGTCTATACGGGAGCTTCCTTACAAAACGGTCGTGCAACCCAGCCCTGCTTACTGGTCAAATGAATGGGATGCATACCAAAAACCATTAAGTAGGGATACCGAAGGTAGGCGAAGAGAGCAAAGGAGGGTATAAGATGAACATCAACAAAAGGAAAACGACGATAATGGAATGTAGACGAATTAAATCAGATGGTGCTGAAGGAATTTGATTAGGAAATGAGGCACTTGAATATTAAACTAGAAATTGGTTTTGCTGTTTGGGAAGCAAAATAACTGATGATGGTCGAAGTAGGGAGGATATGAAATGCAGCCTGGCTATGGCAAGAAAAGCGTTTCTGAAGAAGAGAAATTTGTTAACATCGAGTATAGACTTAAATGTCAGGAGGTCCTTTCTGAAAGTATTTGAATGGAGTGTAGCCATGTATGCAAGTGAAAAATGGCTGGTAAATAGTTTACAAAAGAAAGGAATAGAAGCTTTTGAAATGTGGTGCTACAGAAGAATGCTGAAGATTAGATGGATAGATCATGTATCGTGTGGTGCAAAAAGTGTAGAGGGAGACCAACAGATGAATACAGTAAGCAGATGCAGAGGGATGTAGGTTGCAGTAGTTACTCGGTGATGAAAAGTTTTGCACAGGAGTAGCATGGAGAGCCGCATCGAACCAGTCTTCAGACTGAAGAACACAACAACAACAACGAAGAGAGCAATTCCAGTGGCCACAGGCTTCTCTGAGTCGCGTAAGAGCATCATGAGAACGCTGTAAAGGCCAAACTAATATCCGCTATTACTCGATAGCCTATATAGGGTGACGATCCAGTGAAAAAGTTTAGAATCAGAGATTAAATTAGAGCCACATACGCATTTCATTCTTCTCGTGTACTATACGCAAAGCATTGAGGAACCCCTCATGTGTAGCTCAAGGGAAAGCAGCCTGTAACAAGCATCTCATCTACATCTACGTACGTACTGCCCCGGCCAACACACGGTGAATGCAGGAGGGTTCAGTCCGCCACTGCTAATCAGTTCCGTTCCACTCGTGAATTTCCTCAGCAGGTTTTCGCGAATGGAGCATCGTCTTCACTCCATTAGTTCCCATTTGACGTCACCAAGCATCTTAGCAACACTCGCGTGTTTATCGAACCTACCGGTAACAAGTACAGGAGTACTCCTCTGATTTGCCTCGACATCTTCCTACAGTTCGACTTGGCGGACGTACCACACACACGACCAGTACTCAAGAATGGACCGCACAATTCTTCCATACGCGGCCTCCTTTGCAGATGAGCTACACTTTCCTGTGACCGAAGTCGACCATTCGCCTTACTACCTGTTACCGTCCGTACGAGCTAGCTCCACTGCTCATCGCTTTGCAGCGCTACTTCTAGGAATTTCGCTGATCAGTTCTTTCGTTACTGCTTCAACATGGATATAGGTTCTCTCTCCCAAAATTTTAGCTAACCACACACATAACAATGTAGATTACAAAAAGACGTTACGAAAATGAACATATAAAACACCGCCAACAGTTCCCTTTCCACAACAATGCCAAACACAAGATCTCATTTGTTTTACAGTTAAGAGCCAAAGAAACTGGTACACCTACCTAAGATCGTGTAGGGCCCCTGCGAGCACACAGAAGTGCCGCAACATGACGTCGTATGGGCTCGACTAATGTCTGAAGGTGTGCTGAAGGGAACTGACACCATGAATCCTGCAGGGCTGTCCATAAATCCGAAAGAGTACTACGGCGTGAAGATCTCTTCTGAACAGCACGTTGCAGGGCATCCCAGATATGCTCAATAATGTTCATGTCTGCGGAGTCTGGTGGCTAACGGAAGTGTTTTAACTCAGAAGTGTTCCTGGAGCCGCTCTGTAAAATTCTGGACGTGTGGGGTGTCCATTGTCCAGCTGGAATTGCTCAAGGCCGTCGGAATGCACGATGCACACGAATGGGTGCGTATGATCTGGCAGGATGCTTTGTACGTATCACCTGCCAGAGTTGTATCTAGACGTATCAGGGGTCACATATCACTCCAATTGCACGCGCCCCACGTTACAGAGCCTCCACCAGCTTGAACAGTCCCCTACTGACAAGCAAAGGTCCATAGATTCATGCGGTTCTCTCCACACACTCACACGTCCATCCGCTCGATACAATTTGAAACGAGGCTCGTCCGAGCAGGCAACATGTTCCCAGTCATCAACAGTCCAGTGCAGGTGTTGACGGGCCCAGGCGAGGCGTCAAGCTTTGTATCGTGCGGTGACGAGGGTACACGAATGGGCGCTCGGCTCCGAAGGCCCATATCGATGACGTTTCGTTGAATGATTCGCACACTGACACTTGTCGATGGCGCAGAACTGAAATCTGCAGCAATTTGCAGAAGGGTAGGGCTTCTGTCACGTTGAACTATTCTCTTCAGTCGTCGCTACTCCCGTTCTTCCAGGATCTTTTTCCGTTCGCAGCTGTCGGAGATTTGACTTTTACCAGATTCCAGATATTCACGGTACACTAGTGAAATGGTCGTACGGAAAAATCCCCACTTCATCGCTATCTCGGAGATGCTGTGTCCCATCGCTCGCGCGCCGACTGTAACGCCACATTCAAACTCGTCTTGATTAACTGACATTGTAGCAGCAGTAACCGACCTAACAACTGCGAGACACACTTTTTGTTTATATAGCCGACCACAGCGCCGTATTCTGCCTGTTTACATATTTCTGCATTTGAATTCGCATACCTATACCAGTTTCTTTGCCGCTAAGTGTATAATGCTTCACTAAGCTGAAGCGTTATGTGTCGGAGATAAAAGGTATGGTACTGAACGTATCATTAGAATCGACACTGAAGTGTTTTAACGAATGATGAAATTTGAGATTGTTCTTGAAAATGCTGCAGTATTGAACAAGATTTTTGTTTAAAAAAGACGAGTAATTCATGTCACACCTGAAAAACTGCAGAAAATTTGCAAAATCAGAAAAACTGGATGAAGCAGGAGTGCTAATCCCGTAAGTTTAGCAGGAAAACTTCTATGAAGTACTGGCGGAGGTAAATCTGTGAGGAGGGGTCGTGAGTCGTGCTTGGGTGGCTCAGTCCGGAGGGCAAAAAGGAAAGTTCCCGAGTTCAAGTCCCAGTCCGGCTCGTAGTATCATTCCTTCAGGAAATTCCAAGTAGCTGGTTTGCTGTACACCAAAGTCGTCGCTATATTATGGATGTAGAAGCCCACATTTGGTTACTAGATTCGTAACAGCAGAAGGTGCAGAAAATAACTGAATTGTACTTTCTGTGTGTATTCTGAATACGGGCAGATTATATGATTACGTTGTTAGCTGATTGATGACTATACAAGCTGTAGCACACAGAGCCTCCAGTTGTGCCACCAACAGTGGCTGTGATCTGACTGGACGTTGAGTCGAACTAAAGCTTAGATGACAGGTATAGTTACATTCTACCCCTCTTCAACTCGTTACCAGAGCTCAATGGCTGGTGAGTTTTGACGTGCCCGTTTCTTAGCAACACGTGACAAGGTGCTTTCAATGGGTGAGAGGTCTGCAAGACGTGCCCAACACTCTCTGTATTGATGTACGTTTGGAGAGCATGGGTAACATAGAATGAGATTTTCACTCTGCAGCAGAGTGTGCTCAGATATGAAACTTCCTGGCAGATTAAAACTGTGTGCCTGACTGAGACTCGAACTCTGGACCTGAAACTTCCTTGCAGATAAAATCGGTGTGCCCGACTGGGACTCGAACTCGGGACCTTTGGCTTTCGTGGGCAAGTGCTCTACCAATCGAGGACTTACCCGCGAATTCAAAGGTCCCGAGTTCGAGTCTCCGTCCGGCACACGATTTTCATCTGTCAGGAACTTAATATTTTGCTGGAGACAGAATGATGCAGATCTCGAAGATAGAGAACACTGACCAGTCTTAACATGTCAGAAATTTAACGATTGTTGTGAAAGTTTCCAGCCATTTACTGTGTAGCAAATGGCTCCGCGTACGATGACACCAGGTGCCGGAGATATATGAGAGCGACCAGTTCAACCTGGCAACCTTCGGTCTCGGTGGAGTCGATTTTTTTTTGTGTTGCAATTTCAATGGCTGCTAGTGACCGTCTAGGCAGTAGTAGTCAAGAAGAACCTGTCTGATCAGTCAGTGTGCCAGCCTAATGGGTACTGGAAATCGTTTCGCAGGAAATTATTATCTGTTCGAAACGTGCGAGAACCTGGAGGCGCCGTCCGTCGCGGTGCCGGCCGCCACACGGCTGGTGCCGCGCAGAGGCCACGAGCCGCCGCCCGCGGAGGACGAGGAGTGCGGCCGCGCCCTCGCGGAGGTTCGCCACCTCACGGAGGACAGCTCCAGGGAACTCACCAGGGGCCTCATTCGCAGCATCGCTGCCGACTGCATTCGCTCTTGCTCTGTACAAGGGTACGTACGCCACTGAAAGAACCAACCCATAGTCGTACATGTAATCCTCTTCTCCAGTTCTCATATTTGTTCTCTAAGCTATGTTTACTACCTCTATTTTCCGAGACTAATATTAGTTAGTCAGTAGACGGGACGAAACTTTGGTCATCTAGGTGACACCGGCTGAGAACTTGATAATGACCTCTGGAGTTCACAAGACTCTTCAGCTTTGTCATACGGAGCTCAACTTCCCTTAAAGTTACCAGTTGAGCAGGTGGGAAGGCGAATGGCAAAGCGAGATGAGAGGAAAAAGAGTAGTGAAGGCATTGATGAAATAGAAGGCTGTGTAGAACTGGAGTGGGAGCAGGAATGGGATAGGAGTGTGGAGCAAAAGGAATAGCAAAGTCTGAGCCAGGGGGCTTATGGGATGGTAAGATAACTGCAGGAGAGTTTGAAAGGTGGCTACACTGAGCCACAGCGCCAGAGATCGCGCTAGAGAGTATTGTTCCGCCGCCTCCGCTGGCAGTGATTATTAAGAACTCGTAGTGGGCAGTGCATTGGGAGAACTCGTGGTAGTCAGTGCTGAGATGTCGTAGTGAGGAGTGTTTGTTGAGATGAGCTAGTAGGCAGTGCTTGCTGAGATGTGATACTGAAAAGTTCTTGTTGAGATGTGATAGTAGCGAGTCGGTGTGGAGAGATTGTAATGTCTAGAGTGCTTTTCATCAATATAAATTAAGGTAACAAACTACTTTTCTTTCTCATTATTTCAATGTCCTGAATAATGCGTCATTACAGGTTCAGTCAACAAAGCATCTGGCTTGTGTTCTTGTATTAGAGTGTAATTCTGGTTTTCTTGAGTAATTATGGTATTTCTATTTTCTTTAATTAATTCAGTATAAATGATATTTAAAATTTCTTGCGTTGTTGAAGAAGAACCGTGCCAGATGCGTACGTTGAGTCATACTTCCACACACAGAACAGTTACACTTGTGCTTTGGTTTCGTAGGTTTTATAGTTGCTGGGGACTTAATTAATTAATTGTGTTAATGAAAATTTCCATTTCATTCTTTGTTGTTGTTCTTTGCAGTCAGATAGCGTAATAATACTAGTCAGGGCCAACCGTTACGAGACTTCGTAACCGAACAGACAGCTACCGAATCAAAAAATTACAATTATTTGCATTCTATTTTTATTAAGCCCCCATGCACGTGGCGACCGCTGCTTCGGATCGTCCCTTGGAATCTTCTGATTGTAAAAATAGTAGACAGTAGTATTGTTGTAGTAATTTGTAGTTTAGCAATTGTAGTCTATTTTGCATGTGTAGATTTGGTAATTGTCATTCTTCTAATGGTATTTTTTTTTTGCAAAATTTCATTTCTGTTGTCTTGTCTATGGGTTTGACAATTAGTGCAATTATTTCAATTGTTCGATTAATCGTGTTTGAGGGAAACATTTCGTGTGAATGGTATTGTTGGAGATAAAGTGTCATTGTGTGTAATTTCATATAGTGACGAGTTTTGTATGTTTTGTAAATGATTACGCGGTCGATGAAAAAGGCAAAAATGATGGACAGTGAGAATGACGAAATTGTTGACATGGCGAACTCGCCAACACAGGACAACAGTATGATGAATAATGGAGTGGAAAACAATTTAATAAGTCGGGAAAATAGTCCGGAACCATTTCAAAATTTTTCTCAATCAGGAAATTCACAGAATACGAGATTAACGATAGAAGAGTCTGAAATAGTATCGAACACAGATAGCTTTACAGCTACGACGAAGGAAACTGGTTTTGCGGGAAATGTTAGGGGCGAAAGGAGTTTCGAATCAGTTACTATGGAGCAGTTGATGAGTGCTATATTAAAAATGGAAACACGGTTTGGATCTGAATTAAAAACACAGAGGGGAACAATGGAATCACTGGGATCACAAATAGGAACAATTAAAACAGAGATGGGAACTTTACGATCTGAATTAAAAACTGATATGGGAACAATGGAAACACGGTTTGGATCTGAATTAAAAACACAGATGGGAACAATGGAAACACGGTTAGACTCACGAATAGGGACATGTTTCAAAAACATGAAAGATGAATTAAAGAAAGAAATCAGAGAAGAAGTACAACCGATTTTGAATTCTCACAATAATAGATTAATTGCAGTAGTGATTAGACAAAGGGAACAGGGTAGAGAACAGGAGGAAAGAGATCGCGTGATAGTACAAAAATTTTCAGAGTTAAATTTACAACGTGCACATGATAAGGAAGAAATATTTGAGAGAATCGAGGAATCCGTACCAAATGACAGAATAAATAATCTAACACAACAATATGAACAGTTAACTACCAAATGTGTCAATACTGAAACCCGAGTCGCGACACTTACGGAAGACGTAAGTAAATAGAAAGAAAAAATAGGTGACTTATCGGAAAGAGTTGAGGAGATTTCAGATAAATTGACAAGTCTTAGTTTAAATGGGGATAGAGATTCAGATGATACAGCTCCATTACCATTTGCAGAAACCGAAGAGTACCAGAACATAAGTAAGCATGTTGAAAATCAGGGAAAATTTAATGAACGCGTTAAAAGGGAAGTTGAGGCATTACGAAAGCAAGTCAAACAAATTGAAGGCGAAATCGTAGGAAAGGACAGCAAAAGAAATTTGGAATCACAGTTAGCGGAGGGGTTTGAAGAAAATAATTTGTTTCATTTACGGGATGCAACAAGGGAGCGCCAGGCGCGCGAACTTGACAATAATCAACATTGGGACTGGGACAGACGCGGTAGGTCTTTGTCGCCACGAGGCGAAAACTTTGACTATAAACACTTTTTGACTGTTCGGAAATTTAAGATCTTCCGCAATTCTAAGAATGACATACATCCATGTGCATGGTTAGATCAATTTATGTATGCACTCCCACCAAATTGGCCACTAAGTCACAAACTGGAATTTATGTGTGGATATTTAGAAAATGAACCGGCGACGCGGATGCGCGCACTCATTAGAGATTGTAATAATCTGAATGATTTTTATCATGCATTTCTATCGGCATATTGGTCCGAAAACACACAAGCCAGAGTCAAACACAAGTCTTATTATGCAGCGTAATTTCAAACAGTCTGAGTTCCGCACGCCAGCAGAATACTTTGAAGACATGATTCGAAAGAATCAGTTCTGTCCAACCCTTATAGCCCGACTGAATTAATTCGCATTTGTTTAACTAAGCTGCCACAATCCATAAGACAAATTGCTTTAGCTGGAAGATGTAAAGACGACATTGAGACTTTTAAGACTTTGTTACAAGAACTTGAGTATGACAACGACGACGGGACTTCTTGTAACTTTTTCAGTAACAGTAATTACGATAGATTTTCAGAGAAAAGGGATAGTGATCGGAACGGGCGTTATATGGGTAATTTTGAGAATGACAGACGTAACAGACAGGACAATAGATACCAGCCTTATGACAATAACAGACGTTCTAACAGAAATTACACAGACAATTATAATAACGGTAATTCTTACCGGAATGATCAATCATACGGAAACAGTAATCGGTATCATCAAGACAGAAATTATCCATACAATAATAGAAATTCTTACTACAGAAATAACCAGGGTAGTAGGTCTAACAGTAATTTCAGAAGTGACAGTCGAAATTATACAAGAAGTAGTTATGCAGACAGACAGGAAAACAGAAATTTTAATAACAGACACAACCAAGAATTTGCATCTAACAGACAGGAAGGACCTAATTGGCATCCTCCGCGTGACAGAAATTCAGAGAGACAAGTGGAAATAGTAGAAATTGATCCGCGAAATGTCGGGAATAATCAAAGACGTGACGCAAACAATCGACAATGACTAGCAGCTTCGGCTTCTGGCAGCAATATAGACGGTTCAGAAAGTAATGACACTACAACTTTACACTACGTACGCCTGGAAGACATGAGACATTTTGCTAGGCGAAAAGGAAAATAATGTAGACGCATTTTTACATCCTGTTATTGAAGTATGTGTGGGTAAGAATAAGTTCACTGCAGTTTTAGATTCTGGGAGCCCATTGAACGTCATTAGTGAATCAGTTTTTCGTATATGTGAAAGAACTATTGCCTGTCCTGTGTTACCTATTTCTAAAACTACAATTCGAGGAGCGATTTCTGGAAAAAGTGTGGAAGTTAAACAACAGACCAACAGAGCACCATTGTTTCCTATCATTCCAGCGAAATTAAAGGACATGGCTGCAGTCGATTTGTTCGGTCCAGTGGTTCGTTCTACTAATGGTTTTGCGTACATTTTCGTAGCAGTGGAATTGACATCAAAATATGTGTGTTTTACACCTTTACGCAAAGCAACAGCTCATTCAGTATCTAACGCTTTCATCAAACATTTTCTTAAAGAAGTGCGTCATGTTGATAAGGTTATATCAGATAATGGATCACAGTTTCGCTCTAAAATTTGGCTTCGTACTCTACGGCGTCGGAAGATTAAACCAATTTTCATTTCACTTTTTCACCCTCAGTCTAACGCTTCAGAAAGATGGATGAAAGAAATTAATAAATTGTGTCGTCTTTATTGTCATCAGAATCACAGAACTTGGGATCAGTATCTTCATATTTTTCAAAACATTCTGAATGAACTTCCTAATGACTCAACTTCCTTACCGCCTCTATTGATATTAAAAAATAAAGTACCAACAAATCGCATTTCTGAAATCGTTCCTTTTCCGCCTTCACGGAAACTGCGGCATTCTGAAGTTGTCAACCTGGCTCTATGAAATATTGCATCTGCGGCTGCTAGAAGAGAGAAATCAGCTAAACGTCCTGGTCGTTTAAAAATCTTATTAGTTGGTCAGAAGGTGTTAATTAAATCTCATCGTTTGTCTCATAAAGGAAAGGGCTTGTGTCGCAAATTTTTTCTGCTTTATAACGGTCCATATAGGGTTCGCAAAATCATTCATGATAACACTGTTGAAGTAGAAACTCTTAAATCAAGACGCTCTAAAGGAATACATCATATATATAACGTTAAAATTTTTGTGAAATGACATACTTTTGAGACATCAACAGTTGTACGTAAACATGCGGAGAATACAAGGATACCGCGCCGTGTTCCGGCGGCGGCAGATACTCAAAGCAACAGTCAAGTCTGCGCGCCGCACAAGGCAGTCGTTGACCGCAAACAGTTACTTCATACGTCACGCGCCTACAGCTGATCGAGCGCACAGTCTGAATGCACTGACAGCCGTAAACAAATACACAGTCTAATTTCTCCGACTAAATTCTGTATAAAGCTATGGTGACTTTATAAGTTATGTTATTAACGTTCAATATTTTTCAGGATACGGTTGTGTAAAATATTTAAGACCTTCAGGTAAATTCTGTGCGTGTCCGACGTTAAGACGACTTGCTTTGGAGAAAATTTCAGGAAGAATGTAATTTCGAAGAAAAAAGTAATAAACTAAAAAGGGTAACTATTAATTGAGTTTATTTTTCAGGTAACATATTTCCACTTAGGTACGTACTTTAGACGTAATTTGCTGCTTGCGATTACGTGATTCATACTTTGTGCTAAATTTCATGTTCTATGAATTTACTTGTAAAGCGACGTGCTTGTGTACATTTGCTGATTTTGACAATTATTGATTAATGAATAGGCTTGTTATTTGTATATATTATGCATTGCTTGGCTGCACTGCTTTTTCACTGATGTCATATTTTTTTTATTATGTGCCTGCTGTGCTTATTTATTTAAATTGTAATTGACAACTGATTAATTGTGCTGACTGTGGTTATGTATGTAAGATATACTTTGTGATTTATCTGCTTGAGCCTTCATATTTACTTATTAAGGTTACGTATGAACATTTATTTGCTTATGCTGATATGATGCTAATGACCTGTTTATTGTGTGAGATATATATTTGCTGCTTTGCGTATGGATTGCATATTTACACATTTCTGTTTTGTTGTCATAACTATTCTTTAATTTGCTATATATAGAAATGCTGATATGAGGTGTACGTACATGGAGTTTAGGCCACACTATGGTATTAATTATAGATTGTTCGCTTGACGGAGACTCGTTACAGGGATTGTGCTGCATCCACTTGTTGACATTCTGTTCTCTACTGGTATATTTACTCGCTATTGCTTGTTTTGCTTATGCTCAGTGCCTTATATTTTTAAGATAAGAAAATGAACTGCAGTAATTAGACGAACGACATTAGTACAAGAAACTTCATAGAAGTCACATGACCTGGAGGTTTTATGGAAGCTGTATAAACTTATGCTAATAGGAAGGAAGCTAACGACATGACATACCAACACTAGGTTTAGACCATTGACAGTTATTACACTGCATTCTTCGTGAGCAATTGAAATAGGAAGTGACACTTGACACAAGAAATACTCCACATGTTTGCTTCTGTTTGCCATAATTTTTGAAGTGGTGTACACACTGTGAAATATTATGATCATTCACACTCCGTAATCGTACTTAATTACTGAAAGTTCGAACTAAAGTCTGTTAGAGGTCATGTATGCATTTCTTTTATTTAATGATGGACAAGGAACCAAAATGTATCTTATAATTTATAATGAGTAGAAGATTTGGGTCAGATGGATTACACAGAGGTTGTGTGTGGACACTGTCTTCGGATTGTATGGGATGATGAATTGAAGTTGCACTAGGATTTTGTCTGTACTTGTTCGAGGAGACTGACTAGAGGAAAGAGTTGTTATGGAAGTGAAATGATATTGGTGCTGAGGTTTATATATATCGACATAGTGAAGAGGTATTATTGAAGTATTAAGATTAAGTGATGATGATTGGAGTTTTCGTGGACAAGAGGTAAGGTAAATGATATTGATGATAAGGTTTATATGTATCGACGTATTGAAGAGGTACTAGTGAAGTATTGAGATTATGTGATGCTGATGATTATTGGAGTTTTGGTGGATAAGAGGTGAAGTAAGTGAGGAGCATATTTTTTTTGGTTGGTCTATATGGAACAAGGAGGATGAAGATGGCAAACTAGAACACTCAAGTAGAAAGAAGATTGTCTACACACACACTTTGTTAAATCACTAAGCAGTATATACTTTTTTTTTGGAGAGAGGAAGTAATTGCATATCTTGGCTCACTGACAGTTGTTCAGCAACTGTACATTTTGATCTGGCTTGGCAAACATTGGTCTTGACATGATGACTATGACGTTGACTAACTATTATTGACGGTTATACATTGCTGCCACTACTACTTGATACACATGATGAACATAAAATTTTGACAGAATTGCATTTACACAGTTAACACTATTCACCTACACAGTAGCACTAGATGTGGATGAAAGATGAGTGAGTGTGTTTTGTGTTTTCCTTTTATAATCCCAGAGAAGTGATCCCAACCTATCTCCTAAATATTATTTTACTTGTTTGTTGTGGCTTGCACTGAGACCCATAAATATTATAGGTTTACTGCTATTTGTGTATTGTAATAGTTAATATGACAATTATCTGATATCATTTGTGTGTTTATTATTATTTGTATGATGAACTGTCTAATTAGTGATAGGGAATATTTTGGACTGTTATTTGCACTTTTTCTACATGATTGGTGCCACTAGGACATCTTTAATTTCTGCTGATGAACTGTGTGATTAGTGATAGGGAATAGTATGGACTGTTATTTGCACTTTTTCTACATGATTGGTGCCACTAGGACATGTTTAATTTCTGCTGATGAACAGTGTGATTAGTGATAGTGAATTTTATGGACTGTGGTCAGCACCTGGTCAACATTACTGGGTGCCACTGATGGACTGCTTCTACCGAAATGATGTCACTTGTTGGTGTCGGCACCTGTTCAACATTGCTGGTGCCACTAATGGAACTGCTTCTACTGAAAAGATGTCACCTGTTGCTGTGTGCACCTGCTCAACATTGCTGGTGCCACTAATGGAACTGCTTATACTGAAATGGTGTTACTTGTTGGTGTCTGCACCTGTTCAACATTGCTGGTGCCACTAATGGAACTGCTTATACTGAAATGGTGTTACTTGTTGGTGTCTGCACCTATTCAACATTACTGGGTGCCACTGATGGACTGCTTCTACCGAAATGATGTCACTTGTTGGTGTTGGCACCTGCTCAACATTGCTGGGTGCCACTGATGGACTGCTTCTACTGAAAAGATGTCACCTGTTGATATCTGCACCTGTTCAACATTGCTGGTGCCACTAATGGAACTGCTTATACTGAAATGGTGTTACTTGTTGGTGTCTGCACCTATTCAACATTACTGGGTGCCACTGATGGACTGCTTCTACTGAAAAGATGTTACTTGTGGGTGTCTGCACCTGTTCAACGTTGCTGGTGCCACTAATGGAACTGCTTATACTGAAATGGTGTTACTTGTTGGTGTCTGCACCTATTCAACATTACTGGGTGACACTGATGGACTGTTTCTACTGAAAAAATGTCACTTGTTGGTTTTTGCACCTGTTGACCATTGCTGGGTGCTACTGCTGGAACTGTCAACTGCTTATTCTTGAGATATGGAAAGTGTTTATGTGAATATTTGTATAAACTGATTTTTTGTGTATTACTGTTTGTGAAAAGTTATGAGGCTCTTACCTGCACATATTCGTCATTGCTGACGCTATTGATTGAACTGTTTAACCACATAACACTTGTGTAAACTGTTATGTAAAGTCACATGTATGAAAGAATTGGTATTGCTTACTGTATTTTATATATTATGTTATTGAAAGGTCAGTGCAAAGCCAAAATTTTATCTAGTTATATGATATTTACGTATTAATATTATCTTTTATTTTTGACTGTATTTTTTTGACGAATTTGGTGGTATTTTCACCACCAATGCTGGCAAAAATACCATCAAATTCTAGCCTGTGGAGGAAGGGCATATGAAAGGTGGCTACACTGAGCCACAGCGCCAGAGATCGCGCCAGAGAGTATTGTTCCGCCGCCTCCACTGGCAGTGATTATTGAGATGTCGTAGTGGGCAGTGCTTGTCGAGGAGTCGTGGTAGTCAGTGTGTGTTGAGATGTGCTAGTGGGCAGTGTTTGTCGAGATGTTGTTCCATGTTTTATGCAGTTGTTTGATGGGCTAGACAGCAGATGGTTCGAATGGAAATACTGTAATGATCAGAGTGCTTTTCGTCAATATATATATGAAGGTAAAATATTCCGTGTTTTTTTTTTCATTATTTCCATGTTTTAAATAATGCGTCATTACAGGTTCAGTCAACAAAGCATCTGGCTTGTGTTCTTGGATTAGAGTGTAATTCTGGTTCTCTTGAGTGATTATGGTATTTTTATTTTCTTTAATTAATTCAGTATAAATGATATTTAAAATTTCTTGTGTTATTGAAGAAGAACCGTGCCAGATGCGTACGTTGAGTCATACTTCCACACACAGAACAGTTACACTTGTGCTTTGGTTTCGTAGGTTTTATAGTTGCTGGGGACTTAATTAATTAATTGTGTTAATGAAAATTTCCATTTCATTCTTTGTTATTGTTCTATGCAGTCAGATAGCGTAATAATACTAGTCAGGGCCAACCGTTTACCAGACTTCGTAATCGGACAGACAGCTACTAAAACTATTAAAAATTAAAATTATTTGCACATTATAATAATTAAGCCCCCATGCAGTGTCTCGCTCAACAAGATAAATTTATTTTTAAAAACGTCTGAAAACTAGTGAGGAGTTTGTTTGTAGTCAGAAAGGGGGTGGGGGGCAGCCATTCTAACACGCGAAGTAAGGCATCAGCTCACTTAACTTGTGCCCAGTAAGGTCGTTTCGAAACACCAACACCAGCTAGCATATCTCGAAGAACTAGCCCCGGCGGGGTCAGGGATTTTCTCTGCCTCGTGATGGCTGGGTGTTGTGTGCTGTCCTTAGGTTAGTTAGGTTTAAGTAGTTCTAAGTTCTAGGGGACTTATGACCACAGCAGTTGAGTCCCATAGTGCTCAGAGCCATTTTTGAACTAGCCCCTAAATTGTCTTTTATGCACTTCACATATGGCTACATTTTGTGTATGGCTGACACTACGTTACCTTTTTGTTCTGTTGCAAAAATGTCAGTCAGTTCTACGCTTTTTATTTTGAATGGTAATTTGCTTTGCCAGATGATCAACGTGAGACTATTTATTCGCATTTGCAAGTTTAACACTTAACATACAGATTTGTTAATTATTGACAGTGACACCCATACCACACACACGCACACACGCGCGCACACACACACACACACACACACACACACACAGAGAGAGAGAGAGAGAGAGAGAGAGAGAGAGAGTACAACTATATGTACACAGTATGGAATATTTCAGAACACACTGCAATTACCTTAATAAAAAATTCACAGAACAGAACCTTTTTACAAACGTGAAGGCGGGAAAAAGTCTGAGATGGCAGGACGCGAATCACCTGCGTAGCCACCCTCCGCTGTGTTAACGCTTACGACCGCTGCCTCACAATGAACCGCTGGTAGCTCCGCCCCCGTACCGCAACCTGAGTGCAGTGAAGGCTTCAGCAGCCGATGCGTCCTTATATGACGTTTAATCATCAAAATTCCGAAAGAAAGTGACGTGTTTTTACAAGTCTTCAATGTACCGTTGCCTTGAAACGGTATACTTCCATAATGAGCAATTTAGGACCTCATATGCAGTAGCAGCCACGACAAATCTGATTACTTTTTTGATGGATAAGTAATTAGAACAGCCACGTGCATATTCCGCCATTTCCTTTTTCTGTCTCCAGAGTAACAGGCGACCAAGCGATGAGAACCGTTGTTCCAGCTCCACGTACTGGAAACGCAATCTAATGGTCGTACTACATGCCTGGAGTGCGCAGTTGTGAAGGACGTTTCCGTTTTACAAACCTATGTACCCTAAAATGTATCACTAACTTAAGAGATTTAATAAAAAATGACTCCGAAATGTGCCACTTAAGCTTCGAGAAAACTGAATATATTCTGGCCTGTGGTCCGACTGCTGTTTCCAACCAATCACAACACAATACAACTGAAGCCATGAGAAAAGTCACTGACATCACACTAACTGTAAATGACGGGAAAATTATCCGTACAATTTCCTGTGCAGTATGTACACTCCTGGAAATTGAAATAAGAACACCGTGAATTCATTGTCCCAGGAAGGGGAAACTTTATTGACACATTCCTGGGGTCAGATACATCACATGATCACACTGACAGAACCACAGGCACATAGACACAGGCAACAGAGCATGCACAATGTCGGCACTAGTACAGTGTATATCCACCTTTCGCAGCAATGCAGGCTGCTATTCTCCCATGGAGACGATCGTAGAGATGCTGGATGTAGTCCTGTGGAACGGCTTGCCATGCCATTTCCACCTGGCGCCTCAGTTGGACCAGCGTTCGAGCTGGACGTGCAGACCGCGTGAGACGACGCTTCATCCAGTCCCAAACATGCTCAATGGCGGACAGATCCGGAGATCTTGCTGGCCAGGGTAGTTGACTTACACCTTCTAGAGCACGTTGGGTGGCACGGGATACATGCGGACGTGCATTGTCCTGTTGGAACAGCACGTTCCCTTGCCGGTCTAGGAATGGTAGAACGATGGGTTCGATGACGGTTTGGATGTACCGTGCACTATTCAGTGTCCCCTCGACGATCACCAGTGGTGTACGGCCAGTGTAGGAGATCGCTCCCCACACCATGATGCCGGGTGTTGGCCCTGTGTGCCTCGGTCGTATGCAGTCCTGATTGTGGCGCTCACCTGCACGGCGCCAAACACGCATACGACCATCATTGGCACCAAGGCAGAAGCGACTCTCATCGCTGAAGACGACACGTCTCCATTCGTCCCTCCATTCACGCCTGTCGCGACACCACTGGAGGCGGGCTGCACGATGTTGGGGCGTGAGCGGAAGACGGCCTAACGGTGTGCGGGACCGTAGCCCAGCTTCATGGAGACGGTTGCGAATGGTCCTCGCCGATACAGTGTCCCTAATTTGCTGGGAAGTGGCGGTGCGGTCCCCTACGGCACTGCGTAGGATCCTACGGTCTTGGCGTGCATCCGTGCGTCGCTGCGGTCCGGTCCCAGGTCGACGGGCACGTGCACCTTCCGCCGACCACTGGCGACAACATCGATGTACTGTGGAGACCTCACGCCCCACGTGTTGAGCAATTCGGCGGTACGTCCACCCGGCCTCCCGCATGCCCACTATACGCCCTCGCTCAAAGTCCGTCAACTGCACATACGGTTCACGTCCACGCTATCGCGGCATGCTACCAGTGTTAAAGACTGCGATGGAGGTCCGTATGCCACGGCAAACTGGCTGACACTGACGGCGGCGGTGCACAAATGCTGCGCAGCTAGCGCCATTCGACGGCCAACACCGCGGTTCCTGGTGTGTCCGCTGTGCCGTGCGTGTGATCATTGCTTGTACAGCCCTCTCGCAGTGTCCGGAGCAAGTATGGTGGGTCTGACACACCGGTGTCAATGTGTTCTTTTTTCCATTTTTCCAGGAGTGTATATAAAAATGAAGTTTCCATCCCTATGACATATCCATTATTGTCTGTTCATTTGCATAGTGATGAGTGGACAATCATTTGAATTCTGGGCTCCGTATAACACCTTACAGATTTGCATCAGAAGATTACATGAGAAGATACACCTAATGAGTGAACAGGAAAGATATTTTTTGGAAATTTGCGTTAATGTCTTATGGGACCAAACTGGTGAGGTCATGGGTGCCTAAGCTTACGCACTACTTAATCTACCTCAAACTAACTTACGCTATGGACAACACACACACACCCACGCCCGAGGGAGGACTCGAACCTCCGACGGGGGGAGCCGCACGAACCGTGGAAAGGCGCCTTAGACCGCGCGGCAGGAAAGTTATTGTTTCCGATCCAGACGGAAAGCACATTTAACTGTATATGACGATTCTTGCTGCACGAATTTCGAGAAGGAAATACGGACCAGTACTCTGCAAGATGTGTCCACACACTAGCTGTAAGAAAATACCATACCTGTTAGTACTACCGCCCATCTTCTTTGAGCGACGACGAAAATGCCGTATAAACCCCTCACCAAAATGCGCTATGCGTAGAATACGTGTAATAACTAGGACTATTTAATTTGTTGCCATCACAACACATTCATACGCTTCACCAAATCAGAAACTGCCCTTTCAGTCTAAGCTGCAGAAAAGTATTAGCACACCCTGCCTTCCCAGCAACAATGTGGAAGGGAAATGGATGTCAGTGTTGTGTCCTGTCCCTGCTCTGCGAGTAGAGGCCCGTGAAATCACGACACAGGCCGAGGTCCGGCATCGGCAGCACACTCGGGGAGCAGACTTGTTTTGTCGTACGTGGGTGTGCTGAAGTATTGATGTAAACGTCACACAGTGTACTCTTCCGCGTTTGCTGGAACATCACTGGATTTCGTTTCAGGTGAAGCGGAAGCCAATCTATGTCCAGTAGAGTGAAGTGCGCTAATGAGGATCCGTTGTATGACGTGCGTCTCGACTCAGCGACAGTACAGGGCAACAGCTTTACGGTACATTTAACTCTGGCAGCACTGGCCAGGCAAGCGATCCAGCTGACCTGCAGTGACGTTGGCAGCTGCACTTCAGACGTAAAAAGGCAAGCAGAGAACAATACAGCTTTGAAAGCCAGTTAATTTTTCAACAGAGGGAAATAATACATGGTAAAACTCAGGTGATTTTCTCGTTAGGTGACCGGACGGAAAATATAACGTGCCATCGATCTTAGCGAACATAGTATTGTAATTAAAAGCCAGAGTGATGAAAATTCGTGACTAACGAGGGTAATTTTTCTACACGAGTCACGTGCGGCGTAAATCCTCAGTGCAGTAGCGCAATGTAGCTAAATGCGGAAGAGAGTCAGTCAGTCTTCTGGTAATCTCTGAACTCCGATATCGGACACAGATGAATACATTTCAGTACTGAAACGTTGATAACGGCAGAATCCCAAGCCACAATGAGTCCACATTTCCTCCTCCTCTTCTTTTGTGACGTGCTGTTCTGCAATTCGCCATCTTGTGGAAGTGATGTGTCTGAAAGTTTCGTGCATTAGTTGCAGTACTTTTGCCAGCTTAAATTTCTTGTTATTTCTAGCACCAAATACCTTAACTTGGCTCCAGATCAGTTCTACCGGGCTCAGATTGCAGTGTTAGATGACAACTGTCAAAATGCGTCATTTGTGCAGTGTGCTCGATGCCCTGAAAATCAGAATTTTGCGTGTGATATGTAATTATAAACTAGAAGACGTGCATTTTTCTTAAAAATGATAGTGACGTATGACTCAAATACCATATTTTTGATTAAATCCATATTTAAATGATTTAGGTATTCAAAACGGACAAAAAAATTATGCGCCACACGGAGTGTAGAACCTCCGCCCGTCGGTCACACGATGATCAGCCTACTGCCCCATCGATCACGCCACGCATATAATTAACACTTCCCTTATTTCTAATACATAGTCCAACTCGAAAAAAGTCTAAAGTTGATTTTTGTCTTTAATCTTGTGAAGAGCATTAACAACTTGATTCTAGACATTAACGGTGTTTCGCGCGTGTTTCACTACGAAGCAGGAAGCAGTTTCGTCCATCTTCACGTTACGTGTGAACAGCGAGACAATAAGAGCCCAAGTACTGGTTACAGAGACTGTCACTGTACACAATTTTTAAAATAAAAGTTACGTAGGTAAAGTACGATTAAGATAAACGTTTCCAGAATGAGATTTTCACTCTGCAGCGGAGTGTGCGCTGATGTGAAACTTCCTGGCAGATTAAAACTGTGTGCCCGACCGAGACTCGAACTCGGGACCTTTGCCTTTCGCGGGCAAGTGCTCTACCATCTGAGCTACCGAAGCACGACTCACGCCCTGTACTCACAGCTTTACTTCTGCCAGTATGGCTGTTAATACGTCAAAATGTTTAAAAGGTTCTTCCACACTGACTCCGTAATAAAGTACCTAACACTTAAGTTGGACCTACTTCCGGGAGCAGACCACCACCAGTGTACCAGAGCTACGGCTGATGACCAGTCGTCGCGCTTGTGTTTGCTTACATCAGGTTTGCTCTTACGATGAAGTATATGCTACATACAAGTCCGTAGCCTCACTCTTTATTTCGCATTCACGTTCATTGTCTTACCTGTCTCACACCCACACCGTCTTATTCCAAACCAACCTAGACCTCACGCTGTGCTACGGAGTATTAAAAGCTTGTGGCCAACAAATAAGTAGAATTCTCTGCCACATATGTAGTAGCTCACTGAAACAGGGCATTTTTCCAGATAGACTTAAATACGCTATTGTTAAAGAACTGCATAAAAAGGGGATAGGTCTCCTGCTAACAACTACCACTTCTGACAGCTTTATCCAAAATAATTCAAAAAGTAATGCATTCAAGGGTAGCATCACATATTTGTAGAAATGAACTAACAAAATGTCAATTTGGTCTTCAGAAAGGACTATCAACAGTAAATGCTATATATATGCTTTCACTGATCAAATATTAAATGCATTGAACAACTAAACATCACCAATTGTGACATTTTGTGACCTCTCAAAGCCTTTTGATTGTGTGAATCATGAAATTCTTTTAAATAAGGTCAAGTATTGTGGTATGAGTGGGACAGTGCACAACTGATTTAATTCATACATAACTGGAAGAATGCAGAAGGTTGATATTAACAGCACAGATAGTGTGCAGAAATCAGCAGAGTCCTTTAACTGCGGAGGTATCAAGAACGGTGTCCCACAAAGTTGAGTCTTGGGTGCCTTACTGTTGTTAATATATATCAATGACTTGCTACTCTATATTCATGAAGATGCAAAGCTAGTTCTTTTTGCTGATGATGCAAGTATAGTAATCACACCCAACAACCAAGAATTAGCTGAGGAAATTGTAAATAAGGTCTTTCGGAAATTATTATCCACACTCCGCAAGCCACCTGACGGTGTGTGGCGGAGCGTACCTTGAGTACCTCTATCGGTTCTCGCTTCTATTCCAGTCTCATATTGTTCGTGGAAAGAAAGATTGTCGGTATGCCTCTGTTTGGGCTCTAATCTGTCTGATTTTATCCTCATGGTCTTTTAGCGAGATATAGGATGGAGCAATATACTGCTTGACTCCTCAGTGAAGGTATGTTCTCGAAACGTCAACAAAAGCCCGTACCGAGCTACTGAGCGTCTCTCTTGCATCCACTGGAGTTTATCATCTCCGTAACGCTTTCTGAGCATGTAATCAGATTAATAGCTGGAGCCCACCCAAGATCACCTTGCAGACATTTATTTGAAGAACTCGGGACATTCACAGTACCTTCGAATCACTTATATTCATTTATGAAATTTATCGTTAATGACCCATCTGAATTTAAAAAAAGAAACACTAGAATAAACGATGATCTTCACGATTCTGGATTAAATCTCACTTTGGGACAGAAAAAGGGTGAATTACGCTGCCACAAAAATCTTTGGTCATTTGCCAAATAGCATTAAAAGTCTGGCAGATAGCCAACCAATATTTAAAAGCAAATTAAAGGAATTTCTGAATGACAGCTGATATTCAGTAGATGAATTTTTCGATATGAAGTAACTAAAAAAATTTTACTATTTTGTGTAAACAAAACTTACCTTAAAATTACACATTCCATGTCATTACGAAATGTATTCATGATCTATGGAATAAAGATTAATGTATGTATGTATGTATACAGACAAGTTTGTCTGCACAACCAATATTTCAAAGAGGTGATGAGGGGGCTATCGTATCAGCCTTTATTCCTGGAAGTTTGTCTACAACCATCTGCATTGCTATTTTTCATTTACTTCCACAAAAGACGTTGAAATTACTCTTAACGTATTAATATCAAGTGATCCACTTCTGTGATATGAATTGTGTATTTCTTCCTCTACGTACCAGCAACATGCTCTATATTGTAGGCAGCTACAGCTGTAACAATGCGTTCTTAAAACCGCAGCAGCAGTTGAATGAATAATTCTTTATCTGTCCTAATAAAGTATTGCTGAACAGCTTCCGTTTGGTTTAACAAGAATATGTATGTAAGTCTTCAGTTTCTCCCAACTTATTTGTTGATGGAACAGTCCATGGGTGAACTGCTTATTCTTAGTGTCCAATGGGCACACTACGAACCGGAAGTGCACCTATGGACTGTTCGATCAAGAATATATAGTAGTTGAGTTCTGCACAAAGATCTGTAACTGTTATAGACTGTATTTTGATATCGTTCTGAGCAACGATGAAGACTTATCAGAAAATATATCGATGAGTGGTTTTACTGTAAAAAATGTTTCAATAATGGTCCTCTACGTGGGGTACTGTTTCACTCATTCAGATACCCCCTTATTAGAAAAACGACTACTGTTTGGTAAGTGTACGGTACAGTCACTGTCTGGAGATACACGAATAATAATAGAAGTGAAGACTAAGCCCGTAACGCCGGGCATTTTGACAACATTTGTAACAAGATCAATTTTAAGTCAACATAAGAGTTCATTAATTTCTGCACTGACACAAATAAAGAGGAAGTGGAGGGTAAACTTATCTATCTTACTGACTACCCAACAGACTGCCTTGTCAACAAAAACATTACTCTATAAAAGTGAAAATATCGAAATTTAACGGAAAATCGTTCTGTACTGAAACACATTTGCGTGACGTAACGTGCTGATGTTTGCTAATACAGGACTGGGAGAAACAAGCTAACAGATTAGTTGTACTAAGTTCTGCTGACTGCTTCGGAAATTCCTGATTCAATGCTCCACCACGTAACTGTCAAAACGCGCCTTGCTTGATTTGATTAGTAACAGGATCAGACTGTCCCAAGGTGTACGCAGTATCCTGACGGAAAGTATTAGCTTAATACAGGATTGGTCCACGTTCTGTCATAGCATCGTGTGTACTCGCAGAAGCACTGTTGCACCATTCCGTTCTGTTATTCATAACAAGCAGAAGAGTCCTTTTATGCATCACATGTGTACAAATACAAGCCTGTACTTGGAGAAAAAAAAATCAACGAAATGGCGCGAATAAGAAAAGAAATCTCGTCCGATCCTATGCTTTTCGCCCATACCTAAAGTCTGAAGAACAGCATTGTTAATAGGAATGTTAGTAGGACTTTGAAATACGAAGATTTTGTAACACGAAATTCGATAGCATTTTGAGAGTATAATAACCGAAAGCGGTTTGCTTTATAGGCAATAGTCTCTATGGTGAACTAAGGGAGACCTTTCAACTACCGTGGCTTTGCAAAAACAAAAAACAAAAAAAGTAACGAAAATAATTCAGCACAACGGGAACGGAATGAAAACGCTCGTCCTTACCTTATTGGCTCTGAGCACTATGGGACTCAACTGCTGAGGTCATTAGTCCCCTAGAACTTAGAACTAGTTAAACCTAACTAACCTAAGGACATCACAAACATCCATGCCCGAGGCAGGATTCGAACCTGCGACCGTAGCGGTCTTGCGGTTCCAGACTGCAGCGCCTTTAACCGCACGGCCACTTCGGCCGGCCCTTACCTTATTAAGTATGTGTGTGTGTGTGTGTGGGGGGGGGGGGGGTAGCAAGTAGTTACCGGCGCAGACACTGCAGCACGAAGTCCGACGCACAGTTCCCCACTTTAAACAACTCGCTACAAGTGCGACAGACAACTGAAGTCGCAGGCGACCGGCACGCAGTCAGTGCTGCCAACAGCTGCGAGGGCGACAGGTACCAAGTGCAGTCTGCTACGTGGGCCCCACACAGTGGGCTCTGCGCGGCCGGCCCGAGGCGCGTGCAAGCGGCGCAGCCGCACAGAACAGTAGAAGGTAATACGAAGACTGCCATCCGGGCTTTTGTTATTGCAGATAAATTGAAAAAAATTAAGTGACGTGTTTCTGAGACTACTTTTAATGTAATTTAATTCAGTTCTATGCCCACTGTGACACAACTGTGGCCTCTGCAGTACCTCTCAGAAAATTATGCCCGCATCGGAGTCGAGGGAACCAGAGGCTGTGATAGCGACGCACTACAGCAGTATCTGTTGTCAACTCATGACTGCTGCGCCTGCGTATATTCGGTTCATTGCTTCTCAGCCCCTCTCCGCGCCCTGTCTACTCATTGGCTAACAACTAAGCATTAGATTGTTCAATCAGCATGTGTTTCCCACAGAATGATTTGTTCATCGTCGTCAGTTTAGACATAGACCTACGGTACTTTTCCAGTGCACGTGTTGTGTGTGCACTGTGCATGTGAACATACAGTGGTTTTCCCTGTGCCAGCAGGGAAACGTTTCGTGAAAGGGACAGAGTTGAAAAATACGATTCATGTGCTGAAAAGATGAAGATAAAGCTAAAACTGAACGGTTTTTGAACTCACAAAAAGGCGCTTCCGAAAAATTTCTCCGACCAACAACATCAGTGAGAATAAAGTGCGCTTGAAAGACGATGTCATTAACAGCAGCCTCTCATCGCGCGGTGCTTTAGATGCAAGTGAACACAAAGCACTGGAATACGGGCCTCTGGCTATCCCACATTCGGGTAGGCTTACTAGTATCAATTGAGAAGTAATCACAAATTCGAACCCAGGCATTTGGTCTAATACATTAACATCCTCCATCATAAATGATAGTGCGCAGAAAGGCCATATTAAAATTATAAATTTGGAGTATCCGTTAAAAGAGAATAGAAGAAAATTTTCAACTCATTTTAACGTAAGAATTTTACCAAATGGAGAAAAAAGGGATCGTAAATGGCTTAAGTATTCGAAACCTACCGACAGTTCTTTGTTTTTGTTGTAAACATTTTGGATCTCCTTCAAAGAAGCTGTCAAGTGATAATATCTGTCACTGGGTCCATTTAGGAAATCGGCATGAACAATCGTTTAACAACATAAACAGTACAAAAAATGCATAGAATGCGAGATGCATTTGAGACAAGAAAGTGGTATTGATCATACTGACCTTCAACTGCTGGGAAAAGAGAAAGAACATTAGCGTCAGGTTCTAAAAAGAGTTATGCTCACCGTCAGGTACCTAGTAATATGGCCTTAAAGTGAAGTACCGACAAGCTCTATCAAGAAAATAATGGTAGTTTTCTTGGTTTGATCGAATGACAGCAGAATTTGACCCTGTATCGCAGGAACGTTTGAAGTGCGTAGAGCCTCAGGAAAGTCATGACCATTATGTCGGGAAAAACATTCAAAATGCAGTAATAAATTTGCTTGCCAACAAAGTAAAGAACAGCATTGTTAACTCTGTAAACGGAAGTAAATATTTTTCTGACATACTTCATTGTACTCCTGATACATGGCACAACGAACAAATGACATTGCTTGTTAGGTTAGTAAGTTTATCAGAAGACGCAGTGACTGTAGAAGAACACTTCCTCGACTTCCTAAACGTCACTTCAACAACAGGAGAAAATTTGATTGGAACCGTTTTGTCGAAACTAGATTAACTGTTACTCGATATTCATGATTGCAGAGGCCAAAGTTATCGAATATGAAAGGTTATCGAAGTGGCGCTCAGGTCGGAACCTTAAACTCCAAACCAAGAGCATTTTATATGCCTTAAACCAGGCACAGTCTTAATCTTGTGTTATCAGAAGCGGCAAAATCTACTGCAAAAGGACATTTTCTGGTCTAATTCAAAGAATATACATTATTTTCAGTGCATCCACCCAGAAATGGATAATCTTATTGTACAGGGCGCCAACTTTAACAGTGAAAAATCTTTCAGAAACTGGATGGGAAATCAGGGTGGAGGGTGTCAAAGCTGTTAAAGTGCCAGACGAGAGAAGTCAGAGGTGCCCTCCTTGAGGTGAGCAACGGCGCTGTTGAATCGAAAACAAACTGCAGACCACACTCGCTTGCTGTGAACGAAAAGCTTCGAGTTTATTGTGGGCGTTGTCGTACAGTATGACCTCCTCTTCGCCATTAGCGCAGCAAGTAAGGCACTTCAAGCAGATAACGTGAACGTGAAAGTAGCAACTAAACCCCCCAAAGTCTTGTTAAGTTTATTGAGAATTTCCGCGAAGGAGGTTTCGCTAATGTGCAGATAACAGCCAAAGAGATAGCTGAAAGTTCACAGACTGAAACAAAATTTGGAGAAAGGAGAACTGGCAAAAAGGCGAGGCAATTGGATTATGAAGGTGACGATATGGTTTGCAGAGCTCAACCTTCAGAGGAGAAATACAAAACCGAATTTTTCTACCCTGTCGTTAAGAAAGTGTTATGAAGTTTGAAAGAGAGGTTTACTGCGTATTCCGAAATACTCGGCTTTTTTTTCTCGAGACTGTTGAAAATACATCCAGGACGAAGAACTGAAAAATCTATGTAAAAACTTTGAGGAAGAGCTAAGTGTAAACATAAATGATGAAAGACATTGCTACATCAGACCTTGTGACAGAAATTAAAGTTATCAGAGAAACGGTGCCCGGTGACGTGAATCTCCTACGTGAATACTGAAACAGTCGAACGACACTGCAAACCCGTTTCACGGCATTTACACCGCCCACAGAATTTTGCCAGCCGTGCCAGTAACTGTCGCCTCCGCCGAAACAAGCTTTCCACGTTCAGGGCTCGTGAAGAATTGCTTCAGGAGTAGCATCTCGGAAAGACGCCTGTCTTCTCTGGCCGTGTTGTCAGTGGAACACGACGTGGCTGCGAAACTGAGTTCTGAAGATATTATTCATGAATTTGCTTGTCAAAAAGCGAGAAAAAGATGTTTTGTGTGAATTGTGAATACCCTTAGTGTTTATAACTTGCAAGTCATTTAATTTCTTGTAAACACAGAGCACAGTCGAGTGTTTTGTTGTTGAAGTTCACTGAATTGGACGGATTCCCATAGTTAAGTTAGTCTTGTTATTACCATTTTAGTAATTACCATAACTATTAAGATTCCTTCTCCAATTAACTATTTTCCTTTCACGACAGTAGGTCTTCTTCAGTGACAGCCTCCCGATACATTGGTAGTTCGTCCATGACGAGACTTGGAATTCTTTTGAACATGTCGGAGGTGTGTGTGACCTGTGTTGGAGGAGGGGCGGGAAGAGGGGGGGGGGAGGCCCCTGCGCGGAACTTCAGCACTCGGGCCCCGCCCCAGCTGACGTCTGCTCACCCACTGCTGGCTCTGGAATTTCTGTAAGCAGGCTTTCACGGAAACACTGATTTGTCTATTCGTATTACCCTTCTCTGTACGCGTTCAATATTCCTTATTAGTTCTTTTTGTAATGGATCCAAAAAACTCGAGCGATAGTCTAGGATGGACCAGACGAGTGTTTTGTAAGATGTCTCCCTTGTAGACTCATTTCATTTACCCAATGTCTCGTCCACGAACCAAAGTCTGCGATCCAATTGACCTGCAACTGAGCATATGTGATATTTCCATTTTATATTCCTCCAGAGTGCCACACCCAAGTCTTTGTATGAGTTGACTGATTCCAAAAGCAACTCACTAATATTACAACAACCATAGAATACGACGTTTCTGCGTCTTTTTATGTGCACAATTTTTTATGTAACGACTCTGTAAAACAGACTCAAATCTCTGGCAGAGTGTTCGACGAACCACTTTCACACGATTTGTCTTACATTTCTGCCCTCTTAAGGCAATCTGTCAAAGCCTGCTTTACTTTGAAATCATGTGAAGATATGGATAAATATTTGTGCAGCTCCTTTCATTCACTCCTTCATTACAGATAACGTATCATCTGCACACACTATGACCTTACTGTCAGCGTTGTCTCCAAGGTGATTACCATACGACATGGACAGCAGTGTGTGCAACACACATCCCTGAGGCGTGTCTCAAGCTACTACCACAGCTGTTGATAAGTCTCCTTCTGAGGTAACATGCTGCGTCCTCCAGATACATAGATAGATGAAGTGGGGAGAGGGAGAGAGAGGGGAAGACAGAGAGACAAGAAAGAAACGCTTCATTCGCGTGTAGCGGACGGCCCACGCAGTTGTTCTGCGACGCCTCTCCTCTCTTCGTGGTGAGTGTTGCCACAGTCCGACACACACACACTCCCTGCACTCCTCCCCGTTTCTTATACACTCCTGACAGCAGCAGCGGACACTGAGCTACACTCCTGAATACGATGTACAAGGAATGCGAATAGTATCGTTTATATTGATTTGTAACAGAGTTTTTACGAAATGGGACGTCTGTAATGCCGTAAAACTCGGCAGTAACTAAAAAGTTACACCTCTTTTATCTTTCTTCAATTTCCTAAGGACCGTACGACCTATGAAGTGGTACATTTATTTACGATTCTCTTGTAAGTAACAGATATGTAATGAAGGATGTCGTTTTCTTACGAGGAAAATAAAAATGGCAAGTAAACAGCAGAAGACTTGACCGTTAGCAGAAAGACCTTGTATAAATTCGAAGACGTGAAGTTTTGTTCACTTCCAGTCGAATCAATGAACGCGGACCGTCGGAAACTTGTACGGAATGCAATATCTGCAATATGTACCAAATAAGCCACCACAGCTGTAAATGAAATGAAAAACAGACATATGTGATAATAAGACATCAAAAACAATGAAACTTTTTCCAAAACGAAAGAAAATAAATCCGCAATTGTTGTACAAGTGTGCCAGAAACGACAAGAATCTTACAACACATTCGCTATCGAAGCAAGAACTATAAAATTTAAAGAAATATTCGTGTATTAGAAAATCGATTGAAGTGTAGGAATCTGTGAATCACGAGACTCCACACAAAATTGCTTCGTGTCAAAGAGAGTGTCCATCATGACAAGAACAGAGAGCAACGGCCATGCCTGCTTCTCATGCTTGAAACGAGTGTTTACGTTCTCTTCCTTTAAGAGGAGTAAGCTGTAGTTATACAAATTATTGCTTCATGAGTAAGTTGTAGCTTACGTCACAGAATCAATGAGATTCGACTGTTTTTACATTTATTTCACCATTATTCATGTCCGTGGGTAATTTCCTAATGCTTGGATGCAACAGTAGAGTAACAATTTCGTTACGTAAGTAGAAACGTTAATCTCACGGCTGGCTTTCTCGCCGCTAGGGGCGCTAGTCTACATCCAGTGGTCAGACGCTACAGACTTTTTAGAGCACTAAGTGCCACGACTGTGTGTGTGTGTGTGTGTGTGTGTGTTGATTTTCGATTGTCAGTTATTTTTAGCGCTCATTGCTGACTTATCAGTCATCTCTGATGCGATTGGCTAGTGAAAAGCAGAGTCTGAGTTCATCGTTCTGATGCTAATGTGCCTTATTTGACCTGTGTTTCAACACACGTGGGACAAACTTTACACTCCGTGCCCTTCTAGCTGGCGATCAGCGACACCAAGGACGACTGCGATGAACCTGAGGATCGTGGCTCACTCAGAAGGTCGCTGTTACCATAACGGGTCTTCAATCTGCGATGACGTAGGGGATAGCGGGGCAATGCCGTACAGCGTCTCACTTTGCGCCCAGCCATACCGTGCACCGCTTTATCCAGTTTCCCAGAGAGCGCAAAGAGCGCTGCACGGTGCTGCCACATAGCAGAAGTAACTATAATCAGATACAGAGGGGTCTATATCGTCCAACGGCGCAGACGTCTTCGACAATCCGTTTCAACTGATTTCGACTCTTTTCTTATAAAATCTCAAGATAATAAGTCTAGAGGTCAGCGAAATATGTTAATAGCACCAATATTTAAAGTAGGTCTATTTAATTACGCATTTCTTGGTCTTCTTTTAAACATCAAATGTTAGACGTTAAATTTCGCGATTCTTGTGTTAGAATTTACAGTGGCGAGTCGTGTTGTCTCGGGGCAATAACGTGCCCGATGCAGGGTATTGCCCCGTGGTGAACGGTATTGCCCCATATGGTAATTTCCTTTGGTATTTTCGTGAACTATATATTTGGAAGTGTGTGTGTGTGTGTGTGTGTGCCATCTTACAAGTTTTCGTTTTTCTTTTTAATCACAGATGGTGAGAAACAAAGCCAGAACCACAGAAAGGGGCAAAGGGTGGACGGAACATGAAATGAATTGCGCACTCAACGATGTTATAGAAAATGCAAAGCCACAGAGAGTAGCTGCAAGAATGTACGGAATACCTCTTTCTACTTTAAGAGATAGGCTAAAAACAGGAGATTGCACTAAAGTAACAGCTGAAAACTATATTAGCGACTACTGCCATTAAAACAGGGGATAAATGTGTTTAGAGACAAGTTGACACCATAATCCAATAATTTTGTTTTACCAGTAAAAGAATTTTCTGTCTTTAGAAACTTTAATAAGTTGTAAAATTTATGTTTTTCAGTTCTAAATAAATTCTGAATTTCGAGTTTCTTAAACTGATTTATTTTTGCAGAGTTTTTGTCATTTTATGTGCTATGCTGTATCATAAGATATATTGCGCGGTATTACCCCACCCTCGGGGTAATACCGTGCAACGTAACCCTTTTGTAAAACAGCTGTAGGAAGTAAATCGATTTAATATAGCAAATATGAAGCAATAAACGTGTGAGGCATTGATTTCTTGCCCAAAAAAAGGTGTTCAGCATTTCAATTGAGTTCGAAAAATACCAAATATTTGAAAAATGGCTTACGTACACGGTATTTCCCCGCTCTCCCCTAACGTATTCATTTGCAAAGGAGTTTTGTTAGCTATATGTCTGAAACGCTTTAATGTTTCTTAAACCGTCAGTGAATTACATGAGACTGTACATGTAGCAATATTTTGCTCACCTTGTGGCACCTGTTTATGTTTGTTAGCCAAGTGATACATTTTCAAAGCTTACAGATATTCAGGCATAACAAGGGTAGGGAATTTTTTCTGACATATCACAATAGCATGTTATAGATTTAAACTGTTCATCTTCTCGCTCTTGGTGGAGAAAGAAAATTTCATAAAGTGAGTGTCAGAATTCTGATAAATCACTTTGTGGGTATCGATATATACTGTACACATTTTATAAGACAATATATTATTACATAACTTATTTTTAATAAAATGCATTCTTTAGTAAAATTGTTTATTACTGTTATTTTTTGTATTTTAAGATTGTAATGAACTTGTAAGGTACACAGTTGAGCGATTCGAAGATAGTTTCAACTTTGTTATTTGTTTACTAATCCTATCATGACAACTTTCCATCAGACGACTCCATCAACTGTTCGCGATCGAGATAGAGCTGATACACACATTTTCCAAACTTAAGAATATGTTTTTCTGTAAGTGCTTACAAAATGCAACAATAGTGCTTGTTTTGCATGTCTAGTCGAACTGTTACCAAGTGAGTTTCTTCGTTAGTGTTTCTGTGTTTAGCCTATTACGTTTTATAGCTTCATATATCTGTCATCATCGGGAGGGCTCGTTCAACATGTGCATTGCCATGGCGCAAGGCTAGTATTATTTTTGCTAGTTTAGCATGATTCGAAAACGCATATTGCTCGTCAAAATGAATGTGGGAGGGTGCAGTTTAAACTGTATGCAACATGCAGAGTACAGTACACATTAAATCTTTATTATTCTGTAAGTTACTGATGATTCAGAGTTAACGTAATACTGAATTAAATATTTTTCTACTTTGAAATGAAAATTTACGGGGATATTACTTTCGGGCAAAAGAAATTAAATTACGCCATTTTTTTACAATTTCAGAGTTCTGCAGCTACGCTGTAGAGATCAAAAAACTCGGCTGGGCGTAGCGGGATTGCGCTACGGTTGGCAGCACTGTCTCCGCACCCCGCGCCACTTACCATGCGGCGCCGCGACGCCTCGGCGCTTTGGTGCGAGTTTTCCAAACCGGGCGGCTGCTGCGACTGTAATCAGAAAACAGTTCCCAGCTTTCCACAGTAACGATTGTTTTACAAAAAGAAAACTATTTTGTATTTGTTTCGATGTTCTGAGGGAGTATTTTATTGGTGGATTCAGTGCATGTTTTGTGGAACAAATTTATTACAAATCAGTTTTTGTGTGATACAGTTCAAAGCATCGTACTGCACAAAGTCCAACATCGCACTCTTCACAACAGACACGTGCTTTTCTTCTCGCCTTTTCCCGATTGGCAACACACAAGGCATTTTCTCTTTGGCGCGTACTTTTTCGCGGAAGACCGTATGTGTTACTCTGGAAAATGTCGTCCCACCAGACGTGTGGCACTGACACCTGGCGAGGTCGTCCAGCTTTTCCACGCTGAGAGGATCAACTGTGTCTTCCGAGCAACCTGTGAGTGAGATTAATTTGAGAGCCAAGTTTCCTGAGTTTTCCACGGATTGTCTTGTACAACAGGTACGAATTCAGAGCTGCTACGTCCATGAAATGGCGAAATCGCTGCATATATGTTTTCGAAGACGTTTCCTTGTGGCCGTATAACTGGTCCTGTATTGGTGAGCTAAATCAACGCCAGCCGTTCTGTTCCTGCATTCCAGTATCACTTCAGGCTTCCACTGCACTTTAATCTTCTCAGTCTACTGCAGCTCGCCACTGTAAACACGGGGAAGCGTGTACGCGTCTCTGCCGTCTCGCCACCGCACTGCCATCAGCTTCCCTCTGTACGAGGTCTTAACATTACCTCTCTCGAGTTTTGGCTCCTTCAAAACTGTTGGCATTTCTTTCTCGTTAATAGCAACAATTCCAATGCAGTCGTTGCTTTTAGAAACAAGAAAATCGAACCACTGAGGAATAATAGAGAACCTGACGGTAAACAAGGTATACTCATTGTTAAAACATCCGTGAAGCTAAGACGAAACCACTTTAGACACTAGAGGATATTCGCTCTAACGTGGCTTGAACACAATGTCTTTTTCAGTGTAAATTACAAAGTGACACAGAGAGTCGCTACCTGTTTCACACAAGCGAAAATATTTACTATCAAAGCGAGCTAGATAGGGGCCCTGCCCTTTCGCCAATAAACAGCGATTCATCAATAAAAAGCCTCCTCTAATGTTTTCTGTATACGACCAATGAAAGATCTGTGTCTGCACAATTCAGCACGAATACCACAGTCTTTTTGGTTCAACACAGTTTTTCATTAAAATGAGGAACTTTGACAGAAGAGTGAGAGCTGACTGCACCAACGCCAATTAAAAGTTAACGGCGGTAAGGTGAGCATTTAATCCTGATTAAAGCGATATTCGGCTGCTGCAACTTCGATCAGAGTTAATCGAGGGATTTGATCCTGATTGAAGTTAACCGAGCTCGAAGAGTCGATTGTCTTGAATTGATTGCGGTTAACTTATTGTAAACACGTAACACGGCAGAGCGTATTGACGTTGTAGATGGCATAGAAGACGAAGAAACGCTATATCTTGAACATATAAATCGTCGCAACCGTGTTGGTGTACTTGTGGAAAGGGGAAATCGTTTCGAAGATTACGGTGACCGGAAATTTGAAGAGAGGTTTCGTCTTTCAAAAGAAACAGTGTGGTAGTTATTGGATCAAATCCACGGTAGGTTAGAATTTCCAACTTACCGAAAAATCTGGTCTCGCCCATGAACAGACTTCTGATGACATGAAGGGCATACGCAACTGGAGCATTTAATATAGTAATTGGTAACAGTGGTAGTGTACATTTTACAACGGCACAAAGAATTATAAGTGAAGCGTCGGGAATGATAGTAACAGCGTCTCATCAATACATAAAGTTTCGTTCTCGAGCGGAAGTACGCTCTGTGATGGATGGTTTCAGCACACTGGCTGGATTTCCTGGAGTCACTGGTACAGTGGATTGCACTCACATAAGGATTCAGTCACCTGGGGGACAGAATGCAGAACTTTCCCGCAATAGGAAATCATATTTTTCCCTTAACTGTCAAACAATCAGCGACCACAATTTAATAATACGGTAGACTGTGGCTCGGTGGCCTGGCTCTGTGCACGACAGTGCGATATTTCGTAATTGCGCTCGAAGGGCACAGTTTTAAAATGGTGAAATATCAGTCGGTAATGTGCTAGAAGCTAGTGGCTATGCATGCAGCCCTTACTTATGGACACCACTTTCACATCCATAGAGTGCGGCAGTGCACCGATATAATCCGTCTCAAATCACAAGGAACACTGTGGAGAGACGATATGGTTTGTGGAAGAGGAGATTCCGCATTTTATCTATGGGAATGACGTGTAATCCACAAAAGACAATGGCAATTGTAGTGAGTATGGCTGTCTTGCGTAATATTGCAAGGAGAACGAGCAAGGAAGAGCCACGAGAAGATACGGAAATTATGCGGCTGCCGAGGCTATTACGTAGCGAGAGGGCCCCGACATCGACGATAATGAGCCAATGCCTGCCGGTCAATAAATGTATCGTGATCACACACTACCAGGACGAGCAGTTCGTCGCACTATAATGATGAACATTTTCACTGAGATAAACTGTTACTTAATACATGTGAAATATGTAATTATTTTTATTTGAAATTATTACAGTGCACAAATAACAAAATGTTCTTTAAACATGTACATTACATTCGGTAGAATTCTTTCGCTCCCAATATTTTAATTTTTCTTTTAGCGCCAACATTTTGAGACTTTTTCTTCTCATTTCTTTCATATGTCCTCTCTTCATCATTTCCAGCTGCTGCTTGAGTACTTCCACCCTCTTCTGCATCACATTGTCCAGTGCAGAGGAGGAGGTTGCTTTAGGTCTCGGTGGCGTGCTTCTCCGATGTGTTCCTGCACTGGAAGGCCTGGAGAAGGGTTGTTGAACATTCTCCATAACAACACGTGCCGGGATCAGGCTTTCACCAGCTTCAGCAGCAGTCACTGTTACATTACTGTTTGTGGTGCTGCTGGCATCACCAACTGCTGCATCATCAACTACATCTACATTTAGATCCATTATTACACTGTACTGTGCATCCGAATCGAAGATATTTTTCAGTGACTTCAATGATGAGCCAACTACTTCCAGTAGTTTTGCATCGTGTGGAATCTTTTTAGGTTCTGGTACTGCCCTTCCCTCCTCCGGTTTTATAGACTTGAACCTTCTCTTCAGCCAAATCCTTCCGCAACCTCCTCTTCAAATTCTGGTAACATGTTTTAAGGGTTTCAGGTCTTCTTTTTGTTACACCTGAAATGGATATATTTTGTAGTACCGGTAGCTGATATAATTTTTGTTGTGTGTATCTTGAACTGTTATTCAATATTAATCTAAGCACCATGAAAAATAGTGTTTTAATTTACATTAGTAATAGATGTCTTTGATTCATGATTCAAATAAAATTTAATATTACCTGAATTGAATTGCGTCGCTATATTTTCCCAAGCATCCCGTTTTTCCCTAACTGTGCAACCATCCGTTTCTTTACACTCTAATATACTTGAATTGGAGGCAATCAACTCTAAAAGTATGTCTACTTCGAATGTGGAAAAATTCGGTGTCCTTTTCTTCTACTCCATAGTGCAGTTAACAACGTTCACGTTACGCCAACAATATGGAAAGCGTGCGCAAGTACCACAGACTAAGGCGGTTACAACACCCTTGCCACAGGGCAGACAGCGCATATCATTACCTTTGCATGTATATGGGCGCTTTCCTTTGTAACACGCGGAGCTAACCGCCGTCAAACTCCCGTTTTGTTAATCGGCGTTTTCCGTTGGTGCAGCACACAGACACCTTAATCGCGATTAAGTTTCAGTTGTGATGACGGGACCCTCGGTTATCATGCTTTTTAATCGGCATTGGTGCAGTTAGTCATAAATCTGCTTTCCGACTCAACTTTCCGGAACATTGGTGTTTCAAGGACTTCTTCCCTGGAATACTATATTTCAAAATTCAGTCAGTAAATAATCCCTGAGAGGAATAAGATAGCGAATAAAGATTACAATTCCGCACTTTTTGTTTCTACCCATGTGCGAACACGCGATCGCTGTTTCCATATGTCCAAAATGTGCGTTTATGAACTCTTCAGCACATTTGTTCGTCTCGCTCGTCATATATTTACTACAAGCTGTCATAAAAAAAAAGTGATGCTGTTAGGTGGGTGTGGAGGATCTGCAAAAGAAATTTCTACATCTGGTTTTCCTGTCGAACGCATTTACTCCTATCTGCATTGCAGTGTAGCTAATTGCAATTAGCAAACCAAGAAATCACCGAACACGAACCATTGTCATAAGTTATCTCTTCTTGTCCGACGTCCCGCTCACATCTTTACATTTCTGAGTCACTGTCATTAAGTCATCATCATCGCTGTCTTCACCACCACTCGACACTCGATATCTGTTTTTTCTTTGAGTCATCACTCTTCTGACTAGTTTGATGCTGTCCGCCACGAATTCCTCTCCCGTGCCGACCTCTTCATCTCAGAGTAGCGCATGCAGCCCAGGTCCTCAATTATTTTCTGGATGTATTTCAGTCTCTGTTTTCCTCTACAATTTTTACCGCCTCTAGTACTGTGGAACTAACTGCGTGATGTCTTCACAGATGTCCTACCACCCTGTCCCTTCTTCTTGTAAGTGTTTTCCATGTATTCCTTTCCTCGCCGATTCTGCCGAGAACCTTCTTTCCTTCCTTACCTCATCAGTCAACCTAATTATAAACATTCTTCTGTAGCACCATATTCCCTTCTGTTCAGGTTTTCTGACATTCCATGTCTCACTGCCACATAAAGCTGTCCCCCAAGCATACACACTCAGAAATTTCTTCCTCAAATTAAGCCTATTTTTGATACTAGTAGACAAACCAACATCTCTTTTTCTCAACACATGTTAATCAAATGGTTCAAATGGCTCTGAGCACCATGGGACTTAACATCTGAGGTCATCAGTCGCCTAGAACTTAGAACTACTTAAACCTAACTAACCTACGGACATAAGTCATCCATGCCCGAGGCAGGATTCGAACCTACGACCGTAGCGGTCGCGCAGTTCCAGACTGGCCGGCTAGTGTGGCCGAGCGGTTCTAGGCGCTTCAGTCCGGAACCGCGCGACCGCTAAGGTCGCCGGTTCGAATCCTGCGTCGGGCATGGATGACTGTTATGTCCGTAGGTTAGTTAGGTTTAAGTAGTTCTAAGTTCTAGTGGATTGATGACCTCAGATGTTAAGTCCCATAGTGCTCAGAGCCATTTGAACCACTTTAGTTCCAGACTGAAGCGCCTAGAACCTCTCGGCCACATCGGCCGGCACATGCTAATCGTACAGCTGTAAATGAGGTATCGTTAGAAAGTTTTTTAACCGGATTCTTACATTGCATAGTAGTATTGCGCTAAAACTTGCTATTTGTGGAAAATTTATCATAAAGGAGACTTTCAACTGTCACAGCCAAAAGAGTATAGTGAATGCCGAGCTTCATACCTATATTCTACGAAGCTAACTTATTAATCAGGAATAAGAGACTCCCTCTTCATACCATCTTGTTAGAAAAATAATTTTATTTGTTGTAGAGCACTGGATAATTTGTTTACAGCACTTTCGTGGATAATATGTGTGGGCACTGCAGTTGTCCATTATCTCTGCTCGTTGTACAAGTTGACTTTCCTTCTCGATATACTTTCTCAAACGACATATCTGTCATTGCCACCTTCAATCTACGTGAAAATGTCTGTCGAGTGAAAGTTACAGGTTATGTGGATGTACTGGCAGTCCCTGATCTCTGCTGGGCGTACAAACCGGGACAAACAGTCCGAATCCTAAACACATTTCTGGAAACAGGAACGTGTCGTAATTCACGATTATTATTCCACGTCGTTCAGTTAATTTTTAAAAATGTTTTCTCTTGTTCCCACAACTAGCCTTATTCCAATCACTAAACTTATTCGAAATCCTGACATTATTTAAAACTATAAAAATGAGCAAGTTTCGTACAGGTCCCGTGGTTATGTTGTGTATTCCATCGTCTTGGACATGGATAAGTAGGGGATTTTCCAGTCGATTCTAGATAGGTTTCACAAGGTTTAGGGGGCCTTTATAGCAATTCCAAAGTGCTAGAGATTTTGACCTGGCTGCATCATAAAGCTTTTGTATGAATTAGTTTGCGCTATTAGTTTTATCTATTCCATTTAACGTGTGTGACCTGTGTCCCTCCTTGCTTTACTTTCTCGTGATGGCACTATGGGTCATCAGACGATTTGGGTGCGCTTTACATTGAACAAACAATAACGGCCAACATATAATGTGTACTCACGACTAACTGCCTTTTCTAACAATTAGGGTCATGGTCATATTCACTTGACAGGTACGCCTTTGGTGCCTATTGCGCTATCTGTAACCGTCGTGCAGCAAATGCCACAGTGAATGAATGAAAACTACAAAGAGTGGTCACACGTTGCAACACAGAAAGAAAGCAAAGTCGTGACTGGCAATGTTCTTACTGGAGCTGGAAATTTAGCGCGGAATTCTACACGAGCTGAGTTTAATAGTTTCCACAACGAAACTCTGTCTCGGAAATTGGCAGAAAATCGGAGAGATTCAGTTTGTAGTAAAAGTACACCAGCGCAAAGACACAGGCACCACCCACACTCTGTTGTTACCGTTGACAATCACTGAACACAATTTCACGAAATTCGTTCACCGAAAAAGGTGAAGTAAGTATTCCACAATTCGAGTCAAGAAGTGCTGCAGGTATGAGAAACTTGGAAGTCGAGATCTTCAGTGTAGTTACGCAGTTTAAGTCACTCAATGGCGGCAAGTCCGTTGGTCCAGATTGTATACCAATTAGATTCCAGATGTAACAGCCCCGTACTTAGCACTCGCATACAACCGCTTGCTCGACAAGAGACCCGTACCGAAAGACTGGAAAGTTGAACAATTCACACCAGTACACAAGAAGGGGAACAACAATATCCAATGAATTACAGAGCCATATCACTGACGTCGATTTCCAGTAGCATTCTGGAACACAGACTATGTTCGTAATCAAACTGCATGCCTTTGGAGTACCGTCCAAGTTGAGAGACTGGATTCGTGATTTCCCATCAGAAGGGTCACAGTTCGCAGTAAATGACGAGACATCATCGACTCAAGCAGACGTCCTACCTGGCGTTTCCCAAGAATGTGTTACAGCGCCCTCTGCTGTCGTTAATCTCGTCGCGGCGAGATCTATTTACGAAATTTCAGTCACCAACTTTCTCTTCCGAATGCGAAAATATTTTGTTGAGCCAAACCTACATAGGCAGGAATGACCATTCAAATAAAATAAGAGATATCAGAGCTCGAACAGAAAGGTTTAGGTGTCCGTTTTTCCCGCGCGCTTTTCGGGAGTGGAATGGTAGAGAGATTGTATGATTGTGGTTCGATGAACCGTCTGCCAAACACTTAAATGTGAATTGCAGAGTAATCATGCAGATGTAGATGTAGGGGTGTCCAACGCGCGGGGCACAGGACGCATGCGGACCAAAGCAAGTATAATGCGGCCCAAGATTTCAACATCTCTCATGCTATCGGAAAAAAATCCGTTTTTGTAAATTTATGGTAAATAAAATGTTTTCAATTTGAAACTCTCGCCAGACGAAGCTGCAAACTATAAAATATCTGCGTGATACGAGAAGCGGCAGTTGACTCGATCCACACAAGTACTAAAAGGAATCTGCTAAATATGTAGAGATTACAATTACGAACAACTTAAACTACGACGATCACGTAGATAATGTTGCGGGGAAGGCTCGCTAAAGACGGCGTTTATTGGCAGAACACTTGAAAGGTGCAGCAGGTCTTCCAAAGAGAATGTCTACACGAAACACGTCCGTTCTCCTCTGGAGTATTACCAGACATGACTGACGGGAGACATCGAAAAATTTGAGAGAGGGGCAGGATATTTTGTGTTATCGCGATATTGGGCCACAGTTACACGGATATGAGAGGCGAAAATATTTTGTTGACGCCCACCTGTACAGGGAGAAATGATCACCGTGGTGAACTAAGAGACAACAGACCTCACACCGAAAGGTTTAAGTGGTCGTTTTCCCCGCACAGTGTTAGAGAACGGAACGGTGGAGACAGAGTGTGGAGGTGGTCCGGTGATTCCTCTGCCAGCCACTTAAGTGTGAAATGCACAGCACTCATGTGGACGCAGGTGTGTGTGTAGGTGGGACAGAGGTAACCTGGAAAAGAAAAAAAAAATCAGAATGTGTAACTAATGTGTATTAGTTAAATGCCATTTAAACACATTAAATTTATTTTCATGACAACACTCAAATTGTATGATATTTTCACATACATTTTGACGAGGTACTGGAAAACGTACAGTGAGTTTTATATAGTATACTAATCGGTGAATTTAACTTTACACAGATTCGTACATTGTTTGTGCTCAGCAGGACCACACAGGTGTCTCTGCCGAATTATTTACATTGGCCGAAGACGAACAAAAGGAAATAATATCACCACAAGGCGTCACCATTTCGAAACAAAGATGTTCAATTTCTTTCAGTTTCCTCTTCCTATCTGAAATCGTTGAAGCACCAACAACAAATTACACAACAATTTTGTTCAACAGTTCTTCTTTATCCATCCTCTGCAAGACACCCATCTTGTTGACCGTGGACACGACCGCGTACCTTCTCTGTGACGTCCCTTTACATTCGTAACAGATGGGCCAAAAGAGGCAACTACACACCCCGATGTTGACTAGGTAACTGACACTGCGCTTGGATCCCTGTTTGCCGGCTGGCTGTGTTTGCATTTAATGATTGTCACCATCGATTATTCCCACTGCAGTACTGTATAGTTACCGTACTTAATAAAAGAAAGAAAAAGGATTCAGACGAACCACATATCTGGATTAAGGAGGGTCGGGTAACTGAAGTTCTACTGTTTCCACACCTATAATCACCTGCGCCCATTGTAACAGGAATCATTATATTTTCCTTGAAGTCTGGGGATACATTGCTTGCCTCTTATATTTTGCATACCAGGGAGAACTGCTTTACCGTGGCTGGCGTAGCAAGCATGTTAGCAACTCTGAGGGAATGTCATCTATTCCGCAGGCCTTGGGTCTTTTGGTTCACTTTTGTATCCCGAGGGTTTAAAAGCAAATTACATAACATGTGTTAGTGATTAAATGGCAGCGGCCGCAGCCTTCCAGCACCAGAATCACTTTGCCTTCAATCACTGAAGGGTCGCTCGCATGTGGAGCTGTAGACAGACGCCCGTAAAACGAGTGAGGCCACATTAACACACTGATCATTCATCGCAAGATACACGGTGGTGTAGCTGAGCAGCACAAGTCATATTTCAGGACTTGCTTAAGATACTGAAATTCGATTTTCATCCACATTAAATATTGTGAGAAAGGCTCCAGCGAGTGACGTATAGTCTCTTTCATACTTATACAAGTCACAGTGGTGTCGGTATCAATTTCGATTTTTGAAATAGGACTGTTGTAGTTTCTTGTGTTAGTATTGTACTTCTAAAAGAGACAAAATCTACAGCATTTCGCTCTTCAAAATCTGATTGGTACTTTCCGAGTAATGACAGTATTTATAATTTAGGGTTTGCGAGGGACGTTCAGTAAGTAACACTGCACTTTTGTTTTTCTCCGCCAGTTTCGGTTGAAAAAAGGCGGAATATGTTGTGGGGAATAGTGGAATAGTCCCGCTTCAGCCCTCATAGTTTCATGAAGTTCCGATAGGTTGTGACACGATGCGTAGCCTTCACAATGGCGTCTGTAACGTAGGTGCTTTCCAAGCCGGAGCTGTCAGTGAACAGCCGGCCGAAGTGGCCGTGCGGTTAAAGGCGCTGCAGTCTGGAACCGCAAGACCGCTACGGTCGCAGGTTCGAATCCTGCCTCGGGCATGGATGTTTGTGATGTCCTTAGGTTAGTTAGGTTTAACTAGTTCTAAGTTCTAGGGGACTAATGACCTCAGCAGTTGAGTCCCATAGTGCTCAGAGCCATTTTTTTTGTCAGTGAACAAAAGCACGGTGAGTCGTGGGGCGAGGCGTCCGTCGTCTCCACAGCAACGTTGTGCAAACCCGTCCGACCTCCTGCGACGCTGGAGGCTGCGGACTCTCATTCGAGGCAAACGAGACGTCGCCGTCAAACACGTCGCTGCTCAGCTGAGCCTCTGTGTTGGTAGCGCTGGCACACTCGTCCACACGCACATGCAGTGCCGCCGAATCAGCGCCGCCAAGGCAGCCCTGGAGACGCATGATGTGCACGTGTAGACACCTGCCTGAGAAAATTTACGTACATTCTGTACACAGCGCGGCAGGCCTCGCTCCATGGTACACAACGGAGACCTAGTAACATCGACACTGGCGTCTTGTTTATTACGACCTACTCTGCAACGCAACACGCGAAGCCCCTACAGTCCACAGAGCTTGTCCTAATACTCTTCCTACTAAAATGATTCGTCATAATATCAAGTATAAGCATTTTCAGAGCTTACTTTTTGTCTTGCTACAGCTTTAACACGTGTTTAAAACGTGTAAAAGGTGCACATATAATCCATCGTTAGGAATACGGCGGGCGACGAGCCTCGACAATCGAACTGCCCACCCTCTGTTGCAAAGTGGTTTCGCTGTAGTCGCTTCTGACTCCGCAAAGTAGTGCAGCGACATCTTACACATTCCGCCCACGTATTAAACATTACCGTAATACCCTTCATGACGCTAGAGGAGAAATGTATCATTAGTAGCTGCCCATATAAAATGTGGTGACCGCACTCCGAAGTGTTTGAATAGTCCACTGTAGAAAACTACTGGGAATTGGCGCGATTAATCCAAACAGATTTGCTATACAAAATTATGAGCAAAAGATCCGAGACCTATTAGATTCGACGCAGCGTTTCACACGGAATACGAGTCGGTTAATCAAGGTGTTTTCTCTGCCGGTGGACATACAGAGGAACCTGCGCAACACAGAAGCCCTACCACCTCGGCTGTATGGATTACCTAAGATCCATAAGAACAACGTTCCACTAGCAGAGATTGTTGGCGCTCCTGGCTCACCGACGTTTAAACTGGGAAAACACTTGGCCTCTCTGCTCCAGCCACACGTGGGGAAGACCGATACATACATAAAGGACTCTGGACATTTCATTGAGAAGTTCAAGAAACTCAAACTTGCACCGAACGACACCCTGGTCAGCTTTGATGTTGCTTCTTTGTTTACGAAAGTGCCACTGAGTGACGCTCTGGAGCACATCGGTTCCATTTTCCCACAAGACATCACAAAGCTCTCTCACCACGAGCTATTTCACGTGGAATGGCAATTTCTACGAACAGCTGGATGACGTCTTAGGCCACTGGTGGCCAACTTCTTCATGCAACATTTCGAAACACAGGCACTGGACTTGGCGACTTGCAGACCTAGGGTGTGGTGCAGATACGTCGATCATACTTTCGCTGTGTGGAGCCATGGTGAAGAACAGCTCGGTGACTTCGTAAGACACTTGAACAGCTCCCAAGCCAACATAAAATTTACCATGGAAGTAGAGAATGTTAAACTACTAAAACTCGCACTTTTTCAAAGAAAGTATAGACATTACGTTACTTCACGCAAAAAAAAAAAAGATTTTCTGTCTTAAACCTAGTGTTGTACTTAGTCATCTTGCCTAATAGACTCTATTATTAATAACATAATTAAAAAAACTTAATAAAATGATGGCATCAAAAATTTGTCGTCAAAGTGTTTGATGTCTCCCACCCACCTCATTGACGATGGGCTATGTGTCAGAAGAGACTGTTGCTCACAAAGGGCTCGTTTTAGCTGTATTACATCTGCGTGTCAGTGGAGTTCAACAGTTGGTTAACAAAAACGTCCTGTATTCAAACTAGTTGACTGTTTAGAAAGAATTATCACAAAATGTGACAGCTGAGTAAGCTATAAAATGGACTGTGAGAGCGTAAAATGGAAAGTGAATGAAGATTTCGAGGAGAGTCTACTGCTATACGTTTTTATCTGATTCACTGACTGTTGGACTGTCTTGTATCATGGAATGGACAGTTTTAGATTTCTAATTTGTTGTTGGACAAAACTTTATTCAGAATTGCTTACAGTTTCGTTTCTATGATAATTGTCTTCATTTTATGTGAGTGTTCATATTAAAGTATAAGAATCAAAATTTTTTGTCTAGGAGACTCCTGGAGAGGAAACGGGTGGGAGGCGGATCCAGGGTGCTGAGGAGGAGGAAATGAAGATCGGTGAATACTGTGGGCAGCTGGGGCAGATGTGGATGGGAGGGTGAGAGGGGTCACTGTGCACTGGGCTGCAGACGGGCGACACGTGAGGCCAGTGGGGCGTCTGGTGGAAGGCTACACAGGGGATTCGGCTTCGATTCCGCGGCAGATCAGAAATTTTATCCACTTTTGGACTGGATGTTGAGTTGTCCTCATTGACATTTCATCATCATCGAAATCAAGAAGCGGAAGTGGCATCACATAACGAAAGGATTTACACTACACAGCTGAACAAGCCCCAGGTGGAGTCTCCCGGCCAAAAATGCCATTAGGTCATTTCATTCCACCTGCTTATAAAGATGTTAACATCAACCTTACCATCCTGTGACCATATGCAAAGTTAAACAAGACGTAACTAAATATTTTTTTGCTATTTTTAAAACAGGGAATACGAAAAATTAGTCCTATCACCATTCATTTGCATCCAGGTTTATGTAGTACATATAACTACTCGAGTAACACTATCATAAGAGCAGTGCTGAAGAGATCCTTAAGGTAATGTAAGTAGTCTTTGTCTTGAGGAAACAATACAGATATATTTCTCGAGTGACCTTTGCCAAACACAACAACAATTAAAAATGCTCCTTTCATTACCAATAAACAATACTTCTATGTCTGAAATTTGCTTTTCCCAGCATAAGACAACTTACAGGACTACAGCTAAGTGGCATCTTCAACACGTGCTGATGTTTAGACAGGTGAACACTCCATCATTTTCAAGTCGAAAATGGCGAAATATCGGTGCTTGCCGAAGACTTCACCCAGCTGCATACTCACAAGGTGTTTGAAGCTATCTCTACATTATGTCATTAGTGAAAAGTACTTGGTAAGAGCAGAAATAAGCCTTATATTAAACTAGCGAAAACTGCGTCATACACAGCTTACTGCCGTATAATCTACATGATTGGAATGCATCGTAAGTTCTTATCTCAGACTGAACTTACCACTGTGTCTGCAGTATGGATTAGACAGTAAGTAGTGTGGGACTGCTGGCACTGGATAACTATGATCCTGACCTAAAGGTCTTTTCCAGAAACGCCATACAATCTAACTTGTTATATTTCGCAGTCGTCAGCACCAGCTCTTTTTTATCTTCAGTGTCATTCCCTGTATCCTACCATACTCATGCTGTTGTGCTTGTTATATTTTGCTGAGGTCATTGCCAGCAGTTCCTTACCTCCAAGCAGTTCATGGGACTCATGACATCCAGCTACCTGACAAAGCCTAGGAGGTGGAGAGCGAGGGGACTGGGACTCATGTCATCATAATGAGCTCTTCTTTGTCTCCGAGGTCATAGTGGGAATCATAACATCAGCATCGTTGCATCTGGCCACGTGTCAGGGGTGTATGGAAGAGGAGGGGGAGGAGGGGAGGTACTTCCACGCCCCCTGCGCTACTGTAACCCTGCTCCTCAGCCACACATGACAGAAATGCAGAAAATACTGTAAATTTTGTCAGCTGTGCTTGCATTACTGACTTCCAAAAATTCTTTTAAGGACTGGCTCACTAGTCACATTGGCGTCATTGCCTATTGTGTTCGTTCAAAAGGCATTAAGCAAAAGCTGATTCTGACGTGTCTGTGACCAGTTACTGTAAAATTCCCGCGACTGTGGTGACATTTCTAAGCCTTCGCTAGACTGTGGCGACTTATCGCCGACCAACTCAACTTCTTAATTTGCGTTTTCACTACATATCGCTTGTTCTGTTTCATTATTGTTTGATAAATTGGGTAATAATTGTGGATCCACGCAATTTGCTGGAGTCTGACGTAAACTACTGGTATTTGCAAATTGCTCAAAGTAGTTCATTTCATCCTGTACTAAATCGTTATTTTGCAACAACCTGTTCACTTGTGCTACGACGGATTTTGATATTGTTTTCTGTTGTACCAAACATGATGAAATACTGATTTTTAGGAAAAACAAAATTCCTACAGTGACCAAGCAAACAAAAATAAAACTTTACTACTGTCCATGCCAATACTGAACAATGAATCAAATTCACACAGAACGTGTACTATTATGCCGACAGTTTATGTAATAATCAATAAGCGTCACACGACATAAAATTTTACAAATTGGACACATGATTTTAAAGTCATTGCCTGAAGAAGAAGTGCAACATTAGTAAAATTAGCGCAGCGGCATCTCTTACTTTCGAGAAAATCAACATTATCTGACTACATATTACCAAGAGAATCAACTAACTAACCTGGCACCAAGGTCGCCGTATGTATCCTCCCCACAATATTGTTTCTTATGAAATGTAGCCCACATTTACCTCCCACTCTTAAAAAATCTGCATGTTACGAAAACTATGTACTCACAAACTGTTATCCAACATAAACTCGTATGCTAACCCTTGACTAAACAGAGCCTAATTTGAACTGAACTGATCTGAATTCAACTTCTCTTTATATTAAACGCCCAACTTAAGTAAAACCATAGAGGTATAACAACACCACCTGTCAGCAGCTGAGGTTGTCAGTTAGTTATCATTTATTTCAGGGAAAAGCTGCACGGTCATCAACAATAACTGTTCTTTCGAGAACAAGTTACTGTCTTTGTATATATAAAACCATTATGTCGCGCCGGCCGGGATGGCCGAGCGGTTCTAGGCGCTATAGTCTGATACCGCGCGACCGCTACGGTCGCAGGTTCGAATCCTGCCTCGGGCATGGGTGTTTGTGATGTCCGTAGGTTAGTTAGGTTTACGTAGTTCTAAGTTCTAGGGGACTGATGACCTCAGAAGTTAAGAACCATAGTGCTCAGAGCCATTTGAACCAATTATGTGGCCCCAATCAAAATTTCCACTTACCTTGCGTCTTGAAAATTGAAACACGTATGTTGTGCGGCAGCGATGCTGAGACATTGTAGAATCTCTGACCAGAGCAGTTGCGCTCGACTCGCAGTAGCGAGCAGTCAGTCAGTCTGCAGTAGTCAGTCCTCAGTAGTGCTTGGAGTCTGTGAGTAGCAGTAGCGGAGAGCAGTCGGCGGGCGTCGGCACCGCAATGGTCGAGATACAGGATAAGGTATATTGTTAATCAGCCTCGCGCTCAACTAGCAATGTTAATTAAGTGTAATTTTCTGTAAAAATCGCCCCCAATAATAATTTTGATTTTTTGAAAGCAATTTTTTAACAAAAGTATCATTTGATTCCCTTGCATTTCCTTAAACAAAAAATTTCAGTTAACTTCAAAAAATTTAGTTATGGCGATACATCTATTGCAAGCTGTGCCGCAGAATAAGAGCAGAATTTTGACATGCAGTTTTAATAAGGTAAGAAATTTATTCTGAATTCGCACAGGGCAAACACCGACATTTCGGTTTAATTGAGTTTTGGTTATCACTGTAGTTTCATTGTCATGAGATTATCTTTCATTATTTAATGGGAACTTGTACTTGAGTCAGATAGCGAGCTTTCATTTAATTGTCTTTGCCATTAATATTTTTGTGGGAGCTTACATTTAGCTGTGGGTCCATTACTAATAAATATAGTTATATTTTTAAAATTTCTGTGGGGAGGTTACACTTAGCTGTGGCTCCATTTCTATTAAGTGTTGTCATCGAAAATTTCTGTGGGGAGGTTACACTTGGCGACACCCAGTCCAGGATCGTATTTCGTGTGAATCTTTTGTAAAACAGTCAGATATCTGCTCTTATTGCTTAAATATAATTATAATTTGCGCAACGCTTTTACTAATCTTGTGACTTTCTTTCTACAGGTCAACGGCAATTCGTTGCTCTGTTGTAATTTTGTGTGTTATTTTTGCATTGTGTTTATTTGTTTTTGTGAATAATTGTGACTGTTGGAAAAATGCCGCGAAAGACTGTGAATAGTGTATCGCGAGGTATTTTGAATGAAATTACCGATTTAAACAGCGTGACTGATAGTAATTGTGACACGCAGTGTAATGATGACAATGCTGTGTTCACTAACAGTCAGTGCGTTCCAATCGCGAATGACGACTTTTACCTTAATGATGAACAAGAGAACTCAATTGTCTCCTCTGTTAATTTGACGACAATTGATGACGCGGGGCGTTCTGTTGGAATGAGCGCTGCCCAGCTTAACACACCCGGTTTGGAAAATTCAAATAACGTACAGACAAATTTCTCTAATGAAAATGAGCAGGATACACAAAGTACGCCGGATTTATTTAATTCCGAAATAGTGTCTGACAGTGTACATCCGACTGATAAACCTTTTTGTAAATCTCAGAATAACCAATTGGTTACAGAAAGCGAGACAATTCCAGATCGACCATTAAACAGCACAGAGAATAGAAATGTTAATTTTGGCTCGGATCAAATTATGGCACTATTGCTGCAACGAGTTAACCATATTATTGAAAACCAAGACGACCTTAAAAAAGATTTCAAACAACAACTTAGTGAACAGGTCAGACAACAGAGTGAAGATAATAAACAATTTAATGAAAATTTCAAACAACTTAGAGAACAGAACAAACAAGATAACGAAAATCTCAAACAACACTTAAATGAAAAATTAGATAACAATTCCAGACAGTTAAGTGAACAAATTAGGGCTGTTACCGTGCAATGTCAGGACATTAAAGAACCATTACGTGTGAATACTAAAGCTTGTGCTAGTAACAGTAATAATGAAGTTGGCACTGTTGCACAAGAATTAAGTAGTGCATGTGTAGGCACAACAGAATCACACAAAGACGAAGTTAATGCAGTCACTGAACAATGTTCAGCAAACGCAACACAGATACACGAAATTAATGCAGTCACTGAACAATGCCCTAAAAACGCAGTACAGATACACGACGAGTTTAATTTAGAGTCAGTGGAAATTTCACACACTCTGAATACGGAAGTCAATAATAAAAGTGAACGCCAGAACAACCAAATTGACGAAAATATTAAAGTAACAGAATTAACAACTATTTCAGTCACCAATACGTCACAGAATCTGCCACGTTGCGAGCATTTGTCAGAGTCACGTAGCGCGTATAATGTGAGCAATTTACAGAGACTACGCGACTTAAAATTCGAAAAGCTACGCGACTTAAAAGCTGAAAAGCTACGCAAGTTGAAGTACGAAGTGACACAGACAAACAAATTCTCGCACAAACCTGAACGTTTTCTTAAATTCAGTGACGAGAACGTACATTACGAGCAATTTGCATTAGTAAAAAAATCTAAGGAACATAATAATGACAGAGTACAGATACACGATTTGAACTGGTTACGTCGATTTATTTTCGTACTTTCACCACTATTACCTGTAATGCAGAAACTAACTTTGAACCTGATACGACAATTTGCCATTGTATTTTCATCAGCATTGAGTGTAATACAGAAACGACAATTAGCATGGATACAGCAATTTATTTCTGAATTTTTACCGACATTGCCTGTAACACAAAAGCTGAAATTTATTTGCAGCGCGTAATAGACCTCAGGGGATTCATTACGCTTTAATGAATATGTGCCGTAGCGAGCATAGGGCCCCGAGCTGTAGTAGTGCTGTTTCATCTTTAGTTTTCTGCACTGCTGCTTTCTCTTCTACTATCCTTTATATCTATCAAAACAGCTCTTTAACTATTGCTCTACTTAGAATTAAGAATATGTACTGAACACCGGATATGACAATTTTTACCGAATGTGACAATTTTCATTAGGCACTCCCGTAATGACAACTACCGCCGTAATTTTAATAACAGACAAAAATTTAATCATCAGTATATGTAAAATTAGCAGTAACAGCAACCACATTTTAGGTAACAATAGACGTTTTTCACCACAACAGCATGAAAGTCAGCCGCTTAGTATGCGTAACCAACAATGCAGTCTACAAGGTCAACATAACTTTAATGTTTCGCCGCGTGCACGTATAGTCCCAGCTACAATAAATAGTAACGCACAGCAGAGAAATAACTACGTACAGAAAACACACTATTTCGACTCGTATCGCAATGCGCCGTATAGAAGTGACTATTATGACAGACGTAAAATTAACGAGCACAATTTTCAGCGTACATTTCATTACAGTCGATCTTTTCAGCAGCAAGAATGTCAGCAACGACATATAATCATGAATGAAACAGACAATAGGTGTCATCTATAGCGTAACATGTCAGTAAGAAATAATAGTACAGTTTAAATAGTCAAAATACCACAGCATCGTCCCGTAAATAACAGCACGTACGACAGAATTTGACCAGACACAGTACAGGTAGCCTATTCCAGTAACGTAAGCAATACTTTTTGACACGTAGAATCTTATTCACGAGAATGTTGTTGAAACATGCTTTGCTGAATACACCACTTTTATCGCACCCAGATCTTACCAGAAATTTTTCCATTGCCACCGACAGTTCCAACACAGCTTTAGGCGTACACATTTTTCAGGAAGTTGAAGAAGATGGCTCAACAGTAATTAAAAACATCGCATTTGCAAGCCGCATTTTGTCACCTGCTGAACGAAATTATTCCGTTACTGAACTAGAAACATTATGTGTTGTATGGGCTTTTACGAGATTTCGGCACTTTCTTTATGGCAGACATACCACCGTTTACACAGATCACAGAGCTATACAATTTTTACTTTCAGCTAAATTTACTCACGACAGATTAAGCAGATGGAAACTGTATTTACAGGAATTTAATTTTACGATTGTTCACATTCCCGGCACACAAAATGTTATCGCAGACGCACTTTCGCGTTCTCTCAGCAACAATCAGCAAGACGTAGCAACCAACTTCTGCAAAGCAAATTTCAGTATCATGTATATTCAGCAAGTTGCATTTGAAAATTTTATTTCGTCGTCATTACAGGACATAGCAAAAGAGCAAAGCAAAGACAATGTGTGGAAAGAAATTAAACACCTTTGGCAAGATAAGAATAATGTTACGATTAGGAACCACTACACTGTACGCAATGACATTCTGTTTCGCCGCTCTCATCCAGACAGCAACAATTGGTTATTATGCATTCCTGACGAATTGGTTAACAAATTAATATGGTACACTCATTTAAGCTACGCACATTACGGAGCTAGAAAATGTTTTCTTATACTGAGACAGAACTGTTATTTTTCAAACATGGAAAAACGTATACGACGAGTTTTAGCGTCATGCAAAATTTGCCAGAAAGCTAAGTCTGACACCACTTCACACATTCCTCCATTATATCCCATTGTACCTGTTAAATTAAAACATATGGCCGCAGTAGACATTTTTGGTCCAATTCCGAGAACTAACAGAGGTTTTTGCTACATCTTTGTCGCTGTTGAACTCACTTCAAAATTTGTTACCTTTACTCCGTTACGTAAAGCTACTGCTAAAACTGTTTCGAAAGCATTTGTAAAGCATTTCTTATTTCATGTAGGGCATGTGATGAAAGTAATTTCAGATAATGGATCACAATTTCGTTCTGTCATATGGACACGCATGTTACGAGCTAGAAACATTTCTCCGATTTATATATCCAAGTACCACGCCTCTTCGAACCCTTGTGAACGACTAATGAAAGAAATTGGTAAACTGTGTAGAATATACTGCCACAAAAGACATGTTAATTGGGACACACACGTACACTCATTTCAAGATGTAATTAATTCCATTCCAAATGAATCCACTATGCTATCTCCGTCTGTTATACTGAAAAACGTTGAACCACCAAACAAAATCAAAGAGTTAGTAAATTTTCCTAGATCACGTCGACTAAGACACCACGAAATAATTGACATTGCGCTGAACAACATCAAACGTGCCGCAGAGCGCCGGAGAAGACAGCAAAAACAGGTTTGTAGACACCGAGACTTTCACGTTGGACAGAAGATATTAGTACGTACACACTATTTATCCAGCAAATTAAAAGGTAAGTGCAGTAAATTTGAACTTCTATACGCAGGTCCATATCGGATTCGCAGCATTCCTCACCCCAATGTTGTACACGTCGAAACTCTGAGAACCAGAAAATCGAAAGGCAACCATCATGTGTCAAACATTAAACCCTTTATCGAATGAAACCACTTTACGATGTAACATGCTATGAGGCCGTTTACACATTTTATGACCACTTATGCAATTATATTCACATGACTAATTACTGATGATTATCGTATTTTTTCTTGGCAAGTGCCCGGCAAGGTAAGGTTAGCAGGTCGCTTTTCTTGTCGTTACACATCAGACCGTACATTTTCCAGATGAACTTACACATTTTGTGACCACTTATGCAATTACATTTATGTGACTACTTATTGATGATTATCGTATTTTTTCTTGGCAAGTGCCCGGCAAGGTAAGGTTAGCAGGTCGCTCTTCTTGTCGTTACACACTAGACCGTGCATTTTTTCAGATGAACTTACGCATTTTATGAATAATTATGCAATTCTCTATAATGACGCATTAATTTTATCAAATTCTCTCTCCATTGAAGTCTTTAATTATCGCATCTATTAACTACACTACATATAAGCTGAACACAACGAATGTCACATTTTGTCTTTCTTATGTATGTACAATTGTTTTCATGTTTTGTTTGTATGCACTGTGAACTAGTTAAGGTATAACACACACCATTTGACTTTGACATTTTGCCTTGTGATATCTCAACATCATGACTGTTTTACATTTTCCTTTTTTTGCTGCTGCATTACGATATTCTCTGTACACTTTTTGCCTTTAAACACTGTCTGTGCTTTGAGATATTACGTTTTCTGTCATGTTATGCTGTATGCTTAATTGAGTCACCATTAACCAGTCACTATTTAATGGGTATATGATTTAAATGCAAGACATTAATCTTTGTTCATCAGTTTCAGAAAGAAATGATGCGTAATGGAAATAAATTAAACAGATGAGAATTTGACCTACGGAATAAACGAAAGAAGATGCAATAACTTTATGAGGAAGAGTAAATGGATCAGAATTAACAAGCATTAACAAGAATATACTATACACATCGTCGAATAGCAGTCTTAACTAATTTTTTCTTTCAGAATACGAAGCGATTGATGCAAGCTGTCAGACAGAACTACACATTTTAGTTTTAAGTGATGAAATATGCTAGAGATAAGGAATAGTTGTGTAATGAGTAATGAAGTGATTTTTTTACAGATGATAATTAATGCTGATGAAGAATAATGATGATGAATATGGTACTATGAATAATGAAGCTTTTCTTTATAGGTGATGATAATGAAGTTATGATAATATGGATAATGAAGTTTTTTCTTTACAGATGAGGATAATGTTGAAGTTATGAATTTATGCTATGTAGTTATTTAAGTATTTGTTGCAGTTTGCTTGACAGCAGGTGTTATAATGCGTAGTAGGATGACTGAAGGTTTTGGAAAGGACAGTTATGGAACACATTTTTTTTTAAACACATTACACTACCTGTTAATTCGAAGTTCACTACTTTTCAGCATAGTCTGCGTTTCTTCTTTCAGCTCAATAATCCATTTTGTATTTTTTCCAGGAGAAGCTTTTCATGATACTTACTAAACTTGTTACTTATTATACCTGTTCTAGTAATTGCAATTTTATTTTTTACCCATTTGTGTCTATCGTTACAAATGTGATCACATATACTACCTTGTGTCACAACCTTGGTACAGCTGACTCATGACGAATGACGTTACACATTTTTCATTTATATGGACAACCTAGAAGCAATTTTTTTTTCCTCCTTTTTCTTCTTGCTTTCCCGTATAATTAGCTAAAGCAATGTACTGCTAGCACAAAAACAAAATGTATTACCAGTCTCATATAATGTCACTAATTTACGACATAATTCGATAATCGATGGCCACTGAGTGCCAATAATTAGTGTCACTTACTGAAATATGTATTAATTATGCCATTAATTAGCTCTTGTTTTTAATAATGATTTTAGTAAATGGCCACTGAGTGCCAATAATTAGTGTCACTTACTGAAATATGTATTAGTTATGCCATTAATTAGCTCTTGTTTTTAATAATGATTTTAGTAAATGGCCACTGAGTGCCAATAATTAGTGTCACTTACTGAAATATGTATTAGTTATGCCATTAATTAGCTCTTGTTTTAAATAATGATTTTCGTAAATGGCCACTGAGTGCCAATAATTAGTGTCACATAATGAACTATGTATTAATTGTCATTAATTAGCTACTGTATTCAATTTTGACTTCATGTCTTTAATAATAGGCCACTGAGTGCCAATAATTACTTGTAAATATGTCATTTGAATGAGGAAAGATGTTTTGTAATACTCAATACTTGATGGCCATTGATTGCCACTCTTGTCTGTAAATTAATTAATGAACATTTTTCTGTAATACTACATTCATGGTACAGAAATGTTCAATAACTGAGCTATGTATGCTGCATACTACTTATGTAATCACCTATTAAGGCTTGTCTGTTAGTTAATGTCCTTTAACTTCTGAGCTAACTACCCTGAATTACTGTAATATCCATTTGTCCTATACATCCTCCTAATCATGGAGCACTATATTTGGTTTTTGCACTAATTCTACGTTGGTGTGCCGCTTCTTAAAAGCGTGGTGTTGACACGACATGCTGTCCACCACTGTAGGCGAAGAAACTACTTATGTAATCACTAATCAAGACTTTGTTATGGAGCACTGTGTGCCGCCTCTTAAGAGCGTGGTGTTGACACGACATGCTGTCCACCACCGTAAGCGATGAAGACGTTATTCTGGTCCCACTGTTTGGTGTACCTGATGTACTGCCAAATGATAGCATGGAATACTACTACGACGTTTCAGTGTCTTGCTACGCTGATAAATACTTCTGGGAACGGACATGCAGATTGTATCACTTAGTATTGTGATTCTGTGGAAAGATATGGACTTTCAGTGCAGCTGTGTGCAAACTAAAGTGCTACAACCATGATGCAATCCTTTCATTTCCTATCCTAATAGTGAAAATCATTTTTAACTAACATCATTTATGTTCATGGCATATACATTTTTTCTCGATTTGTTGAACTCTAGTGCGAGTACACTTGTGTCACTTGTCGACATGATTTTTGCCATTTGTTGTCAAAATACTAAAGACATTTTCGATTTGTTTTGAAGTGCAGTATGTGTGCACTCTTGTCATCTATATTGTATATACTTTTTGTGATTTGATGATTTTTTCTACTCTTGCGTTTATTTGTTATAAAAATGTTCAAAAGTTTTCAGTGCATGTGCACTTATGTGAATATGTTTTCAACTGAACTACAGTGCCTGTGCACTCTTCTCAATTTTCGATATGATTTGTGTTCATTCTGTATACCTTTTATGATTTATGTCATTTGTTACTCTTGTATATCCATTTCGTCTTTTACTGATATGTTCTCCACTGCAGTGCATGTGCACTCATGACACTTGTCAACATGATGAAACTGCTAAAGAATTTTTCAGTGTGTGTACACTTTGTTATCTGTCAAATAATTTGTATATACATTTTTCCTGATTTGTTTTGTACTTATATTTTGTCTTGTCTGTAATGTTTTGTAATCGGTGCATGCGCACAACATTTAATTCATGTGATACATCTAAATATTTTGTAAATGTTAATTAATTAAAAGAAAAATTTGTTACGATGGCAAGTCCAAATGACTCACCATCGCTGCCAAATTTTTGCCCCCCCAGTGGAGGGTTATGAAACACGTATGTTGTGCGGCAGCGATGCTGAGACATTGTAGAATCTCTGACCAGAGCAGTTGCGCTCGACTCGCAGTAGCGAGCAGTCAGTCAGTCTGCAGTAGTCAGTCCTCAGTAGTGCTTGGAGTCTGTGAGTAGCAGTAGCGGAGAGCAGTCGGCGGGCGTCGGCACCGCAATGGTCGAGATACAGGATAAGGTATATTGTTAATCAGCCTCGCGCTCAACTAGCAATGTTAATTAAGTGTAATTTTCTGTAAAAATCGCCCCCAATAATAATTTTGATTTTTTGAAAGCAATTTTTTAACAAAAGTATCATTTGATTCCCTTGCATTTCCTTAAACAAAAAATTTCAGTTAACTTCAAAAAATTTAGTTATGGCGATACATCTATTGCAAGCTGTGCCGCAGAATAAGAGCAGAATTTTGACATGCAGTTTTAATAAGGTAAGAAATTTATTCTGAATTCGCACAGGGCAAACACCGACATTTCGGTTTAATTGAGTTTTGGTTATCACTGTAGTTTCATTGTCATGAGATTATCTTTCATTATTTAATGGGAACTTGTACTTGAGTCAGATAGCGAGCTTTCATTTAATTGTCTTTGCCATTAATATTTTTGTGGGAGCTTACATTTAGCTGTGGGTCCATTACTAATAAATATAGTTATATTTTTAAAATTTCTGTGGGGAGGTTACAAAATATTATTACAGATTTCTCGAAAGCCCAACAGCAAACAGAAAGCAGGCAACGGCTAAGCTAGATTTCTGTTTCTAAATATATATTCAAACTGTTTCACGTGGTAATGCATAATGATAAGCAGTGGGGTGGGGAGAGTAACTGTTCCTATGAAATGATGTTCCAAGAAACGATTTTAGAGAAGTGTTTATTCAAAAAGATAGAGTAAAATCTCGCGTCATCTGTACAAATAACATTGGTCTGAACAGTACCATGCTTAACAAAGTGAACAATGATTTACCAACATATACATCATATTCACCTTTGCTGTCCTTTACAATCGTTCTTCCTTCATCTAACAGACTCCATCACAAGTCGACGTAGCATCACTGAACACGTCCATCAACTACCACACTTCTACTAAGAATGAATCAGACTGCGCAGAGGCCAAGACCGCACCACGACAGGAGCAAAGATTGCTTAACAGTAACGTAACATGCTCTCTCTCTCTCTCTCTCTCTCTCTCTCTGGCATCCACATCGACAACACAAAAAACTCAAAATGACATGACCACCTTACAACCTAAAAAGAGCTGCTCAGGGATCGAGCAGCGATCCATTCTGTAATCGTCTCCAGCTGGTAATAACATGTTTTTTAGCCAAGAAATATTTAAAACTTTTCTGTAGTCAGATGTTGGATGCTTTATTAAATCTATAAGATAGTTACCAACAACATCTGGGATTGTGATTTGAAATATAAATATATTATGTAGTTTACTTCACAGTTATAGGTCATCCACGCTGAACAGTCGATTCCAACGGTTTTATCGTATAGTATAGCCCTGTATAATGTAGTATATACTATAACATACTTCGCTGTATAATTTGTGAATCCAACGTGTGCAGTGTATAAATTAATAATCTCGTAACATATTTCGGAGAACAATGTTTCCCCCTATACCAATGTACACTGAAGCGCCAAAGAAACCGGTATGCGCAAGCGTATTCAAATACAGAGGTACGTAAACAGGCAGAATACGGCGCTGCGGTCGGGAACGCCTGTATAACTCAAGTTTTGACGCACTTGTTAGATCAGTTACTGCTGATACAGTGGCAGGTTATCAAGGTTCAAATGAGTTTCAACGTGGTGTTATAGTCGGTGCACGAGCGAAGGTACAAAGCATCCCCGAGGTAGTGATGAGGCGGGGATTCTACAGTACGACCATTTCACGAGTGTACTGTGAATGTCACGAATCCGGTAAAATATCAATTCTCCGACATTGCTGGGGCCGCTAAAAGATCCTGCAAGAACGGGACCAACGACGACTCAAGATAATAATTCAGAGTGACAGAAGTGTAACCCTTCCGCCAACTGCTGCAGATTTCAGTGCTGGACCATCAACAAGTGTCAGCGTGCGAAACATTCAACGAAACATCATCGATATGGGCTATCGGAGCCGAAGGCCCGCTCTTGTACCCTTGTTCACTGCACAACACAAAGCTTTACACCTCACCTGGGCCCTTCAACTCCGATGTTGGGCTGTTGATGACTGGAAACGTGTTGCCTAATCGGATGAGTCCCGTTTCAGATTGTATCGAGCGGATGGACGTGTGCGGGTATGGTGACAACGTCATCAATTCATGGACTCTGCATGCCAGCAGAGGACTGTTAGAAGTGGTGAAGGTTCTGTAATTGTCTAGAGCGTGTCCAGTTGGAGTGATATGGGACCCCTGACACGTCTAGATACGACTCTGGCAGGTGACACATATGTAAACGTCCTGACTGATCACCTGCATCCATTCATGCCCATTGTGCATTCCTACAGACTTGGGCAATTCCAGCAGGACAATGCGACATCCTACACATCCAGAATTGCTACAGAGTGGCTTCAGGAAGACTCTTCTGACTTTGGACGGTTCCGCTGGCCACCAAACTACCCAGACACGAACATTATTGAGCATATCTGGGATGCCTTGCAACGTGCTGTTCAGAAGAGAGATCCCCCCCCCCCCCCATCGTACTCTTACGCATTTATCGACTGCGCTGCAGGATTCATGATTTGAGTTCCCTCCACCACTACTTCACACATTAGTCTAGGCCATGCCACGCCTTGCTGCCGCACTTGTGTGTGCTCGGGGGGCCCTACACGATGTATTTGTCGGGTGTACAAGTTTCTTTGGCTCTTCAGTGTATATCTTCAGTCACTAAAACAAAATATTCTCTGTGATTTTGTGATGGTCTCAACGAAATTAGAGTTCTTACAATAATTTATTTCATTAAATTGTTTTCAGTTTACGAGATGTAACATCTCATTAATTTTCGTTCGTTAAAATTACCAGATTTGCTGGATGTCTAGGCTGCCCATACTTTTACATAGAAAGCATACCGAATATTCTTATAAATGTGACATAGGATAAAAACCAGAGATAATGGATGAGTACAATAAAAACCCATTTTCTTGTGCAAAAGATGAGGTACTCCACAAATGAAAACAAAAATGGTATCGTACAACTAAAAAAAAAAAAAAACAGCAACTCCCATCTATTGATTCAGTTTGAGAAAAAAAAATGTATCTAGGACTGTAACAAAACGGACGAATAATATATACACTATACAATATGTCACAGTTTACAATTCACATACAGAAAATGTGCATATTAAATGCTAAATTACAAGTTAACATGAATATTAACAAATTATGTGGAAAATAGAAATAAAACGTTATTTATGAACTAGTGAAAATGATCAGTAGCACGAAGTGTTGGTGTTATAGAATCCAAATCCCACGAAATCGTAAGCAAGCCGATCAAATATTTTAACCATGTGTAAATGTATGAGACACATGGCGTGTTGGTCCATCTGTGGAACGCAATACAGCCGGCATTCAGGATGGCATGTTTTCGACAAACCCACGGTAGGTTTACGGAGGTGTACAGCAGCAGACATATGCGCACAGGTCACGCAATAACTGTAAATTATTGGCCAGTTATTTGTGGGGGTTGGCCTGAGACCCAATAGCTTCAGAGATGCGAAGCATCGGGATGAGAGCAGAGAAATCACTATAGGACAATTCCAGCATTGTGCATAGACAGTTGTTCGGCTGGAAGATGGTATTGCTGTTAAGGAAACACCATTCATGAGTGGGTGCTGGTGGTCTGCAGTAATGTTGCCCAAGTGAACAGCTTTCATGATGCCACAGGTCTCGAGGACGCCCAGATGGATGTCCCACACAGCATAACACTTTCCCCACCGACTCACGTCTGGGGTCTGCTGCAGCTGCTCGCGTCGATGATGGCGTATCAGCAACACGACCACCGATCTGGTGTATCAAACAAATCTGTTTATCTGGAGACGGGTTTTCATTGATCTACTGTTCAAACTCGGTGTACTCTCTGCAGTCGCAGCTGACGATGTCGTCGTGCCACCACGGTAACAGGTAAGGGTCGTCAGCACCAGGGTTGTGCTCTGCCGTCAGGTTGGCCACAGATCACCGCCTATCCTGCACTACAGAGCGGGCAAGATTTTGACCTCCACAACCTGCGATAAGGCGTCCCCTACCAACACCTTGTCTCCTTCCTGTGGTTTCTCTGTCCTCCAACCAGTTCCATTCCCATGCATCGGCTAATGACACTCTGTGCTTTGTCAGAGTCGCATGTGTCAACTGTCTTCCCACTTTGCAGCCCTGGCCATTTCTAGAATTACTCCACATTCTTCTCTGCCGCGACTCTGCACACTCCTTAGCGCGTCATGCTCCCACAGCCCCTCCTCCTGGCATTCTGTCTCGCGCTGGGCAGTGGTCCTAATCCTTCGGCTCATGCGAAGGAAGGGCTGGCCTCACGATTTTGGTGCCGGAATAGTAAACCAGAATTTCTGGACATGGTCCACAAAACTTTTAGTTGAAGTCGTTGTCGTTCTGAAAGCGTAGAGTATAAGTACACATAAAACTAACGAATAATTTTCTGTTACGACTGTGTGTCGACAGCAGGTCATTATGAAAGGAAAAATGAATGAGGCTGAGATCCGGTGGTTTATTCATCCTGCGGAAAGACTTCCGGTACGCTCGTCGCTGTACTGGGACTGTTCTCCGTGCGACGCGCACTGCGTGTGTCGCCACCTCAGTCAGCCTCGACAGCCGACGACGCGTCCAGCGGGCGTAGCTGCGTCGCCGCTGGCTCTGCTGGCAGCGAACGGGGCCTCCGTGCTGGACTGCGTCTGCAGCCACGTCGGCCGCAGCCTGAAAGAAAGCAGCTATGGTGATGGGGAAATATGGAGAACCTACTGTCGATGTCTCCGTGGTGAAAGTATGGAAGCCACACTTCTTCTGAAAATGTGATGCATTATTTATAACAAATTCCATTAGCGAATATATGTGTCGTCATAGCGCAATTAAGATGCCTAACTCCTTGAAAACGACACACCTACATGACGATCATGGGTAACCACCACACATTATCCTTACTGCTCGCTTATGCTGTGTTGGTTTTTGTTTGTTTATTTCGAACACGCTCCATTAAACCAACTTGGTGTAATACTACATATACATCCTGTGTGTGTGTGTGTTTGTGTGTGTGTAGCGTAGCGTAATGCTTGTATTGTGTGATGATGAATATGACTATGATGATTATGATGATGGTGAAATAAGGGAGCCATTCCCGGCACATAACCGACTACTTCCGACTAGCACCATGTGGGCCGCAGAGCTTAACGTCCCCATCCGACAGATGGGTCGTCATCGACAGTGTCGCGCGCCCTCACATCATGAGGCACTGCAGAGAGGCCTGGCAGTTAAACCAGGGCGTTGGCGCCAAGTCTGGTGACCAGGAACATTACGTCACCACCTCTCCTCCCCTTGACGGCCAAATACTGGCAGTGGCAATTTTTTCCACCACTGCGGCTCTAACCAGTTTAGCTCCGGGTATAGAGCCACTGCACAAGCGTGCGTTACAGACCTCGGCCAAACAGGTGGTTAGACTGTGGGTTCAAGAAGACTAAACATTTACAGTCAACAATACGGAATCAGTGTACACCATCTGTCTAGCTGTAGAGTAAATCCTATGTGGAAGTGTGAAAACGTGTACTAAATGTCAATGTAGCATGTAACGTGGTAACCAGCCTGGAATTCACTTAGCCAGATGTCAGATGATTCGAAAAATTTACCTGACTCGTACAGTTCCTACGTATCGAACCTAGCGGGACGTGGGAAACCACCTAAAACCCATGCCCAGTCCGGCCAGCTCGCCAGCCTTCCAGCCTAAATCGTTAACGCGCGGGCGGATTCTCTCTGGTGTCAGGCTCAGCTCCCCAAATCCCAGAAACGGCGTGTTAGCTTGCGTGACTATCTGCGCAGATCTTACTCCTCGCTTTTGTGTAATATTTTCTTTCTAAGTGATAAGCTACCCCAGACAATTATTATTTTTTTTAGTGAGAATGTGTAAAATTTGTCAAGAGTTTGGTTCGTTTGTTTCCATAACCATAATTATACGAAGAGTAAATGAAGCTCAACTCAGTTTCTTGAGCAGCATCTTCCTCCAGTTCTAATTTTCGTCAGTATCTACACTCAAAGAACTGCAGCATTCTGCACTGTTTACTGAATCCTGTTCATGTGCTACATCAGCTGTTGGTGTGGCTCTGTTTTACAGAAATGAATGTAGCATGGATTCTCAAAATCTGTGGTGAGATCATCTTCAGAGAACCACCAAACAATTCTCAGAAAACACCATTAAAAGCTCATCTATATTAGATTAGATTAGATTAGATTTGTACTTGTTCCATAGATCATGAATACAACACTTCGTACTGATGTGGAACGTGTCAGGTTAATAAAAGGTGTCTATACAAGATATTACATTGCACAACATATTAGATGACACTTAATATTTTGCCGGCCGGGGTGGCCATGCGGTTAAAGGCGCTACAGTCTGGCACCGCGCGACTGCTACGGTCGCAGGTTCGAATCCTGCCTCGGGCATGGACGTGTGTGATCTCCTTAGGTTACTTAGGTTTAAGTAGTTCTAAGTTCTAGGGGACTGATGACCTTAGAAGTTAACTCCCATAGTGCTTAGAGCCATTTGAACCATTTGAACTTAATATTTTTAATTTTTTTTTGTGGGTGTTGGGGAAATTATCCACCTACTATATCCCAAAATTCATCTAATGAGTAGAAGAAGTTGCCATTAAGAAATTCTTTTTATTTCCTTTTAAATACTATATGTGAGACTTTTGATGCTATTAGGTAAATGACCAAAGACTTTTGTGGCAGCATAATTACCCGCTTCTGAGCCAAAGTTAGATATAACCTTGAGTAGTGAAGATCATCCTTTCTCCTAGTGTTGTAGCCATGTACACTGCTATTACTTTTGAATTCGTTTGGACAATTAATAACAAATTTCATAAGTGAATATATATATATATATATATATATATATATATATATATATAGTGAGGGTACAGTGAAGATCTCTAGCTCTTTAAATAAGTGTTTGGATGATCTTGGATGAGCTCCAGCAATTATTCTGATTACACACTTTTGTGCAATGAACACTCTTTTACTCAGTGATGAGTTACCCCAGAATATGATGCCATACGAAAGCATAGAAGACCAACGATGACTGAAGAGAATCATTCAATGTGCGAGAAATGCAACGTTTCTGCAAATTTCTGCAGATTTCAGCGCTAGGCCATCAACAAGTATCAGCGTGCGAACCAGTCAGCAAAACATCATAGTTATGGGCTTCCAGAGCGGAAGGTCCACTCGTGTACCCTTGATGACCCCACGACACAAAGCTTTATGCCTCGATTGGGCCGTCAACACGGACATTGGATTGTTGATGACTGAAAACATGTTACCTGGTCGACGAGTCTCGTTTAAAATTCTATCGAGTGGATGGACGTGTACGGGCATGGAGACAACCTCATGAATCCATGGACCCTGCATGTCAACAGGGGACGGTTCAAGCTGCTGGCGGCTCTGTAACGGTGTGGGGCAGGTGCAGTTGGAGTGATATGGGACCACCGATACGTCTAGATAAGGCTCTCACTGGTGATCCTGTCTGATCACCTGCATCCATTCATGTCCATTGTGCATTCCGACGGATTTCGGCAATTCCAGCGACACCCCACACTTCTGGAATTGCCGCAGAGTGGCTCCAGGAACACTCTTACACAGTCCTTGACGATGGTGTACTTTTTCCCCCAGTTGTGTACACTCCTGGAAATTGAAATAAGAACACCGTGAATTCATTGTCCCAGGAAGGGGAAACTTTATTGATACATTCCTGGGGTCAGATACATCACATGATCACACTGACAGAACCACAGGCACATAGACACAGGCAACAGAGCATGCACAATGTCGGCACTAGTACAGTGTATATCCACCTTTCGCAGCAATGCAGGCTGCTATTCTCCCATGGAGACGATCGTAGAGATGCTGGATGTAGTCCTGTGGAACGGCTTGCCATGCCATTTCCACCTGGCGCCTCAGTTGGACCAGCGTTCGTGCTGGACGTGCAGACCGCGTGAGACGACGCTTCATCCAGTCCCAAACATGCTCAATGGGGGACAGATCCGGAGATCTTGCTGGCCAGGGTAGTTGACTTACACCTTCTAGTGCACGTTGGGTGGCACGGGATACATGCGGACGTGCATTGTCCTGTTGGAACAGCAAGTTCCCTTGCCGGTCTAGGAATGGTAGAACGATGGGTTCGATGACGGTTTGGATGTACCGTGCACTATTCAGTGTCCCCTCGACGATCACCAGTGGTGTACGGCCAGTGTAGGAGATCGCTCCCCACACCATGATGCCGGGTGTTGGCCCTGTGTGCCTCGGTCGTATGCAGTCCTGATTGTGGCGCTCACCTGCACGGCGCCAAACACGCATACGACCATCATTGGCACCAAGGCAGAAGCGACTCTCATCGCTGAAGACGACACGTCTCCATTCGTCCCTCCATTCACGCCTGTCGCGACACCACTGGAGGCGGGCTGCACGATGTTGGGGCGTGAGCGGAAGACGGCCTAACGGTGTGCGGGACCGTAGCCCAGCTTCATGGAGACGGTTGCGAATGGTCCTCGCCGATGCCCCAGGAGCAACAGTGACCCTAATTTGCTGGGAAGTGGCGGTGCGGTCCCCTACGGCACTGCGTAGGATCCTACGGTCTTGGCGTGCATCCGTGCGTCGCTGCGGTCCGGTCCCAGGTCGACGGGCTCGTGCACCTTCCGCCGACCACTGGCGACAACATCGATGTACTGTGGAGACCTCACGCCCCACGTGTTGAGCAATTCGGCGGTACGTCCACCCGGCCTCCCGCATGCCCACTATACGCCCTCGCTCAAAGTCCGTGAACTGCACATACGGTTCACGTCCACGCTGTCGCGGCGTGCTACCAGTGTTAAAGACTGCGATGGAGCTCCGTATGCCACGGCAAACTGGCTGACACTGACGGCGGCGGTGCACAAATGCTGCGCAGCTAGCGCCATTCGACGGCCAACACCGCGGTTCCTGGTGTTTCCGCTGTGCCGTGCGTGTGATCATTGCTTGTACAGCCCTCTCGCAGTGTCCGGAGCAAGTATGGTGGGTCTGACACACCGGTGTCAATGTGTTCTTTTTTCCATTTCCAGGAGTGTATTTGGAACAGCGGATGAAACATAGCAATCAACATCTCCGAAGCCTGGTGGCCCTGCAGGATCTGATCACTAGTGTGTGGCTTCAACTGTCTTATACCTGAACAATCTTACTCTGTTCCTCGTTAATAGAGGACATTTACGAAGCTAGATGCGGTTTTTACGCCGTCATAGCCTGCTGTCTCCCAGTGGCTGGCCGATGTGTTGTCACTTATGCTTAGTCTAAGGAAACAGGACAAGTGGCAACAGACAGAACGAATGTAACAAGTGGAGAGGAGGATCAGATGTATAATCAGTGGTTGCAGCCTTCAGTGGTGTACATACCGTGCACGGAGCAGGGGTTGGTGCAGTCGGCAGCGACAAGGCACGCGAGGCCACCGCTGAGTCCCCTGCCAGAGGTCCAGATGATGCCGCGAACCACCGCCAGGGCGCCTCCGCGACCCTCCTCGTCTGTGGGCTGCTGGTCTCCCTCTGCAGGCGACGGTGGTCCGTGACTCCAGCTACTCTGTGCCAGGCGCACCACAACCGGCACCGCGATGCAAGGCGTGTCGAGGTCCTTCACAGTTGCAACGTCCAGTGACTTCCTGTAAAACGTTTTCCGGTCATCTTGAGGGATGCACCCTGCTCAGACAGGGCTTTAATTACCTGCCTCTACACCAACAACACCATCCATTGAAACTGCAACAACACGAGAGGGGCAATGGACAAACATCAACAAGGCATGAAGTGCACTACATGCTTCCACGAGCAGTACATTAGCGCTTCAGCTGGCTATCACCACTGTGACCATGGTGGCGACTCACCTGGACGTGGACGCAATGAGAGGTGCGATGACGTTGGTGAGTCCAATGACGAAGCTGTACACTGGGGTAACACCATAGGGTAGGGTGCCCCGTTTTCTGATGGTGGCCCAATACCAGGTGATTGGCTATTTTCTCTTTGGACAGTGCTCTCAAAGCGGAAACTAGATGAAATCCATGCACTGCCACCATTTTGCTATCCTGCTAACTGCCAAGCATATCAGCCACGTTCTGTGCTTATAGCTGATTTTTTTCTTAATATCTTACATTTGAATGTAATATTTTGTAGACACAGTGTAAGAAACAGCCAACAGCCTTGCGCGTGGTGGTAACACCGGTTCCCATCACATCATCGAAGTTAAGTGCCGTCAGGCTGGGCTAGCATTTGGATGGGTGACCATCCGATCTGCCAAGTGCTGTTGGCAAGCCGGGCAGACTCAGCCCTGGTGAGGCAAACTAAAGGAGCTACTTGATCGAGAAGTAGCGACTACGGTCTTGTAAAGTGATATACGGCTGGGAGAGCGGTGTGCTGACCACATGCCCCTCCATATCCTCATCCAGTGATGCCTGTGGGCTCAGGATGACACGGCGGCCGGTCGGTACCGTTGGGTTTTCATGGCCTATTCGGGCAGAGTTTAGTATGGTTTTTTAATGTAAGCAACTCAATCGCATGGTAAGTTGATTTTCTAGTCTTATTTATTGGTGATATATGATCGAAACCTGTGAGTAGAATGCAGTAATTCATTACATGTTTCGATAGGTCAACCATGTTTGTCAAGAGGTAAAGGTACCTAATTTCGGATACTGTTAGGGTGACAATTTCGATCATCTGACAAATGTGCCTCTTTATAGATTTCGCTTTTTATTTCTTTTCAGGAGATGGCTGGACTGATGAAGATATGAGGAAGGCAATGAATTGGGTTTCTTAAAAGCGTCCAAAGTGTTTCAGGTGGCAAAATTTACGCTTTTAGATTACGTAAAGTGAGGAAACTCGGAAGAGAAACTGGGCTCTAGGGTAGACGGAAAATGTGCTTTAGGAATAGTCGTCAACTCAAGACAAGCTAAAATGCCACACAGCAATTTTAGAAGAAGTAGGACAATATTCTAAAAGGTAAAAACACTAAAGCACTCAAAAGGTCAGCCAGAACAACACAAAGGTGCCTATAATGAGTTGGTGGGGGGGGGGGGGGGAGGAAATAAAATGGACATATGAGTCATCATTTGCTAAGGATTCTGTTTCCCTCCTCTTGACAGACGATAAAGACAGCGCACATGAGGACTGCCTCTATTATTCTGTCTCATACCATAAAGATAAATCAGGGGAAGATTGGGTAAGATGTTTAGAATGTTTCCGTTGGGTACATGAGCTGTGTACTGGGACTCAGAAACCTGCATGGAAGATGTACAAATGTGGAAACTATAAATGTAGTTATAAGAGTATCATTATTGTAATCAAACTGGAATATCTCAATATTACTTTTTGTACTTTTTGTAATAAAACGATATTTCTATAGGTATGGAATTTACAATTAAGAGACAGAGAATTTGAAATTACTCATCCTTTTAGTACACACTCCCAAATGAAAAACTTCTTTGACATAAATTATTAAATCTAATCTGCTGAGTTTTGCTATAAACGGATGTATATAACGAAAATATGTTATGTCGGACATGAATCCGTAATTTTTGGAAACTTTCAGCTGATTTTTAACCAACCACATCCTTAGATTTTCTTAGATACCCGAAAACAGGGCATCTCACACTATCATTCAGGATAGTCGCCATTCTCATTGCAGCATCGCGATGGATGTGTCAATGTGTTGAGGCTCCAAGGAGAGCATAGGCGGCCACGCTGCATTTGTCGTTCCCATACATGGGCAGCAGCTGGCAGCATTGTATGGGGTGCTATTTTGTACGTAGCCCATAGTCGGTAAGGTGGACAGCAGCCGCCCATATTTCCGATTTGTCAAGTTCGGTGGCTGCCCACTGTTTTTAAGAGCTTGTTAACATTATCTTTCAAGCAAATAATTCAAGGCCTCATGTTGTCCATCGTGTCTGGGCTTGTGTTACAGTGGTAATGTTACATAAATTGAAGGTGCAGGTGGGAGAAAGGAAAGGAAGGGAAAGAAACTAATAACATCAGCTGCATCTGGACTTTATACGGAAAGGGCGGCGATGAGTCAAAATGTGTGTCGGACCAGGCGAACAAGGACTCGAACCAAGGATCTTCTGCTTACTAGACGGTTGCATTAACCACTGCGCCACTCAGGCAGATGGTTTGTCGCAAACGCGCGGACTATCCCCGGCGTGCTCCCCGGCCGACCCAGGCGCCACCTACTTGCAGTCTCACACATGTCCTCCACACTCACTGATTTTAGATTCCCTCTAGAGATCGAACGCAGATAAGCGTCTGCTCCCAAGGTCGTGGATTCATAGCCCGTCGCGACAAATCAGTTATCTGGATCCCTGTTGTCTGTTCTTGCATTTCCTTTCACCCGACTCCACCTTCAATTTACATAATATTCATCACAACTGCGGATTCTGCATGATGTCTGTTGCTTCAGACATCACACATTCATAAAATAGTTGTAATGGCCAGAACTGTGTCTGTGTATTCATAATTTAGCAACCACTGTGACGTTCTTGGTACTAGGTACTTTATATTGTAGAATACACGAGAGATTATTGTCCCTCCATTTGCATCAGGTTCTCGGAAAGAGTGTCACCTCAAGTTACTCTGTGTGCATAGTAATTTATCTAATCCTGTCTTCATGGTCCCAAGCACAGCAATGCGTGGGTGGCTGTAGTATAGTCCCAGATTCCATACTTAAATTCGTTGTTGAAAAAGCTGACCCCTATCTCCAAGCCCCAACCACTTTAGGCTTTACAGCACTCCTGTGACACTTTCGCAAAACACAGACAAGCCTGAAACCTTTCGTATCTCTCTGTACACTCCCAAAATCCTCTCGTCGTGCTGTCTGCTGTGGTGCCCACAGTAATATTCTAGAATGGGCCCCACGAGCATTTTGGAAGCCAGACTGACTGAATTTCGCTAGTGTCCTACTGATAACCTGTCGTCTACCACCTGCTTTAACTACGACTGACCGTATCTGATTCTTCCATTTCCTGTCTCCACAAACTGTTTGTACAATTTCACTGATTCCAGTAGGTGGGGTGCAAAGTTTCGTATTTATGAACCATTAAAGAAAGCTGCCAATGTCTGTATGAGTTCGAAATCATGTAAATTTGTGAGTGGGTATATGTGGAGCTTTTCAAGGTACAATTTCGTCACCTGAGAAATTTCTGAGATTATTATTAGCATTGTATAGTAGGCAATTAACATACAATATGATCTGTAATGGTTACAGCACACTTCCCTTCGGTTACTTCTACACATGTTGTATGATTCTTTATCCGTCTTGAGTCGTGGTACCACATGTATTAGTACACCTCTTAATAATATTTTGTATGATATATGTTCTTCACGAGTTAATAAATCCTCCACTTGATTGCCTTGAACATTAGCTCTCAGAATACCTTGTGTAAAAAGTGCTACTCGAATTCCTCATGACCAATATTTTTGAGAATCTCGCTGGTATTAAAGCGATCATTGTATTCAAAGTACCTCGACTTTCCAACATGGTACGCAACAGATACGAGACAGTAATTTGAAATTTTTGGTAAGTTCCTATGGGACCAAACTCCCAAGGTCATCGGTCCCTAGGCTTACACATTGCTTAATATAACTTAAACTAACTTAGGGTAAGGACAAGACACACGCTCAGGCCCGAGAGAGGACTCGAACCTCCGACGGGAGTAGCCGCGCAAACCGTGGCAAGGCGCCCGAGACAGCATGGCTACCCCGCGCGGCTGTGAGACAGTCGTCGATGGTAGACAGACAGTTTGAGTACTCACCACTGTCACTGAATCGGTTCGCACAGAGCACGACCACTTGGACGAGCTATCCATATACAGAAACAGGCATAGGTCGTAAGGTATCAGCCAGATGGGACGTCGAGCTGTGCTGAGGCGGAGAGGTGGTGAAACTCGTCCGCAACCTCCGGCAGTGGAATTGCTGCTGCAGGAGGGCAGTTGGGCGCCACTGTTCTGACTAGGTGAGGTTCAAATGGCTCTGAGCACTATTGGACTTAACATCTGAGGTCATCAGTCCCCTAGAACTTAGAACTACTTAAACCTAACTAACCTAATGACATAACAGTCATCCATGCCCGAGGCAGGATTCGAACCTGCGACCGTAGCGGTCGCGCGGTTCCAGACTGTAGCGCCGAGAACCGCTCGGCCACCCCGGCAAGTTAGGTGAGGCGGATGCTTTCCGAGCCCAGGTTTTGCCCAGCTACGGACACACAGATATCTGGACAGTAGCAAAAGGCGCTTGACGAAGACAAGGGGCGAACGGACGACACAGGTGAACATGGCAGTCGCAGATGCCAGAGGACGTCATTGCAGATAGTGATGAAGGGTGCATTCAGAATGGAAATTTGTTGGCGAGTTTGGGTACCCTCTGGAATGAGAACAGAGAGCGTTGTGGAACGGCTCTGAAAGTTGTAGTCAAGTGATTTGACTGGCGAAATGAAGATGGTGAGCTGCCCATTCTCATGTGTGGACATCCCGTTAGAAAAACTTGGCAGAGGGCCAGGAGAAAGGTCCTCTTACGTGAGTGTGGCTCTCCCTGTCTGCCAAAACAGCTCACTGGGCTCTCACTTCCTGCAACGACAAGTCTCTCATCATAGTATGCTGCCAAAGGTTGTTTCTGTGTTACAGTAACCAGACGCTGGGAAGCAACCCTGAGGATCGTCATTAACTTCTTATGTGCATACCGTTGTACACTTGTCTTGGTCATTGTGATACGAACATATTAATTGTGTTGTAAATCGAATAACCAATGACGGATGGAGCAACGAGAACATCAAAAGCTGAGTAGCAGCGGCATCAAGAGCATTCCTGGCCAAGAGAAAGCTACTACTATCAAATATAGATCTTGATTTGAGGAAGAAATATCTGAGAATACGTTTGGAGCACAGTATTGTATGGGTGTGAAGCAAGGTGTTTTGGAAAACCAGGACAGAAGAGAATCGAAGCGTTTGAGATGTGGTGCTACAGATGAATGTTGAAAATTAGGTGGAGTGATAACGTAAGGAATGGGCAGTTGTGTGCAGAATCGGAGAAGAAAGGAATATGTGGGACTTTTTTTTTTGGAAATTTTGTGGTAAGTTCCTATGGAACCAAACCACTGAGGTCATCGGTCCCTAGGCTTACATACTGCTTAATCTAACTTAAACTAACTTACGCTAAGGATAACACACACAGCCATGCCGGAGGGAGCACTCGAACCTCCTATGGGGGAAGCCGCGCGAAACGTGGCTACCCCACGCGGCGAATATGTGGAAAACAACTGAGAAGGAGAAGGGGCAGGATGATAGGACATCTTTTAAGACATCAGGAAACAACGTCCGTGGTGCTACAGGGAACTGTAGAAGGCAAAAATTGCAGAGGAAGACAGAGATTGGAATACATCCAGCAAATAATTGAGGATGTAGATTCTAAGTGCTACTGTGAGATGAAGTGGTTGGCAAGGAAAGAAATTTGTGGCGGCCACATCAAATCAGTCAGAAGACTGATGTCTCAAAAAAAAAAAAGAAAAAAAAACGGAAATGGTGTGAACTAGTAATGTTCCAAAACAGCTTATTTTATGCAAGTAATCGGCGTAATCTAGTTTCAATTTTTCAGCTGGTGCTCAGATGCCTTTAGTTTCTGTGTAGCATGCGTCATTTTCACTCATGATAAGTAACTTTTCGGCAACAGATCACTGCGTATGCTGAGGCTTCCAATTCAGTGCACTTGCTCAAAGACAGAAATAATTTGAAGTTTATTATAGATTCTCTAGAAGTATTGTTATCCTTTAAGTAGTTTTAGCCGTTTTCAGTCGCGGTATTGTTAGGCTATTGATCCCTTCTGTAATGTCTACAACGTTCATAATTATGTAAAAATTATAGAAATACATAAAGGGCACTTACATCACCACCTTTTCACGAACTTGCATCGGTAATGTAGGATCTGGCGAGTAGTTGGATCCTGCATCCTGTCTATCACATTTCGCAGCGATTGACTTCGTGTTATTCGCATACACCTGGAAAACTTTTTAAATCCAATAAACAACTGAAGATCATTAATTTAAAGCCTTGCCAAATCGAACTTTGTGTTATCTTCTGATTCACAAAATGGAGAACAAATTCCATTCGTCTAAATGTTGACATCAAGTGTAGTTTCCCCCTAATGAACATGGTCCTGCACTGTGAGGCTGACGACGTTTAGTCTTGCCTCGTAGCAGTATGCAAAAGCCCAGCTGCCTCTCAGAAGTGTATAGCGCCGTTTGACTCTATGATGTACGAGGAAGTACTTACCCTGCGCTGACAGCTGCAGGAAAACACCTCTCTGTCCCTCACCGCGAGGGCGCCCCCTGCGGCCGACGTGGCTGCAGACGCAGTCCAGCACGGAGGCCCCGTTCGATGCCAGCAGAGCCAGCGGCGACGCAGCTACGCCCGCTGGACGCGTCGTCGGCTGTCGAGGCTGACTGACGTGGCGACACACGCAGTGCGCGTCGCACGCAGAACAGTCCCAGTACAGCGACGAGCGCACAGGAAGTCTGTCCGCCGGTTGAGCGAAACCACAGGAAGCGCGGCGTCTCTCGCCTTGACCGCAGCCGTTTTCCTTCTTATTCTCAGAGCGGCCAGCTGCCAACACACAGACGTGACAAAAAATTATTCTTTCGTTTTCCGCGTACGTCTGCCACATGCTTTTTATGACAACAGTTAGTTCAACTAAAAGACTTGTGGGTGATGTCCAGAAACTCACGTTTACTGTTCCCACACACAAAAAAAGAGTCGCCGTACCTGGCTTTTAGTGTTGAATTGGGAACTGAGAGAGTTTGTACGTAACTGCACTTATTGTAAAAATATATTTGTGGATTGAAATGATTGATGCTGAACATACCATGTGGATAACACACCGCTGAGCCGAAACATCACGACAACGGCCAGCGCGGGATTCAATGCTACCAGAAGACGCTGTGAGAACGTGACTCGCTGAGGAGCGCGTACAAACGGAGTAGAGGAGAACGGGCAATCTTTCTACACTGAAGCGCCAAACAAACTGGTATAGGCATTCGTATTCAAATACACAGATACGTAAACAGGCCGAATACAGCGCTGCGGTCGGCAACGCCTGTATATGACAAAAGTGTCTCACGCAGTTGTTAGATCGGTTACTGCTGCTACAATGGCGCGTTATCAAGATTTAAGTGAGTTTCAGCGGGTTGTTATGGTCGGCGCACGAGCTGTGGGACACAGCATCTTCGAGGTAGCGCTGAAGTGGGGATTTTCCCGTACGACCAATTCACGAGTGTACCGTGAATATCACGAATCCGGTAAAACATGAAATATCCTACATCACTGCGGATGGAAAATCGTCCTGTAAGAAGGGGATCAATGGCGACTGAAGAGAATCGTTCAGCGTGACCGAACAGCAACTCTTCCCCAGATTCCTGCAGATTTCAATGCTGGTCTACCAATAAGTGTCACCGTGTGAACTATCCAACGAAACATCATCGATATGGGTTTCAGAGCCGAAGGCACACTTGTGTACCCTTGATGACTGCACCACACGAAGCTTTACGCCTCGTATGGGCCCATCAAGACCGACACTGGACTGTTAATGACTGCAAACATGTTGCCTGGTAGGACGAATTTCGTTTCAAATTGTATTGAGCGGAAGGACATGTACATTTATGGAGACAACCTCATGAATCCATGGACCCTGCAAGCCAGCAAGGGACTGTTGAAGCTGGACGAGTCTCTGTAATGGTGTGGGGCTGGCCACCAAACTCCCCACACATGAACATTATTGATCATATCTGCGATGCCTTACAACGTGCTGTTCAGAGGAGCTCTCCACCCCCTCGTACTCTTACGGATTTATGGACAGCGCTGCAGGATTCATGGTGTCAGTTCCCTCCAGCACTACTTCAGACATTAGTCGAGTCCATGCCATGTCGTGGTGCGCCACTTCTGCGTGCTCCTGGGAGGCGTACACGATATTAGGCAGGCGTACCGGTTGCTTTGGCCCTTCAGTGTAGATACGGCAAGGGTCGCAAGAGGGGAAACTCACTGACGTACCTATAGGCGACTTCGGCAAAGAGACAGATTGTCATTAGCTGGTGCGTGGGAACGCCGGCTGTTCGTGTGCTACTGCCCTCAGCATCTATGGAATCCGTTTGAAGGTCGGTCAAAGAATTCATAAAGGCCAAGGTGTTAGAAACTGCAGTTTCGCTACAAAATTCTGTGGTAAAATATTCTTCAGTTGCGGTGGATGAGTTCATTATGATAATATGTCACATGCACACAGTGTCGGCAGTAGCACCACTACCAGCTTCCCTGTACCAATCTTCCCCCTTCACTCGATGTTTCTTATGACTGGAACTTTTATATTTCAATTAACTTTTATCTTGGCGCACACTCGCTATACTATTCAGAGGAGAATTGCAAGATTTCTCTGTACCTTTAAAACTAGAGACTTCAAATGGTCGTTACAGTTGGACATAATCTCGTCGGAATATCTACAGTCGACTAAAGTCTTTAGCAGAAAAAAATACTCTTTCCAATTATTTTCTTAACATTTTTCCCAACGGGTAGTACATCACTTTCAAAGTATCTGCTTTTTTCGCAACCACAGCATATTAGTAGAGAACACAACGCTCATTAATTGTACAGCAGGCGATACTGTATTAAACCAGGAACCTAGAAACGATGGAGAGGCTTCGTCCTGCTGTAGCTCTTTGTGGTTCACAACCCCACAACAAGCCACAGCCGTCCACCCACCACTCCGCCGCCCCACACCGAAGCCAGGGTTTTTATGTGGTTCTGGGGACCCCCTCCCCCGCCCCCCTCCCGTTCCCTCCCCGGGAACGTCTCATACCAGACGAGTGTACCCCTAAATGTTTACATGGCAGAATAATTATGATGTATGCGTACGTGGAAACAGTGTTTGTGCGGCAATCACCGGGACACAGTGTAACTGAGGCGGAATTAGGGTAGACAGCCTGCATTCGCCGAGATATGTGGAAAACCGCCTTCCCGATCAAAAAGCAGCGAGTGAGACAGCGCTGCTAACCGGGTGGGCCTACAGGAGGTTTCTGGATTGATAAAAATTCAGCTCAAAATAATTTTTTTCATTCTTTTAATACTTCTTTTTCTTCGTGATTTATTTATGAAAATATTTTCACTATACATAAAATAACTTCATAAGAACTCAGCAAAAACGTGGCGATAAGTTATTAAAAACTCACCCATAACAAGGACATTTAACTTGTTTCATTTAAGGGGCTCCGGAACGCCCTATACTTGCAATGTTAAAATAATGCTTATAAATTACATCTTTCCTCACAAAGTATTTGAGGTAGGAAGTTGAACTTTTTACAGATTATTTATTGGAATATGGGCTACAACTTAACACAGGGATTTTACAAAATTTTAGTTCAGTTATTAAAGATGATTTTTTTTTCAATTGTAATGAAAATTCACAACATTTATTTGCAATTTTTTATTTATATATTCAAAAATATACAGTTTTTTGGAAAAAGGCTGTGTTAAATTATGCAGAAGGTACTGTGTAACATTTACTGAAAGTTTGAAACAAATATGTTTGGAAGATCCTTAGAAAACATGTAATTAGTATGAGAAAATAAAAGTTTTGGGAATCGAGCGACAAAGATTTGATTAACTATTTAGTGCATTCCAGGTCCATAGGATGAATTATCTTCATCCTCTGCAAACTCCTCCTCCAGCTTCCTCTTGTTCCTCCTCCTGTTTACTCTTGCTTGTATTTCTAGACTCTTTACAGCCCTGTCTGCAGCCCGAAGGCGATGCTTGTCTAAAGCAAGCATCGCTCGTACCATGTTAGAACCTATCTTCATTCCCTTATTTCTAAATACCTTGGCTTTCTAACATTTCTCCTTTTCTTAAAAGCCTTCAGAGGATTTCTAATAACTTTACTTTTACTCATTATTATACTTCAACAAAACAGAGACTCAAGAAACAGAATTAATTACGAATATTTTCGAGATAACGACAGAGTAAATAAACATGAAACAATCGACAATCACACCAGCGATATATATTGAACCATCACAGGTTAGCCACAACACATACTTTATCTCACATCACTAAAATGTACCTGATGAACACGGACGTTAATAATAACACCATTTGACAGCAGTTTAACAGCGCCACAGTGGGTCACGCCCATGTAGAACACATTTCAAAAAAAATTTAAAAATAGTTGTAGTCTTCGGAATTGAATAAATTATATATCTATTAAAAGGTAATAGTCTGCAGATTCAGAAAACGCAAAAAAGTAAAAATTGAACTTTTCATGATTTTGAGCCTTTCCGGAGCCCCTTAAGAAATTATTTCGTTTCCGTAGACATTGAGGTGACAAACATCATGGCATACCTTCTAATGTCGTGTCGAACTTTCTTCTTCCCAGCATAACGTAGCAACTCTATGTGGCATGGACTCAACGAGTCGCTCCAAGTCCCCAGTAGAGATACAGAGCCATGCTGGCCTTGTAGGTGCCCATAATTGCGAAGGTGTTGCCAGTGCAAGATTTTGTGCACCAACTGACCTCTCGAATACATCCCATAAATGTTCGACGGGATTCGTATCGGGCGAACTGGCTGACTAAACCATCGCTCGAATTGTCCAGGATTGTCTTCAAACCAGTTTCAAATAACTGTGGCCTGGCCATATCCGCACATTTTAATCCATAAAAATTCCATCGTTGTCTGTGGACGTGAAGTCCATGAACGGCTGCCAACGATCTCCAAGCGCCCGAACACAACCAGGACCCTATACACTCCATGTAAACACTGGACACATCACTATGCAGCAACCACCAGCTTGCACAGTGCCTTGTTGCCAACTTGGGTTTATGGCTTCGTGAGGTCCGCGCCACACTCGAACCCTACCATCAGGTCTTACCAGCTGAATTCGGGACTCATCTCACCAGTCGTCTAGGGTCCAACCGATATGGCCGCGCACCCAGAAGAGGCACTGCAGACGATATCGTACTGTTAGCAAAGCCACTAGGGCCGGTCGCCTGCTGCCAAAGCCCATGGGCGCCAAATTTCGCCGCACTGTCCTTGTGGATACGTTCGTCATACGTCCCACATTGATTTCTGCTGTTATATCACGCATTGTTGCTTGTCTGTTAGCACTAACGACTGTACGCAAACGCCGCTGCTCTCGGTCGCTAAGTAAAGGTCGTGCTAAGAGGTAAAGCCTGAAATTTGGTTTCCTCGGCAGACTCTTAACACTGTGGTTCTCAGAATACTGAATTTCCCAACCATTTCCGAAATGGCATTTCCCAGCGCTAACTACTATTTTAGGTTGAAAGACTGTTAATTCCTGTCGTGCAGGAACTTTCCAGAGTACGAATTATAGCTCCGCCAATCCACTGCACTTTTAGGCCTTGTGTATGCAATACTACTGCCGCCTGTATACGTGCATATCGTTGTCCCATGACCTTTTCACCCCAGCGTAATGACAGACATTAACGTTGTTCACAACACGATCGTGAAAATCTTTCATTCGCCGGTGTCGGCTGACTCTTTTTGGTGACCTGCACAGCGGCATGTGAGTGGGCCATGCTGTCACGAACTCGAGTGCTGCACATTTAAAAACAGAAAGAAGCACATTTCTTTAATACACTGATCACCACCTAATAATATACGTTCCAACGACTAATTGCTACTTACCTGCGTCGCTCAGGCGGGAAAAGACGTCGATGTTTCGGCTAATACATTGAAACACTACATATCGTCCCTCAGAGCCGAGCGTATTCCAGTTTTAAGGGTGTTATGGGACTGAAATCTTCGTCTGTTGAAACTGAATTTAATTAACATATCTCCGCTAAGTATGCTCTTAAAATGTTCATTTTTGTTTGTTTATTGATGAATGGGAATATTTAAACACTAATATGATCCTAATCTCATGAAACGATTTACATACACAGAAAAATATTATTCCTTAACAAAACTTATTGTAGTTAACTGCACAGTATATGCTCAATGGTTTCCATCTTGTTACTAATTGCTCAGAGATTTAGCTTCATTACAGAATATGAACAAACAAAGATGTCCCATTTGGAGCCCCATGAACATCATGCACAAGATAATACGTCACATTTGATCTATGTTTGTGAACATTTTGATGATTACGACAGTTTCTAATTTCCCTATAAATGTCAAGGAAATTCATGCTGTATTGGTATTGATTATGTTTCCTTTATTTTCTAATTGTAATAATAATTCTAATTTTGGTTCTATACAGCTTTGAAGAATAATATGCACTAAACGAGCAGTTTGCATAGCCCCATTATGTAACACATTATCATAGAAATGGAATTCTAGTTGTTCTGTAAACATTTAACAGCGCTTCACAGGTTATGTGCTCATGTTAAGTGTGTTATGTACATATCCCAATACACTATCTGCAGTGCTGACATATGTATGTCCTCTCTTCAAGTTATAAGGTATTCTTGAGATTTACAATATTCTTCAACTAAACGATTTGTCTGCAAGAATTGCAATCAAAATATAACCTTTCTTTCAATTATACATTCTTAGCAGTAAATAGGGCACACTATTATTAGTTTCTGTAGGTGATCTATTTGGAAATCAGCGAGATCCGCTTATTGGCATAAAGAATAACAAATCTTTGTGTTACAAAGAAAATGATTTTTCTATTTCAGCTACTCCCATCAAACTTAATCACAAAACTGTATTCTGAAGGAACAAGCTGAAGGTACTCATTGGATATACATTCTAGTAAACACAATGCCTTGCATTCAAATACTAATATCAGGTGTGTATACAGGTGTGTATATAGCAAGTTACATAGGGGTTACTAATTTATTCGTAACTCTATGTGATTGTGTTTCTTTAATCAGAAATCCTAAAAGAACAGCACACCTTATTGGATTAACACCAATACTTGCTAACAAAACAGCATCAGTGGCATTGGCAAATTGCTTTTATAGAAGTATTGTTTCGGAGTTTGCTCCCCCACAACACTCCCCAAGTACTTAAAAAATTAGTTATTACGAACCATCCATCACTCTTCATCTAGTAATCTTTTCCACTACGTCTAGGACATTACAGGTCTATAACCACATCAACGATTTATGCATATTGATATACAGATCTTCATATCATTCATTCTCAGATTTTCTGACTCTTAGCAATTCCCCAACCATTCTTCAATAGTAAATGTTCCTACTCTCCTAACACCAGCTCTTCTGGAATAACTCAAAACTGGATCCAGCTGTACTTTTCCTCAGCAGTGGCGTTATCCTCCACATATTAGCTACAGGGTGTTTCAAAAATTACCGGTATATTTGAAACGGCAATAAAAAAGTAAACGAGCAACGATAGAAATACACCGTTTGTTGCAATATGCTTGGGACAACAGTACTTTTTCAGGCAGACAAACTTTCGAAATTACAGTAGTTACAATTTTCAACAACAGATGGCGCTGAGTCTGGGAAACTCTATAGTACGATATTTTCCACATATCCACCATGCGTAGCAATAATATGGCGTAGTCTCTGAATGAAATTACCCGAAACCTTTGACAACGTGTCTGGCGGAATGGCTTCACATGCAGATGAGATGTACTGCTTCAGCTGTTCAATTGTTTCTGGATTCTGGCGGTACGCCTGGTCTTTCAAGTGTCCCCACAGAAAGAAGTCACAGGGGTTCATGTCTGGCGAATAGGGAGGCCAATCCACGCCGCCTCCTGTATGTTTCGGATAGCCCAAAGCAATCACAAGATCATCGAAATATTCATTCAGGAAATTAAAGACTTCGGCCGTGCGATGTGGCCGGGCACCATCTTGCATAAACCACGAGGTGTTCGCAGTGTCGTCTAAGGCAGTTTGTACCGCCACAAATTCACGAAGAATGTCCAGATAGCGTGATGCAGTAATCGTTTCGGATCTGAAAAATGGGCCAATGATTCCTTTGGAAGAAATGGCGGCCCAGACCAGTACTTTTTGAGGATGCAGGGACGATGGGACTGCAACATGGGGCTTTTCGGTTCCCCATATGCGCCAGTTCTGTTTATTGACGAAGCCGTCCAGGTAAAAATAAGCTTCGTCAGTAAACCAAATGCTGCCCACATGCATATCGCCGTCATCAATCCTGTGCACTATATCGTTAGCGAATGTCTCTCGTGCAGCAATGGTAGCGGCGCTGAGGGGTTGCCGCATTTGAATTTTGTATGGATAGAAGTGTAAACTCTGGCGCATGAGACGATACGTGGACGTTGGCGTCATTTGGACCGCAGCTGCAACACGGCGAACGGAAACCCGAGGCCGCTGTTGGATCACCTGCTGCACTAGCTGCGCATTGCCCTCTGTGGTTGCCGTACGCAGTCGCCCTACCTTTCCAGCACGTTCATCCGTCACGTTCCCAGTCCGTTGAAATTTTTCAAACAGATCCTTTATTGTATCGCTTTTCGGTCCTTTGGTTACATTAAACTTCCGTTGAAAACTTCGTCTTGTTGCAACAACACTGTGTTCTAGGTGGTGGAATTCCAACACCAGAAAAATCCTCTGTTCTAAGGAATAAACCATGTTGTCTACAGCACACTTGCACGTTGTGAACAGCACACGCTTACAGCAGAAAGACGACGCACAGAATGACGCACCCACAGACTGCGTTGTCTTCTATATCTTTCACATCACTTGCAGCGCCATCTGTTGTTGAAAATTGTAACTACTGTAATTTCGAAAGTTTGTCCGCCTGAAAATGTACTGTTGTCCCAAGCATATTGCAACAAACGGTGTATTTCTATCGCTGCTCGTTTAGTTTTTATTGCCGTTTCAAATATACCGGTCATTTTTGAAACACCCTGTACCTATGTACATATCACAGTCTTCGATGGGAGCAGAATATGTATTCCAGATATTGGAAATTTTTTAAATCCAATGTCCTTGTCTTGCTTCTCTGTCAACTAGCAAGTTAAAAATTTACAAAACAGTAAACCCCTTTCCCAGCTAAAATTAACAAACAGTATTCAACCAAAAATATACAAAAGATGCCTCTACATTTGACTGTGACACTGATAGTCGGGTGATTGGGAGGATTCTTACGTATTTCAGGGTAATTTAGTCTGCCACACTTCTCAATACCTCACCACATTTGAGGCGTTATACATTTGCTTAGCAGTTTCGCTTCCTGGATCTTGTAACAGCAAGGCCAGTATAATATTCCTTTGTAGAGCAACCAATTACTCTTCTTACAATTTGCTAAACTGATTTCTTGTACAGATTTAAACTTCATTCAACACAGGATTTGTCATCTGTTCCTTCATGATCATTTTAGCTAGTTTCCTGACACCTCTGTTATTGTCACCTCACTTTATATAATAAATTCTAAACTTTGTGCTTGGCACAAGCAAGCTCTGGGCTTCCTTAAAACCAATAGTTATCTGTGTAAAGTGCTAGTCATAATATTCTTAATACCTGTAGTATATTTCATTTCAAAATTGAATTTCTATTGAACTTCCTGTATAATTCCATTAATCTAATTAATATATTGTGAATTAGTTCACTATTCCTGAAGAAGGTAAGAGTTTAGTGATCAGTATTCACTACAGCTTTATTGCCAGCTTGAAGATCCTTAAATAATTTAAAGCTCTAGATAACTGCAAGTGCCTCTTTCTCAGTCATTGAACAATTAAGGTCACGACATCTTGGGTTGTCGGGTGTTCTGCCGGATATCAGCGTCGAACTTGCACGATATTTCGGTCACGTAGCTCGTAACCCTCATCAGGTGTGACCTGAGACTGCTCCTCGAGTGGACCTGGACCAGATCCACTCGAGGAGCAGTCTCAGATCGCACCTGATGAAGGTTACGAGCTACGTGACTGAAATATCGTGCAAGTACGACGCTGATATCCGGCAGAACACCCGACAACCCAAGATGTCATTAGATCGCCGGGAAAGCCTGAAGAGTTACAATTAAGGTCACCTTCACTTAGTATTTGAGTGGCAAAAGCTATGCTACAGATGTTATTCTGTGCATTGCCTAAATCTACCAGGAAGGCAAGTGATTTGGGCAAAAACTTTCCTTTCCTTGGCACTCCATTGCCAGTAAGATCTCTGTATCAAAAACTGCGAAATAGTGGATTATTGATTTGATTCATTCATAGAAATCTCGTGAGATATTAACTATTTGCTTTTTGCTCCCTAGGTATGGACATTATGCAAACGCCTCCACCTTCTGGGCATTACCTCAGATTCTCTAGAATCTATTATGTATACAAAAAGTTTATGCTAAAGAGAGGTTTAGATAGGTTCATTGCAACGTGTACTTGTTTAAAATTATCAAATACCTCTTTCAATAAAGCTGTATTAATTGACAATATTTCAGACATAATAAGGAAATCATCAATATACAGAATAATACTTTCCACTAATTTATAGCCTAATCCCAAATATAAGGCTCACATGAACACTGGTACTGGCACATTTAAACCAAAAGGTAACACTAAATTGATAAGATCGTCCTTTGAAAATAAAAGCTGGGTATGGTTGTGACTAAGGATAGAGGCACTTACCAAGAACTGGTAGTAAGATCTGTTGTTGTGGTCTTCAGTCCTGAGACTGGTTTGATGCAGCTCTCCATGCTACTCTATCCTGTGCAAGCTTCTTCATCTCCCAGTACATACTGCAACCTACATCCTTCTGTATCTGTTTAGTGTATTCATCTCTTGGTCTCCCTCTACGATTTTAACCCTCCACGCTGCCCTCCAATACTAAATTGGTGATCCCTTGACGCCTCAGAACATGTCCTACCAACCGATCCCTTCTTCTGGTCAAGTTGTGCCACAACCTTCTCTTCTCCCCAATCCTATTCAATACTTCCTCATTAGTTATGTGATCTACCCATCTAATCTTCAGCATTCTTCTGTAGCACCACATTTCGAAAGCTTCTATTCTCTTCTTGTCCAAACTATTTATCGTCCATGTTTCACTTCCATACATGGCTACACTCCATACAAATACTCTCAGAAACGACTTCCTGACACTTAAATCAATATTCGATGTTAACAAATTTCACTTCTTCAGAAACGCTTTCCTTGCCATTGCCAGTCTACATTGTATATTCTCTCTACTTCGACCATCATCAGTTATTTTTCTCCCCAAGTAGCAAAACTCCTTGACTACTTTAAGCGTCTCATTTCCTAATCTAATACCCACAGCATCAGCCGACTTAATTCGACTACATTCCATTATCCTTGTTTTGCTTTTGTTGATGTTCATCTTATATCCTCCTTTCAAGACACTATCCATTCCGTTCAACTGCTCTTCCAAGTCCTTTGCTGTCTCTGAGAGAATTACAATGTCATCGGCGAACCTCAAAGTTTTTATTTCTTCTTTAATACCTATTCCGAATTTTTCTTTTGTTTCCTTTACTGATTGCTCAATATACAGATTGAACAACATCGGGGAGAGGCTACAACCCTGTCTCTCTCCCTTCCCAACCACTGCTTCCCTTTGATGTCCCTCGACTCTTATAACTGCCATCTGGTTTCTGTACAAATTGTAAACAGCTTTTCGCTCCTATATTTTACCCCTGCCACCTTCAGAATTTGAAAGAGAGTATTCCAGTCAACATTGTCAAAAACTTTCTCTAAGTCTGCAAATGGTAGAAACGTAGTTTTGCCTTTCCTTAATCTATTTTCTAAGATATGTCGTAGGGTCAGTATTGCCTCACATGTTCCAACATTTCTTCGAAATCCAAACTGATCTTCTCCGAAGTCGGCTTCTACCAGTCTTTCCATTCGTCTGTACAGAATTCGCGTTAGTATTTTGTGACTTATTAAACTTATTAAACTGATAGTTCGGTAATTTTCACATCTGTCAACACCTGCTTTCTTTGGGATTGGAATTATTATATTCTTCTTGAAGTCTGTGGGTATTTCGCCTGTCTCATACATCTTGCTCACCAGATGGTAGAGTTTTGTCATGACTGGCTCTCCCAAGGCCATCAGTAGTTCTAATGGAATGTTGTCTACTCCCGGGGCCTTGTTTCGACTTAGGTGTTTCAGTGCTCTGTCAAACTCTTCACGCAGTATCATATCTCCCATTTCATCTTCATCTACATCCTCTTCTATTTCCATAATATTGTCCTCAAGTATATCGCCCTTGTATAGACCCTTTATATACTCCTTCCACCTTTCTGCTTTCCCTTCTTTGCTTAGAACTGGGTTTCCATCTGAGCTCTTGATATTCATACAAATGGTTCTCTTTTCTCCAAAGGTCTCTTTAATTTTCCTGTAGGCAGTATCTCTTACCCCTAGTGAGATAAGCCTCTACTTCCTTACATTTATCCTCTAGCCATCCCTGCTTAGCCATTTTGCACTTCCTGTCGATCTCATTTTTGAGACGTTTGTATTCCTTTTTGCCTGCTTAATTTACTGCATGTTTGTATTTTCTCCTTTCATCAATTAAATTCAGTATCTCTTCCGTTACCCAAGGATTTCCATTAGCCCTCGTCTTTTTTCCTACTTGCTCCTCTGCTGCCTTCACCACTTCATCTCTCAAAGTTAGCCATTCTTCTTCTACTGTATTTCTTTCCCCCATTCCTGTCAATTGTTCCCTTATGCTCTCCATGAAACTCTCTACAACCTCTGGTTCTTTCGGTTTATTCAGGTCCCATCTCCTTAAATTCCTGCCTTTTTTCAGTTTCTTCAGTTTTAATCTACAGTTCATAACCAATAGATTGTGGTCAGAGTCCACATCTGCCCCCAGAAATGTCTTACAATTTAAAACCTGGTTCCTAAATCTCTGTCTTACCATTATATAATCTATCTGAAACCTGTCAGTATCTCCAGGCTCCTTCCATGTATACAATCTTCTTTTATGATTCTTGAACCAAGTGTTAGCTATGATTAGGTTGTGCTCCATGCAAAATTCTACCAGGCGGCTTCCTCTTTCGTTTCTTACCCCCAATCCATACTCACCTACTACGTTTCCTTCTCTCGCGTTTCCTACTGACGAATTCCAGTCACCCATAACTATTAAATTTTCATCTCCCTTCACTATCTGAATAATTTCTTTTATTTCATCATACATTTCTTCAATTTCTTCACCATCTGGAGAGGTAGTTGGCATATAAACTTGTACTACTGTGGTAGGCGTGGGCTTCGTCTCTATCTTGGCCACAATAATGCGTCAACTATTCTGCTTGTAGTAGCTTACCCGCATTCCTATTTTCCTATTCATTATTAAACCTACTCCTGCATTATCCTTATTTGATTTTGTGTTTATAACCCTGTAATCACCTGAGCAAAAGTCTTGTCCTCCTGCCATTGAACTTCACTAATTCCCACTATATCTAACTTTAACCTATCCATTTCCCTTTTTAAATTTTCTAACCTACCTGCCCGACTAAGTGATCTGATATTCCACGCTCCGATCCGGCAAATGGGAGACTGTTTTACCTCCAGAATATTTTACCCAAGAAGACGCCATCATCATTTAACCATACAGTAAAGCTGCATGCCCTCGGTATAAATTACGGCTGCAGTTTCCCCTTGCTTTCAGCCGTTTGCAGTACCAACACAGCAAGGCTGTTTTGGTTAGTGTTACAAGACCAGATCAGTCAATCATCCAAACTGTTGCCCCTGCAACTACTGAAAAGGCTGCTGCCCATCTTCAGGAACCACACGTTTGTCTGGCCTCTCAACAGATACCCCTCCGTTGTGGTTGCACCTGCAGTATGGCTATCTGTATTGCTGAGGCACGCAAGGCCCCCCACCAACAGCAAGGTCCATGGTTAATGGGGGTAGGTAGTAAGATCTATAATACTGATGTATATCACATCATTTAAATAGGCCACTAGTTCTTCTGAAGGAGGGGACTTGTCCTTTTCCATTTCCATTGTTTTGATTTATAGTCTTTGTATCCGAAATCTTTACATCTGAAATTAACTGAATCCCTCATTGGGTTTTCTAAATACTAATAGTTGATTACAATATTCACTTTGTGATTTTTCTATTATTCCTTGTTATAACGTTTTCCCAAATTCGATAACTGCAGATGGCTTAAACGTCATGGGCATAGGATATAATTTTTTTTAAATGGTTTATTGTCTTGAATACTTTTACACTAATAACTTTTCTATCAGTGGAAAAATGTTTTTGTCAGAACACAAAAAGAGGAATATATTCATTTGTAAAATACTCTGACAGGCAAGTGCGAAACCAGCTGCCCCAATCTTCTTTCCGTCTACCTCAACAAGAATTTTGGCAAGCGAACTTATTCATGCTGTTTTAACACAAAACATTTTAAATAATTTTATCCAACCTATCTCACAGTGAAGCCTTCGTATGCAACATCTCTCTCACACAGCCACTGCCTATGTTCGTCTGTCTGGCGCTGTCTTCTTTTTCTCCCACTGACATGCAGTATATTCCACTGCCATTATCTCCACTCTCACTTACATTGTCTCCCTTTGTCCTCCTCTCCTTTCTCTGATACTCTCTTTCAGCACAAAAAAGTGTGAATGTGTTTGTATGCCAAAATTTTTCGTTAGTAAGATGAAATAAGAATTGAGGTAGCTTGTTGCCCACTTTTCTGTCAGAGTCTTGCAAAGAGGAACATATTCACACTTTCTGTGAATTTTTCCGCTGGTTCCTTTCTTTTTCCTGCTGTAACAAATGTGCTGCTTATATAAAACGATTTCTATAGGTTAGTAGTGGTTTTGACGCTTGATATATGTATACTTCGACACATTTATATATTTTGAGGCACATAAACAACAAAGAAGTATGCATAATATGAGGGTAACAGAAAATCGTTGGCTTGAAATTTTTCTGACAACAATTACCATGGCAGGAGGGGGCACTAGGACAAGACATATGAAAAACAGTACCACTCTCAAAGAGAAAACCACGCACACTGTAACTGTGGCTGCATGGTACAATGCATAGTGAGCCGCAGTCTCTGTAGCAACGTAATGGAATAAATGGTCTCTAACACGGAAGCCCTGCATTTCTGGACATAAGTTTATTAGAACTCTTTTGTTCCATATCCTCTCATCCATCAATCCCTAGAGTTTGTGTACGGTGGAAAAAATCACCCTGTGTAACCTGAATGGCATAATTATCCTGTGGAACTGAACTATCAGATATTTCAAAAGACAAACACTGTAACAAAGTACTTGCAGTTTCTCAAGAACTCTCGTGACCATGCCGAAAAGAAAACGACATGCCCAGCCAAGTAACTGTAATTTGAGTTCCTAATCTACAAAGTCTCATGATACAAACATATATAATCTGAAATGGGACGAATGATTGTACACAACTCGCGTATCAGGGGTTGCAAAACGCGAGGAGTGCAACAAAATACGTGCAGTTTCTCAGCAACTGCCGCAGCATTGAGGAACAGAAGATGTCCGAGTTTTGGTGGCTGGTCACATAGGTGAACCATATGTGGAACCTGTAGCTAGGCCATTAATAATGGAGAGCTGTTAGTAGCGTTAGTAGTAGTAGCTTTACTCATCCCTAGATCTCTTTTTACAAGGATATAGGACATGTCAAAGTATTTAAGAGTTTAGTGAAATTTAAAATAAGATAATTCGTATACACATACATTTACAGACTTCTAGTTAGGGACAGTCATTAGATTTATTCCTGGTATACAATACTTTTTTTTACAAACAACTTATTAAATAATGTAATGGCTCGCTGTTCACTCATATCTCACTATCAGTCACTGCACACACAATACACACATTGTTTCATAACACTTCACTCACTACACACACACACACACACACACACACACACACACTGGTGATCTCTGGGCCGTTTTCTGTACCACAACTTCGCATTTGCTAGCCAGAAAAACTGAGTCAGCATCCTTCTATAATGAGTGAGATGTTGAGCTCAGAAGGAAGAGGTGTTACTATTGTGCAGTGCATATCTTGAGGGTACGTTTTTTTCTAGAAAAAGAAAAAAGAAGGAAAAAACATAGTGCAAAGGTGTTACATGGAATGTTGGATGTTTTATAATCACTATTATTATTTATTTGTCTAACATTTTTCTTTACCAAACTCCTACTTTGTTTTATAGAAGTAGTCCTTCAACACATAACATGTATTGCGTAACAGGTACTTTTTAGCTACCATTTTAAATAAGTGTATTTTTACAATTTCTTTTATGTATTTTGGTAATTTATTGTACAGTGTAATTCCTTGGTAGAAGATGCTGTTTTGAGTTTTATGTTTATTTTTTCTTGGCAAATGTAAGTTGAGTCTAGCTCTTTTTCCATGGTCATGGACAGAACTGTTGTCTGCAGCTCGTGGTCGTGCGGTAGCGTTCTCGCTTGCCGCGCCCGGCTTCCCGAGTTCGATTCCCGGCCGGGTCAGGGATTTTCTCTGCCTCGTGATGACTGGATGTTGTGTGATGTCTGTAGGTTAGTTAGGTTTAAGTAGTTCTAAGTTCTGGGGGACTGATGACCGTAGATGTTAAGTCCCATAGTGCTCAGAGCCATTCTTTTTTAACACTACTGTTTGTGCAGTAATTACCAATGTTATTTTTGATGTGAACAACTGACTGGTAAATGTATTCACACGGAGCACTTAAAATCCCCAGCGTTTTGAACAGATCTTTACAATGGGCTTTACTACCACTTTTAGTTATGATTCTTATGGCTCTTTTCTGGAGTTTGAAAACTGTGTTCATATTTTGTGCATTTGTTCCCCTACAAAAAAATGCCATAGCTAAGAACTGAGTGTACATATGAATAATGTGTAACTAAAAGACACTGCATGTTACACACTGATGATAGGATTCTAAGGGCATAACATGCTGATGACATTCTGCTTGCAAGTAGCTTGGTTTGTTCACACCACTTCAACTGAGAAACAATATATATTGCTAGAAATTTTGAATTTTTTACACAGCCTATACAGATGCCATGTAAGTTCAATTTAACATTGTCATTTTCCCTCTTCAAACTGAAATTCATGACATTAGTTTTCTTTATGTTCAATGTCACTTTATTGCTTTTTGAGCAATCGTAAACTTCCTTGAGGGATTCATTTTTTCTCTGCAAGGAATACTCTTGTTTTCTCAGTGACAATGATATTGCTGTCATCAGAAAAGAGAATTTTTTCACCATGAGTAACACTACTGGGAAAGTCATTGTTGATCCTAATACGCTACCTTGCGGAACCATTATATTAATGTATTTTCGTTCTGATAAGTGTTTTACTAGATATTTAGACCTATTTGAAGTATGTGTTATCTCTGCTCTTTGTACCCTATCTGCCAGGTATGATCGAAACCATTCCTTAGGTACCCATCTTATTCCTAATGCTTCTAATTTATTTAATAGGACCTTGTGGTCGACTGTATCAAAGGCCTTAGTAAGATCCAAAAGTATGCCTGTGACACACTCATCTTTGTCAAGAGCATCAGTTTGTGAATTCTACTATGGCTGACTCCGTATTTTTGCCACTTTGGAAAATAACTGTGATTCGCATAAAAGATTGTATTTATTCAGGTACTTCAGTAATCTGTATTTCATACTTGCTTCTATTATTTTTGAGAATGGTGACAGCAGGGAATTGGGCCAGTAATTTCCTATGACTTCTGCATTACCTTTCTTAAGCAAAGGTGAAGTGAGGCCACTGGGTAAGTGGGGCCACTGGGTAAATCTTTTATGGCGAGAGGAATTAATAAGGAATTACTAAAAGAGTGAATATAATTACAGCTTGTGTATTTTTTGGATTGATTCTCCAGTCACGACGTCTAGAGAATGCAACCAAGGCAGTTTTACAGTGGATAGGTAAACTGTCCTGATTTGCTAAGGTGCGATATGACAGCACACACACACTATGAAGTTTATGCTGGCCTGTATCGCCAACAGTATGGTAGTGCACATACCAGTCAATTCACAGACGTCAGTTTGGTCCCCCATAGGTTAAAGAAGAATTTACAGCAAGGTAAGTGTATTCTACTTTATAGTCATTATTCATGGGTAGTAGTTATTTCCAACGGCCTTGCCGCAGTGGTAACACCGGTTACTGTCAGATCACCAAAGGTAAGCGCCATTGGGCTGGGCTAACACATGGATGGGTGACTGTCTGGTCTGCCAAGCGCTGTTGGTAAGCAGGGTGCACTCAGCCCTCGTGAGGCAAACAGAGGAGCTACTTGACTGAGAAGTAGCGGCTCCCATCTAGAAAACTGATATATACACAGGAGAGCAGTGTGCTAACACAACACCCCACCCCCCCATATCAACATCTAGTGGTGCCTGTGGGATGAGGATGACATGGCAGCCGGTCGTTATCATTGGGCCTTTTCGGGCAGAGTTTAGTTTAGTTTGGTTTTAAGCAAGTTATGAGTGTAATTTTGTAGAAGATGGAGCAGGGATGTGTAGGTAAAAGCAAATCAAGCAGTAGTGTGAGGGTGCCACCCTAATAGCCACTAACTACCACACAGTGGAGTTAAAAGCTGCTACCTAGGAATAAGTTACTGGCCAAGTCAGAGCAAAGCATGAACGCAAATCTCAGTGTGTGTGTGTGTGTGCCAAGTATAAACAGAACAACAAAGGAAGTGTAGCTGGTGTAAAGGAAACAGTGACACTGTGAGTGAAGTACAGGATTATAGTGAATATGCCAGAGCTTATGTTGCAGTTGGTTCACAGACAGGAAAATCGAGGGCCACTTCTTCCTATGGGGAAAGAAGTGTAATGCTATGGGTCACAGCCATAGACCGTGTCGTATCTAGGACATCATCAGCTGTTTCCAGCGTCCTCGGTTAGGAAAATGCCAAATCCCGCTGTAGCAACCCTCCACCACGTGCCTGCTTCCACTTCAGCCTCCTACCGCATTGTTGCAGCCAGAATCTAGGACATGGTGTCGTTTATGGTTGACACAGAAACGTTATGACTTCCTGATGGTCAGTGCCAGACAGCAGTAGTTAATCCTTGTTCGCCTAACAGTGGGCTTATAGACCCGACGTCGTTCATTTTCATAAAAATATAGAATTAAAATTAGTTTATTGTAGTTCATGTCCTGTGTAAACTACGGAAATACAACTGACTTACTTGAGAAGAAACATTATTTGTTGGAACTCAGATTACTTATTTTATATTTTCAATTTTGCAATTCTACATGTCTAATGCAAGGCAGTTGTCTTTTAGATCACTTAGCAAACGAACTGTCTGTCCTATAGTATATTTATCTTTTATCTGAATGCTGTGTTAAAGTACTCACTCGTAGCTAGATTTCTGTTAACAATTGTCAATTTGCTATAATTATACTATTTGTTTAGACATCGGAAGTACGGCAAAAGCTACAACCGAATGCAGTTTTGAATGTAAGTGTATTCCTCATTACATGGGCAGAAAGACCCTTCACTTTACGACCACATAATTGCTACCTCCATAAAATAGGTCCGTGATCAAGTAGCAAACAGTGTGTTTGCAACATTTGTACTGATCTCTGAAACAATTGTTACCCGTAACCAAGCAATCACGTACGTAGCATGGCAACAGGGACATGTGAAACAAAACACGTGATATAAAATGCAACCAGATGTCACCAAGAGCTCATTTTTCCCCATGATTCTAATGATCTGTTCTCGTGTGTATTCCATGATTATGGAGTTGGAGAAAAACAGTTATAATATGGAAACAAAGCGTTTCCAGACCCATGTTCATATAACATGATTTCTATGTGTGAGAAATATGTCCTGCACTTTGTGCCATACATTTTTGTTACATCTGTACATCACTGCCACAGAAACGTCTTTGGATCTATGATAGTGAAATAATAATGGTTCAAATGGCTCTGAGCACTATGGGACTCAACTGCTGTGGTCATTAGTCCCCTAGAACTTAGAACTACTTAAACCTAACTAACCTAAGGACATCACACACATCCATGCCCGAGGCAGGATTCGAACCTGCGACCGTAGCAGTCGCACGGTTCCGGACTGCGCGCCTAGAACCGCGAGACCATCGCGGCCGGCGATAGTGAAATAATGACACGCTGGTAACTAGTTAGTTACCTGAAATGAGTTAATCATGGTGTAACTGTTCTGTGACTAAATACAATATTGTGATATCTTCTCTGTAATTGCAGAAACTGATCTGCCAATGCACTTATAAAATAAAACAAGTTGAAATAAATATAAAAGTGCACCACATAATTGGCGTTTCAGTCTCGATCTACAACCCAGACCTGCCTATAGGAAAACTGCAATGCACTATTAGAGGCTATAGACTCTCTTGCCAGGAAGAAGATGAGTACCACAATTACTTTACATTCTCTCGTGGAAGATTAGTAATATAATTATTTTATGTTCTCTTACTGATACTATGAAACTGCTTTAAACAAGGATATAAAACCACAGACTGAAATGTTTTTCAGCAGTGAAACAGTGTCCAAAATGTATAAAGAACGGTGGATGACAAATGCAGAATAATGAGGGACTTTGGATCATACAAATTTCTAGAGAAATTGAGAACAGAGCACACTGATGGAAACAGTTGCTGAATTGAACTGTAGCACATGGAGATAAGTGCAGCCAACAATATTTCTTAAATAGCTCTGTGTTATCAAATACGTTATTTGTCGTTATTTTATCTATGGGAAATAAAAGGAAACACTAACGACGAAATCTGTGGTGGAAAGATACTCTCAGTAACAGTGGGATGGGGACAGATGTGCAATATCGAGGTAAAAACTCAAGGTTTAGAAGAAATAATGAGAACATTAATAGTTCAGTTGGAAAAGATGGAAGCAAGATTAATGCACGATGCTGGCGAACAATTACATTCAAAACTTTAAGAAAATAACATTCAAATAGTTCAAAAATCAGATGCAAAACTTAAAGAAAACAATTAAGGATGGAAGGAAGTAAGACTAGTGTTTCATGTCCATCGACGTTGAGGTTGTTAGTAATATAGCACACATTCAAAATTTTTCAAGGATGAGGAGGGAAACTGGCCATGCCCTTTCAAAGAAATCACCCCAGCATTTGCCTGCAGCGATTTACGGAAATCAAGGAAAACTTAAATCTTGGTGGATCCATGCAGATCTGAACTGACTTCCTCCCAAACATGTGTCCAGTGTGCTAAGAGATGCGCCACCTTGCTTACTAGAAATCAATGGACAGCTGCAGCTGAAGTTAGCAGAAAACACTGATAAATTGTGAGTGCATAGGAAGACAATCGATCAAAGACTCAGTTCAATTGAAATTTATTGCGAGAAAATGTTAAATTTGAATGAGTGTATCAAAAATCGGATTCAATAATGCAATAGTTAGGAACATTAATAGCAATGGCAGTGACAACTGTTTTATTTTTGGAGGAGAAAATTCAGTTGAAGTAATAAATAGTATTTCTGTAGAACAAGACGAAATTTTGAGTTGTAGTATGACGCCTGAAACACATTTTCATCAATTTCAACTTCTTGTCCAAAATACCAAAATATTATGTGGACTTTGCAGAATTTAACAAAGAAGATTTTCAAAAGAAATGTTAGGAACTTCCAGCGTTACATTTTTTAAAAATATCTGTAGAAAAAAAGACGAAAATATTTTTGTGTTGACTCACTCCCATTTTAACCAAGTTTTGGCTCATTATAGTGCTTTCCACAGTATTTACTGTGATGATAGTTTGAAAATGCTGTAAACTATGTCACAGAGAAATTTGTGAAAGACTATGTTAGATTCACGTGCAAGTTTACAAACGGTACAGTCAAAAGGAAGTTAAAGTTTATGTCTCTGCAACATGTTGCTAAGATTTTGATTTGGAATAGTTAAAACTCGCTTTCACTTTTGGAGTCCTAACAGAGATTAAACCAGAAGCTGTAGTGGCAAGTGATACTATGTGTGAATATTAACGATCATGTTCTCACCGAGTCATGAAACTGTGATCATGACATGAGTGAGGTAAATGTATGGCCCCAGACAAAGCAGCATTACTTCTGAAGTTTTCACCCTTCCCTGCTGCACCTTTACTCCTATTCTTATGTTGAGCTTTAAATGTAATCTTCTACTTCAGTCTCTCGTAGTTAGGAATCATCCTTACTAGAGATTAATAATAGTTAAAATTATAATGTAATCCTACAGCACAGGGAAAAAATCATTTATATGTCGTGTTTGCGTAAATAGAAATAAACTGATACTTTGGGAAAGGGATTGTTCTTATTATATATGTCTGAAAATACTGCTGCATAAAGTAATAATTTTTATATCTCTCTATATTATGGTTTTTTTCTGAAGTCAAGGATGCATAAGAAGCAATGATTACCATATTCCAAAAAAGGTTGATGAAATGTAAGATTCATACTATTTTAAAGAAGTGCAAGTGGATTTGGGGAAATTTTGCGTTTTCAGAATGATTTTTTATTTGTTGTGAATAACTTGCAGGTAGAGAGCACCTTACTTGTTTTTGAAACTGTTTGAGTAAATAGATGAAAATGTGAACACATATTAACCTTGGTTAGGGAACTATTGTCCATTTGTTTTGAAATTGATTTTCTGTTGAACTGTTCGCTGAAAGATGGTATTTCACACTTATTGCTGTCTTAGCATAATTTTGTGGGTGTAGTCAGCTATAAACCTGGATACTGAAGTGACATCTAACTCATTAATGAGGAAACCTGATTATGGATCTCTTTGAGCTACAGTTTTACAAATTGTGTTAACTCTGTTTATTATCCCTGTGGCAATTAGAGATAAGTGTTAATTTGTGAAAAGTACTTACTTTTCACCACATCTTCAAAGAAAAATTGTTATGTTGTTACTTATGTGAGAGTCTTGAAGAAGAGTTGATATGGTAGTTTGGTGTAAGTGCTACGTCGTCATGAATGTTGTATGGAAGATATGAGCAGAACAGCTTTGTAACTTTGGTATTATCTTGAGGGTCTTAGAGTTTTGTGAAGTTGTGGGGATATATTATGTGCTATATGTTTATATGGTGGCGAGATTTGAAGTAATGATTTGTGATCGTCATTTTGATGGAGATGATGACAATGGTGTTGTTCATTGTGTCAACTTCGTGTATGTTTTGGGCAGAGTATAAGTTGATTTTGTGCTATCACTTGTAATATTTTGTCTGTCATTGCTAAGACAATCTTGCAATATGTTATTTGTGAGTCTGGTGGTGTTGCAGTAAAGTGAATCTTAGTTAATAGATTTGAAATAATGGTATGTGACTGGGATTAGGACATTATGATTGCTATAGGCCTGAAGTGTAGAATAAATTAATCTTATAGCGGACTACAGATCAGTTACATCTGATTACGGTTTTGCCAAAACTGCCTGACATTTTAGAGAGAAAAACCATATAAAACTCAGTGCAAAACTAGAAAATGGATAAAATAAAATGTATGCTGTTGCAATTGGAATAATATTAGGAAGGTAAGCCTTTGTGAAACTTGGCTGTTGGATAAAATAATGTAGAAGCAAACTTATGAGACTACTGTGGAACCAATTTTAAGTATTCACCTATTTTCTAGTCGAAGCAATTCAATACCTTCTAATTTTCGCTCTTTTTTCTTACCATAGAGCAACTCCTCAGGCAGCTCTATAAAGCTTACTTTTCTGTAAAATTTTTCTCTTTCTAGCAGTGTGAATTGCCTCTGCCACTTTTAACACACCTGTAGTAATCTAAAATGAATTATAATAGTAAATTAATGTGTTCTTTGTTATTTGCAGAATTTGTTGATGATCATCCTTACATCTGTTACTGAACTGTCCATATGTGACACAATTTTATGAATTTGTATAGGGGAGACAGGGGACGAAAGTTATATTTTGCATATTGCATTTTTTATTAGGTCCCTGTAAATGTATGAAACAAAACGGACTACTGTACATGTTCTGTGGGGCTTTTCTAACACGACTGCATTTAGTTTTCCCAAAATTACGTACACTTTGTTTTGTGAAATTAATTTTAAAGGATCAATGTATGTGTTACTTTTGTCCCTGTTACCAGCGACATTAGTAACACTAGTAAGCTACAAAAGTAACATAATATGTAAAATTTCATTTTGCCAAATAAATGATTTATAGAGTAGCTTAAAGTAAATTGTCATTACAAAAGGTTAAAAAAAACACCAATAAATGGCGGAAAATATAAAACTTCAGTTATATTTGCAATTTTCAAATTAACTAAAGTAAGTGTTAATAATACTGAATAAATCCAGGCATTATGATTAAATGTTCATGAGCAAATTAAATAGAAGATTAATGCATATCATAATTTCTGTTCAGATTCGCCGTTCTGATACATATACATATCCTCTGCTTTGGTACAAGCAACATGAGACCAAGCCTTACATACTCAACACCGAATCCTCTTCTCTTTGGATGACTGTGGCAGTAAGATTCGTGACAAACAAGGCACTAGCTATCTTCATCTTCCGATGATGTTTCCTTAGGTTTATTCTGCTGTCTCGATCTTGGCATGCTGCTTTTTAAACTTAGCTTCTTCGCTTTATTCGTCTGTGAATGGGCTCTTAGCTCTTATTCTAAAATCAATTTCTCTGCAGTATCGATCAAAATTGCTGACTTTACCCTGTTCCTCCCTTTTCTTCTGTTTTGCCTCGGACCTGCTTTTGGGAACTGAAGAATAGCTTCAGGTGAAAAGGCTAGGCGAACTGAAGGAGATAACTGTAAACCACTAGGCCCCATGTCGCGGGCTATGACACCTGGAAGTGTTTCCTCATGTCTTGATGCTGGATCGGTATTAGATATGCTCACATCTTCAGATGGTCCGCTGATAGTCGCTAATCGCCCTGTCAAGGACATCGTTTGCTGTTCATGATCAGAAGCTTGTGGCGCTGGGCGATCAGAGACAGCAGGCGGAGCAAAATCGGTTTCATTGAGCACACTCCGATTCAATGGTACTATGCCTGTGCAATGAAAGCCTGCTGCAATGTTTTTGGGAGTTACAGCAAGTGGACGTGCTTCCCTTACAATTGAAGGGATGTAGAAAATTGACATGGTCTTTCCTGGATGATTTCTGATCCACTTCTCGGCAAAAGCATTTACAATATTTTTAAATGATCATAAACTGAACGGTCTAGAGGCTGCATCCTGTGCGTATAGTGTGGCGGGGATAACAACATAACTATCCCATTGCTTTAGCAAACATTCAGGCTTCTATGGATACATGAGATTCGTAATTGTCAAGAAGCAGCAAACATTTGAGCTCAGGAGTTGGTTTAGCAAATTTTGCAAAGTGGTGCAGGAACAGCAAGAATTCTTCATCCTGCATTCCACCACTTGCATTTTCTGCTCCAGGACCATCTCAATTCAAATACTCATGATACCTTAAGCGAGGGAGTACAAAAAGAGGGGTAGTTCTGCTTCCCTGAGCAGTGATAGCAATAGCAACTGTGTGTGACAAGGGTGCTCCTTTCAGCCAAAGTGATGGCTCCTATCTGCATTATTGCATGTTTAGCATGTCCAGAACCGCGTGACCGCTCCGGTCGCAGGTTTGAATCCTGCCTCGGGCATGGATGTGTGTGATGTCCTTAGGTTAGTTAGGTTTAAGTAGTTCTAAGTTCTAGGGGACTGATGACCTCAGATGTTAAGTCCCATAGTGCTCAGAGCCATTTGAGCCATTTGAGCGACAATCCTGTTTGGCTTCTGGACAGTTGTGATACCTGTCTCATCCATATTCCAGATGTCCATGGGCTTGAACTTGTATCTCTCCATCACATTAGCCAAGTTGTTGGATTAAAACTCGTAGCTCGAGCGAGACTTGTGAGTTGAAGCGACGGAAGAGACATCTGTGAATTCGTCTTCATAAATGCTGAAAACCAGTCAGGAACAGCAGTTTTATTATCTACCCAAGTCGATGGAGTTTGTATGTTATTCTTGCTGCCAATTCCTGAGCTAATTATGGATATCCTTAGGACAAAGTCTGTAAAATATCGCCGGTGCAATAATCACATATTCAGCCATTATTTTTTCTTCTTCATCAGAGAAAACTTTTTTTTATGCTTCTGTATCTGACATGACGTATGAGTGTGCTACCATCACTTATACACTTCTCTTTCTTTTTAATGTAGTGATGCAAAGTCACATGGCACATATTGTTTTTTGCTGCTGCTGTAACACTTACGCTATAATTTTTAGCACCATGTGGTGAAATGTAATACACAGGTGTAGCAGTTAGTCCTCTTGTAGTTGTCTTACCTATTGTTCTTTACTGTAATAAAATAATTAAGTAAATGACGGATTCGTTGAATAAAACATTGTATCAATGAACAGTATTATACATAATTTACTGACGCTAATGAGAAAAAGCGGGGGATCTGAGTCTCTAATACTGTTTTCTCAGTAAAAGGGATGAAAGTAACAGATTTACTTTTGTCCCCAGCAGCAATGTTACTTTCGCCCCAGTCACAATTTTCTGTTAAATTCGTATTTTTGGCAAGACCTATACAAATAATAAAAACATTGATACTAACTGTGGCACAAAAATGAGTGTAACATAGTTAGATTATTAGAGTAGACTTACACTTACAGCATTCCGTTGCCCTTATCACAAAACTAAGAGGTTTGAGAAAACTTACTCTAAGTACTGAAAACACACGTTTTATTGCGTTACACTAAACAGTTCCTTTCCAATAACAGCCATCGACTGATAGGCAGTGCAGAATGTTCAAGGACATTCATTGTTCGAAACATGTGATTTTCGGAGCTACATGCAAAGATGGAGTGGGAATGTTACTTTCATTCCCTGTTACTTTTGTCACCGGTCTCCCCTACTATGAATTCAGATACAGCTATTTTGAATAATCATTATATGGATTTACTTGTGAAGTTTGAGTCTAAAAGAGCTGTTTAAAAAGTAATAATAATTTGTGGTTGTGGAGGGGCAAACTCTATGACGAAGATATTGGCAATATTCTATGAAAATTAACTATTTTTGAACAGTATTGTCATGTCATTTAGTAAAGTTGTTCTCAGTAGAGATTTTCCAGGGATAATGTTTTCCTTACGTTTGAAGGAATAAGTGGAGTAGTTACATGAGATAAGGCTGAGCATTGGCAATAATTTCAGTTTACAACTATGTTCAGAAATATATCTTGTTATATAATTGGTGCATTATTCAAGCGTTTTCAAATTTGTGTGACTAGTAGTTAATTTAGTGCTTCTGATTGTAATTTAATGAGTTTTGTGAAAATATTTTTGTAATTTCATTATTCTCGGCTTTTATTTCCAACTAGTAGAAGTGTGTAAATGGGTTTAAAACCTACCTTTGTCAAAGAAGTGTAATAATTATTCTTTGCCATGAATTTGTAATTGCACCTTTCATTTTAAAACTAACACCACAATACATATTCATTCATTTGCATCAATCTGATTTCTGGAAGATAATATAAAATTCTATAGTTGTCAAATATCAGTTCATATCCTGCATGTTGTCATAGATTTATGAACTTTGCTTAAAATTTATTGTAAATTCAGTCCATATGATTCATTCATCCAAAGATGGATTATGTTTGAAATCATTTATTGATCTTGGTTTCATATAAAAGTAAACTTTGATAAGTCTCATCAGCTTTTGTTACTTATGGATAAAACACACACACACTCACATAAACTACATCTTTTGCAGATTTAACATCAATTTCAAAAACAATTTAGCCATTCTTTACACACTTTACGTCTTTGGGTTATCAGATCTGAAACTTCTATATTTTGCTTTTGTTTTTATGACCTAATTAAGCAGTTGTATGTTTATCTACAACATGTTCATAAAACCCAGAAATTTTGTTTTGTTAAGAACAGTATTGTTCAGTTTGTAATATGATGCATGATTAATTGCTGCTTTGTCACACTTTTCACTAACAATAGCTACTTCCCTCAAAACTTCTCATACCATAAATATTTGAAAACTTTGCTTTCATAATTGTACTGGATTACTGTTCCTGTGCAATTTATGTTTCCATGGGGCACAAAATGTCATATTGAGCTATGCATGACATTCTGTGAGGGTAATTAGGTTGATAGCCTCTGATCAAAACTGAATCTACCAATGGCACTTTCCGTATATGTACATATGGTACCACTTGTGATCTTATTTGTGCAGTTATTGGTTTTTGCTGGGAGCTAGGTTTATTAGCATACTTTTTAGTTGTTACTATTTATTTATCCTCTATAAATATAATATGCATAACTGACTATGTATACACCAGACATTTAATCATACAGATATTTTTTACATCCAGTAGACATAAATATAAATAAAATCATATATTTTGTGATGCAGAAATAATTTAAAAGAGAAGAATTAATAGATGAGTACTATTTTTATTTACAATATTAAAAAATACATTAATAATTTATATAATTGTAAATACTTATATATATGTGTAGCAGTACCTTTAGGGATGCAATTGTGACATTTCTGCTTGCTGGTAATCAGTTAGTTACCTTGAGTGAGTCAGTCATGAGTAATTGTTCTACTACTGAATTACACCCCCCCCCCCCCATGAACCATGGACCTTGCCGTTGGTGGGGAGACTTGTGTGCCTCAGCGATACAGGTGGCCGTACCGTAGGTGCAACCACAACGGAGGGGTATCTGTTGAGAGGCCAGACAAACATGTGGTTCCTGAAGAGGGTCAGCAGCCTTTTCATTAGTTGCAGGGGCAACAGTCTGGATGATTGACTGATCTGGCCTTGTAACATTAACCAAAACGGCCTTGCTGTGCTGGTAGTGCGAACAGCTGAAAGCAAGGGGAAACTACAGCCATAAATTTTCCCGACGACATGCAGCTTTACTGTATGATTAAATGATGATGGCGTCCTCTTGGGTAAAATATTCCGGAGGTAAAATAGTCCCCCATTCGGATCTCCGGACGGGGACTACTCAAGAGGACGTTGTTATCAGGAGAAAGAAAACTGGCATTCTACTGATCGGAGTGTGGAATGTCAGATCCCTTAATCGGGCAGTTAGGTTAGAAAATTTAAAAAGGGAAATGGATAGGTTAAAGTTAGATATAGTGGGAATTAGTGAAGTTCGGTGGCAGGAGGACAAGCCTTTTGCTCAGGTGATTACAGGGTTATAAATACAAAATCAAATAGGGGTAATGCAGGAGTAGGTTTAATAATTAATAAAAAAATAGGAATGCGGGTTAGCTACTACAAACAGCATAGTGAACACATTATTGTGGCCAAGATAGACACAAAGCCCATGCATACTACAGTAGTACAAGTTTATATGCCAACTAGCTCTGCAGATGATGAAGAAACTGATGAAATGTATGACGAGATAAAAGAAATTATTCAGGTAGTGAAGGGAGACGAAAATTTAATAGTCATGGGTGACTGGAATTCGTGAGTAGGAAAAAGGAGAGAAGGAAACATAGTAGGTGAATATGGATTGGGGGGAAGAAATGAAAGAGGAAGCAGCCTTGTAGAATTTTGCACAGAGCATAACTTAATCATAGCTAACACTTGGTTCAAGAATCATAAAAGAAGGTTGTATACCTGGAAGAATCCTGGAGATACTAAAAGGTATCAGATAGATTATATAATGGTAAGACAGAGATTTAGGAACCAGGTTTCAAATTGTAAGACATTTCCAGGGGCAGATATGGATTCTGACCACAATCTATTGGTTATGAACTGCAGATTGAAACTGAAGAAACTGCAAAAAGGTGGGAATTTAAGGAGATGGGACCTGGATAAACTGAAAGAACCAGAGGTTGTAGAGAGTTTCAGGGAGAGCATAAGTGAACAATTGACAGGAATGGGGGAAAGAAATACAGTAGAAGAAGAATGGCTAACTTTGAGAGATGAAGTGGTGAAGGCAGCAGAGGAGCAAGTAGGAAAAAAGACGAGGGCTATTGGAAATCCTTGGGTAACAGAAGAGATACTGAATTTAATTGATGAAAGGAGAAAATACAAACATGCAGTAAGTGAAGCAGGCAAAAAGGAATACAAACGTCTCAAAAATGAGATCGACAGGAAGTGCAAAATGGCTAAGTAGGAATGGCTAGAGGACAAATGTAAGGATGTAGAGGCTTGTCTCACTAGGGGTAACATAGATACTGCCTACAGGAAAATTAAAGAGACCTTTGTTTTGAGCCGCCTGTATGAATATCAAGAGCTCAGATGGAAACCCAGTTCTAAGCAAAGAAGGGAAAGCAGAAAGGTGGAAAGAGTATATAGATGGTCTATACAAGGGCGATGTACTTGAGGACAATATTATGGAAATGGAAGAGGATGTAGATGAAGACGAAATGGGAGATAAGATACTGCGTGAAGAGTTTGACAGAGCACTGCAAGACCTGTGTCGAAACAAGGCCCCGGGAGTAGACAACATTCGATTAGAACTACTGATGGCCTTGGGAGAACCAGTGATGACAAAACTCTACCATCTGGTGAGCAAGATGTATGAGACAGGCGAAATACCCACAGACTTCAAGAAGAATATAATAATTCCAATCCCAAAGAAAGCAGGTGTTGACAGATGTGAAAACTACCGAACTATCAGTTTAATAAGTCACAGCTGCGAAATACTAACGCGAATTCTTTACAGACGAATGGAAAAACTGGTAGAAGCGGACCTCGGGGAAGATCAGTTTGGATTCCGTAGAAATACTGGAACACATGAGGCAATACTAACCTTACGACTTATCTTAGAAGAAAGATTAAGAAAAGGCAAACCTACGTTTCTAGCATTTGTAGACTTAGAGAAAGCTTTTGACAACGTTAACTGGAATACTCTCTTTCAAATTCTGAAGGTGGCAGGGGTAAAATACAGGGAGCGAAAGGCTATTTACAATCTGTACAGAAACCAGATGGCAGTTATAAGAGTCGAGGGGCATGAAAGGGAAGCAGTGGTTGGTAAAGGAGAGAGACAGGGTTGTAGCCTCTCCCCGATATTATTCAATCTGTATATTGAGCAATCAGTAGAGGAAACAAAAGAAAAATTCGGAGTAGGTATTAAAATTCGTGGAGAAGAAGTAAAAACTTTGAGGTTCGTCGATGACATTGTAATTCTGTCAGAGACAGCAAAGGACTTGGAAGAGCAGTTGAACAGAATGGACAGTGTCTTGAAAGGAGGATATAAGATGAACATCAAAAAAAGCAAAACGAGGATAATGGAATGTAGTCAAATTAAATCGGGTGATGCTGAGGGGATTAGATTAGGAAATGATACACTTAAAGTAGTTTTGCTAATTAGGGAGTAAAGTAACTGATGATGGTCGAAGTAGAGAGGATATAAAATGTAGACTGGCAATGGCAAGGAAATCGTTTCTGAAGAAGAGAAATTTGTTAACATCGAGTATAGATTTAAGTGTCAGGAAGTCGTTTCTGAAAGTATTTGTATGGAGTGTAGCCATGGATGGAAGTGAAACATGGACGATAACCAGTTTGGACAAGAAGAGAATAGAAGCTTTCGAAATGTGGTGCTACAGAAGAATGCTGAAGATAAGGTGGGTAGATCACGTAACTAATGAGGAGGTATTGAATAGGATTGGGGAGAAGAGAAGTTTGTGGCACAACTTGACTAGAAGAAGGGATCACTTGGTAGGACATGTTTTGAGGCATCAAGGGATCACAAATTTAGCATTGGAGGGCAGCGTGGAGAGTAAAAATCGTAGAGGGAGACCAAGAGATGAATACACTAAGCAGATTCAGAAGGATGTAGGTTGCAGTAGGTACTGGGAGATGAAGAAGCTTGCACAGGATGGAGTAGCATGGAGAGCTGCATCAAACCAGTCTCAGGACTGAAGACAACAACAACAACAACAACAACTGAATTACAAGATAAGCAAAATTTTGTCTCTGACCCTAAAAAATTATCTATCAATGCCATGAAAGGAAAACGTTGTTATAAATTCACAAGTGTAACATATAAATGGTGTTTCAGTCTTGATATGGAAATGATTACTAAAAAATGATATCAAGCATTTGAACCACTGGACATTATTGCCAAGAAGATGGTAGTAATACTATTTTACTTTCTGTCACCACTACTATAAAATTACCTTAATTTTGCAAAAATAATCGTTTTTGCATTTCGATTGCTATATAAAGGCGTTTTTTTGGTTCACTATTATCAGTATAACAGACAGTCGTTAGAAGATGCATAAACAAATGGTAGTAAACATTGTTTAGTTGTCTGCAAATGCTTGTTCACTTATTCTGCTCGCATTTGCGCCACTGTAAATAAGGCTTCAGGTTAAGAGTTTGTTACTGGTCAGTTGCCACTGCACATGATGGCACTGCAGCCAGCTCCACATTGCTTTCTGATGCCACCGTGATATAAGTGGCACAGCTAAAAATTGCCACACTGTTTTCCATGTGCTTTCGCCAACACCACAGCTTTTGCTTCAGAGAATGCTGCCTGTGTCATAGCTGTTTGTATCTATGTGCACTGGAAGCCAAAAAGAATAAATGTTATGCTGCTTGTGTTTAGCCTATTGGGAACTGGGTATGCAGGAGAAATTCCCATCTAGTACATGCCATTGTTTGTTGCAGGTGGTGGTGAAGAGCAGATTTGCACGGAAATATTGCTTTATTGTATGTCTCACTTGTATTTCCTTTCAAGTGCTGTCTCCTGTGCATTCGAAAACATTGCTAGAGGGCTGCATTATTTGATGTTTGGTTGATTGGTTTAGGAGACAGGACCAAACAATGAGGTTCTCAGTCCCTTGTGATTAGGAAAGGATGGGGAAGAAAGTCAGCTGTCCTCTTTCACAGAAACCACCCTCGCACTTGTCTGAGGTGATTTAGGGAAATCGTGGAAAACTTAAATCAGGATGGTCAGAGGCCAGTTTTAACTGTTGTCCTCCCAGATCTGAATCCAGTGTGCTAACAACAGATCCACCTCACTTGGTGCACTATTCGTCAGATTTATGTTTTATAATGGGTGTTTACTATGGTATGTGAAGATGCTGCAAGGTAGCTAACAAGGGGGCCTTACACACTGCTATGCCCTCTACGATTTTCTCTATACTTATAAGATTGGACAACAGTTTCTAAAAGGAGTTTCTAAAACAAACTCGAAATAGCTGCTTTTGAAGAGAAGAAGATTTCCAAGAGCATTGAAGTATGAAATGTGTAGTAATTAACAAAATAAGTGGTAATTCAATGTATAGTGTAAACGTCTGGAAATTGTAAAGTAGCTTGTTAGAACATGTAAAATATCAAGTAAACTAAACGCTGAGATGCATGCAAAATTCCTTATTCTTGAAAATATTATATATAGCAACAATACTACTCAATCTCCAGAAACAGGAATTGACAGCTTATTCTGATTAACACTACACACCAATAGAACGGTAAATAGCGGCTGGCAATGCAATGGTTACATGGTAACCTCTTCACACTAGATGGAACATCAACATGATATCACTTTGCTTGTCACAGTACTGAATGGCGAAAGTCAAGTTATGTCCTCCATAATTCAAAAAATCTGAATACAATGTCAGAAAAAAGAACCTAGCAATGATCTCTACATCTACATCTACGTGATTACTCTGCTACTCACAATAAAGTGCCTGGCTGAGGGTTCAGTGAATCACCTGCAAGTTGTCTCTCTACCGTTCCACTCTCGAACGGCTCACGGGAACAAAGAGCACTTAAATTTTTCTGTGCGTGCCCTGATTTCTCTTATTTTATCGTGATGAATATTTTTCCCTATGTAGGTGGGTGCCAACAGAATGTTTTGAGAATCGGAGGAGAAAACTGGTTATTGAAATTTCGTGAGAAGATCCCATTACAACGAAAAACGCCTTTGTTTTAATGATTGCCACCCCAATTCACGTATCACATCTTTGGCACTATCTCCCTATTTCGCGATAACACAAAACGAGCCGCCCTTCTTTGTACTTTTTTTTATGTCATCCGTCAGTCCCACCTGATGTGGATCCCACACCACACAGCAATACTCCAGAATAGGGTGGACAAGCGTGGTGTAAGCAGTCTCTTTAATAAACCTGTTGCATCTTCTAAGTGTTCTGCCAATGAATCGCTGTCTACCCACAATATTATCTATGTGATCGTTCCAATTTAGGTAATTTATAATTGTAATCCCTAAGTATTTGGTTGAAATGACTGCCTTCAGATTTGTGTGGCTTATCGCTTAATCTAAATTTAGTGGATTTCTTTTAGTAGCCATGTGCATAACTTCACACTTTTCTTTATTCATGGTCAATTGCCACTTTTCTCACCACACAGATATCTTATCTAAAGCATTTAGCAATTCGCTTTGGTCATCTGATGACTTTACAAGCTGGAAAATGACAGCATCATCTGCAAACAATCTAAGACAGCTACTAAGATTTGTCATGTCCAGAGAGGGAGTTAGATCGACACTCTTCTCAAAGAGTGGAAGGAGGTGCAGGCAGTTTCTGCAACTCCGACCTCTTGAAGGAGTAAGCTATTGCTAAAGAGAAGGATACGTAACTCGGTAAGGAGTGGTTACTTATTCAGGGCAGAATTCATAAAATTCCTATAGCTTGACAACTGAAAAGCCCTTCTGGCAATGCCTTGCAATAATTTTATCAGTTGAACCCTTTCATCTGGAATCTATCTCCCTGAATGCTACGGAGCTGAGGCTTGCGATTCGTACAAAGTTCCCACGTCTGTCGTAGAACGACACTGAGCTTGTGTCGTTATACTCAGCAGATCTCGACTGACTACAGGGTCCTCCTGAGCCCCTATTTATGCAGCTTTCGTGTGTCACAGAAAGCTTCTAGAACATATTATATCCACTGCAGAGAGGCTGACCACTTACTTGGTGTATTTCCATCATCATGTGATGTTTGAAAGATACTTGGATCCCTGTTTTGAGGCTGACCACAGCAGTAATTTAGTCACGTAACGTCATTTGTCTCTTGGCGCAACTTCATCAGCGCTGGTCAGTATCACCTACAAATACTGTTGCAATGCTTCCTGGAGCGTGAGCCTAGCTGCTTTTCCAGCTGAATAAGTCATAATACATTTAATTTATAATCGCCGCTGATTGAGATTCGCAACACCTCCCTGCCCCAGGGGACATTTTATAAGCTCTGTTCTGAGAGCTATAAAATTTCTGAAACCTCTGTTTCAGTGCCAGTGGACCATTTCTCTTTTGTTTATTAGCTTTATACATTCTTACAATATCTTTCCATCAAAACACATGGCGTCCATTACAACTGATTGGACAAAAATGGTTCAAATGGTTCAAATGGCTCTGAGCACTATGGGACTCAACATCTTAGGTCATAAGTCCCCTAGAACTTAGAACTATGTAAACCTAACTAACCTAAGGACATCACACACACCCATGCCCGAGGCAGGATTCGAACCTGCAACTGTAGCAGCCTCGCGGTTCCGGACTGCAGCACCAGAACCGCACGGCCACCGCGGCCGGCATTGATTGGACACATGAAAATTCACTCACACATAATTTTACAACATTTAATATTGAATTCTCTTTTCCATTCATCACTTTTCTTTATACGTAATACAGCAATTACCATTTCTTTTTAAATAAATATCAACTAAAGTTTTCTTTTTACACATTTTCCTTAATACTCTTTCAGTGGACATTTCCTTACACAATACATTTTATTACTACAATTTACAAGTTTATCTATCTTTTATCTGTGCATATTCTTGGTGATCCAACCACGGGGATGGTTGCTCTTGATGCTATGGACATGTTTGGTGATTTATTTTTCTCTCTCCATGCTGTTAACTGGAGTGGTTGAGAAACTTACAGTGTTTAGTTCGTCTTCTGCCTCATAGGTTCGGAGGCCTGTGTGTGCTTATACCTCACAATTTCGCTTTTTGGCTCCTGCTTACAACATTGTTTCACAGATTTTTGCACAACAACCTCTACTTATTTCACACATGCTTCGTCCACATTTTCGACAACATTTGCAATATACAACAGATAGAAATAATTAACACTATTGTTACAGACCACGTGTATCCCCACATGGAATATGTACTCACTGACCAGCCTCGGAAGGTGGTCCACTGTTGATATTATATTTCGTTTTGCAGGTCACCTGTCTTATGTCCTGCTGCTTTTAATTCATCTAAATGAGGTACTATATGCTCCAGTAGTAACATCACTAGTATTTCTGACACCTTCTGCTTCTCATCTTCCAGTGTACAACAATCAATATCTATATTTAAGGGTGGGACTATATCTTCTACAGTATTATTGGTAAGAATTATCATCTCTGATTGTAACATTGTTGGAGCACCATATCCTTTGCATTCACTCTTAAAACTCAATTTTCCTGTTCCTCTTATTATGAGATCGGAGGGTGGCAAGTCATTACATAGTATAGTCAATCTTTCCTCTTTTGGGACTACCAATAACGATTTGTTTCCCCATATCTGCGTCCAGATACTTTCGCTCAATATAATATATTTCAGTTTGTAATCTTTCAGTATTGTACTAACTGACTGAAGCATTCCGGCTTCATACCTCTCATGGTCATACGTCGAAATTAATACAAAAATCTGTTTACATTTTTGGTGCTTCATGGTTATCGTTTCACACATGTTTGTCTCCTGCCATTTGTGTGTATTGCCTCTTTCCATAATCAATTATGAGAAACTCTTTCTCTGGGGTGATACATATAAATAACCTCATATTACTATCATAGTCTGCATGTAAAGACCATATTTTATATAAAGAGTACTCATTGCTATCCACTGATGGTACATTTAATGTACTGCTGGCTAAAAATACATCTAAGTCTATTACAAGTAATAGCTGATACCCATAGCCTTCAGTGAGTTCAATCAGAAACTTTTTATCTCTCAATTCATTTGTAATTAGCCCCAAATACTTTAACAGTGGAATAGGATTCATTAAGCGCAGCTCTAATAATTTTTTGCGTGCATTTACAACTGCCAATATGAACAGATCATATTCTGTTTCTAAGTCATTAAACATCGTTAGCTGAACTAACTGTTCCGTGACTGCTACTAAAACCAATGTTAGCGGTATTTTCTTATCCGTACTATTTTCGAACTCCTCTATATGTTTGCTCAATTTATGTATTCCATTTTCTATAATTTCCTCATTTTTTAGTTACCGAAATTATTTTCTGATTGAACCCCACTGATGATATCCCTACGATCGTTACTTGTTCCTTTGACAGCCTTAACAATTCTCGCTGCTTTTCTTCCAGAACATCTATCTTTGCTTCAAAAAATTACGCATCTTCCTCGTATAATGTATGGGATAACACTTCACTTGTTTCCCCTATAAAATTCAAAATGCCTCGTTTCGCACGTCCTTGCTGGTGTCGGGCTAGTTGATTTATTAATGTCCTCTCTTCCATTATTTTCCCGCTATGCCCGCTGTTGGTCTGGTTCGCATTCTCACATTCTACGGTACTTAGTTTCACCTTCTTTATTTCTCTTATGCAATTTGCCACTGCCCTTGTGGATACCTGATTTGTGCTTGCAAACTTATTGTGCCATGCCTGCATATTGAAATAACTTGCTATTCGCCGTGTTGTGCTGTGTAGCTGTACAGTTCCTTGATTACCGTTATATGTACCAGGTGCTGACTGGATTCTCTGCACTTGCACCTCCTGTGGAAGTATCTTGTTTTCTGTTACACTGGCCACTGAGAAGCTTCCAATTATTATTACTCTCCAATCTTTGCTGCTATCATGTGTAATTAAAAGAACTCTTTTAGTCTATTTGGATGCACTTTTACGTACTTATGTCCTTTTATCCTTATTACTACATATGGCCCCTTTACATCTACAACAGTGAATGATCCTCTCCATTGACTATCTAGTTTCCTCGAAAGCCCTCTTCTTACACTTTCGGATTCTGTGTCTGTCATATTGTTATTTACTTTGTTCTTTGCGTTTCTGTGTGTTAGCCCTAGCCTCTTGATGCCTTCTTTGTGTCACATAATCATTGTAATTATACATTACGTTCTCTGGCTTCTTCTGTAATATTCCCAAAATATTGCACTTTCTCGCAAAAAATTATTCAAAAGGCGTATAACCTGTTGTACTGTGTGGCGTCGTGTTGAATTCGAAAGTTGCAAACGGTATCTAATTATCCCAATCGGCCTGATCCTTTGTTATAAAATTTCTCAACATTTCCGTTAGTGTATGATGTGTGCACTCCAGAGCCCCATTCATTTGTGGATGGAAGCTGGTTCTCTGTATTTTCTCAATCTTTAATAATCTGTACACCCGCTTCATAGTCTGTCTTAAAATTTACTTCCCACACCGCTTAGCAGTGATGTTGGTATTCCGAATTTCAAGATTACACTTTCTACTAGTTTTCTTGCAACTGTATCTGCATCTTGCCCTTCTATTGGTTCTGCTGTAACAAATTTAGTCAGAGAATCTTGGAACTTCAGGATGTATTTGTTTCCTGCATTCGATAGCGTCATAGGACCTACTATGTCAACGGCGTTGGCGTTGGCGTTATCTCCAATGGCTGTTTTGTCTTCGTCTGTGTTATCTTATTCTTCTGGCAACTCTCGCAAGAACGTATAAATTTTTCCATATTTGTCTTCATTCCAGGCCAACTGCAGTACTGTTTTACTTGCTCATATGTCCTCCCCATTTCTTTATGTCCCCCTATCGGTGACTGGTGCATCTGCTTTAAAATATCCATTTTCTCTTCCTGACTCAATGCAATCTCTGAGTCCATCGGTGGCGCCGCTTCTTGCTCTGCCTCTTCTATGCCTTTTTGTTCCTCTTGCGCCTCCCTGGTCGCAGTTTCTGTTTCTTCCGGTGCTTCGTCTTCCGTCTACGGCACTGCCTCTGTTTTTCCTTCTTGCATACGCGTAATCCGTGATAATGTGTCTTTCAGTACAGTAGTTGGTAGTCGTATTCTTCTACCTTCAACAGGAACTTCATTAATCTCGATCATGGATCTGATATACTTCCTAATTACACAAGTGTCTTGTGGTCGGTCACGATTTTAAACTTCACACCAAATACATATGGCCTTAAATATTTCACAGCCCATACAACGGCGAGTAATTCTCGTTCCACCGTACTATAATCTTGTTCCACGTTATTTAATGTTCATGATATGAATTCTATGGCTAAATCCTTTCCCATTTGTCCCTGGCTTAGATAAACTCTGACTGCATGATTGCTGGTGTCCTTGGTTACTATAAATTCTTTTTCAAAATCCGGGTATTGCAATATCGGTGGACTAATCAGTTTTTCCTTCAACTGCTGGAATGCCTCTTCTTGGCTCGATCCCCACTCATACGGAATTCCCTTCTTCAATAAATCACGTAGGGGTTTGGCCATTTTGCTAAAATTCCTTATAAAGCGCCTGTATTATCCAATGAGCCCCAGATATGATTTCAATTGCTTTCTTGTCTTTGGCGGTGGGTACTTTTTGATGGTCTCTATCTTTGCAGGATCTGGCCGTAGTCCTGTTGCAGTTAGGACATGGCCCAGAAAAGTTACCTCTTTTCTTAGAAACTCATATTTATCTACTTGTAATTTCAAGTTTCCTTGTCTTAACCGTTCGAATACATTTTCCAGGTGTGCATTATGTTCCTCTAACGTTGCACCCACTACCACAATATCATCGAGGTAAATAAAAACCATGTTGCCTTGTACTCCACTGAGTACCGTATTCATTAGTCTCTGGAATGTCGACGGCGCGGTTTTTAGTCCCATGATCATTTTATTGTACTCATAATGTCCTGTGGGAGTGCTAAAAACTGTTTTCTCTCGGTCCTTTTCGTCTATCAACACTTGATAATACCCTTTCGCTAAATCTAACATGGAAAAATACTTCGTTTTTCCCAGGATGTCTAATATCTCATCTATCCTGGGAAGGGGATAAACCATATTTAATGGAATGCCGTTTAACTTCCTATAATCAGCTACTATTCGCCATTTCTGCCGACCACTGGCATCTAGCTTGTTTGGCAATATCAATATGGGGAAATTCCTTGGGCTAGTACTATGGGATATTATGCCATCAGCTAACATCCCTTGTACTTCTTTTGTTGCGATTCTTGCTGCGCCTGGGGTATTCTATGCGGCCTTTGATTTATTATCATTCCTTTTGCTTCTGGTATTAACGCTATATTATGTTTCACTACTGTAGTATGAGTCAACACATTTCCAAGTAAATGAAATACAACATTATATATGGCACATATCCTCTAGAAATCCTGTACTTCCTAACTTTTTAAATGTTTTGTTCGCCTGCTTTCTCTTTACATGAAGAGCCTTGACGTATTTACGCTCTTCATTCTGGTGGATTCTTGTCTAATTTTATAACTACTTGGTGGCGGAAATTCTTCTGCTAACACGTACAGCATGTCTAATTGTACCTTTTCTTCACGAGTATTTAATATACTAGTAATACAAGTCCCTCCTTGGACTGTTACTATTGCCTCGGGGATAATCACGTCCCTGTTTCGGAATTATCACTTCTGTACTGTTCACTTTCGATACTCATACGAATCTTTCCTCCCTGGAACCGATCGTAATTTTGCGCGATGCTAGCCCCTGCTGGCTATATTAATCATACTTAAATTCTTTTACTGGTTGCCCTGCTAGCTACATTTCACTGATTGCCCCTTACTGGCCTTAAGTAGCAGTTTCTCTCTTGTGAACCTATGTTCTTCTGGCTTCTCGGTGCTATTCTTCATTTTAATTATCTGACCTTCAACTGATTTCCTGGGATGAGCTATTTCCCTTCTCAGTTTTTCTATCTGCTTTTTGGCAGCTTCTAATTCACTCTCCACGAAATACACTTTAGCTTTTAAATAACGGTTTTCCTTCCTTATTTTATCGTTTTCTCTTCTTTCCTCTTCATATTTCTTAATTTCCGTATTTACACTCACTTTCAACTCATGACACTCTCTCTTTATCTGTGAGATTCCCTCTATGTCTCTCGATATGTGTCTATCCGGTCCTCGTGGCCTTCGCCTTGCATACCTTGCTTATCTGCTAACGGTGACGCTCCCGTTCGTCCGTGTTTGGTAACTGCAGCGTAACTGGCCCGTTCTCTGTTTACTACTCGAGATGGCTTCGATAACAGTGCGTCTTCTGTGGCTTCCTTCAACTCTAACCATTAAACTCAAAACTTAAAGCTTGTACGTACATAATCTAACACTACTCTGTGCTTTTCTAGTAAACCCCTTGTTAGTAACCCTTCGAATGGCAAATACATTTGTGCCCTTACAACTTGGAATTCGTGGTAATATCCTTTACCTCTTTTCGTCTACAGCTGTATTCCAACCTGTCCTTCAGTTCTAATTTCCTTATTTGCAATACTCCTTATTGTCACTGCCTTTCTGGTGTCTACTAGTTTCTGCTTTAAAACCTCGGCTTTAATTATACTTACGTGTGCTCCGCTGTCCACTAACAGCCCTATCTTGCTCTCTATTGTAAGTAATCATTTTTACTAATGCAGTCTGCTGTACGTACTATTCCTGTCACCACAACGTAATGGAACTGCTGCATTACGTTTGTGGTCCGTTTCCCGGCTTCTCTAGTTGATGTATGTTGGTCCTCTCTAGTTGATGTATGTTGGTCCAACGACTCTCACTACATTCACTAGCATAGTGTCCTGTGCGACGGCATGTGAAAGACGTAACAGGTTTTGCTCTATTACAAGGAGGGAATGACCTACTAGGTTACACTTTACACACCTTATTGGCAGAGGACATTCTCCGTGAGCACCATTTCCTCACAGCTGGTCAACATCTATTTCCTTTATTGGTAGCTTAGTTCTCATGGGTTTGGATTGAGCCCCCTTGTTCTGGCTGAACTTATTTGTACACTGCTTTTGCATTCTCTCGCTAAATGCCCTATTTCCCGCAGTTATGGCACCCCTTCTTATTAATTTGGTTTGGATATCCTACATGCCGATATTTTTCTTTTTCAAAGGGGATTGCACTCTCTTCCGTCGATGCTAAATCAATTGCTTCTGACAAAGTGCTTCTCTCTCCCTGTGCTCGCACTATCGTCTTTATCCTTTCGCTAAATAGTCCCTGTATAAAAACAGCTCTCCCTAATTCTCCTATCAATTCGCAACTGCCTGGAATTTCGTCTGCCATCATTGCCTTCTTCATGGATTCTCTGAAATGAAACTGCAGAGAATCTACTCGGGCTCCCCATTGCACCACACTTTCATCCGTCGTTTGCTGGCTATTAAAGATTTTGCACGTATAGAAATCTAATGTCATAATGTTTGCATAATTCTCTGGGAGAATCTCCCTCACTTCTGACCATGTTTCAGTGTAATCTCTAACGATAAGTTTACTGCGGGCAGAACCCGTTATTTGACCTATAATATATTTAAGAAACAATCTTTTATACTTTGGTTCTACTAGTTCGTAATCACTATTGCAAGTATCTATAAATTCAGAGGGTTGCTCCTATATCGTTAATATAGATCAGGAACAACAGAGGGCCTGTAACACACCCTTGGGGAACGCTGGATATTACTTCTGTTTTACTCGATGACTTTCCATCTATTACTATGAACTGTGACCTTTCTGACAGGAAATCACGAATCCAGTAGCACAAATAAGGCGATATTCCATAGGCATGCAGTTTGGTTAGAAGACACTTGTGAGAAGTGGTGTCGCAAGCCGTCTGGAAATCTAAAAACATGGAATCAATCTGACATCCCTGTTGATAGTACTCATTACTTCATGAGTATAAAGAGGCAATTGTGTTTTGCAAGAACGATATTTACTGAATCCATGCTGACTATATGTCGATAAATCGTTTTCTTCGAGGTTTGAATACAGCATACGTTCCAAAACCCTATTGCAAATCGACGTTAGTGATATGAGCCTGTAATTCAGCGGATTACTCCTACTTCCCTTTTTGGGTATTGGTGAGACTTGAGCAATTTTCCAGTCTTTAGGTATAGCTCTGTCAGCGAGTGGTTGTATATAATTGCTGAATATGGAGCTATTGAATCAACACGCATCATCTGAGAGGAACCTGACTGGTATACAATCTGGACCCTTGCCTTTATTAAGTGATTTAAGCTGCTTTGCGACACTGATGATTCTATGTTTCTCATCTTGGTAGTTTTTCTTGATTGGAATTCAGGAATATTTACTTTGTGTTCTTTGGTGAAGGAGTTTCAGAAGCCGTGTTTAGTAACTCTGCTTTACGGCCATTGACATCAGTGACTTCACCGTTGTTATCGCGCAATGAAGGTATTGATTGCGTCTTGCCACTGGTGTGCTTTATGTATGACCAGAATCTCTTTGAGTTTTTTGCCATATTATGCGACAGAGTTTCGTTGTGGAAATTATTAAAAGCATCTCGCATTGAAGTTCACACTATATTTCGAACTTCTGTCAAACTTTACCAGTCTTGGGGATTTTGCGTTCTTTTGCATTAGGAGTGTATTTACGCTGCTTCGGCAGCAGCGATATGACCTGTTTTGTGTACCATGGGGGATCAGTACCATCACTTATTAATTTATATGGTATATATCTCTCAATTGCTGTTGAAACTATCTCTTTGAAATCGTTCCACAACTTTCCTACGCTTACATGATCAGATCGGAAGGAGTGAAGACTGTCTCTTAAAACGGCGTTCAGAGCATTTTTATCCGATTTTTTAAATAGATATACTCGTACTTTGCTTTCCTTTTTGATGGTTTTACGTGTTAAAGCATTCAGCCAAGCAGCAACTGTCTTGTGTTCACTAATCGCTGTATTCATCACGATACTCACTATTTGTCCAGGACTGTTTGTTGCTAAGAGCTCAAGTATGCTTTTGCAAGCATTTACGCTTCGAGTAGGCTCATCAACTAATTGTTTAAAATAATTTTCTGAGAAAGCATTCAGTGCAATTTCAGATGACGCTTTATGCCTACCACCAGCTTTAAACGTATAATTTTTCCAGCATATCGAGGGTAGATTGAAGTTACCACCGACTATAACTGTATGAGTAGAGTACCTATTTGAAATGAGACTTAGTTTCCTTTGAACTGTTCAGCAGCTATATCTTCTGAGTTGGGGTCCCGGTAAAATGATCCAATTAATAGTTTTGTCCGATTCTCAAGTATAACCTTTACCCATACTATTTCGCAGGAACTATCTACTTCAATTTCACTACAAGGTAAACTACTTCTGACAGCAATAAATATTCGCCAACAACTGTATTTAATCTATCTTTTCTGAACACTTTTAGATCGTTTGAAAAATTGCTGCTGAACTTATTTTTGGCTTTAGCTAGCTTTCTCTATCTATAACTATTTCAGCTTCAGTGCTTTCTATTAGGGCTTGGAGCCCTGGTTCTTTTGCGTCACAGCTACGGCCATTTACAACTACAATACCGATCGTTTCTACAACTAACTTACTGTGTTTTACCCGTCCCCTTTTCGACAGACGCCCTTTCTATGGTTCCCTGAGACCTTCTAACATAAAAAACCGCTCAGACGCTTCCACACAGCCCCCGCTACCCGTGTAGCCGCTTCCTGTATGTAGTGGACTTTTGACCCATTAAGCGGAATCTGCAGTCTACACGGTCACAGAACCGCCTGAGCCTCTGATTCAGGCCCTGCACTCGGCTCTGCACCAACGGACCACAGCTGGTTCTGTCAACAATGCTGCAAATGGTGAGCTCCGCCTTAACCCCACAAGCAAGACTGGCAGTCTTTACCATTTCCACTAGCTGCCCGAAACCAGAGAGAATCTCCTCTGCTCCAAAGAGACACACCTTATTGGTACCGATATGAGCCATGAACCGACACAAGCTCATTAACAGCCAAAGCTAAATTCATAAGGATGTTGCACGTTGCACGTTAAAGTACTGGGAACTGAATCACTAGGAAAAGTGTGGGCGAAACATTTCTGAACATCAACACTAATATTTGCTTACGAAATTATAAATGTAGAAACATGTCTAACAAAACTGGAATACTATGCAGAGTCTTTTCAACACACACACACACACACACACACACACACACACACACACACACACACACTGTGTTGATTTTTTTCATCTGTGCTGCTACTGAAAAACCTACCACATATTGTGCATTCAGATATCTATCCCGTCTTATGGAAGAACATTCAATAAAAAAAAACCAACTTGCCATAGAAAGTCTGCAAAGTGCCAAGAAAGCAAAGTATAATAATAAAATAAGAACTAGGAAGACGCAGATGTACGAAATCCAGTACTGTAACATGAGTGAAGCATTGTGAATGTAGATTGACTTGTGGTATTACATGACAACAGCATCTTCATCGTCATCGTCGTCTCCTCCCCCCTCCACCCTGCATCAGTGTCAATACTTTCTTCCCAAAAAAGCTTGACATTGCTATAGTGTTCCATGCCATTCACACTCTGTGTGAATGCCATCTTGAAATACAATGTGAAATGCTTTTGCTGTTCTATTCTCTCATGTGTGAGTCGACCTTTATAGCAGTGTGCCTAATGACCATGTAGTGTTTGAGTTATGTGGGACGTTTCTTCAATTTTTACTCTTCCTGACATCACACTTGATTATTTGCATTTTATCATTCTACGTTTTTCAACGTCATTCGATATTACGGAGATCCCCTGAAACACCCGCAGGACAGGACAGATAGTTTAACTTGTGGAACGCGACCAAAATGAGTGGCTGTCAGTTACACTCGAACATACTACTTTACTCATTTTACAAACATTACAAGAGTAAAGGAAACATTAAAAACAGAGCAAGCCAAACACTAATTTTAGAACTTAATTCGCAGCTAAATGTGCCATTCAATCTCACTCCTCAAGGGCAAAAGAACTTTAATTTAAAACTGGTTGAAGGCTAACCACTTAAGACTCAAAAACAAGAATTTGAATTTTAAAAGGCAGAAGGCCTCATCTTTAAAACATTTCTCTAAATTAGGCTGAAGGCCCAAACAATCTCATGGCTTAAGGGCAAAACAACTTTAATTTAAAATCGGCTGAAGGCCAATAACTTAAGACTCAAAAACAGGAATTTGAATTTAAAAGGCAGAAGACCTTATCTTAAAACATTTATCTAAATTAGGCTGAAGGCCCAAACAATCTCACTCCTTCAGGACAAAACAGCTTTAATTTAAAATCGGCTAGAAGCCATACATAAACAAACAACAAGGACAAATAAGAAAAGACAGCACATCAAACGGCGCTCAGAAAAAGGTTTGCCAGTAACTCAAACACTAATGCTCGCTTACGTGAGACACAATGTGAACAGTTGGGACTGGCTGGTAGATTAAGTAAAGACTCAACTTCCGTGCCCGCGATCGGTGAACCACGGACTGTATCAATGGGAACAGCCCCTCACACTCTGACTGCATGTGGACTCCGCCAGCAGGCCCGGCGAGACACGCACCACAGAGACTTCCTCGCTGCCCCACGGCAACCAACCAACTGCCAGCATCGCACAGCCAGAAAGCCGAAGCATGAGGCCAAAGATACTACAAGGGTGCGAATATCGATACACGCTGCTGCTGCCACTTGCGGAGAGAGAGGATAACAGCATGATCATGATAACTGCAGGAGACTAATCACAGAATAGCAACCAAGGTTTAATGTAAGGAATAAGGCGGACCCGTCACGGCTCAATTACATTGAGGCTAAATGCATTTGACAGTAAGTGGGCAAATTCTAAAGTAGTATTGCGCACCTGATAATCAGCAGCATGACTGAGTAGAAAATATATAATTTACGCACTGTTTCTTGTCACTCTTACAGCGAGTATTGTGGATTGGGAGGAATGGGATGTGCACTGAAAGTTTTACATTGATACATATTTTGACGATATTTTCAAGCTTTCTTACAAATTTACGTTGTCATAAGAGTTTTATGACGATGATGACACTGATGAGAATAATGAAAGTTTCTAAAATCTAGACAAATTATGTTACAGACGTTGAGTGTAATGAATTTAATGATCATGAGATAAAAGCATATCTTGCACTGGTATCTTACACAAGTCAATGAAGCCTAACTTCAAATTATTTAATGAAAATTGCTTCATAAATTTTTGTTCATCTTTATGTGCAATTACCCACACTCACTCACACACACACATGCACACTCTCAGGTACACACACACACACACACACACACACACACACATACACTCGAGGTTTTCTCTTCTGTGCTGGTCTTGAAAATCTAACTCATATTGTACTTCCACATATCTAGCTAGCTGGAAGAAGCAGAAGATGTGCTTTTTTGGTGCTGCACATTTTTGTATATTTCGACTGATTAACACATGCTGCAGTGTTCTTCTTCAGCACGCCAGGGAAGAAGTTGGCACAGAAACAGCTAACTTAAAAACTCGGCAGTTAGCACGTTTATTAATATATAAAAGTCGACTTCGGAATTTTCCTTTGTGTGAGACTGAAGAGCCGAGTTGAAATTCTAGATTCGCATACTTTACTGATCACGTCAGTTCCACATAATGTTTTATTGATTGTATCAATATCCGTTTGTATTGTGGTCTATTGTGAAATTCGAATAATCGCGAGTGTCACAATCAATGCATACTGTTATTGATAATTGTAGGCTTTAACTCAATTTTGCTCATAAATTTTTTTAGAACAGTAGGCCTATCCTTTTGAAAACAATCCTGTTCTAATTGCACTGTATAATTAATTGAGAAATACGTTACTTATGAGAAATTTCAGTCGCTTACAAAACTATATTTTCGCAAGTGTTTTTGGATAACGTATTTCGTATAAAATCAGTGTTTGTCATTCACAGTTACTGCCAAAGAGTAGATCACCCCAAATTTCACGGTGTATCGACGCAAATAAACGTGCATTTTTGAGAATTTTCAGAAGCTGCTTGTCCTGTGCATAATCTAACTTGTTGTCAATCAAAGTTTGTGATTTAGGTACTGTAGCAGACATATAGTTTTCCATTAAAGAACGTACATATTACCTACATTTATCAGAAATTAACTCCATTTTAAAGTTTCCTAGTAGCTATAACTGACCCTAAAAATTTTACTCTCTTGTCTTAATAGAAATATCGTTCTCTATGTTTGCTTCAGTTCTTACGGGAATTAGTAGCTTTTTAGCCCAATGGACATAAAAGATAAACAGCAGGGTTAATTTGAAATTATTTGTTCACTGTCCTGCAATACATTGCGCCAGCCAAAATTCAGCCCCGCAGTGTATGCTATTCTCAGTCATGGGATGAGCTGGTTGACTTTTGTAGGCAGCTGGAAATCGCCTTGACAACTGCCAAAGGACTGTCAGACGCTGCATATAAGTGTGATGAAGAGTTCCCGAGAGTCATATACCTGTGGTGCCAGTATCAATGGTGACTCAAGAACTGTCTTCTATGGACCCTGTCTCCTCTGCAGAGAGTACAGAATCTCTCATTACTCGTGCACTTGACTGTGAGTGGCGTTTCAGTGGTAGATCCAGGCATCCTCCGCAGTGTCAACAGGGACCATGGAGAACTCAGGGTGTTGTACTGATACCCTAAATATCAATTTCGAGGTGCTGTCATTCACTGAAATTGAAACTGAAACTAAGCCAGTGGGACTCACTTCACCTGTTTTTGGGAAACCTTTTTTGTCCAGTGTCAGTAGAAGGTAAACGCAAAAAGGTAGAGGTGTTTGAACTGTTGGCAGTTCAGTTGTACAGGGAATGGTGGTACCCCTTAGGGAAATGGCAGCAAGGGACAGGAAAGGGCATGAGGTGCACCCAGTGTGTATATCTGGAGGCCTCATTCAACATCTTGAAGAGGTTATTCCAGCAGCCATTGAGGGAATGAGGTGAACACAACTGCAGATTGTTGCACATATTGGAATAAATGAAGCCTGTTGTCTGGGCTCTGAGGTCATACTGGGATCATTTCAGAAACTGATAGAGACAGCTGAGAAGACCAGCCTTGTGCACAGAGTTTCAGCAGAGCTCACAATTTGCAGCATTATCTCCAGAACTGATTGTGGATCATTGGTTCTGCACTGAGCGGAAGTACTGAACCAGAGACTTCAAAAAATCTGTGACAAGCTAGATTGCTACTTCCTGGAGTTATGCCATTGTGTGGAGAACTGTACGGTGCCTCTAGATGGATCAGGTGTGCACTACACATCAGAGGCTGCTATCCAGGTAGCTGACTGTATGTGGGAGCAAACAAAAGTTTTTGAGACCAGGCGACCTTCCATGCAATCCAGGGAACAAGAGTTGCAGTAAATCCAGAAGTAGTATTTGTGTAAGATCGAAACAAATACCTCCCACAGGTGAGAGTATTAAAATCCTAGTGGTTAACTGCTCAAGCATTCACAACAAAGTGTCAGAATTCGAAGCACTCCTGAAAAGCAATGAAGCCTCCATAATACAGAAAGCCATTTGAAACCTGAAATTGATAGCAATGACGTTTTTGGGGAAAATTTAAGTGTACATCGTAAGGACAGGCTAACAGGAAATGTAGGCAATGTTTTTGTCACAATACTCAAAAACTGAAATCCACTGAGATAGAAACTGAAGCTGGGTGAGAGACTGATTGGGCAAGACTCAGTATCAGAAATTGAAGCTGGATGAGAGACTGACTGGGCAAGATTCAGTTTCAGAGGTTGACATGAAAAGGTAATTGGACCCTCTACTGCCTCTACTGCCTACCAAACTCATCTGCTGATGTAACCGGAAACTTCAGAGAAAACCTCAGTTCACTTCTATGTAAGTTACCCAGCCATAATGTAATCATTGATGGAGACTTCATTCATTCAAGAATCAATTGGGAAATTATAGTTTTGTTAGTGGTGGGCATGATAAGCCATCCTGTGACACAGTACTAAATATCTTCTCTGGAAACCACCTTCAACAGATAGTTCAGAACCCCACTCATGATGGAAATATATTGTATCTAATGGGAACAAAGAGACCTGACCTCTTTGAGGATGTCTACATCCAAACTAGTATCAGTGATCATGATGAGATTGTGGCAAGAATGATTACCAAAGTACAAAGGACAACTAAAACAAGCCAAAAGATATGTGTGTTCAGTAAACTAGATAAAAAATCGGTAGTGTGATATCTCCATGGGGAACTTGAAACTTCCAGCACAGGGCGGGAGCATGTAGGGGATCTATACCTCAAGTTAACGGAATGGTTCACCATACAGTGGACAGATATGTACGCAGTACAACAGTTCGTAATGGGACGGATCATCAATGGTATACAGTCACTGCAACGAAACTTCTAAAGAAACGTAAACTAGTGCATAAGAGGTGTATAACAAGGAACAGCACTATAGATAAAGAGATGTTAAATGAAACACATTTCCTTATCAAGAGGACAATGTCCTCACTGATTACCTTGCAGAATATTGTCAAATGATCTTGTACAAAACCCAACGAGATTCTGGTTGTAAGTAAAGGCTGTTTGTGGCACCAAAGTTAGTGTCCAGTCCCTAGCGAATGAGACAGGAACTCAAACTGAGGGCAGCAAAGCAAAAGCTGAAATGCTTAACTCCGTTTCCAAATGTTCCTTTTCAAAGAAAAGCTAGGAGAGCTGCCCCAATTTAACCCTTGTGCAACTGAAAGATGAGTGAAATAATTTTTAGTGTCAGTGGTGTTGAGAAAGAACTGATTTCGTTAATATTCGTTAAAATTGCACAAAGCTCTAGGCCCCAATGCAATCCCTGTCCGATTCTACATTGAAATTTCGGATGAGTTCCTCAAGTATTGCTCACATAGGGATCATGAGAACAGGATTAGAACAGTTACAGCATTCACACAGGTGTTCAAACAATCATTCTTCACACGCTCCATATGTGAATGGAACGTGAAGAAACACTGATAACTGGTAGAATAGGTCGCACCCTTTGCCATGCACTTCACAGTGGTTTGCTAATATTGATATAGGTGTATATGTAGATGATGAATGATGTTTTTAGTTATTACAAAACGTTCCTGTGGAACAGCGGTAAATAACAACTAAAAGACATCGGGCATTGCTTCCAATACACTTATTTCTTAGGTTGCAATTAAAAAAGAATTTAATGGGGGTAATCCATGCCCTTGTTGGGAGAAAGATTATTTTGTATATTTTTCTGGTTATTACAATGGACATGGAAGAAATACATCAACGTCTGCATGATTACTCTGCAAGTCAAACTTAATTGCCTGGCCGACGGTTATTCGAACCACCTTCAGACTATTTCTATAGCATTCTGCCCTCTAACAGTGCGTAGTAAAATATTTCTATATGTTCTTTGATTTCTCTTATTTTTCCGATTACCATTTCCACCTCTGTACGTTGGTGACAATAAAATATTTTCACATTCATGGGAGAATATCAGTGCTTGAAATTTCGGAAATGATCTCGCTACAAAGAAAAGCGCCTTTATTTTAATGACTGTCATACCAACTCGCTTAACATATACATGACTGTCTCTCCACGATTCCACGTACTACAAAACGAGCTGCCATTCTTTGGTCTTCCTCGACGTCCTCCATCATTCCTGCCGGATAAGGATCCCGTAGTGCACATCAACTCTCTAAATGAGGTCAGAGAAATGTAGTGTAGGCAGTCTGTTTAGCAGATCCGTTGCATCTTCAAAGTCTTCTGCCAATAAAATGCGGTCTTTAGTTTGCCTTTCCTTCAACATTATCTATGTCATCATTCCAATTTAAGTTGTTCATAATTCTAATTCTTAGGTATTTAGTTGAATTGACAGCTCCTAGATTTGAGTAATTTATCATGTAACCAAAATTTAATGGATTTCTTTTCGTACTTATGAGGAGGACCTCACACTTTTCGCATCATGCAGATATTTTGTCTCAATCATTTTCCATTTGGTTTTGATCTTCTGATGACTTTACTCCACTATAAATAACAGCATCATTTGCAACGATTAAGAGGGCCGCCCAGATTATCCTCTAAATAATTTATGTACATTAAGAACGGTACATGGCCTATAGCACTTCCTAGGAGAAAATCACTTTTGTTTGACTCGATGCTTTTCCCTTGATTACTACATACTATGATCTTTCTGACAGAAAATCATGAATCCATTCGCATAGCTGAGGCAACATTCCATAGGCATGCAGTATGATTACAAGTGTCTTCTGAGAAATGGTATAAAAAATTTTCAGGATATCTAGAAATATGGAATCAATTTGAGATCTGTCGAAAGCATTTGCCTCTTCACCTGAATAAAGAGTTAATTATGTTTCAGTGAAAAACATAAATTTTTTCTGTTTCAGTTTATTTGTTCCTCCCCTACTGCTTTGCTCTGTGTTTGTTGGTAAAAAATTTAATTTCGTCTAAGCTCAAAGTGTTTTATAACACTCGAAGCCTAATATGTTTACGCCAATGTCGGAAGTATCTGTCAACTATTTTTAAATTCTCTGTAGTGTCGGAAATGTAGTTTGTCTTCTTTCTGGCTATCCGTAATAGTCTCCAGATTTGTTGTATTTCTTTCATCAGGCACTCTTTGGGAGTGAAAAGGACGTGTCAACTTTGCCTTGCAGTCTATTCCTTTTTGAAATCTGCCATTTATCTGGGAGCAGTCTCGAAGGATGACAATTCTTCGTCTACATGTACATCTACACCAATGCTCTACCATCCATCTTAGGCGTGTAGCAGTTCTCTGTAACAAGTTTGCATGTCAGAGGAATATCGATGCTTTCCTGCAGGGTATCACATTTTCCATTTGTTGTTACTTTTATTTATGTGGTATGCAAAGTGGACTCAGTATACCTGAACAGTTATTCTATTTCAGAAATACGTACTAATGTCTCAGCACCAACTGCGCCAGACACTCTGAGAATCTTTTGTGAATGCAGTACTCCATTCCTCTGAAATTAAACTCATTATGTTCTATTCTGAGAGATCTTTTCCCATTCTTGTGTCAAAGTATCTCACACAACAAGTGAAAATAATCACACATTTTCAGCTTTATAGTTCAGTGAGGTTTTTTGAATGAACGACTGATTCCCACCAGCGTTGCCAGTAGTGGCTCATGATCATACGTTGTGTGTGTTCACAAATTTATCGACTCAGATATATAGTGAGAGTATGAAATTAATAGTATCTTCTATATAATCAACATAGTTACACAACTGCAGCCTCTGCCAATAATAAGAACCGTAGTAATAATAATAATAATAATAATGATAATAACAATAATAATAACAATAAATCCCGTGGAGGCCCGGGAAAAGAATAGGCCTCCGGTATGTTCTGCCAGTCGTAAAAGGCGACGAAAAGAACAAACCACTAATAGGGCTAACCCCCCTTTTAGTGTGATTACTTGGTTCAGGACAGAACTAAAGAAGCCTCGGACAAGCGCCGTCATGGTCGGGGACGGCGCTTGAACCCTATGCCCGCCCACAATGGTAATGACACTGCTAGCCAACTGGAAAATGATCTAAATCCAAATAGAGGTGTTTTGCAGGATATGCTTCCTGCAACCACCCTAGAAGGAAAACAAAGACAGAGGATGAGATGGTCAGATGAAGTTAATCGACACCTCATGTTCTGTTATTACCAAGCAACAAACCTAGGAACCAACACAACTGGATACAGATCACAAGTATACACAACATTTATTACCAGATACCCAGAATTAAAATTTTTAACAGAACAACGTCTAGCTGATCAGATTCGTGTAATAATAAAAAATAACAGGATACCCCAGTCAGAATTAGAAAACATCAAACAACAAGTACAACAAATACTGGAACAAAATAATGTGCAATTAGAAGAAGAAGAAGAAGAAAATACAGTAACGGACTCAAACATCCCAGAGCAAACAAACAAAGAACAACACGCATCAATTAAACGATCAGAGGAAAATGAAATTTTAAGACAGCCACCAGCACAAGCACAAATAGAACACGAAGTGACACACATGTTAGATATAGAAGAAAAAATTCAGTTGACATATATAGAATACAAAGACACAAATACAGACATTAGACCATTCTTGCATAGACCACCAAATAGCCCACAAGTCGAAACAACAATAAAAACTATCAACACAATCATACACAACAAAATAAATGAATACACAACTATGGAAGAGTTACAACTACTGGTTTATGTAGGAGCACTCACTACACTAAATATACACACTAGGCAGAGATCAGAACCAACCAACACACAGAAGAAACCCACAAAACCAGCATGGCAACACAGGCTACAGATCAGAATAGAAAAACTGAGAAAAGACATCGGACAGCTAACACAATTTATAAGAAATGAAATATCAGACAAAAAACGAAAAAGGTTAGGTAAAATCTCACAACAAGAAGCAATAGAGCAATTAGATGAAAAGAAGCAAAAATTACAAGCTTAGGCGAAACGACTTAGAAGATACAAAAAAAGTGAAAATAGAAGGAAACAAAACCAAACATTCAACACAAACCAAAAGAAATTTTACCAAACAATAGATAACACACACATAAAAATAGACAATCCACCAAACATAAGAGACATGGAACACTTCTGGAGCAGCATATGGTCAAACCCGGTACAACATAACAGGCATGCACGGTGGATACAAGCAGAAACAGATACATACAAGATGATACCACAAATGCCTGAAGTGATAATTTTGCAACATGAAGTCACCCGAGCAATTAATTCTACGCACAATTGGAAAGCCCCTGGAAATGATAAAATAGCAAATTTCTGGCTAAAGAAGTTCACCTCAACACATTCACATCTAACTAAATTATTTAACAGTTACATTGCAGACCCATACATATTCCCTGATACACTTACACATGGAATAACTTATCTGAAACCTAAAGATCAAGCAGACACAGCAAACCCAGCTAAATATCGCCCCATAACATGCCTACCAACAATCTACAAAATATTAACTTCAGTCATTACACAGAAATTAATGACACATACAACACAGAACAAAATTATAAATGAAGAACAAAAAGGCTGCTGCAAAGGAGCACGAGGATGTAAAGAGCAACTGATAATAGATGCAGAGGTGACATATCAAGCTAAAACTAAACAAAGGTCTCTACACTACGCATACATTGATTACCAAAAAGCTTTTGATAGTGTACCCCACTCATGGTTACTACAAATATTGGAAATATACAAAGTAGATCCTAAATTGATACAGTTCCTAAACATAGTAATGAAAAACTGGAAAACCACACTTAATATCCAAACAAATTCAGATAATATCACATCACAGCCAATACAGATTAAGCGTGGAATATACCAAGGAGACTCATTAAGTCCTTTCTGGTTCTGCCTTGCTCTGAACCCACTATCAAACATGCTAAATAATACAAATTATGGATACAATATTACTGGAACATACCCACACAAAATCACACATTTGCTATACATGGATGATCTAAAACTACTGGCAGCAACAAATCAACAACTCAACCAATTACTAAAGATAACAGAAGTATTCAGCAATGATATAAGTATGGCGTTTGGAACAGACAAATGTAAGAAAAATAGCATAGTCAAGGGAAAACACACTAAACAAGAAGATTACATATTGGTTAACCACAGCGACTGCATAGAAGCGATGGAAAAAACAGATGTCTATAAATATCTAGGATACAGACAAAAAATAGGAATAGATAATACAAATATTAAAGAAGAACTAAAAGAAAAATATAGACAAAGACTAACAAAAATACTGAAAACAGAATTGACAGCAAGAAACAAGACAAAAGCTATAAATACTTATGCCATACCAATATTGACCTACTCATTTGGAGTAGTGAAATGGAGTAACACAGACCTAGAAGCACTCAATACACTTACACGATCACAATGCCACAAATATAGAATACATCACATACATTCAGCAACAGAAAGATTCACATTAAGCAGAAAGGAAGGAGGAAGGGGATTTATCGACATAAAAAACCTACACTATGGACAGGTAGACAATTTAAGAAAATTCTTTCTAGAACGAGCAGAAACTAGCAAAATACACAAGGCAATCACTCATATAAATACATCGGCTACACCACTGCAACTTCATAACCACTTCTACAACCCTTTAGATCACATAACATCAACAAATACGAAGAAAGTAAATTGGAAAAAGAAAACACTACATGGCAAGCACCCGTATCATCTAACACAGCCACACATCGATCAAGACGCATCCAACACATGGCTAAGAAAAGGCAATATATACAGTGAGACTGAAGGATTCATGATTGCAATACAGGATCAAACAATAAACACGAGGTATTACAGCAAGCATATTATTAAAGATCCCAATACCACAACAGATAAATGCAGACTTTGTAAACAACAAATAGAAACAGTAGATCACATCACAAGCGGATGTACAATACTAGCAAATACAGAATACCCCAGAAGACATGACAATGTCGCAAAAATAATACATCAACAGCTTGCCTTACAACATAAACTTATAAAACAACACGTTCCTACATACAAGTATGCACCACAAAATGTACTGGAGAATGATGAATACAAATTATACTGGAACAGAACCATTATAACAGATAAAACAACGCCACATAACAAACCTGACATCATACTCACCAATAAAAAGAAGAAATTAACACAATTAATCGAAATATCCATACCCAATACAACAAATATACAAAAGAAAACAGGAGAAAAAATTGAAAAATACATCCAACTGGCTGAGGAAGTCAAAGACATGTGGCATCAGGATAAAGTTGACATCATACCAATTATACTATCAACTACAGGAGTCATACCACACAATATCCACCAATACATCAATGCAATACAGCTACATCCAAACATATATATACAATTACAGAAATCCGTAATTATTGATACATGTTCAATTACCCGAAAGTTCCTAAATGCAATATAACATGTACCATACAGCAAAAAGGAAGTGACACTTGATAAAGGTCCGCGTCACTCCATTCTTAACCAGACTTCTAAAAAGTCTGAGAAAGTAAAGAAAAAATAACAATAATATGCAAAACTTGCCCGAAAAAAGAATTGTTTTTGGTTGATTTTGTTATTTTGTACATAATCAAATACAGTTTAGGGCAACAATGAAATAATGTGCAAGTTTGGGTTACTCTCCGTTTCGCATTTTTGTGCAAATGGCAGTCTGCATGCTTTTTAATTTTTTTGGACAAATGTACAAGATCCCTATCACATGCATTAGCTAACGAATTAACTGGCAGGCTGAAACTCATACATTGTTACATTACACCCACACAACTTATGTTTATTACACACTCCTTTCTTCGCTTGTAGTCAGTCTTATTTGATTTCTTCACTTTCTCGGGCAATGGAGGTGATCTGGGAAGCCCTAATTACTTTGCAGCCAACTTTTTCTACTAATTTTCTTTTCTGTTAGAACTTAAAACATATTCGACAGAGTTCATGTTGACACTACACACGAAAGCAGATTCTAGGACACTAAACAACCAACTCCTAACACAAACTACCGTTTATGGAAATGATTATATTCATGTAGTATTGTCTACCAACACGATCAATTGACAAGAATAGAAATGAGGCGCTGAGTACCATACAGACCAAAAGCACACTATCTTTGACCTCACATTTAACTAAATATCAAAGAAACCAGTGAGAGAGCTTTTCGTGATTGTTCATATTTACAATGTGGGCCTACAGCACAAATAAACCTGATCCACCATAAAATCAACAGCTATCTGAAGCATGAAATCATGCCACAGTGTCAGAATTGACAATGATATACTTCATGGTTCTCAGTGCTTCAAACGGAATACTGTATGATAAAATCCATTACTTAATATATTATATCTTACTCATAATACTACAAAATATATTTTTCTGTCAGTGGAAGAATAACATCTATTGATATCCGATCCAATTTTACTATATAGTGAGTGAATTGGCGTATCTGTGCAACGGTGTAATGGGATTTATGAGAAGCGAATGGCGAAAAGAGTCTGCTGCAGTCTGCTACCACTTGGGGCCACTGACATGAACTTGTAGTTGAATAGAAAGGGCTAGCTGTGCACACCATGAACCGTGCACGTTGTTTATCAAATTCGTACGTATCTGGCCCATACGTCAATTGCGTCACGCCAGTTGTGCATGAGCAAAAGCCCCTTAAATCGCACACAACTGAAGGTGTGCTCTCGACCGTGAAACCAAGTTTCACACACTCTATAGGAGTAGCAATGTAGTGCAGCGTGGTAGATTTAGCGCCGTATGTTTCAGATTATCACTTCTGCATTAGTTTTACCAGCATTCAAAGAAAAATCACCAAAAACTCCGAAAGGTGTCAAAAGTTAGGGTGTTCACATGCTCTCGTGCTCTTACACAACAGCTACCACTGACTGTTTCCTTGTAAATACCACACCAATGTTACCCTCCCGACGTCTGTGGTCAGAGAAATTCACGTCGACTGTTGCACTGCCCACTTGAGCTTGGGGGCATTATTTTACATGAAATTCCATTCGATCTATTCTGTAACACTCCTTAGCACTTCCCCACATCGAAACATTTGTCGTTTTGGTACGTTTGTACTGTAATTTCTATACAGGTAACGAATATTGAAGATAGTGCGCATCGTCTTTTGAGCCTCTTGTTCAGTGTGACTTCACGCAAAAAGTATCTCAGAATGTTGTCTCATTTATGTCACATGCAGTTGCAAATCGTTGTAAAGTTAGTGGTTGTCATATGGCAGACAGGTCTGGAAGTGGAATCAGGTATCAAAGTAAGTTATTTTTGTCCTGTGAGAAATCCGATATTTTCCTCTGTTTTAATTATTAGCCTTATGGCTACCTGATTGCACAATGCAGCTGCACAAAGGCCTTGCCTGGAGGCACGCACAGAGCCTGTGACCAGCTTAATGGGCAATGTCACAGCAGGGGTGATGCAGGGAGTCTCAGCAACCACAATGAATGAGTTTTCTTGGAAAAGAAGCTGTAATCATGGGGGTGGTGACAATGCCCTGGCCTTCTGAAAGAAGTTACTACACCATTAAAGCACTGTCAATGGTGTGAAGTTGCTGATATGACAGGCAAGATGGAGCAGTGATGTCATGATTGCTCTGTGGTCAGTCTCGACCCTGTTATTAATTACAGATCAGGAGCGCTACCATTTCCAAACCACAGCACATCAGCTTATACACATACCGCCAAATTTCGACAGGTATTATGAGTCCTCACCAGACACTAGTTAAGAGGGGAGGTCCACGTCAGTCCACTAAATGTGTAGAAAGCTGCCACTGTCAGACTCTGCTTCCGCCAAGTGTGGGTCTGCTACCAGTACTGCATCTGAATGCTGCTGACTTCGCACCCACTAGCAAACCACTGACCACTAGTTGTCACCTAACCTGGTGTTCTGTGTAGTTGTTTTCCATTGTCTGTGTTGGCACTCATCATCGCTGTGAATCACCGCCATCCACACTGAGTCTACAGTCTCATTCTGCACATTCTGGCGTACCTCAGCCCAAGCTGTGTAACTGTGCCAAGTCTGTCTGACTTTGTTGCTGGCTGCCACTCGCTGTCTAAATCGGCATCTGTGCTGCTGTGCTGACCACATCGCTTCACCTGACTCTACATACTGCCCAATATAACAGGCCATTGCTGAGGCAAGCGTGCTGTCACTGTCTTTGTCCTGTGACTTGAGGATGTTGCCCTCCTTCCAGGAGCGTCACGAGTGTTGTAGTTTGTTATGGAATAAAAAGAATTTTCAGCTATGCTTTTTCATCACGAAATGTTAAGACAACAATCTGGTATCAACGCACCATGTCACTGCAACACCGCCTACAGTAACGTACTGCAGGCCTCCTGACCATCCATTCTCACGTGATTCATTTTTCTTTCACAGAAGTTCACAATTAAAATCGTGTAGTTCTTTGCTCTTGAAAAACAAGTAAACAAGCCACCTCCATTATAATTATTTAAGGTTATTTTTGGAAACAGGAAAACAACACAGTATTTCTTTTATAATGTGTGGAAATGAGTAATTACAATTTCTTCTATGTCTGCTGCTCTTGTTGCTGCCATTTGCTTCACATCTTTATTGGGTTAAATTATCTGTTATTTATATAACTCTGATGCTGCAGTCTGTCCAGATAGCCACACATGTTTATGTACCACATACAGGATTTGGGGAGGCGAGCCAACACTAGTTTGAATTAGCCTCATGGAGGGCTGATGAACCAGGGTATGATTTTTAGGCGATTTCCCAGAATCAATTATTTAAATACAAGCTGGTTAGTGTTGTTGTACCTCAGATACTCACTACACAAGAATTTAAAACAAAATGTTCTCAGTTTTTCACTTGAAATTTACTCTAGATGCAGACACAGAGGATATACAGACTCAATAGTGGAGGAATAGTGGCATCAGGAAGGGCACACAGTCACCCAACGTCACTAACATTACCATCGTAAAATGGGACAAGGCAAGCAAGAATTAGAGGAAAACATGTAGTAGTGACTATGGGAGATAGAATGTTGATAATATTTAATACAAGCATTTGTAAGTTTTTCATGCTTGTTAACAGTTAGGGCTACAGTTGTCTTTTACATAAATGCTCTGCTATCTTTTTCTCAACCTAGTTTCATAGGAATATTAGGTTTCATTGTAATAGGTTTTAAAATGAGCACACTTCATATGCCACCATCACAGTGTAGACACTCTTTTGCTCCAATATGGCAGTCTTATGCTGCCATCATCTGATCTTCTGTAACTTGCTATAAAATTGCCATTCTACATTTCATGAAGTTAAAGCATAAAAGGCACTCTGCATGTATAAATTTCATGATAAAAATCTAGTTGATGAAATACACGCAGTTGGTAAAATGCACACAAATGGTAAAAAAGCACACAGCCAAAATCCTCATATTGTCCATGCAAGTGGTGGTGAATATTATCATATAAAACTGCCTGCACTCTGATCTCAGCATATGAAGTGCGTTTATTTTCAGCCATACTGGTCGCTCCACAGCGCAGCATGTGTGCCTCACACAAATGATTTTGACACAGCATATCTCTGTTTTTCGTTTTTGTGAGATAATTTTATGCTGCTGTATACTGGGTGTTAAAAAAGTACTCCACTTTGTTAGATGTGGTAGTATGAATCAAAACAAGACAAAAATGTACAGTCAATATGGAATTCAAAACGCATACTGTAAGAACTATGAGAACTTGTTCATCTTCTTCACTGTGAAACAAATCAGCTCTTCTACTGCAACCTTTATACTATCAAACGCTAGCAAACATGTTGATTGGTATGAGGTATCATTAATTCCAAACAACTGACTTGTCTGCACTGCTAGACAATATAGCATTCCACCAACGAATGGAGATGGAGCATCAGCCCAATTTCTGCTGAATGTATGCGAACACCACTTGGACAATGGATTTTATTAGGTGACCCAGTACTTTGGCCAGCTCAATCCCCCAACTGCCATCCCTTGAATTTTTGTTTGTGGGGACACTTGGAACATTTGGTATATGGACGCGCCATTAACAATGTTCAGACACTACAGAAATACATCATCAACATCCGCCAACACATCTGTCACACACGAGAGTTTCTCCACAGGATGTGGTTACCCAAGATTCCCTAAGACATAGATATAAGCTTGCGTTACTGTGAATGGACATCATAATGGGAACATCCTTCAGTGATGGCTCACAAATGCTGGCTTTATACATTAGCAGGGTCATTGGAAGCTCTACTGTCCCATAATAACAGAATACAGCCATCTTATTTGTGCAATCTACTCATTTGTTTACTACCTTCTATAGACTGTTCAATTTGTTTGGTAGCTTTTGGAAAAAAAAGAGCTTGCAGGAGAAGAGAGGTTTCATAGTACGAAAATCAACAAGTACTCTTATCTCTTGCGGTGGGATGTAGTGGGTTTTGGTCAAAAAAATCGATTTTTTAAAAAACATTATTTTCTTGATCTACAGAGTTTAATCTATGTTTTGTGTGAATTTTACCATGATAGCAACTTCAGAAAGGCATTTACATCGTTAAACTGATTAACTCAGCACTGGCAGCCACTCCTACCTTTTCCAACATTTGGGAAACTGCTTGCTTCAGCGGAATTTTTATCAGTGTGAAGGCTACATTCTTTCGATATCTTCGGCTGACATCTATACCTCTGCCTGAAAACTTTCTTGCATGTGGTTTATTTACGTTTTGACCATACTAACACATATTAGTAGGTGTGGGTTGAATCCGCAAACCTTTACGTGGAAATCAAGATTTATGCATAATGGGTGGTGGAAAAACAGTGTTTAGGAAACGGAGGTTTCATGGAAATCGGTTTACCAACAGAAAAGAGGAAGCAACTCGAGTTGAAGAACATAAGCTCTCAGCTTCTGGATAATTGTACAGGTTAATGATGTTGATATGGATTCCACTGGATTCAGACATTGATTTAGAGCTTCTCTGCCAGGCTGTAAAGTTTTCATGTTCATGTTTCTTGCAAACCCTGATTTATTGAGGGAGTGTCTTCAAGCAAAGACACAACATGCAAATGAAAGTCTCAAGAATTTAATTTGGATTAAATGCTCAAAAAGAACATTCTGTGGACTTGAAGTACTCAAAATAGGTGTCTATGATGCAGTTTTATGTTACAACAACGGAGATAATGGCAGAACTGAAGTGATGGATAGAGCTGGTGTAGATCCTGGTGAGTTTAAAACAAAATATTTTTACACCATCGATGAGGGCTGGGTCAAGAAAGCTAACAGATCAGTGTCTGACCTGTAAAAATGGGGCAGGGAGATTCGAAAAGATAAAAAATCTGGAGGATGTATCAGTATGGACGATTTTAAAACTGAGGTAAGCTTATTACATATAGAAGTACGTCAAGAAAATTTTTGAACCTCATGTTTCTGTTTTACATTTCTCATGTCATTAGAAGCATTTTCTCAGAAAGTATATGCGCTAATGCTATGAAATTTTCAGGAACTGCTTGCTATTAAACTCAAATTTTTAGATATGTAGATATTTTTAGGTATGTAGAAAAAAGTTTATTTTGGATATGTAAAATCAGAAACTCTGTTAATTATACAATCTGTACCACAAATTAATAACTGTAGTTCAGCGGTCTTATAACCTGCTCAGAACACTGAAATAGAATTTTCAGATTAGTTGCATGATTAGAATTTGAGTTGAGGTTTTTCATAAAAAAAGACAGTAAAAAAATTCAAATCTATGGCAAAATATTATTACTGCATATTTTATTATATTTTTCCGTTAAAACACAGCTCTTTTGGTTTACACATGTAAAATTTTAGATTTGTACATTAATAAATATCTCTGTAATGATTTTTTAAATAAATGTTTGCATTTTCCACTATATCCTCCCTTAACGTACAGTAAGTATTTTAGAGCCTATGTCTCCTACACAGTTTTTCTTGTTATGATATATACTACTGCCTCTCAAAATATGGAATACTAGTTTCTAAAACAATGTACACACTTGTTTTTGAATTTGTCCCCTTTTACTGTATTTTCTTCTTTCTTTTAATTCTGTTGTGGACTGGGTAATAAATTTTCAAACTTCTACCATTTTTGAACATATTGTAAGTTTTGCACAGAATCATTCTATTCATAGTAAATGTATTGGCACTTTGCTGGTCACGGTGGTCTAGCGGTTCTACACGCTCAGTCCGGAACCGTGCGACTGTTACGGTTGCTGGTTCGAATCCTGCCTCGGGCATGGATTGCCACTTTGTACTTCTAATTAATTTTGATTCCCACAGTTAAAATTATTATTGCTTACTACCTTTATCCTCAGTATCAACACAGCCTTTTTATTTATGTTGTTGTTACTACAATTACTACTACTACTACTACTACTACTACTATTTCTGAAGACTCCTTCCATTACGACTGCCCAAGTGTTTCAAATATTTTCTTTTCCTGAGTATGTCACTTCAACAGTTCCGCCAGATCTGGAATACCACAACAACTACCCTGGTTCATCTAATGGCCAGCAAACCTTTAATTATGGACACATATTTTTTTTTTATTTTGTTACTGCAATATAAACCAAACTCAGATCTGAACAAACTCTGTTGCCCTGTAATTTTTCGCCCCTTTCTCCTACATCCATGGCCTATTCGAAAGGGTGAAAGGTTAAGAATGTAAAACTCTGTGTGCCAGTCCTAACAAGGATCCCTAGATATTAATAATTTTTGTCTTTTCTTTGTCATTACGGTTCCACTTTCTGTGCTCAATCATAGCTAGGTGCCCATGCTGGTACAGGGGAGTTGATTTAGTCCAATATAATTGTGAGTCTTTTTTTTTATTTACTTGTGCTAAATCAAACATGGTTTGTGCCATCTACAACGGCCTAAATTGTGTTTTATCTCTGCTACAGAGCAGCCGACCCATCCCTGTTTCTATTGAGACTGGCAACTTCATCTTTCCTGGAGGGCCCAATAGAAACAAGCACTGCAATAACTGCAGACTTCTCTGACTACATTTATGACTCTTAATTTGCCCTCACACAATTACGCAACCATCAACTCTCTCTTGCCCACAATCCTCCTGGTGTTCTGCACTGCAGCAGCTCCTATATTCCCACAAATGATGCTGATACTATTTCATGCTAGGATTTCACTCGTTTTTCTTTTTGTTCAGGCACAACTCTTGTAGCTGCTGCTATCCATCACCCTTTTAGTGTTTGCTAATTTTCATACACAGAGTACTAATATTTTCCACCATCTCCTTACTGTCTCTGTTCTTGTCAGAAGGAACATCAAGTTGTGTTTCTATTAAGTAGGTTGTGCATCTTCATACCCACAAAATGATGAGAGTTAATGGTATTATTGTGGCATTACATCTAGTTAACCACAAAAAGGATGCCATATTGGTTTCATTTCGTTGCTAATATCACTGTACCAAAAGCCATCTTGTCATATCTCCTCCACTAACATATGAATCATCTTTTTTTCACTGGACATTAAAACCAAATGATATAGTTTTTTCTTGAAGTTACTATTATTAGATTATTTATTTGTCATGTCAAAAGAACAGAAGTGTCAAAAATATATATACAAAAGAAGACAAAAAATTGGACACGTCAAGTGAATTTGGTGTAGCTCTCAACAGGTCTTGCACGGTGCAGGTGGTTGGTGATGAGGAACACTGAGGGGAAATGGCTGTTAGTCTGCTCAACGCCACACTGGCAAAGAACTGAGTCTACAGAGAAACCCCAAGTCTGCAGACTGGTCTTGCACGTTGTGTTTGATCATAATCTACTGAGAGACCCCATATTGACCTCCGAATATCCATGAGGGAGTTCTTTCTTTGGAGCGATCCATTCTCACACATAGCGAAATTTCTCCCGCCATCGCAAGATCCTTGCCACATGTGGATTCTCAATGAGAGCCTCAATAGTTGTCAAGAAGCTCTTTCTTGATTTCAGCCTCATATAGTGGTTGGGCTTCCTTCGTTATGGCCTTACTTTTCTCATATTTCGCAGCTACCTAACATCTCATTTCAGGAGGAGCATACCAGTGCGGCAACGGAGTTCGTCCACAGGAATAGGTCTTAAGCAACCCGTGATAATCTGGCAAGGCTCATTTAGAGCCTCATCTACGTTCCTGGCATGACTGGACTTGTACCATGTATATTCAGCAGTGGAACAACACAGACAAACGCGCTTAGCGCACAGTGCATGGTTTAGCAGCCCATGATGTACCTGTCAATTTTCGCACTGTTATTATTTCTGGATGCCACTTTCTGTTTCGTGTTTAGTCAACGCTTTTTATGTTAGCGTGCAATCCAGTATTACTCTAGGATTTTTGCGAGTAGGATTATGCTCGAGTACGATGTCTTCCCAGGATATATTTAACGATCTATTTGCCTGTTTATTCTTCAGGTGGAAAGCGCAGATCTGAGTCTTGGCAGGATTAGGTTTCAAGTAATTCCCATAATAGTAAACAGTGAATTTTTCCAAAGATTTTGATAGCATATCTTCTACAGACTCAGAACAGTAAGCCTGAGTAGTGATAGTGCAGTCATCAGCATAAATAAAGCTTAGGGTTTCTTCAGGGATAGGTTGATCGTTGGTATAGATGTTGAATAATAGTAGCGCAAGCACATTGCCTTGTGGCAGCCCATTTTTCTGAGTTCTCCACCTACTTTTCTTACCCTGAAATCCCACAAAAAATAAATTAATAAAAGAATCTGTAATTCTGGAGAAGGTTTCTAATATTGCACATGTATGTGAAGTTTTTAGTTATGTCATAAACTTTATTCAGAAGGAGCCGATGGTTGATCGTATCATAAGCTGTGGATAGATGGATAAATACAGCACCTGTAATGAGCCATTTCTCATATCCATCTTCGATATGTTGTGTTAAGTTTAATATTTAAGATGTGTGGCTCATCCCTTCTCTGAAGCTGCTTGATGTGGTATTAGAAGATGCTCCACCTTTCTAATCATTCTCTGAAGAATAAGCCTCTCCAGTATTTTGTGGAGGTAACAGAGTAAAGAGGTTGGTCTATAATTTTTGGGAACTTTCCTATTCTTTCGATGTTTCAGTATGGCAATTACACCTGATTTTTCGCCATACTTTAGCGATCTTGCACTCTCAAATACAGTTGCCCATAAATTGCAGTAACCGAAGCATTGTAGTGGAACCAAAATTCTTGATTTGTTCACCTCTAATGTCATCCAGTCCTACTGCTTTTCCCTGTTTACATTTATTCAGGACTGAATTCAATTCTTCAAGAGAGAAAGATGGAGATAAGATACTATTCTCTTGATCTGTTTGCCTGAATAATTGTTTCCTCTCTATATTTGTGGGTTTAGTTGATCTGCCATTAATCAGGAGTTGGTAAGCAATTTGGTCTAGTTTAATATTAACATACGTGTTGACCTGAGTGTTATCATCACTCAGGCGATGTAGTAGCCTCCTGGCCTTTTGGCTTCTTTTACTTACGTCACAGTCGGCCATTAATTGTATCCATTCTTCTCTCTTAGCCTCAGATATTAAAGAGAGGACATTCTGTGCAAGGTTTGATGTGGCTTCACTAAAAGGATCTTCTTCCAGCTCCCTGTAGTACTCTTTAAGAAGAGTGGTCGTTTCAGGTGTTATACCCTTGATATAGTTCATTCTGCATCCCCTTAGAATTGATGCTCAGGAGGAGGCATTAACGACGTTAACAAAATTCTCATATTGATCTATCATAGGACCTATAGTTAAATTTTCTCATCTAAAAATTTCGAAAATTTCTGCCAATCAGCTGTTTGAAGTTGTACCTTCGTCTGAAAGGGATTTCTTGAGGTCTTACTTGTGGGAGAACTTGACACATAATAGGTCGACATAGTGTATTCGGCATGGGCTTACAGACGGATTTAGTGCAGGTATTAAAAATACTTTCACTAACGAAAAGCAGATACGGATTATAGCCAGTGTCCATTGTAGAAGGAATGCGGTAGTTTGCTGTCATGAAGGAGTGAGAGATGGAAAGTTTCAGCCCACATGAGGACAGCCTCACCATTTTGATCCTCTTGAGTGTACCCCCAAGCAAGGCTGTGACTGTTTAAATCAGGTATCACAATAGAATCTTTCCCTGTAATAAAATTTTCAGGTGGGGTGAAGGAAAAATCTGTTGCTGTAGGTTTATATGCTGATGTGACTCTACAGTTACTTAACAGTAATAATTTCATTATTGTTATCTGACCGACGAATACTACAGACTTCAAGGTCAGGTCTTATAAGGATGGCGCTTGCATACTGTACATCATGTGTTTCAGCAACCAGTTTCATTCCAGGAACAGAAGGACATCTCTGTTGGGTATCTATGTATTTCTGCAACACAAGATATCACAGTACTTAGTGTGGCACATGTCTTGCAGGAGTTGTTGCTTGCAGGAAGGTATTCCTTCAATATTCATGGATATAATAGTCAACACTGGCCCTAAAACGACTGTTGATTTGATGTCCCTAATACTTCTGGTGTGAAAGGATCAGCTGCCAGGTTATTCTGACATTTCCCAGGGTACACCTGATTGCATTTCATCTCTCTGTATTTATCATCAAACATTGCAATCTTCAGGGAGGCTCCTTTCGTGTACCCCATTATTAGATGAGGCCTTAATTCTGGAGAGATCATAATTATTTGTAGTAATGCAAATGCTTAAAAATGTCCCATAGCATGCTTTACGGCAATATTTGTTGAAAATCAACTGAACTGAGTATAATCAAATAGACTTAGCTAATGGAACATCCACAGGGGGATACTGGTGTATCTCAATCTGTTCTTTATGAGACAGTGTATGAATTGCATAGATCTATCTGATGTGCCATGCACTGTAACCAAAGATATGAAACTATGTCGATGTGCAACTGCCTAGCTCCAACTTGTACAAATTTATGGGTATAAATGTATGAGTAAGTTACACCTGCAGTCCTATGTGGCACACTAGTTAACTTACCCTTAGTAAACGTAGGCACATTAAACAAACCATAAAAAATTTTAATAGCAGGAATACTTAATACAGAATCCAAATAAGTAGCATGAATCTGCAAACTATTTTCACAATTTTATATTTTAGTGAAAAGCAGCTTTTCTAGCTTTAAATGAAACCTTTATCATCTTCCAACAAACTCCATTCACTCAAGTAATTTCAAACAAAAAGTACTCGAATTCTGTTTACAACAATATTTAAAATCATACTTTCTTGATTTATGATTCAGTTTGGACTCAAGTTAACACTAACATTACTCTTTCGACAGATGTCGAACAATACAGGTTTCAAAAAGATCCAATTTGGACAGGAGTGCAAGGCAACAATTATCGTGTCTAAATGATGTCCCTAAGAACTTTTTGGTTATAAAATGCCACCCATATTAGCTTGAAGTGCAGTGGTGATAATGTGAAGAAATTCATTACAGCCTTTATGGAATTTGCCAAATATATTTCAGCGGAAAACATCTAAAAGTGGTCAGGCACATCATATGATGATGGCAATAATAACCAGTTACTAATAATGATATTTGTTTCAGTCTTATTATATAAATACCACATTACAACAATTAATAGCACTTTATTATGACAAAGTACTATTGTCAATATTTCCCATTGCTTCTGTCACTTGAGCTCTTATTTTAATATATCGCTGTGGGTTACTTAATTTCTGTTCAGAATCTTTAGAATCATCACAAGCATATTTTCAGTGATGAGACTATTAAAATAGAAGAGTTACAAGCCAGAATTTAAGCTTCATGTGAGTATAGTACTGTAAGTTTGTGAATTCAAGGCTCTGTTCTTACCTGAATAATAATAGTAATGATGTTTGTCTCAGCAAGCATTACTGAGAGAACAGAATACTTTTCTGTTTTGATTAAAATAGACCAACCACAAAAAGCACAGTACCAACAGGAACTGAAGTAGAAATATGCAACTAAGTAGCTGGACAGAATAGTGTAACAACATTACTATAAGGAGAACGACACAATTTAAAATCCATGCAATTTCTTTCCAAGTCACAACCAAAATTTCTAATTAAGTGTGTATGAGGATGGGAGCCCACAAACTATAAATAGATCAGCATTCCCTAAATATTTAAAAGCCACTGCAGTATTGCTGCCTAGATAGCAGCACACTATTATGTTGCAAGAACCATCATGAGAGATACATTCTCATTACAGTAAAAAGCCACACAGCTGAAAGTGTCACAAACCTCAGAAATGCCTATCACTTAATAACAATTGTCTGAAGTTATTAAAAGTATGACGAAACTTAATAAACGAACTACCTTACACCAATAAGAAATTGGTGAGAAATCGAAAACACTGACCAAAAACAAACATTATGAAATATAAGACAAAGCATTAGTAAAGATTTCTGAAAACCTCACATTTACTCAGAGAAATTATGGAAAATACTCACTATGAAATCATGTTTAAAGCAGATAAAAGACAACTAAAAAATCAAATTAAAACAAAGCAATTAGAAAGAAAGCACATTTAATAAATTAACTTATTACAATAAAAATTATGCATTTGGATTAAATTCATATTGTAGTAATCACACTGAGCTCTTTCAACTGTCCTCATGTTTATACAAACAATTGGAATTACAATCTGACACTACATGATGACAGTTTTCCCACTGATGTTTGTACAGTAGTTACATGATATTTAAAAACAGACAAATAATTAAAAGATTTGATGCATAAAATTAATCTTCATTTAATCAGAATTATGTACAGGGATTTTTAATACAAATATTTTTCACAAGAAATATGGCACTTAAACTGACAATAGTGTATTGGCATAAAATTTAACGAAGCATGAAAATTTGAATTACTACACAATTTACCAAAAGATCCTTTTGTGTCAAGATACACTGTTGATCCAAATCATTATACCCACTTCCCTAGGAGGAGTGTGTGCTACCCAGTGGCATTTGGTTATGTCACGCAGTAACGAAACTATATAACCAGCAATGAATGGGTAATCATTCTAGTTACAGTATGTGTAAAAAACTGGCATAAACAACTTTGCCAAAGAGCAGATGGTTTTGCCTGGTGCCTGGGTAAGTCCATCTAAAAAACAGTGAATCTGGTTGGCTGCTCAGATGCTTCTATCATTAGCCTCTATGGAACATCGTTGAAAGATGGTATATCCACAAGTTGACAAAAGGTTGTAGGATTAGCATGCATTACCTAGAACAAGGAGATCAGAACCTAGCTGCTCTGTAAAGTGGGATTGATGGCAATCTGTGGAGACAGGAGAAAATGCTTGAGCAGGCACAAGAGTTTCAAGCTATTCAGCAGACACTGTTGAACATGAGGCCACAAGTTATATAACAGCCCTGTATTCCCATGTTGATCTAACAACATTGTCAGTTACTATAGTAATACAATGGGATAATTGATATTGGACTGCATACCAATAAAGATGTGTCACGTGTTGGGATAAGTGACATTTCTTGTGGACCAGGTCAATGGTTGTGGCCAGATGTGCCATCATCCAGATGAACAGTCGTTCAACACATGCACAACACAACAGGTGCAGAAAGATGGGGGCAAATGGGGGATATTCATATGAGACACCAAGAAACAGCTGGTCATAATTGGAAGAACCATGACAGATGTGGAGAACACGAACATTATTGCAACCTCTGTCACTTAATGCTTTATGTATTTCCTGAGAGTGACAACATCTTACAGCAGGATAACTGTCCAAATCACAAGGTCAGAATCACACTGCAATGATTCGAGAATCATGATAGCTCATACTGTTGTCTTTCCCACCCAGCTCACCTCATTAGATCATTATGAAACGAATTTGGGATGCTATTGCACACCAACTACACAGCAACAAACTGATAGCCTGCAGTTAATGGTAACTGTGAGAGATGTGTGTAGACACATAGTCCAATTTACTAGGGGATAACTAACAGAGAACTAATGAGTCCATACCATACAGAAGCACTGTTGTATTGCAGTCTGAAGGTGAATCAAAATGCTACTAGGCAGATGATTACAATTTTTGCCTGATGTCTGTATACTTGCCACCACCAGTTATTTCCTAATGTAGAAGTAGCACAGATAGTTCACATGTGTGCAAATTTTGATCACACAAATAGCATTACTATTAAGGAGGCATACCTCAGTAACATGTTTGCATAATCATGATATTTTTGTATCTTTTTCCATTGTTGAGAAAAATAGCCTGAGTGATGGATGTGTAATAAACACATTTATATCGCCTGGGTACTGCCCACAGCTACATGAATATTGAAATGGCAGTTTCTTTCAAATAATTAGCAACATACTGGTAAATACTCTTGAAGAATATAAAGTCCTGATTATTGCATAGGACTTCTACTCAAACGAGTAACAGATATCTCTCAATGCACCAATTTCTGGTAGACAGATCGTTATAGCATGGAGCATTTACAACAAAAAATTGCAATTGTGTGCTTCATATATTGTATTTGGTATGCAACTTCTTTGAACATGAAGCTGTGAAAACAGATTTGTCACATTTTTGTGACCTTTCTGTACCACATGCGACCATATTCATAACACACTTATGGTCTCCTTTGAACATGTGTAAGTCTACAGACCTCAACAATACTTTGAGTGGTATCTACGTAATGTGTATTATTGCATGCTTCAAAAGATGATAGACTGGAGTAAAAGATTCCCAGCAAATGTCACATCTGTGTAGCATTTTTTTCAGTGTGTAGTGATAGCTGTTTTTTGAGGTTACTCGAGTTTTTATACAATTTGCCATAAATACTACATTTGTGTTGTCATTTACCGGTGTGTACTAATTATTTCCTTGAGATTACCGGAGTAAGAAAAATATTTGCCACAAGTATCATATTTCTAGGGGCTCCTTCCTGCGTGTATTAATTTGTGTTTTTAGATGACCCAGTTCTGAAAACGATTTGCCACCAACATTGACTTTGTGTTGTCCCTGTTCAGTGTGTATTAATTCACGTTTCTTGAGACTGCCCCATTGAGGAAACGATTTACCACAAACACTATATTTGTAGAGTCTCTTTCCAATGTGTGTCAACAAATGCCTCTTGAGATTGCCCGACTGAGTAAACGATTTTCCACAAACATCGCATTCGTGGGGTCTCTTTCCTGTGTGTATTAATTCGTGTGTCTTGAGATTCCTCGACTGATTAAACGATTTTCCACAAACACCGCATTCGTGGTGTCTCTTTCCCATGTGTATTAATTCATGTACCTTGAGATTGTCCGAACGAATAAACGATTTTCCACAAACAGTACATCTGTAGGGTCTCTTACCAGTGTGTATTAAACCGTGCCTCTTGAGATGTCTCGACCCAGTAAAAGATTTTCCACAAACATCGCACTCATGGGGTCTCTCTTCTGTGTGTATTAAATTGTGGGTCTTGAGACTGCCCGACTGCGTAAACGATTTTCCACAAACACCGCATTCATGAGGTCTCTTTCCTGTATGTACTAATTCATGTGTCTTGAGATTGCTCGACTGAGTAAACGATTTTCCACAAACACGGCATACGTGGGGTCTCTTTCCCATGTGTATTAATTCATGTACCTTGAGATTGTCCGAACGAATAAACGATTTTCCACAAACAGTACATCTGTAGGGTCTCTTACCAGTGTGTATTAAACCGTGCCTCTTTAGATGTCTCGACCCAGTAAAAGATTTTCCACAAACATCGCACTCATGGGGTCTCTTTTCTGTGTGTATTAAATTGTGGGTCTTGAGATTGCCCGACTGAGTAAACGATTTTCCACAAACACCGCATTCGTGGCGTCTCTTTCCCGTGTGTATTAATTCATGTATCGTGAGATTGCTCGACTGAGTAAACGATTTTCCACAAACATCACATTTGTGATGTCTCTTTGCACGTAGCACAGTGTGGACATTAACATGATCATTTGTACACAAAAATCCATAGTCATCACATCTGAGTTTCTCTGCAACTTGTGTCACAGTATGTGTATTGCATATGTCACTAAAGGACTTCCTTAAAGTTTTCCTGGTTTCCTTGGATGAAGATTGCTTCTCAGTCTGTTCCACCATTTCTTCTCGTACACTTTCTAAGGAGATGTTGTTTTCATGGTCATCACTGCATTCAAGTTTGTCACTGTTTGCAGCTGATAATGCTTGGTCACCCTCACTCATTCTCAAATGTTCTTTCAAGCTGTCATCAGTGGGCAATACCTCACCACATGACTTACACACATATGCAGGTGCCTGCACACCATCAATGTGGATGAAGATATGCATTATGAGTCTGTATTTTGAAGGGAAGCTCTGTAGGCAGAAACTACAGTTAAACTTATGGAATTCCTTTTCCCTGATGCTACAACTGAATCTTGTGCCACATAAGCTGTCTTCTTGTGAAGTCTGTAACTTTGTATAGTTATGAGACATACTGAAATCTGTTGACATCTCTGTATCTATCTCCAGATCATCATCGACTAGTCCTTGATGTAATGCTTCTTGATACGGAACGTTACAGCTGTCACCAGCACTTTCAATGAAACTGAGGAAGGAGAAAAGAGGTGTGAAATGTTGATTTACACGATACAAAAAACAGTATTTCACCATCCACAAAATCAGGGACTATAAACCGAAAGATAAAAATGTATGGGTGTCACAGATAACTTATTCAGTACATGTAAATGATTTAAAATTATCATGACATTCTGCCAGAGGGATAGAATTTTTATAAGGCAAATAATCACAGGAAATTCAATAACGACCAGTCTCATTCAGTGCTGACTGGATTTTCTAATTTTTTAGTAGGTACAGTATTTTTAAAATACTGTTCAACAATCTTTTAGACCAAATTATTACTATCATTAGATATAATATCTTCCAGTTTTTGACATAACAGTTTCCACCCAAAGATAAAGGAAAAGAAAAGAGAAATCAATGATTTTAAAATTAAAATAAATCACTCTCTCCAAGTGGATTTTTCTTTGGTTTGGAGAACACTTTGAGCTTAGAGTATAAATTCTTAAAAGCACTCATGATAAATTTATTTCACAAAGCAATGAAGCATGGCATTTTATTTGATTCCAAATGAATCCCCAACTACCACAAACATCACATTTATTATTGGCTAGGTACTACGGCCATCAACCAGGTGGACAACACCTGTACAGAAACAAATACATAAGTTTCCGGACTGATGAACAAATGTGAATGACACACACAAATTATTCCAACATTACATATGTATTGTTAGCAGCACAGCTTACATGTACCCTTTCTAATTGACATACTGTCTGGCAGGGAGGATGCCAATGCATTTACAGCCTCCCATTCAAAATTATCTTTACAACTCCTCAATATCTGGTCCCCTGGAGTTTCAAAACATCCTTGACTGAATCAAACATGTATCAATGGTGACATCAGCATGAATCATGTACAGCGAATCCTACCATAGTCTTCTGAGAGCAAGTAATTGCAGTAGGTGTATGGTCTACCCGTGTGATATCTGGGTCCAATCATTCCACCTGCAGCTACCCCATTCCATCACAATGGAACTGGACATCTTTGAGCTTCCCAATAAGGTCATTTGTGTGTGGATATGCCTGTGGGTGTCTAGGAGCATGCACATACTTGTGTGCTATTATTCTATCCTGATTGCTGCTTTTGACTGTTTTGCTTTTTGATGGATATGTGGTTTCAAGTAACCAATGACAGTGAAACATTACAGTTTGCTTTCATCAAAAACTGAAATTTTGCTGCAGTAGATGGCTATGCAAAGAAACATATTAAGAAATTTTTTTGTCTCGAGTTCGCTCATAGAGGTTAGCGTTAAAGGCTCTGAACAAACTAATCATGATCTGAGTTGTGCTGCAGATTGTTAATCTCTGTTTTCTTGGATATACTGCAGCTCATATAGTTGTGGTAAGGTTAGGGCATGAGTTTAAATTCAAGGCTACAAAAGGCTGTCTAAAATCATCAGACACTAAGTTAATGTAGAATATTATATCCCACTGACTACAGTACTGTATGTTGAATTTAAAAAGAACACGCCTTTTGGGTATGCCCTATGTAGGTATATTTCTTATACAGTTGCTTCCACATCTGCCAGATTATAAGAGTAGGTGCCTGGTGTGCCCATAATCATATTGGCTGAAAACACCTCCCACTTTCAAAGCTTACAGATGGCATAGATGGCAGGCACTGACTTTCCCCAAACACTCCTATGTACACATATGCTAGAGGGACACAGCCACAATTACACACATTTCCAACGTATTATCAGATTAGGGAAAGGCAGTGTATTCCAGCCATTCACATTCTCAGGGTGGAGCAATATCCTTCAAATTTACACTGGATGTGAGTGCGTAGTTTATTGGATTCTACAGACCAGGTATGCCACATGCTGATCGAATTTTTGTTGTCATTTGGCTTACAGTTAGTGAGGGCCACCTTACAGTAACTATTGTGCAATGTATCATTTTCCCCTGGGTTCAGTAGAACAGGCAAGATTGCTTTCTCACATGAAGCTAAAATTTTCCTACTAGTTCAGCTGTTATGTAGCACTACTTGAAAATAAAAAGTCGTATCTAGGTTTCTTGCGGCATTACATCCACCCTGTCTGAGCTATCTCCTTTTCTCCCCTCTGGTTTTTAGATTTGTTCCTGCCTGATACAGGAGTTTTATGGGCTATCAAAACAATAATAAATCCTCCTCATCATTACTCATATTTTTGTTGAGCCAGCTGACAAAAGAAATGATGTAGACAGCAGTTCTGGGCTAAATATTCACTGTAGATGAACAACATTGGAACTATCACCAAGCTTTGCAAGAGGTGAATACTGTGGGTTGACACTTACTTCCACAACAGGACAAGTGCACCAACAGTGTGGTGAATCTACCTTGCAATAATCATAGTCTGGCAAGATGTAAGCAATTTTGAATATCACCAGATGGTAAAACAATCCTCTGTTTGCTCCATGTGGTACCCACCTCAGCGACCTTTTGACATGCCTATGTGTGTTACAATTATAATTAAGCAGGATTAGAGAGTAGTTGTGAGAAAATAAGTAACTGTGCTGAAGTAAATTCTAGCACTTGTATTCAGAAAACATAGCTCATCTCACAACCCACCAGAAGATGGTGGCATTACACCTGAATATTACTGACATTAATATCTCCTACAAATGAAATGGCTGGCAAAATGTTAGGACAATATTAGCAATGCTTCTTGCAAAGAGGATCTTGGCAAATCAAAACAAAATCTATTGTTATCATTGAGTAACTGCCCTAAGAATTCATACAGCTAGTGTCTTATCTCAGTCCTCACCTATCCCTTACACACAGTAAATAATACAGGTTGCCCATCCAGCAGTCCTTACCCCCAGTGGCAACCAGTCAGATACTGTGCCCTGACAGCATGGGAGTATTGAAACATTTACAAAGTGACTCACGTGAAATACAGTGAGCTTCTACAAATAAAAAGTTTCATTAGTCTACATGTGCTATCAAAACATGAATGTTCCATTGCAGTTTAATAGTAATTGTGTTATTACTACAATGCATTAGGGAGATGACAATTTGAAGGTTTTCACTGTGGAACTTTGTGGTTCCATCACAAAACCATCATCAATGTTTGCATCACATGTGATTCGTGGGATATAGGGTATTTGTACCTGATGCTCTGAGAGTGGCAAGTCTCATTATTTGGACAGTTACTATCTTGTATGTTTTTTCTCCAGTGAGTATGGAGGTGGTTTAGGTTTCAAGTATTTTCTATCTCATTCTTTTGGGATAGAGTAGAACCTCAAGTAACACCCCCATCAGTTGCCACAACCATCAAGTCATCATCAAATGTGTTCTTGAAGACATTGATAGTGAAAGTTCCAACACTGAATATACCAAGATGTCCCATTGGAACAACCTTCCCATAACAAAAGTGAATGACAGCAAATATCCTAGTCTATTGCTTGACAGTCAAGGTTCAAGCTGGTAGAATCGTTGCAACACTTATGTTCCTGATTCATAAGCAGCTTCCTGATATTTCTCATGGAGTTCTTGTCCTTTAAATGACACAGTGAAATCCCACAACAAAGCTTGTGATATTTGGGACTTGTGGCATCATGTCAAGATTGATTACATGAGCAGTAGCACAGGCTGTTAACCCTTATGAACTTGAGTTTAATATTATAGCTCTTAACTGCATCTTACCATTTTAGTTATTCATAATTTTCCTCAAGAATGTGTTGTCTCATTTCTACCAGCCCTTCTTAATTGCTGTGTAACATCTGAAAAATAACTTATGATAAACAATAACTTACTATAGGGTTGTGAGAATATATGATATTTAGTGTATAATTAAAAAGTCTATCAGCATCTCCTCAGCACAAAGTCATGATTTCCTAATTTTGTGACTTTTTTGTAATAGCTAAGCTATTTGACATGTTTCAGTTGTGTGGCACGCACTTACCATATGAAACATTTATCTTGCCAAAGTGAAGTGACATGCCTGCCTTAATGAAACTGGGAGACATACATTAAATAAAACTGCAATGGAATGATATCTAGGGAGCGTCCACACGCTAACATGTGGTTAATGAAGATGGATGGCCGGTCTTTCTAGTAGTAAAGGTACCAGCCACCACCATACCATATGCTAGGGAAATTATTTTGAAATTCCTTAGGACATGCTGCTCTGCTGTATAGTTTGATGATAATGACATCCAATTGGGTAAAATATTCCAGTAGCAATATAGCCTCCCAATAAGATCTCTGGGAGGGGGCTACTCTGGTGGATATCATCAGGGGAAAGAAACAATATCACTACAAGTGAGAGTGTAGAATGTTAAGTCCCTTGATTGATTAGGTGAGTCAGAGAACGTGAAATTAGAAATGGATCAGTTGAAGTTTGAAGTGGTTGGAATTATTGTGGTGCATGGGAGGAAGAACAACATTTCTGGTTAGGTGAATGCAGAGTTCTCAACAGAAAATGAAATAGGAGTAATGCATGAGTAGAAGTAATTATAAATAATAATACAGAAATGTAGGTAAACTATTATGAACATTACTGTTGACTCAGTTCCATAGGCAACACAGATAAAAAGGGAAAACTATCCATAATTGTACAGGCACATATAATTACTAGCTCTGTCAATTATGAAGAACTTAAAAGAATATATAAGCTTGTACCTAGATAAAATTTTGAAGTGGAGCAAGCCTTCAACCATTAGGATTAAAAATAGTGAATTTCACAAAAAGGAGAAACATAGTGCCCTATCACTACACTCAAATTCTTGAGTGTAGCAATATGTGGAGATACCACAGAAATCCAATGCTTTCAAAACAACTGTGTGACTCACCTCAGAACATTGCTATAGGGTGTGTGATGCATATCAAATAGGTCTAACCAGGGATATTAATCTTTTACTTCACATTGCTTTGCAAGGAACAGATGTAGATCTAGACATAGCGGTCAGACTCATGTGTGAGCATTTACTAGGTGAAAATGGTAAATGTTTACCATGGATATACACAGTAAATGCAGAACTGAATTATTTCCTAACAATGATTTTGCAACCTCCTGAGTCCAGCCTTCCTATACAACAGGTCAAGTGGCTACTACAGTTCGAACACCAAAAGACCATAGCCACAATTTGGGATGAGAACATCTTGTGCCAGGAAAAATGAGCTTTACTGAACACAAAGGAAGATCTGATAGTGCACTACAGACAGTATAGCAGAATACTTCACTATGCACAGTTTGTTGTCTTCTGAAGTAGGTAGAGCTCTCTCTACCTTGCACAAGATAATTAAGTCCAAGGAGTTATTCTTCCCTTGCTCTTACTTCCATTCAGTATCATGGTTTTTTAGAGAATAAGAATATTAAGACAATTATTAACACAATTGTTAACATTTGTCGTGTAATTTCACTCTAATTCTGTGGTGGCAATACTTTCCTTCTATAGTCTAAGCACAACTGATCAGTATTCATTTTACTGTCATTGCCAGATAAATCACTATCAGGTTTGCTCCCAAATCAGCCAAGTTTGCAATGTGTGCATTAAGTCCTTTTGGGGAATTGTACTGTGTTAGATTTCCCAAATTCGGACATTGGTAATTCTAGGCATCCTTGGTTAGTAGCTTCTCAAGTCACAAAAGATGACTCACCAGTTAAGTCTTCATGGCCTTACTAAAGCTGACTACAGCTGCTTTATGAAATTTAAGATCATGATGGTGGCCTGTAAACTGTCAATACAACAAGCTTATGTTTCCCAATCCACATTGCTGACACAGTATTCAAAGAGCTGTTCACCCCAACATTCATTAATCTGAAGGGGCTTAAACTTGACTCCAGTTTTTGGGTATATAACCACTCACCCTTTCCTCTTACTCATTCTACATGGTAGGACATTAGCTTGTACCCATCACATTGAATTTCTATGACTTCTATGTCATATTCAATTAGAATGGTTAGCACTATACAGCAGCTGACACTTCAACTGCACTTTAGTTTGCTTCTTTTTAATAAAAGAAGTACACTGTTTTTATTAAGGAACCAATACACAAACCAGCTGTTTTATAGAATGTGTTACTAACCATACTTCTTTGTAATATTTTTACTTATCAATAATAATGAACAATCAATCATGCTGAACATGAACTCACTTAAGGTTAACACTTGGTTAACACCAGCAAAATATCTGTACTGGCAGTGATGTACATGATATTATACAATGTTTTAATGGTTAACAAATTTCAGTCAGCATGTATTACAAATTGCTTTTTAGTCTGTTGCATCATTACATTTTTCATTAAACCTGGATTGTCAACGTTTTTCTCTTTTCCTAATGTTCCTGTAGCTGACCTTTATGCATATCATTGCTCAACAATCTCCATCAACAAGGAAAACAATTGTGACACCAACAGTGTGGAAAACTAGATTCCATCAACAAGTGCAATTCCATGTTGAGATGTGCTTTTATATTCTTTGAACAGGGCCACTATTAATAACATTGAGTTCCAAGCAGTGAAAGAGTTGTCATGCAATAGGAAGCACAAAGCATAGATCAGCAAGCGAAACTAAATATTCTGCAGGAAGCAGAACATGGTGTATTGAAAAACAGCACAACTGGCAGAAAGCTTAGACTCAGCAAATTTAGATTATCTACACTATTTAAGTGAAAACTTCTTAATTCTGTTGCACTGGGTTCCAAGTGCAAATCAAAGTGATTTCACAGTGTTATGCATGAAGATGCTGAACATTTACTTTTACAAAGGTTCAAGCTATATGTGCACTTCCAATGTATCTGTAAGTGGAACTATAATTCAATCAACAACAAATAAGACTGCAGAAAATTTAGACATTCAAAACAGACATCAGGTGTTTTGCTTGTTGACTGTGTAAGTTCCAAAATAGAAGCCTAATTTCATGCTCAGTGATTGGCAATGAAATGAATAGAGTTGATGAAGAAGGGACAAGCATTGGTTGCATGAATTTGACCAAGTGAGAGAAATGTTTGCTATATATTACGCCAGCAATGCAGGAAAAACTAGGATTTCATTACAACGTCTGCCAAGTCAAACCCACAAAATAAAATATGACATGTGGCATGGTGGGGTCAGCAGTAAACAATGTTTTTAACTTTTGTACTTGTCTGTAATTCATACAACATAGATGTACAACAATCTTGGGTGATCAGTAAATCTGAGCAACTGATACGTCTTAAGAATATGAAATTAATGCTTTACCTTGCATCTACTCTCATTATTGGAAAGCTTGGATTGACAGTTAATGATAAATGGCTTTTTTGTTTTAATATTAACTAATGTAAATGTTCACTTTTTACTACCAAATATGTTATGTTGCCTTCTGCCTTTGAGTCAAGGCATTACTGCTGCTATGAAGACATTATATCACAAGCCATTTGTGCTATCCCTATTGCTGAAAACGAGATGGAAGCATTGGATGCAATACAAGCTGGGGATCACATCCATCAGTTTCCTCATGACACTTACAGAACTGTTTTAGCAATGCGTGTAGACATTATGTTGGCAAGTTAGATGGTGACAACAATATCACATCACCTGACAATGGAAAATTTTGCAAGACCTTTAAAATCCTGAACCTGGTGTACAAACATTTCTGTCTGAGGTGCAAAATACATCAGAAGAACGGAAGGAGGACAAGACCATTTTGCCTACCCACCATGAAGTGTTAAATGCCTTGGACACTAGAAAGTTTTGCTGCAACATCTGAACAGATCATTAGTTTTACAGACGTTCTTACAGCTGGCCATCTAGTTAGCAAGCATTTCTGTTTCTTTCTGTGGCAGCACAATGTGTTGAATGTTTGACATTATAAAATTATCTGCAAGTGCAATTTTTCAGGCATTTTTGTTCCTCTCTGTGACAGCACAATATACTAGATTTGGAACATTATTTGAGCGTATAATTTTTCAGTTTACAGCACAGTATTTAATGTAAGGACTTTAGTTTTCATTTTTGCTGTTTCTGTTATTGCAAAAGTATGTTATAAATGGGACTGATGTACATCGTAATATCGTAAAGCTCCTTTTTAATCTTCTGCAATAATAGAATAGTGGATATAGTAGTGTTTTCTCTGATAATATGCATAATATTGCTGTAGTCTGTATATACCATATGTATATACTGTAAATGATTAATATATAGAAACAATAGAACTCCAAAAATATAACTTTTTAAAACTAACTTCTGGTATTTTGGTCCCTAGGGATTATTATTTTTTTTCACATGGAGTAACTAAAAATTTATACTGCTCAAAAACTTCTGCAGTGAATAATAAAAAACGTACCTTAAACTATCAGATGTATTTCTTATTGAGGCTGCCACCTGAAACAATACAAAGAATTACTGGTGATTTAAAATTGATGAAACAGTAAATAAATAAAATTGTATTAACACCCCCTAACATCTGATTGTTCCAAACAATATTTGGAAATATTATTATCAAAGAGACAACGTAACTGTAGCAGTTACTGAAGAAAATTATAAGTGAAAATTAACACTTCATTTCAGCACTTTGCTTTTAGCTTTGTAAATAACTATAAAGACACTGATTTATTTGAAAACGAATTTCCTACTCTATACTTCAAAATTAAAAGCGTGAAACATCATTCACCTGCCATGCGCATACAGTAAGGTGAAGTACCTGAGAAAAATGTAAAAAATCGTCCAATTTTTATTGATGAAACAGGTAAAGAAAAGAACTGAAAAAAAAGTTCTATCTGAACTGCTATTGAACGTATTTTTTTCACAACTGTAGCATTCAATATTATGCCATTCTCTGCATGGAACATCAAAGTCGTTAAATGTCACATGAGTTTCATCCACAGAGGAAATTAAGGAGTACAGCTTGACATGAAAGCTATAGGAATTATTACATGAAGCGCTGTTATTTTATAGGCACATAAATGACAAAGGTTCGTGTATTATCATAATTAGGAAATAAACAACATGGTTAACATGAGGACAGTGTCCTCTTCAAATGATTGAATGTGCTTTCATACATACAATGAATACATATGAAGAATCAATGAGCATGTGGACAACTACAATAGCAGTAAAATACGTGTTACTCGAGTCTAGCAGAAGACCATTAAGATCAAGGATAATCTAAAGATTCAGTCATCAAACCCATAGATGATCACCTAATGAGAAACATGTCAGATTAAACAAACTATTTCACATTAACAGTAAAGACTGAGTAATCTCTGACAGCAAGTTGAATTAAGGTAACTAAATCAGTTAATTTTTTCAAAAATAACAACTGCACTGAAAATGAGTAATAACAAAGATAAGGGTACTGAACAGTCAGATACCTCTAAATACCTCTAATCTCCTCACACTAATAATTACGGGACATGTTTCCAGATTGCATCATCATCATCATCATCATCATCATCATCATCATCATCATCATCATCATCATCATCATCATCATCATCATCATCCCCCCATACATTAACTTATAAGAGAGTGTCTAAATTCAAAATTTTCTTCTTACTCCTATATCCTTCCCAATTTCTTTACATACACAATGTGATCAAAAGTATCCAAACACCCCCAAAAACATAGGTTTTTCATGTTAGGTGCATTGTGCTGCTACCTACTGCCAGGTACTCCATATCAGCGAACTCAGTAGTCATTAGACATCATGAGAGATCAGAATGGGGCACTCCGCGGAACCCATGCACTTCAAACTTGGTCAGGTGATTGGGTATCACTTGTGTTATGTGTCTCTATGCCAGATTTCCACACTCCTAAACGTACCTAGGTCCATTGTTTCTAATGTGATAGTGAAGTGGAAACGTGAAGGGACACATACAGCACAGAAGCGTACAGGGCTACCTCGTTTGCTGACTGACAGAAACTGCTGACACTTGAAGAGGTTCGTAATGTATAACAGGCAGACATCTATACAGACCATCACACAGGAATTCCAGACTTCATCATTATTCACTGTAGGTATTACGACTGTTAGATGGGAGGTGAGAAAACCTATACTTCACCGTCGAGCACCTGCTCATAAGCCACACATGACGCAGGTAAATTCCAAATGACGCCTCGCTTGATGTAAGGAGCGAAAACATTGGACGATTGAACAGTGTAAAATTGTTCTGTGGAATGAAGAATCACAGTACACGATGTGGTGACCTAATGGCAGGATGTGGGTATAGCAAATACCTGGTGAACATCATCTGCCAGTGTGTGTAGTGCCAACAGTAAAATTCGGAGGTGGTTCTGGTGTTATGGTGTCAATGTTTTTCATGGAGGGGGCTTGCATCCCTTGTTTTGCATGGCGCTATCACAGCACAGGCCTACATTTATGTTTTAAGCACCTTCTTGCTTCCCACTGTTTAAGAGCAATTTGGGGATGGCAATTGCAGCTTTAAACACGATCGGACACACCTGTTCATAATGCATGGCCTGTGGCGGAGTGGCTACACGACCATAACAAACCTGTAATGGACTGGCCTGCATAGACACATGACGTGAATCCTTTAGAATACCTTTGGGGTGTTTTGGAATGCTGACTTCATACCAGGCATCACCGACCGACATCGATTCCTCTCCTCAGTGCAAACACCTGTTAAGAATGGGTTGCCATTCCGCAAGAAACATTCCAGCACCTGACTGAACTTATGTCTGCAAGAGTGGAAGCTGTCACCAAGGATAAGGGTGGGCCAATACCATATTCAATTCCAGCATTACGGGTGGAGGGCACCACGAACTTCCAAGCCATTTTCAGCCAGGTGCCTGGATACTTTTGATCACATAGTGTATGTCCTCTGTGGTCTTCCAAATATTTATATCCATTTCCGTTTTCCATGTGTCGCCGTTTAAGTATGTTTCATGGTCTTTCTAGACTCTTTTTCGATTTATTATGTTATCTTGTGAGAGTCCAACTTCTTCTGTACCTATGATCCATTTTGAACTGTTTTTGCTAGTGCTTGCTACCTCGCAGATCTGCCTTGTGAGCCTGTCGTCAGTCATCCTGCGATGCGGCCACAGAATTTTATCCCTTTTTATCTATAGGTGTCCGTTATTGTTTCTGTCTATCTAGAGATCTCTCTAAAGGGCCTCTTTATCCAAATTCGTTCACAGAAAACTGGTCCAAATATTTTCCTGAGAATTTTTCTTTCCTGCTTCTCAGTCAGTCATTTTTGTTTGACCATGAATCACAGTATTTTCTACAGTAAAGAGTTATTCCAATAGTAGTTTTGCATTGACAAAAATAGATTTTTTGTTATGACAACTCCACATCAGTTGACAAGCTTTTGAGCAAGAAACTCCTGAAGTTACGTTTGACAATAAGGGAGGATCTCACTTTTGAAAGACTGAAGATTTTTAACAGTGTAATCTCAAGATTTCAGCTGCAAAACTTGTGAACAAATGATGGCAGGATGATGGTGAAGACATAAAATAGGAATGATCAGTCTGCAATGCAGACAGGACGTTTGAAGCTAAAAAAAATTTCAACTCTTGTTGCCTTTAATTTTGTGTGTTTACTTTCATGTCTATTTTGCAAAGAAACAATTTGTTTTACTAATATTATACTTAAAACAGTTTCCCCTCTTATTATTCTCTGTTTGTCTATGATTACTTTTAGTACTAATTTTCTGCTCAATTCACATACCTCCAAGACCAATACTATTCATTAATTCACTATTACTTCAACATGTTCACAAGGCTCTGATTCAGATGATAAATTACAGTCTTATTTCTACTTTAATAATTTATCATCATATTACTGTGGTTACTAATCATCAGGACCAATAGTAAGACTGCTTTCATTCCATTTATCTTGCTTTCAGTATTGTTGTGCAGAGATTGTTCTAGCTCTGTTCAGGAACTTTCTCCTCCTGTCTTCAGCTGGCCATTCAGTGATCAGTGCAAAGCCTGCTGGCCTTGGCCGCAAAACCTCTCTCCTCCTGGAGATATCTCCCACATTCACGTCAAGGAACCTTGCTCCCCTACCACAATGCACTCTGGTATTCTTTGTTCTCCCAACCTCACCAGCCTAAAGTCGCTACTATCTAGCATCTTCATGAGCCTTGTAGCCAAATGCACTGAACATCACACTGCACTCGCAAATGTTCCATCTCTGCCACCTCATCATAACAAAGTGTCACATATTTCAAGACATGGACATCCATCTGATACTTCTATCAGAGATGTGGCTCAAACCAAGTATGTCCACAAGTTCCGTAAATTGAGAAGACTACATCTTTTCAAGATACAACAGGTGTAACTGACAACTGGGTGGAGTAGGGGCATACACATGCTCTGATTTATCATATAATATACTTACACACATCCAACAATCGTGAAGATAAACAAGAGGAATATGTTCATGTAGATTACATCAATTAACAGAAAGTCACCTATGTGTGTACTCTACAAACGTCCCGAAGTAGCCACGTTTGGCTGCTTTTAAATTGCTCTTTGAACCGACATGTGAGCATATAATGATGCTCCACCCAAATATTCCTCTTTTCCCAGAATTCTTAAATTGTGAAGGCTTCCTAAATTTCCTTTCCACGAGACTCACTATATCTGAAAACTATCTTGTACATTTATAAATCCTTTTCATACCTGCCACTATTATTGTTGTCATTACTACTGTTACCACCACCACCACCCCACCACCACCACCACCACCACCACCACCACCACCACCACCACCACCACCACCACCACCACCACCATTAGTGGCAGCAGCTGTAATTCTACTAGTACTGTCATTATTAACTTTATTAGTACATATTCAGTATTACTTACTCACATTGCCACTTAGGACACTCAAATCATTTTAATACTATTTGTCATATTAAAACTGTTGTTTCTTAGGTAACTGTGATGCATGTATGAAACCCTGGTCCAATGCTGATGGTCCTCGTCGGACTAGCATAAATAAATAAATAAATAAATGCTGATTGGATTATCTCTCCTGGATATTTAATGTATATATCTTGTGACACTTCCTCATACCAAGTTCCAGTGGAGAGATTATCTGCAGGCTTCCTGTCAATTACCGAGTTTTCTCACAGATGATTTGTAGACCAGTTTTCTGTGACATTTTATGAAGCTTCTCCAGGACAAGTTTGGCTGCTCTACAGTTTCTTAGAACTGTGAGTGTCTATAACAGCCATACACCTCATGTTGGTTCTCTGCTCTTTTTTGATTTCAATTTGGATTCCGTCATCTCCTTCCCTATGTCTTCATAACTTTTTTCAGAATTATTTTCAATTGGAGGGGATTGTGGATATCTGGCTGCACACTGTTGTGCATTTCAAATGCTTCTGAAATTTCTCCAATCAATTTAACATTTGGGGTTGTACCCATTAATGTCTGTTGGGTAACTGCCACTGTTTTCCTGTAAATTTTGAATTCCTTTGAATTACTGAATCAAGATTTTTTCTATCAAATCATAAGCCTTTCTGACACTTGTCATACGTTGTCACAGTATTTACACATCATCATCTTTGCAAAATTGACTTTGGTTCCGATATCTGTTCTCTACACGATTACACTTTGCAAAATCGTGCCTTATACTCAACTATTAATGGGTCTACATGTTCATCCAGTTGACTTCACAGGGCTTTTTAAGGAATTTTGGACATAGCTGGATGCAGTGAAATTCCCTGTAATTATTCAGATTGGTTTTATCTCATTTTTATGAAGAGGATCAATTAATGCACATTTCCACTCTCCAGTAATTTTTTCACTTTTACAAATGTTTAACATAATTCTGCCAGTTGTTTGTGTGAGATTACTGTTGCTCACTATCCATATCTCCATACTTCTACTATGAGTTTCTGTCTTCCGCAGATGACTTGTTATTTTGCAAAGTACGGATTTCCTTCAGTTCCTCAACAGATGATTTTTAATCTGAATTGTTTCGCCTCCAAAATCTAGTTGTTCTTTCAGAGGCACAGAGTCAAGAACTGAGTGAAAGTCATAGACTAAAATTGTTATTTTTATGTTGGTTTCAAGTGACCAGTTTACGTTCTTTTTTATACTCATGAACACTATTTTCTATACTTTCATGAATTCCTGCCATTTTCTACGGTTTGTTACAATTTAAAATTTTCAATACTTGTTCCCTCACATCTACTAGACCGTGACCATAGACAATGTTCCGCTACCTGTGTTTTCTCCTCTTTTGTGGTTAGCATAATCTCATTATGGTTTTCAGTATGTCTGCAAGTTTCTTACAATTTATGGTATATCAATGAATAATTTGTTGAAAAATTTCTTACTCATAATACGAGTGTCAATGGATTAATGATGACCGATTTATTCGTATGTGTTTCTTTTCCGACAGGTTGAAATCTAATGCAAGAGACGTTGAAATGAGTAAAAAATTCCTTTCTTGTTCTTACACTGTGTATTTTTATATCCTTATTGGCTATAACAACAGAGTTTATCTGAAACACACACAAAGCAGAGTTCAGAAAATTCCATTTTTGTAGCTTCTTCGCAGGTTTAAATTATGTGGTAGTGATTTTGATCTCATTTTCCCAGCTTTATCTCTCGATTTTTATATATTCTCTTTTGAACTCCTGTTTTCCAAAATTTTTTTGTTGGAACAGACGCATGCTTGACAATGTGACATCCCACCAGTCAGACACTGAAGCAATTCAGTGGCATGCTTTTAGATTTGCTACTATTAGCTTTGATTAGCACACAAATGTAATGGCTATGGTTCAGTAACTCAGACAGGAATCCTTGGAGGGAAGATGATGATCTTTTCGAGAGTCAATGTTGAGAAAATTTAGGGAACTGGCATTTGAGGCTCACTGCTGATGTAACTCTTGATCAGCGTGTATTGTAAGGAAACATAATAAAACTTTGTTGATCTGATTTGTATACTAATATTTGCCTATAATATAATGCATCACACTTTGTGTATCCTCCATAACTGTCAGAGACATACCGAGTTTTATTTTTCTATGTTTACTGTTTTTTCATCCAATGTCTTTTGTTAATTTTGAAATCACCTGTTTGTGTATACTGAAATAGAAAATGTTTAATAGGATTTAGTGATGGTAATATTCCAGAAGACAGTGTTTAGATGTGTACCAATAAATAGTGAGTTTTGTCACAACAATGGCAGGAGATCAATTATGTAAGGTTGCTGTTGGGCAGTATACAGTCATGGATCGTGAACTTGTAAACATAGACAAATACTTTTTTCTAGTGCGCTGTGGATTGCAAAGATAGTGGACAAAATGAAATTAAAATTTATGCATTCCAGATTGATTTTTCCACACAATAGCATGAAGGCAGCAACTTGGAAATGATGCAGAGGCACATTTACTAATGGAAAAATTTATGAAGCACAATGCCAACAACTAAGTTAATAGTCCAAGGTGTTGATCTACCTCTTATTGTGAACTGATGTAATGTGGGAAAATATCAGAGCAGTGACAGTAAAGGAAAACTTCTGCCACATGAATTGATTGCAATATTGAACACATTCTCCAAAGTGAATACCATATGCAAAAACTACTATGCCTGTGCCACATAGAAAATTGTTATTACACCAGGCATATACAATGGAATGAAGCCTAACAAACAAATGCTTAATTTGGAAAGAGAAAATGTGATTCAGGAACCAGTTATGCCAGGTTCACTCTTTTTTATACAGGGTGTTACAGAAAGGTACGGCCAAACTTTCAGGAAACATTCCTCACACACAAAGAAAGAAAATATGTTATATGGACATGTGTTCGGAAATGCTTACTTTCCATGTTACAGCTCATTTTATTACTTCTCTTCAAATCACATTAATCATGGAATGGAAACACACAGCAACAGAATGTACCAGCGTGACCTCAAACACTCTGTTACAGGAAATATTCAAAATGTCCTCCGTTAGCGAGGATACATGCATCCACCCTCCCTGATGCGCTGATGTAGCCCTGGAGAGTGGCGTATTGTATCACAGCCGTCCACAATACGAGCACGAAGAGTCTCTACATTTGGTATTGGGGTTGCATAGACAAGAGCTTTCAAATGCCCCCATAAATGAAAGTCAAGAGGGTTGAGGTCAGGAGAGCGTGGAGGCCATGGAATTGGTCCGCCTCTACCAATACATCATTCACCGAATCTGTTGTTGAGAAGCGTACGAACACTTTGAAATGTGCAGGAGCTCCATCGCGCATGAACCACATGTGTCGTACTTGTAAAGGCACATGTTCTAGCAGCACAGGTAGAGTATCCCGTATGAAATCATGATAACGTGCTCCAATGAGCGTAGGTGGAAGAACATGGGGACCAATCAAGACATCAACAATGCCTGCCCAAACGTTCACAGAAAATCTGTGTTGATGACGTGATTGCACAATTGCGTGCGGATTCTCGTCAGCCCACACATGTTGATTGTGAAAATTTACAATTTTATCACGTTTGAATGAAGCCTCATCCGTAAAGAGAACATTTGCACTGAAATTAGGATTGACACATTGTTGGATGAACCATTCGGAGAAGTGTACCCATGGAGGCCAATCAGCTGCTGATAGTGCATGCACACGCTGTACGTGGTATGGAAACAACTGGTTCTCTCGTAGCACTCTCCATAACTGACGAAACTAAAATGAGCTCTGACATGGTAATTAAGTGTTTCCGGACACATGTCCACATAACATCTATTCTTTATTTGTGCATGAGAAATGTTTCCTGAAAGTTTGGCTGTACCTTTTTGTAACACCCTGTATACCATATCCGCTGTCCCTAGCATTTTTCATTGAGTGGTATGCTTGCACAATCAACTGGCATCAATGTGCATGAGGGTTATTTACAGACAACAAAAGAAGACGGGAAATTAGGGCTTTTATGGAGGCAACAGACAGTTGCTTTTCCCTCACTCTGCTTGAAAGCAAAAAAGAAAATGAATTGACTAATAGTGGTGGAACATACCCACCGCCATGTACCATATAGTATCTTGCATTGTATGTCTTCGGATTTATGTTTTTCAGTTTAAATGGTTCAAATGGCTCTAAGCACTATGCACACGTTTTTCAGTCCTCTACCTTATATTCCCAAATGTTTGTTAGGTTTTATTCCTGTAAGACGTTTATGAATCTAACCATCCACTTTCTCTTATGCAAGGTGGACAAAATTAATACAACAACATTTTATTTTACTGGATTAAGTTTTATGCTTCATACAAGCAGACCTCATCAAAGCTGTAAGTTGTGCCAAGAAGATAATTTATTTGGATCTGCTATGACTTCTATGGTGAGGTAATACATGGATTTATCTGCATACGTCCAAGAGTATTTCTGTGACTGACAAATCTGTGAGTAATTCAACATATAGCATTGAGGTAGCCATACTGTAACTATTTAGAGATCAATGTATCAAGGGTGACCTGTCACATAAAAATGGTATCACACTTCGTACCTTTGGCAACTTTGAAAATTTTTAGTTCAAACTGACAAATATCAATGATTCACTGAAAAGATAAACCACGTCCAATGTATGCTGCAATCCGTTAATCGTAAGTTACTGGAAGGAGCAATATTTTTCAAATCATCTACACTCTCATGGTTTAAACTTATACAAACTGTTTAACATCCAGAAGGGTCACAGAAAGTATGGTTAAACATATTATTACAAATTCCGTTTGGATTCTATTCAGAACAATAAGCAAATAACAGTTGCTAATCCACATCAAGTGGAATATCACAAGAGTACTGTAATGTTATTAATTGCACTTAGGTCAAGAAAACTCACAATCTGTGCCTGTCCCACAGTAATGCATTTCTTACATCAATTACACAAATACATTTTTATCACTCTACATGCAATAAATCAGAGATGGGAGTGCTTACAGTATTCTCAGTTCCACCTATCTCCAAATTTAGTTCAGGATCCTCCTTGATAAAATCATTTGGCCGAGAGATTACCAAATTATCTTCAAGACACTGAAAGAGAGGAAAAGTCTCGATTAAAACTACTTGTAACCTTCTGTACTTATGACATGGCTCCCAATATTTCTTTTTTTTTAATGAATATAGCAGTTATTCTGCCAACACGTATCACCATAATTTCACACTGTGCTATACTGCACTAATTTTACACATAATCAGTCAATACATAGTGTACTTCATGGTGATTACTGACCCTTATCCTTCATTTGGGAACGTCACACTTTGCCCATAGCAAGAAGAAGAGAGAGTGTGCTTACTCCCTGTGCATTAACGTAGTCGGACAGGAGAGGTGGCGAGCCTGAGAACTACAATGAAATGAATACCCCTAGCAGGATACAGGCATTGATATAAATCAATGGGGACAGTTGAAAATAAATGCCCCAACTGGGACTCCAACCTGGGGTCTCCTGCATACATGGCAGATGCTCTATCCATCTGAGCCACTGAGGACACGAAGGATAGTGCAACTGCAGGGACTTATCTACTTATCTCTGGCACGCCTACCGTCAGACCCACATTCCCAACCTATTGTCCCGCACTATACTCATAGTGCCCCTGCCCATTATACTCATTACTCGCAGCTTTTTGCCGATTCCCGTAAGAGTTCAGGCACTGTTTGTGCATCCGCATAGAAGAAGATGGTCAAATAGCCAGTGAGCCTTGAAGATGGTATCTGTTCTTTTGTAAATGTCCGAAACAACAGGTACCATCTTCATATACCCAAGAACTACGAGTAGCACTGTCACTTGAGACTCAAATTGACATGTAATTGGATGGCGTTTGTTGCTTCTGCCCCAATTTATTCTGAGAGTTTGTTTAGGACTTGTGAGTGAATGGTTAAGAGTTGAAGGCTGTGGTTATAAAGAACTGCTGAGAGTTGTAGTTACTGGTAATTATAGAAGAAAAAGAAAAAGATATGTCCACGTTTTTCGATCCAGTGAACCGATATGGCTGAAGAGAAACTAAGGGTAAATATTTTGTAGGTCTCCAAAAACTAAAGTATAATTTCAAAATGGTTGACAGCAATTCCCCAGAAAGACAATCTGACTCAAGAGTTGTTTCGTCTGTTATTGTCATTTTAGTGAGGAACAACAAATCTCTATCATCAGTAAACAAGTTGAAATTGTAAGACAAGGGTGGTCTCTTAAAACCAGAGCGGCTCAGTGGTTCCTCGTGTATTTCCCAGTTTACTGAAATATCTGTCAAAAATATTACACAAAAGAAAATCGTCCGTCAAGCACTCGCTAAGGGGAAGCTGTGGAAAGAAGACAGTAAACAAGCTGCAGTTTCGATGTCTGCCAGTGCTGCTTTTGCTGAGGAAAATATAGAAAGCACAGCAGTACTGAATGGAGTAGTAATCACATTAAAACGATGTTGATGTACCAGGAACTGGAAATTGTCCGATTACGTGATAAATTAAGGACAGCAAATGCCGAAATAAATCTCTTCCAAAAGCAAGTCTTAGATGAAAACCATAAAATGGCTCAGTCAAATGTCCTAGATCATAGAACTCAGTAAAAACAGAAAATCATATTTGCCACTATGTTAAAGAAATGGCAATTAAAAAAAAAGAATGCATTATGTGATGTGACAATTAATTCATTCTGGATACCGGGCTCTTGAACATTAGCAGCTCAAAGAATATAGACATTGAAGCACGCATTGTTGCAACAACCTTCTGAAACATCTCCAAAATTAAATGATTTCAAATGCTCATGTGAAATTAACAAAGAGGCTGTAGAACAATTAAGAACTATTTTCGGAAAGAACGAATAAAAACAAAGATACGCTGATTTTTGATGAAGTAAAGCACAAGGAAATTTACATTTCAGTAACACTTTGCTGAAAATTTGTTTCGTCAGTTTATGGGTATACACTTCGGACTGTAGTAATAACTTTGCCTACCATTGCTCTGGTGTTCATATCTGTTGCTCTGATGCGTAACCGTATTCACCCTATTTTAGTGTACTCTAATCCCAATGTCACTCCCAGTGATGTCTAGCATATATTCAAGTAATTATCCAGCTAGATCGAGCCAGAATGACGCTTGTTGCATTCTTTTCTTATGGTACAGTACAGACTGAATAAAGAGGTCCAGCAGTGTCTAGGAATTACTGACATAAAAAAGTTCGTTGCTCAATATCAAATGCAGTTGACAAGACCAGAAGAATATGAGAATTTTCGTACGCTATCCACGTCATAAATTGAGTAACAAATGGTTGATGTAATAAAACTGATGTACTTTTTAACAATGGCATCATCAACTTCAATTATCGACAAGATAGTTCTCCAGAATCAACAGGATTATTTATTTGATAGATGAACAACTTAGTCGACACACTTTTATTCTCTTGGTGATGCTTTGTACAAAACGCACAGGCTCACAAAAAGTTGATGAAATTGGGAAGCGTTCTAGCCAATATAGTAAAAGCTTTGGTTCTGAAAGAACACACTGGCCGCTTAGAGTAACCACTAATAGTACCTTAGAAATACCTAAATACTTATGGAAAAGAGGTTGCATTTCTCTCCCAACAGCAGCATCATTTCGGTATCTCTAGGTCTCAGAGTTGCTATCGTCACCCATCAGTAAGACTAATTCTGCTTGGACAAGTTACAATTTGCTTGCCAGTGCATTCCTGTAAAACTTTCATTGTCTGTTGCAGAAACTGAATATAAACGCGAATTTTTGTTGACGTCATGCATAAGAGAAATGCAGATGTTAGCTGGGTATTTGCAACAAATGAACCAATACAGAGTTTTGGAGAAGAAAACACATTTGAAAAAAAAAACTTTGTATTCCATATAATATCGAAGATCCACTATGTAGGTCAGTCTGCTGACTTTGCCATTGAAACACATACTTCTGTGGGTCACCAGTAGACGAGCTGACATCTCACTGCGGAACTACTGAACTAGGGTAGTCAGCACGTTTCCTCTTCTACTCAATATCGTTTGCCTGCAGTTACAGTGTTATTTCTTCCATCCACTCAACGACTTGTCCTTAATTTTTTATTAAATCACGTGCCTATTTATTCCCATATGGATTTATCAGGTTAACATTCTCACATGCTCACAGCTCTGGTTTGAATATTTTCTGGCGTATGAGACTTTTCCAACACTTTTTTCTTTCTGTCCAGGTATCATCATTGTTTCAGAATGGACAAAAGACCATAGAGATGAGATTTTCTCTCAGTTGTGTTTACAATACTTAAGAACTAGGTTTATAGACCAACCCTGGGGCTGTAACTCTATTATAAGCCTAAATTTTAGAGTTGCTGGAGATACTAAGTTAAGTCACAATCATTTTCATAGTTTCAGAGCTTTGAATGACTAATGCTGCCTCATTTAACATCCAGCTGTAAGTTTGTGCCCACACAAAATTTCTCTACGGTTGTAAATGAAATTTCCAGTATGCACTTGGTCACTTTGCACCACTCCTGAGGGCAGAGTCAACACATATGGCTTCTTAGCGTTTGGGACTACAAGCCTCCCTGTTATGTCATGTGCCATATCAAGTTGACGTCTTTGCTATTTCCAGTAATCTGTCAAATATTATGTTGAGCATTCATGGTGACAAGTAGAATCTTGTCCAAAATCAGTACGCAATTTAAATGTACAGGGCATCTTCTCTCTCATATTTGTACCTTTGCTCTTGTCCCTGTCCATCTCCTCACTACACCCACTAACGTTTTTGGATTTCAACACTCCCTCACATTGATGTGTAACCTCTGTCTGTGACCATTGTCCTGTGATGGAAAAATCTATAAACACTGAAGAAATGTGTTAGTTAAATTCCTTGCACTTCTCCCATTGTCTCGTAATATGGAGGCTCATTGAAAAGTAATGCTGCCGAATTTTTTTATTCTGTTCTCAGTATCAATTGAGGTATTACTTATCATGCATATTACGTGGTCGAATTCCCATTTCACTGACAAGTTGCAACATTACTATTATGCAGATTCTAATTTTAGTGTGTAACATTGCAGTGTGTAATGGAACTATGTTATTGCATGCGAAAGAGTGTGCTCTAATCAAGTTTGTAACTGCACAAAATGGGCCTTCAATTGAATCCACAGAAGAACGAAACCAGTTCATTGTTTTCACTATATCAACGTCAGTAACGTCAAAACATTCAGTTGTTCGTACTCAAAATGAAGCAAACAGAACTCCTAACCTCAGCTCAAAGTGGACAGCTGCATAGGCCAACACTTAAAGACATCTTTGAAGAATTAAATCTTATAGTGATAAAGTAGTGCAAGTAGAGGTGAGGCTGTGGCTCCATCAACAAAGTTGAACAGCCTGCAGCGACAGTATCAATGAACCGATCACTCACTGGGAGATATGTTTTCATTGCCAATGTGGCTTTGTTGCAACACAAACATGTAGAGATGAAGAATAAAGGTGTAGAATGTTTATAAAGTTTTATGCAAGAATCTGTACGAGTTTTCACATAAATTTGGAGGCATTACTTTTAAATGTGATTTAAAGTTCACATTACTGCCTACTGACTTCCAATTGCTTCTACATTTAAACTGTGCAAAGCAATTTACATTATGTGTCGGAGTATGTGTGATACCAATACAACTATCTTTTTCCAGTAACCCACAACAGAGGCAATATTATAGAAACATCTGACGTGTGCAAAAACAGTTTTGTAGTTCAGGTGCTTGTGAATGCAGTGCTTGTATCAACAAGTGTCAGGAAGCATATGTTGGTGCTCAAAACTGTAATTTAGACATCACAGTCATGTTGTCCGATACCGGAATAAATATTATGTCACGCTGTTCTTACAAAATTCTGTGCAGATGGATGTATAGCATATAGTTCTCAAAAAACACATTACCTACCAGTTCTCAGCCGCCTCCTTTGTACTACATGAGTATCCACTATGCACCACACAAAATGCACACATTAATTACACTCCATTTACAGTACCTATTTGACATACATAACATTAAAATTGGTATTCTTTGTCCACGAGAGGGGAGGACACTTCTGACTGGTTTGATGTGGGCTGTCATGACTTGGGGTCCTGTGCCGGTCTCATCATCTCATAGCAACAATGGTATCCAACATCTTCAACTACTTGTTTGGTATATTCCAATGTGTATTACCCTATAGTTTTTGCCCTCTACAGCTCCGTCTAGTATCACACAAGTTATTCTCTGTTGTCTTCATATACACATCCTATTACATTGTCCCTTCCCATCAGTGTTTTCCGTAAGTGCCTTTTTAGTAATTCTATGGAGAACCTCATTCACAATCACCCAGTCATATCAGTTCAATTATTTTGATCAGTCTTTTGTAATAACACATCTCAGATGGTTCAGTTATTTTATTTTCTGTATTCCACCTCCATCTAGCCAGTAATGATTCTAGCTCTTCTTGTTTTACAAAGCTAGATACTATTACTAAAAACACAAAGATATACAGTGATCAGACAGAACATTATGGTCACCTAACTAATAGACAGTATGTCCACTTTCAGCATGGATAACAGCAGCAAGGCATTGTGGCCTGGAAGCGATGAGGCCTTGGTAGGTATTTGAAGGGAGGTTTTTTTTGGGGGGGGGGTGACCAATGAGCTCTGAAGTTATGTTCAATCACATCCCAGAACTATTCGATTGGGTTCAGATCTTGCGAGTTGGGGGAGAGGGAGCCAGCAAATCAACTGGGCCTCACCACTGTGTTCCTCTAACCACTCCATACTACTCCATCACAGTCCTGGCCTTGTGACATGGTGCATTGTCTTGTTGAAAAATGCCAGTGCTGTCACGAAACATTATTTATGAAGTGGCATATGTGGTCTGCAACTAGTGTATGATAGCCCTTGCCCATCACTGTGCTCTACCTGAGTTCCATTGGATCCATGGATGGCCACATGAATGATCCCCAGATCATAATGGAGCTGCCACCAATTTGTCTCTAGCTGTAGTACGAATTTCAAGACAAAGAATTGTTCCCATGGAAGACGACAGATCTGCGCCCTCCCACTGGCATGATGAGGGGGTTCATCAGACCATGCAGCACACTGCCACTGTGCCAACGTTCAGTGCCAATGGTCACTTGCCCATTTCAGTTGTAGTTGCTGATGGCATGGGCATGTTCAAGAGTCTTAGGCTGCAGAGGTCCATCAGCAGTGTTATGTGCACTGTGTGTTCAGACACCCTTTTCTCTGACCAGCATTAAAGTCTGATGTTAGTTCTACCCCAGTTTGCTGCCCATCCTCTTACCAGTCTGCCTAGCTTATGATATCTGACATCTGTAATGAGGGGACGTCACCCAGCTCCACGATGTCTGCATGTTTTTTCACCTTGGTTTTGCCGAAGCACTCGAACACCTGACAAGTCATACATTTTCTGAAATACTCGTGCTGAGCCTCTGGGCTATCACAATCTGCCCTTAAACTCAGATCACACACATTCTCCATTCTACACAGAAAGGATGCTCAATGATACTACATGTACCATGCATGTTTGACAGTCATCCTCTGCCAGGTGACACTGTTATCGCATGGATGGGTTTATATTGATACTACGGCAGAGGATGGGAAAAAGCAGTTTTAACGGTATATAATTAATTTGTAACTTTAAATGAAATGGGTTAAAATCAAATATTAAAGGTTTGTACCACATTTAAGTGCAATACAGTAATATTAACATATAAATTATGTACCGGGGTGTGTGGGTATGTAAAGAGCGGGATGTGTTGCGTTGAAGCACAATGGAAAGTAAGTTGCAGGATTGCGTTCATACACTTCACTCCTTAATAAGCCTGCAAAATGGTGAGCAGGAAATTTCCCACTCTCTTAACAGCACTGTTACAAAAATTAAGAGCAGGGTATTTCACAAAATTATATGGACCCTTCCACAGTTTGGTTAATGAATTACTGGGGACCCAGTGTGAAGATATGCCCATGGCATGGGCAGGGGAAGGTGGAGGGTAAGCGTGAAGGTGTTTTGTTTCTTTTCAACAACATGCATTAACACTTCACTAATAATGGTAATACAAGTAACATATGGACAAAATCTGTATGAATGTCTATACTGTTTTTCACTGCTAGAGGGAAAAATTGTGTGTGTCATCCAGTACAGTAACTAAAATGTTCTTCCAGGGAAGGCAACTTCCCCACTACAACTGTAGCTCGATTTTCAGTTTACATACAGTCTATACCTCCCCAGCATTCCCTGTCCAGTCCTCTTCTGTAAGTAGACAAAATAACTTCACTCAGCTGGCACTTATACATGGTGATTTTTTCCACCGTGTACAAACTCTAGGGATTGATTGATGAGAGGCTGCAGAACAAAGAAGGTCTAATGAACTTATGTCCAGAATGCATAGTTTCCTTGCTAGAGACCATTTATGTAATCATACAGAGACTGCGACCTAGACTGTGCTGTACCAAGCTGCCACAGTTGCAGTAAGTACTGAAATGGTTTCCATGTGACTCACTGCATGTGAGTATGTGCTGTAGCATGTTCTGTCTCAAGCTGTTTGGTCAAGCTGCAACTAAACAGTGGCAAATCCAGGATGAATACATTGCTCCAATGTCTCCACATCTGGAATGGGCTCTGCATATACAGTACTTCTGAGATAACCAGAAATCGAATGGGTTGAGATCTGGTGAATGAGCAGATCATGCAACTGGACCCACCCCCCCCCCCCATCAGATACAGATACATTTACCACTGGAGACAACTGAGAGGGGTCCGGTCCAGACAACAGTGAAGTGGGCTGGAGCACCATCATATACAGCCACATAATCCTTTGTTCACTGATCCTGATGATTCACTGTCACCATACCATAGGGGCTCTGGATACTGTCCCATAGACGACTGTTATGAAAGCTGACGATACCACTCTGCATAAAGGTGACCTCATCTGTGGATAGGATGGATGACAAATCTTAGAACTGTGGTTGTCTGGTGAAGGGACTAGAGACGAAAATGCTCCTGATGTGGAAAATCTGTCACTAGCAAGCAAGCCCTGTTGTCTTAAGAGTTAATGGTAGCAACAATTGTCATAGAGAATGTTCCACATGGTCATCTGGGCTACACTGTACTGGCAGGCCGACTGTCTGGAACTAACACAGCAGTTGCCTTCCACAGCATTAATTACATTTTCCTCCAAGTCTGGTGTCCGCATATTTTGGGTACACCATGATTTCCTGCTTCCTGAAACAACCCTGTCTTAGACAAACAGTGAAACACTGTTGCCAACATTGAATGGTGTGGTTGTTATTGGCGGGGATAGGTCTCCTGATACAACCCTGCTAGCCATCGCCATTCGCCTTTCCATAAGGAAACATCACGTTTGCAACCTCTCAATACGAATATGGAACGATTGTGTACAATGCTGTATCACATCCACTACAATGTGAGTCAATAAGAGAAGTGAATCGGACACATTACCAATTACTATGTTGGGAGAGGAATGGCAAGATGTATGAGAAACAATATTACTTTCTAGTAGGAAACCATGCATACAGTAACTGTGGCTGGATGATATGGTACATATTAGAACACACTCTATGTAACAATGTGTGATTTAATAAATGGTCTCTAGCATGGAAATCATTCATTTCTGGACATAGGATCTTTTCTGTATTGTATCCCCTCATCCATCAATCCCTGTAGTTTGTAAATGGTGGAAAAAACATTCTATATGGTGGTGTTATTTTCATATTATTAAATCAATACTCACTGCATGTATTATGTGAGGTAATGTGTAAAATACAAGCCTGAAATTAGGGCCGAGAAGTACTTAGTTTGTAGATGTGATAGTGTTGGTGGCAAAGGGACTGGATTGGTAAATGTGTCACCTTGTTGCTGTCTACCATTGAAAGCATGTTGCAAAGCTGTGGAATTATGTTGCTGTCACTTGGTGAATTAACAAATCATCAGAAAGGTACTGCAGGTCTCTCACTATTAATTGTATTAGTGATAGGATGCATAAATCTTTTACATTTAGGAGTAAGTGGAACTTATTGCAGTTGTGAAATGGGCTGCACTGAGTGGACCTACGTACCCTACATCCATAGTATATCTTCCAAGATGGGCGTGAGTATGTCTTATGGAATGGGACTGACCATATTCCGTCTAGAACAGTAGTCTGCTGTAATGCGTTGCTTGTCTTATGCTGAAATATGTTACGTTCTATAACAGGTTACCAATCTCTGTTGTAGAGAAATGCAATTTAAGACTCTGGGTCTCTTCAGATGTTGGTAAGCAAAAGCTGAAGAGGTGCATTTTGAAATCCCTGATGCCATGAAAAATATTCCAGAAAGGCATAGAAAAGACAAAGAAATTGACATTATCACATATATATTGATGGAGTATTACAGTTCAGACAGGCTCTTCAGTGTGGGGGACACTCACAGCTCCTCTGTTGAGATTTTTTTACATAATACCTCACCAAACAACTACAACAAAGTACTTCTTTAACAAACAAAGTAACTCCACTGTACAAACATGAGCTCAGTGAAGTTATTTTTTCTAGTCACACAGGCGAACTGGACAATAAATGGTGGGGAGGTATAGTCTGTGTAAATTGAAAACAAGCAGCACTCATGGTGAAGGAATTTTCACCTCCCACAAGAAGGCTACAACCTCCAGAAAGTATAACACAATCAGTTACCCCTCTAACAGCGTAGAACAGTGTGGAAAGATTTTCAGAGACTGTCTGTATGTGTTTCTTGTGTTAATGTCATTAGTAACTAATATCAGCTTTCCATTAAGTCTTGACGCATTCTGTGGAAAATAAATGGCCTCCATGCATGTCTGCAGACTGTGGTAGTGAGCTCTTCATAGGCACATTGTGGAAAGTTGTAATAACTTTGTGAGACACCGTTTGGTTGCTTCTTGTGACATAGTGGGGTAGATCGAATGGGGAATCACCACCTTTATCTTCAGTTTGCAGACCTGTGAAGGAAGGTAGAGCATGAACATAATCTGGCAACCTATCTTTCCTTTGCTTCTACTCCCAATACCTCCCCATCACCCTGTTGCACTCCCATAACATGATTTGTACTGTAATATGGCTGTACTACACTTACACATGGTACACAAATTTGTTTTTAAACCCGTCCATGTAAAGATAATTAATTTCGTATAGTTGAAACAATATTTTTAATAATTGGTTATTCTATTCCCTGAAATGCAGAAGCTATTACTCATAGATGCAAAAGGAACATTTTTAGAAAATTTAATGTAGTTTGGTTCTGTGTGGGGAAACATTTTCAGTCGAAACTGCAGTTTTTGAGTTACTCTAAATAAAACGTAAAAAGTGATCTTTAAACATCACTGCCCCATCCCAAGACTCACATCCTACCACTCTGGATTTTTAGCATGCTGATCAGGACACTCCCTCTTGGCACTAGGCAAAAATTAGTGGCTACACGATATTTTCCCCTAATCGAACATCTTTGGGCTTCACAGACTGGGCTTAAAACGAAAGTTCAGTGGCCATTAGACAAATGAACACAGCATTCCTTAAGTTATCACCATAATTTACAGAATTCCATGCTGTTCTCACAATTTCTCACTCTGTCACCACACCTGTTCAGTCCACGTATTGCATCCTCTATACCTTTTAAAGTTTTCTGTGAAATATTGTCATTACTGGCAATATACAGCTTACAGCACTGGATATGAATGAGACCATGATTTGATGTTATTTCTTGTAACATCATCACTATTTTATGGTGTTACACACACGTAATATTTATATTGTCTTCTCTCATTTTTCCTTTTCCAACTTTTATATGGGACTTATCTGCTATTCCTATGAAAACTGGCCATCTTTATTACAGATAACAGTGATGCAGATGGTGGTTTCCATTCATTACACCAATGGTGGTAATGCATACATGAGGTGCAAACATTTATGAAGGAAGTATCTGGTTGATCTGCAACCAGTGCCCAGTGACTGAAGTTTCTCACTTCCAGGAGATCACTTGAGATTTTTGTAAGAACTGAAAAAGTTTTCCAATATTAAATTTTTCTTATGCCATTCCTAACACATCCCGTTGTTCTTCCCCTCATTAGCGTGGTGTTAAAAATTCTTTTGAAATAACCAAGTGTTTCTTCCTCTCACATTATTTAACGGTCTCACTGTGTTAAAAATCCACACAAGATTCCTGTGCATATAAAAAAAAATCAGCATTTTCCTATCTCATAAGGTATCAAATACATTCCTCTGTAGTTCTCTCATGCTCATATTATGCAGTGTTGAGGCAGAAGAAGAATCACCTGTACTGGATAGTGATGGCACAATTTAATTATTGTATAAAAGCAAGGAATACGAATTTGTTGCTTGCAAGTCATTTGTAATGCTGTTTATATTTTGTCACCCTATACCGGGAAAAGCTGCATGAATGGTCAGTCACATCTGGATAAGAGTTCAAAGTGGTGCAGAGATTGTCAGCTTGCTGTAAATGATCAGAAAAGTGACCAAACTGCTGAGGTCATCAGTCTGTTCAGAAATGTAAAACTGCACTTATATAGTACACTTCGGTTCACTGGTAAAATGCAACTAGTCCACAAAGGAGATTGCTTATAAAACAGTTGTACAATTCATACCGCAAGCCTGCTCAGGTGTGTGGCACCTGCACCACATGATTATCACATCTGAGCACCACAAATGTTCACAAGTTTGTTTGACCCATGTGACAGTGTCATGCAGATGCTAAGAAACGAGACACATCGATGTTTTTAAGATAGATGCCAACTATCCTATGAAAGCCTAGCTACAGAGATTTAAGAACCAGCTGTAAGTGAAGAATCTAGAAATGTACTACATCCTATTATGTATCACTTCCCCAGGGAGAGGACTTGACTAATTACAGCATGCACAGAGTCAAATGGCTCTAAGCACTATGGGACTTAACTTTTGAGGTCATCAGTCCCCTAGAACTTAGAACTACTTTAACCTAAGTAACCTAAGGGCATCACACACATCCATGCCCGAGGCAGGATTCGAACCTGCGACCGTAGCAGTCGAGCGGTTCCAGACTGTAGCGCCTAGAACCGCTCGGCCACCCCGGCCGGCTGCACAGAGTCATTTTCACGGCCATTTTCCTGCACTCAGTTTGTGAATGGAATGGAAGAAGCCCTACTTACTGGTACAGTAGGAAGTACTATCTGCCGTGTAACTCTCAGCAGATTCCAGAGTATGGATTTTTATGAGGACATGGATGTAAATGCTCTTCACTCTTTTTTCCATTTTCCCTTCCATTCACCTATAATAATACAACACAACATCTCCACTGAGTTAGACTGTACACTTCGAGTGCACTGAAAGGATGTTTGTTGTACTTGCAATCAGTAAACTACCCACCCCCACCACCCCTAACCCCTCTAGACTCAACCTATGCTAGTATGCTAGTCCATATCCGCTACCCATATCCCCGTCCTTGCTATCACTCCAACACACACACACACACACACACACACACACACACACACACACACACACACACACACACACACACACACAAACAAAGAACTGCACTGCTAGTCGTCACTAACAGTTAGGAGATACAGATAAAAGTCTAATTCTGCCCTCTTGAGACTACTTGCGTGTGTATGGATGGCCAGATACTAATCTAGCAGTGCTGAGATTAACAGTTCCCTTTGTGTATGACCTGATTCCTCTTATTTTATCATCATTACTCCTGATGTAGATGTGTCGAAGCATATTTTGGCATTTAGAGGTAAAAAAGTCGGTGATTGAAATTTTGAGGAAAGAACGCAATACAAAGACAAACGCCTTTCTTCTGTTTGCCACCTGAACTCATAACGTACACATTACACTTTCCCCCCTATTTTGCAATAATACAAAACAAGCTGTCCTCATTTGAACTTTCTCGGTCCCCTCCATTAATCCTATCCACTAAGGATCCCATACTGTTCAGCAATACTCCAGAAGATAGCAGACAAGCAGAGTGTAGGTAGTCTACTTGATTTTTTGCACTTTCTACATGGACTGCCAATGAAACATTTCAGTTCACCTTCCCCGCAACATTTTTTATGTTAAGTTAGGTTTTTGTAATTTTAGTCCCTGGGTGTTTTGTTGAATCTACAATCATTAAATCTGTATGATTTATGATGTAAACCAAAATTCAGTGGCGTTCTACAGTTCTGGTGTGGGGGACCTCACACGTTCTATTGTTCAGTTCAACTACCATTTCCCACAGCCTTCATGGCAACAATCAGCACAGAGCTGTTTACAGCCAATTGAATTGAGTGATTACAAACTCCTTGCCAGGTCCTTTTATTCCAAATATGATTGTATACATCACTACCATTAATTTACATATCAAGGAAACAACATAGGATAGAAACAAAGTATTTCATGATCTAGGATTGTTAGAAAAATCAATGAACATATTTCGTAACAAGTATGAAGAATTGACATTACATAGGTTAGAATAAATATGTTTTCGGTGGAAATATAATTGTAAAAATAATAAATGTGGGTCTTTGGAGAATCAATAGAAAGCAAAGTATGTAACGTTTGCTGAGCTACTGCACTTTTACTTTGGGTGATGAAGTAACAAAACTGCTATACACTGTTCTGTTCATGCATTGGATTTGGAGGCTACCAAACTGAAGCACAGAACATTATTTTGTTTGAAGGAATTGACTGACTGAAATGGTATCCTTATCTATTCATTTCAAAATATAGTGTTGAGGTATGACCAGTTACTGTATGTATTGAAAACTGACTAGGATTTAGTGTAATCAATACAGACATGGTTACATTTCATATGAATGAGTTTATAACTGTCACTGAAGTTATGGTAATTAAGTTACATAATGTTAAAGCAGAATTCCATGTACCAGTCTACTACAAAATGGCAATATACATAACAGGGAGAAAATAAAGCAATATTTTGATATGGGAATGAAGAATGTGCCAAGACCACTATACAACCATACAGACACCAATGAAAGTTAAACACCTTTTTTGGAACGAAGTGTAGCAATGTAATGTAAAGTAATTAGCAATAATGCCAATCAATAATGTTAGTTTAAGCAGTGAAAAATAACACAAGACATAAACAAATCACACTGAACAGATTCAGAAGGATGTAGGTTCCAGTAGGTACTGGGAGATGAAGATTGCACAGGATAGAGTAGCATGGAGAGCTGCATCACACGTCTCTGCACTGAAGACCACAACAACAACAACAACAACAATAAACAAATCATTGTGATCCACAAGGATTGTTAGTATTAAATGCCACCATAGAGTTCTCTAAGTATGAACAATGTTTATTACATAGGTTTGAATCGACAGGTATTTGTGCGCACTTCATGGTAAAAATAATGAACTGGTACTTACAGTATTATGTAAATTGGAGAGGTCTGTCTACATTCACATCTTAATTCTGCAAACCACTGATGTGCAGGGCAGAGGTAACATCTCACTGGCTTTTTCCCCATTCTATTCACACATGGAGCACAGGAAGAATGACTGTTTAAATGTGTTCATGAAATCTGTAATAAATCTAATTTTGACACAACACATATGGGAGCTATACACATGGGACCTCAGCACCAGGTGCTTGTAATTTAAGAGCAGCTACTTGCACAGGTTCAGTATGGAATTTGATCATCATACTAAAGCAAAACTTGGTAGCTGCATTAATGGGGGAACTGGATGACACTGGAAAAAGCCAGTTCCGACTTTGGACACCCCAGTGCAAAATTTGACACTGTACACTGTTTGTCTGACACTATGACATACATGCTGTAATGTGACAATCCATAACATGAGTGAACAGTGTGGCTATCAAGTGAGACCATGGGCTGTCACTGAAACAGTTTTCTGTTAAGAGCAGGAATTACAGTGCTGCACCGACACAGTAAGGTCTGCGGAGAGGACCAATGTCATTAAATGGTTTAAAGGATATGATAATGAAATTATAAGACGTAAGTGAGCTTGGTGCAGCATCTGGAAGAGGGAGGTATCCTATCTGGATGGAGTAGTTGATTGCTATAACTGACCATGTGGCACATGTCCCAGACAGGGCTAGCGTTCGTATTGTGTCATGAGAACTGTTCATTCCACAGTGTGGTGTGGAGTATCTGACTGACACTTTTATTGATCCCTATATCATAATGTCATTTTTTTGTTTTTTGCTTTGCTTCGATTGGGTCAGTTTGGCTGGACCACCAGAGTGCCTATCTTATGTGCTGCTGCAGATAAGGTGAGTACACCATTTGTTTGCAAATTGTATTTACAAGCATCAAACAGCAGCGACTTATTTTCAGTTATCTTTGTGGATACAGTTTACTTTCTAATTTCTCGCATGTCTGAATACTTACCAGGCATAGTCTATCATCTTAATAACTGGGTACAGTTTTTCCATCTTTGGTATGAATAGGGACTGACTGCTCTGTCCAGATTTGAGCCTAGTTGGTGACTTAGCAAACAGCTCCAGGTGGTGTTGGCCGCGGCCACACTGCTTCAGGCTGTTGCCAATGGGCATCACTATAGAAGACTAGACATCTACTATGCCCCACACATCTCCCGATTGGTCAACTACTGTGGCCCTCCTCGGAACTGCCTGCACTGGAGCTGACCCCTCACCTGCAGTCGAGTCATAAGTAGCTCCAGGAAAAGAATTTCTGAGGGGCTGATCAGAGTTCCACCCCAGATAGTATGACAAACAAGTTCTGGGAGCTATTTGTAGCTGACGAAATTCCTGAGCCAGATGAAGGCATTCCTCTTTTCCAGAACAAGCTCAGTCCACAAGGTCTGGGCATTCACAGGGAGGGGGGGGGAGAGGGGTTTACTGGTAGTTTTGAGTTCCAACATTAGGGGATATGGCTGCTGAGGAGGGGAAGGACTCCATTGTGCACTTTGCACATATAAGGAGGAATTTTGGAAGGCATTATCCTAGATGGGGAACTGGTGCTTCCAGATACCTTGAAAAACAAAGTGTGCTGCCAAGTGCAGGTCGTGGCTCATGTTGGAACTAAAAAGATGTCTTGCATTGGATTGGAAGAGATTCTGTATGGTTTTGAGTGGCTAGTTGAAGTAGTGAAGACAAAGTCTTGGTTGTGAGATGAAGACAGAGCTCGCCATCTGTAGCATCATATGCATAACCAACTGTGGTCCTTGGGTACAGAGGCCAGTGGATGGCTCGAATCAAGGGTCCAGATGGTTCTGTGACCATGTAGGCAGAAGATTCCTTGACTTGCACCATAGAGTGGTGAGTTTCTGGGTTCTGCTTAATAAGTCAGGAGTCCACTATACACAGGAAGTGGCATCTGTGAATTTTTAGGTTCCTGTGGAAGGAACATGTTCTTACAAACTGCTGGTGAGAAAGTTCAGATAACCAGCTTATGCAAAAGACTGTACAACGATACATTGCCACCAACATACATCTCAGAAGGCTTAAGAAGACAGGATAAAAAGATGAGGGCTCCTATGGAAGCATATAGCCAGACAATTCTCCATCATTCCAGTTGCAAGTGTGACACAATGTTAATGATCATTGGTGGCCTAAAGTATCATCCATCATGCACTGTACGTCAGCTGAATAAATATATATCTAGTTGTAGATAAATGAAGACTTGGGACTCTACCAAATAGTGACTAAAAGCATCATATATTGGCTAGCAGGATTGAAGCTTGTAACCCTCACAAAACTCACAAAGTCACTCAAGGGGTCTGCACCTGGGATTGTTGTTGTGGTTGTTGTTGTTGTTGTTGTTGTGGTCTTCAGTCCTGAGACTGGTTTGATGCAGCTCTCCATGCTACTCTATCCTGTGCAAGCTTCTTCATCTCCCAGTACCTACTGCAGCAACCTACATCCTTCTGAATCTGCTTAGTGTATTCATCTCTTGGTCTCCCTCTACGATTTTTACCCTCCACGCTGCCCTCCAATACTAAATTTGTGATCCCTCGATGCCTCAAAACATGTCCTACCAACCGATCCCTTCTTCTGGTCAAGCTGTGCCACAAACTTCTCTTCTCCCCAATCCTATTCAATACCTCCTCATTAGTTATGTGATCTACCCATCTAATCTTCAGCATTCTTCTGTAGCACCACATTTCGAAAGCTTCTATTCTCTTCTTGTCCAAACTATTTACCATCAATGTTTCACTTCCATACATGGCTACACTCCATACAAATACTTTCAGAAATGACTTCCTGACACTTAAATCTGGGATTATTCAAAAGGAAATCACTTTTCTCACGAGTTAGCATTGACCCACTCAAGAGTCACCACACTTGGTGCAACCAGTTAGTTTTCTGTTAATAACTTGCCTAATGAATGAAAAACATAATAAATTTATACAGTGTTGTCTATGGAGTGCAGCAACCTGATGCTAACTTTGATCCAAACAACTGTCAATATTACGTTAACATTTGTTTATTGTTATCTTTTTCGGCTTTTGTTAAAACCACCTTCAGACTTAACGCCCCCTATGGCTGGTGCTGGCAACTGATCAGTTCTTCACAATACCATGATCGTGCACAGCACCAGCCATAGGGGTCAAAACATTTGAGGACTGCTTTAACATAATCTGAAACTGGTGGTAATAAACTAATGTTGTGGCCATCTCGACTGCTGTTTTAATCAATGAAAAACATTATCTCGTTTACTATATTTTTATTAAAAACGGCCAGTTTTGGTTTGAATGGCACGTCATCTTCAGATCTAGGTTGGTGTATGGAAGAATGACGTGCAACAATACAAAAAATTATTTGAGTACCACTATAATGCTGACGCTTACAATGGTACTGCAAATGACATTAAAACATGAAATTATTTGTACTTGTTTCAGCCAGGTGTAGTTTGTCACTGGTGCTAAAAATGTAACATAAAACAGTGTTACACAAAGTAAAACTGCACAAGGTACTCATTTGTCAACAACCATAAAATCAGAAGTACTGACAATAGCAACAAGATGATTTTACGTAGCTGGAAAGAGGGGTATCTTGATTGCTTGAAGAGCAGCAAATTTATACTTCCAAAAGATAAGAGTATTAATGAACAAAACGTATTTTCCTACACCACTTATTTATATTTATGACAATGTTCTCCAGTAAACATACGATCTCCAGTGGCTCACTACTCCCATCAACATGGATTTGTTTCATGTCTGCCAGCCATGGAAAGATGGTGGTTGGTGCTGACTGGCCTGCATAAACACACAGGTGTGATTTGTCACACAAACTGCTGTGGCCTGTGGTACACCTCTGTGGCCATTCTGTTTCCCCTCACTATTATCTTGCAACTGTATGAATACGTACTGTAATTATTTTCTAAAACACAGCTGTTTTTATAACCAGATTCTGTTTCCTACTTAAATCAGATTTTCAAATAATAATCCCTTATTCTATAAATGGTAAGTTCTTCCAGTTGTGTTTTAAGAAATGAAACATCAGAACAATACAGATCTGATGTGTGTTTTAAAAGTACGATTCCTATCTCACAAAATATATAAACATACAGAAAAACAGAGACTTTACAGTAAGATTGTTTCTCACATGTGTGGTTTCACTTTTATCATGGGAGAGACATTGTTTCAAATTTCAGGATGTTATCAATATCATTGCAAGAATTTCATCTTATGCCACAACTGAAAGTGAGTTACCTGTTCCAGTATTACATTATTTATAACAATTTTTGATCTGATATATGAATTTTCCCTTGACTACCTTAACACTTGTTTTATTAATTGAGATTTTCATGTGAGATTCAGAAGCCAACAAATCAAGATAATAGACAGCTCTCTGAAGATTCTCTTCGTTTTCTTCAATTATTATGGATCATATGGATATGAGCAGGGAACATAGTTCCAGAAATGAAGACATTAGGAATGAATTGCAAGTTGATTCAATGCACACGAAATGGAAATAGATGTTGGGAATATGTAGATAGAATGCCTGAAAGCAACTTCCTAAACTAATTCTTGATTACAAACCACAAGGGACAAGAAAGAGGTGAAGATAACAGAAGGGATTGCTAGAACATGTTGACCAGCAGAGGTGAAATCACCTAACACATGATGGGAGAAGAACAAAAGGAATAATCATGTAGTGCATTGTACACAATCAAATGTATTCGATCAACATAATTTCTCTTTACAGTATCTGTAAAACTTGAGAACACGATCATCTGAGGGCATGTTATCTGCTAAAATGGAAGATGTATCAGGCAACAGCTGTAGACGGGCGTGTACCGGAGTAAAATAGAGGCACTGAAGTAAAAGGTGTGTAAAGTAAAAGCAATGGGGGCAAAGCGGGGGAGGATCGCCACTTAAAAGATGTCTATGTCAAAAGACAGTGCCCTGTCCGGAGTCTAGTTAAAATTACCTCCTCCTGACGACAAGTTCGGGAGGAAGAGGTCCAAGCACAAGGAAGAGTTGTCACGTCCCTCAATTTATTATTGGGAAGTGTAGACCAATGTGCTTGCCATAAAAGAGCAACACGACGACATAAAACACTCTGTAGATCGGCGAAGGGAACCATGCGAACAGCAGGCTGAAGAAGAGAGACTGCGGCCTTGGTCGCTATATTGGCCGCCTCATTTCCACGGATATGAACGTGTCCTGGGATCCAGAGGAACGCCACAGAAATGCCCCCCCCTCCCCTAAGTGGAGCAAGTGGAGGCAGTCCTAAATCTGGTGGATCAGAGAGTGGACAGGGTAGAGAGCTTGAAGACTGAGGAGACAGCTGAGCGAATCTGAGCGTATAATGTACTGTACACGCTGATGGCGATGGATGTATTAGACAGCCTGGGGAACAGCGTGAAGCTCCGCAGTAAAAACCGAACACTGGTCGGGAAGCCGAAATCGATTAGGCATGTCGCCAACAATATAGGCACTCCCAGCACCAAATGATGTTTTTGATCCATCAGTGTAAATAGATGTGGCATCCTTCATTTGCGCACATAGAGCGGCAAATGCCCGACGATAAACGAGAGAAGGGGTACCATCCTTGGGAAACTGACAAAGGTCACAGAGCAGGCAGGTCTGTGGGCGGAACAAGGCAGTGCTGTACACCAAGCTGTCAAGAAAGTTTTAGGAAAGTGGAAGGAAAGAGAACGTAGCAGTTGACGGAAGCGGACTCCTGGTGGTAGTAGAGAGGAAGGGCGGCCTGCGTACCCTAAGTCCAAGGCGGCGTCGAAAAAAGGTCATGGGCCAGATTAGCAGGCATGCAAGACAGATGGCTAGAATAGCGACTCAGAAGGACAGCGCGGCGATTGGTCAGTGGAGGTTCAGCAGTCTCAGCATAAAGGCTTTCCACAGCGCTGGTGTAAAAAGCTCCAGATGCTACACGCAATCCATGGTGGTGGACAGAGTCTAGATGCCGAACAATAGACTGCCGTGCAGAGTAGCAAACTATGCTTCCATAGACCAATTTCGAGCGCACTAAGGCGCGATAGTAGCGGAGAAGGACCACTCAGTCCACTCCCCAGGAGATACCGTTCAGGACACGAAGGGTGTTGAGGGATCGCAGACAGCGAGCTGAAAGATAGTAAACGTGGGAGGACCAGCACAATTTTCTGTCAAACAGAAGACCCAATAATTGAATGACGCCCGCGAACAGAAGGTTGACAGGGCCTAGATGTAGGGAAGGTGGAAGGAACTCTGCACGAGTCCAAAAATTGACACAAACGGTCTTACTGGGAGAAAAGCGGAAGCCGGTTTCGATGCTCCAAGAGTGGAGACGATCGAGACATCCTTGAAGCCATCGTTCAAGAAGGCTGGTCCGTTGCGAGCTGTAGTAAATCGCAAAATCGTCCACAAAGAGGGAGCCCGAGACATCAGGAAGCAGACAATCCATAATTGAATTTATGGCAATGGCAAACAGCACAACACTTAGCACAGAGCGCTGGGGTACCCCGTTTTCTTGAGAGAAAGTACGGGAGAGAGTAGTGTTAACCTGCGCTTTAAATGTGTGCTCTCCCATAAATTCACGAATAAAAAGGGGCAGCCGACCTCGAAAGCACCAAGAGAACAGTGTGCAGAGGATGCCCGTCCTCCGAGAGGTATCATATGCTCTCTCCAGGTCAAAACATATTGCTACTGTTTCGCGTTTCCTGAGAAAATTGTTGATGATGTAAGTGGAGAGAGCAACAAGATGGTCGACTGCAGAACGATGCTTTCGGAAACCGCATTGGGCAGGTGTTAAAAGGCTTCAGGACTCCAGCCAACACACTAAACAGCAATTCACCATACGCTCCAAAACCTTACGTACACTACTTGTTAGAGAAATGGGGCGATAGCTAGATGGGAGATTATCCTTTCCAGGTTTCGGAACAGGAACGACGATAGCTTCCCGCCATCTTCTGGGAAAAGTACTGTCGGTCCAAATTCGATAATAAAGGTGAAGGAAGTAGCACAGACTAAGGTATGATAAATATAGCAACATTTGGATGTGGATTCCATTCAGTCCTTGGGCGGAGGTGCGAGAAGAAGAGAGTGTGTGTTGGAGTTCCCACACGGAGAGAGCAGTATTATAGCTTTCGCTATTTTGAGAGGAGAGAGCAAGAGGTCGCACTTCCAATGAGTTAGAAATTGCGACGAGGTCCACCAAGGTATCATGTATGACAATGAGCTCAGAGATCGGGGAGAGACTAGGTGCGCCAGACAATAGTCGAATTCAACTCCAAACTTCAGAGGAGGTAGTGAAGGTGTTAAAAGAGCGAGTAAAAAAGGCCCTGCTTGCCTTCGTGCTATCTCGGACGGTATCGCGCGCGTAACTGCTTATAGTGGATACACTTGGCCAAAGTAGGATGGTGGCGGAAAACGGTAAGAGCGCGTCGCCGCTCACGTATTGCGTCACGGCATGCCACGTATCACCAAGGAACTAGGGGGCCCGAGGGCAAATCGGAGGTGCAAGGTATTGAACGATACGTGGCTATAAGAGTAACTTCTGTAATATGAGTAACCTGTTCGTTGACGCTGGGAAAGTGACGGACATCGAATGTAGCTAGAGGCGAAAAAAGTGTCCAATCGGCTTGGGCAAACTTCCAGCGTCTGGGGCACATTGATGGCAGTTGTGGCTGCAGTTTAAGGACACATAGAAAATGGTCACTCGAGTGTGTATCTGCAAGAGCGAACCATTCCAAGCGCCGAGCTAGCTGAGCAGTACCGCCCAAAAGGTCCAAATGGGAGAAATTTGTCGTGGAAGCAGACAAAAATGTAGGGTCCCCAGTGTTGAGGCAAACTAGATCCGCTTGGTGGAAGACATCAATCAATAGGGAGCCTTGCAGACAAGGACGCGGAGATTCCTGAATTGGGTGGTGGGTATTGAAGTCCCCACACAGAAAATAGGGCGGTGGGGGGGGGGGGGGGGGTGGCGGGAGCCGACCAAGGATATGAAGGAGATCACCTCTTGCCATCGGTGTGGACGATGGAATGTATCGATACATAGAGAGAAGATGTATCCAGAATGGGAAAGATGGACAGCAACAGCTTGGAAGGAACTGTCTAAGGGGATTGCGTGATAATGGACAGTATGATGGAGAAGAACCGTGAGTCCTCCATGTGCTGGAGTGCCATCAACAGAGGGGAGATCAAACCGGACCACCTGGAAATGAGGGGAAAAAGTTATCATGGGGATGCAGCTTCGTTTCCTGAAGACAGAAGATGACCGGCGAGTAGGATCGTAAGAGGATCGACAATTCATCCCGATTGGCTCTAATGCCGTGGATATGCCAATGGATAATGGACATAGGGGGACAGAAAAGGGAAGAATCTTATCACGGTGGCTCTCAACTCAACGACTGCTGAGGGCTGGCGGCCGACAGTGTGGAACGGCATTCAGCCAAAGGCAGAAGATCCTGATCCATAGGTTGTTTGGAAGCAGCTCCTGCCACCAGCGATCGGCCGGTTGATCGGCCGCCAGCAGTGCGCTTTGGCGACACGGAAGATGGCCGAGGGCAGCTACCGCCAGGTGGCGCTGTAGATGAGACACACTGTGGCGGAGGAGGAGAGGAACTGGGTTTCTTATGAGCCTTCTTGGAAACAGGACGTTGAGATGAGGGAGGAATCGATGGTTGTGAAGTCAGGGTACATAAAAAATCTTCACGAGTAGGCTCCTTTTTGAATGCCGGATGTCTGATTTTGGGGCTCATGGTTCAGCAGAGGATGAAGGGCGAGTCGTAGAGTGAGCAGGTGATAATGGGGAGGTCGAATGGACGACCTTTGCGCTGGCCGATCTGACGATCGTGGCACTAAAGGTGAGATCGAAAGTCTGCATCTACATGATTACTCTGCAATTCACATATAATAAGTGCTTGGCAGAGGGTTCATCGAACCACAATCATACTATATCTTTACCATTCCACTCCTGAACAGCGCGCGGGATAAACGAACACCTAAACCTTTCTGATCGAGCTCTGATTTCTCTTCTTTTATTTTGATGATCATTCCTACCTATGTAGGTTGGGCTCAACAAAATATTCTCTCATTCGGAAGAGAAAGTTGGTGACTGAATTTTCGTAAATAGATCTCGCCGTGATGAAAAACGTCTTTGCTTTAATAACTTCCATCCCAACTCGCTTATCATATCTGCCACACTCTCTCCCTTATTACGTGATAATACAAAACGAGTTGCCCTTTTTTGCACCCTTTCGATGGGCTCTGTCAATCCCACCTGGTAAGGACCCCACACCGCGCAGCAATATGCTAACAGAGGACGAACGATTGTAGTGTAAGCTGTCTCTTTAGTGGACTTGTTGCATCTTCTAAGTGTCCTGCCAATGAAACGCAACCTCTGGCTCGCATTCCCCACAATATTATCTATGTGGTCTTTCCAACTGAAGTTGTTTGTAATTTTAACACCCAGGTACTTAGTTGAATTGACAGCCTTGAGAATTGTACTACTTATCGAGTAATCGAATTCCAAGCGACTTCTTTTGGAACTCATGTGGATCACCTCACACTTTTCGTTATTTAGCGTCAACTGCCACCTGCCACACCATACAGCAATCTTTTCTAACAGTCTTTGCAACTGATACTGGTCTTCGGATGACCTTACTAGACGGTAGATTACAGCATCATCTGCGAACAACCTAAGAGAACTGCTCAGATTGTCACCCAGGTCATTTATATAGATCAGGAACAGCAGAGGTCCCAGGACGCTTCCCTGGGGAACACCTGATATCACTTCAGTTTTACTCGATGATTTGCCGTCTATTACTACGAACTGCGACCTTCCTGACAGGAAATCACGAATCCAGTCGCACAACTAAGACGATACCGCAAAGGGCCGCAGCTTGATTAGATGTCGCTTGTGAGGAATGGTGTCAAAAGCTTTCCGGAAATCTAGAAATACGGAACCAACTTGAGATCCCTTGTCGATAGCGGCCATTACTTCGTGCGAATAAAGAGCTAGCTGCGTTGCACAAGAACGATGTTTTCTGAAACCATGCTGATTACGTATCAATAGATCGTTCCCTTCGAGGTGATTCATAATGTTTGAATACAGTATATGCTCCAAAACCTTACTGCAAACCGACATCAATGATATAGGTCTGTAGTTCGATGGATTACTGCTAATATCCTTCTTAAACACTGGTGCGACCTGCGCAATTTTCCAGTCTGTAGGTACAGATCTATCGGTGAGCGAGCGGTTGTATATGATTGCTAAGTAGGGAGCTACTGTAGCAGCGTAATCTGAAAGGATCCACCCAATCGGTATACGATCTGGACCTGAAGACTTGCCCGTATCAAGCGATTTGAGTTGCTTCACAACCACTAAGGTATCTACTTCTAAGAAACTCATGCTAGCAGCTGTTCGTGTTTCAAATTCTGGAATATTCCATTCGTCTTCCCTGGTGAAGGAATTTCGGGAAACTGCGTTTAGTAACTCTGCTTTAGCGGCACAGTCGTCGGTAACAATACCATCGGCACTACGCAGCGAAGGTATTGACTGCGTCTTGCGCTTGTGTACTTTACATACGACCAGAATTTCCTCGGATTTTCTACCAAATTTCGAGACAACGTTTCGCTGTGGAACCTATTAAAGGCATCTCGCATTGAAGTTCGTGCCAAATTTCGCTCGTGTGAAAATTTTAGCCAATCTTCGGGATTTCGCGTTCTTCTGAACTTCCATTGCTTTTTCCGTTGCCTCTGTAACAGCGTTCTGACCTGTTTTGTGTACCATGGGGGGATCAGTTCCATCTCTTACCAATTTATGAGGTATCAATCAATTGCTGTTGCTACTATATCTTTGAATTTGAGCCACATCTCGTCTACATTTGCATAGTTCGGAAGGAATGGGGATTGTCTCTTAGGAAGGCTTCTAGTGACACTTTATCCGCTTTTTTAAATAAAATTATTTTGCGTTTGTTTCTGGTGGATTTGGAAGAAACTGTATTGAGCCTAGCTACAACGACCTTGTGATCACTAATCCCTGTATCAGTCATGATGCTCTCTATTAGCTCTGGATTGTTTGTGGCTAAGAGGTCAAGTGTGTTTTCGCAACCATTTACAATTCGCGTGGGTTCGTGGACTAACTGCTCGAAATAATTTTCGGAGAAAGCATTTAGGACAATCTCGGAAGATGTTTTCTGCCTACCACCGCTTTTGAACAAGTATTTTTGCCAACATATCGAGGGAAGGTTGAAGTCCCCAGTAACTATAACCGTATGAGTGGGGTATTTATTTGTTACGAGACTCAAATTTTCTCTGAACTGTTCAGCAACTTTATCATCGGAGTCTGGGGGTCGGTAGAAGGAGCCAATTATTAACTTAGTTCGGCTGTTAAGTATAACCTCCAGCCCTACCAATTCGCACGGAGTATCTACTTCGACTTCACTACAAGATAAACCACTACTGACAGACACAAACACTCCACCACCAATTCTGCCTAATCTATCTTTCCTGAACACCGTGTGAGACTTCGTAAAAATTTCTGCAGAACTTATTTCAGGCTTTACCTAGCTTTCTGTACCTATAACGATTTCAGCTTCTGTGCATTCTATTAGCGCTTGAAGCTCAGGGACTTTCCCAGCACAACTACAACAATTTACAACTACAATTCCGACTGTTCCTTGATCCAAGCACGTCCTGTATTTGCCATGCACCTTTTGAGATTGCAACCCACCCCGTACCTTCCCGAGGCCTTCTAACCTAAAAAACCACCCAGTCCAAGCCACACAGCCTCCGCTACCCGTGTAGCCGCCAGATGAGTGTAGTGAACTCCTGACCTATTCAGCGGAACCCGAAACCCCACCACCATATGGCGCAAGTCAAGGAATCTGCAGCCAACACGGTCGCAAAACCGTCTGAGCCTCTGATTCAGACCACCCGGCTCTGCACCAAAGGTCCGCAGTCGGTTCTGTCAACGATGCTGCAGTGGTGAGCTCTGCCTTCATCTCTTAAGCAAGACTGGCAGCCTTCACCAAATCAGATAGCCGCTGGAATCCAGAGAGTGTTTCCTCAGATCCATAGCGACACACGTCATTAGTGCCGACATGTGCCACCACCTGCAGCTGGCTGCACCCTGTGCTCTTCATGGCATCCGGAAGGAGCCTTTCCACACCAGGAATGACTCCACCCGGAATGCACACGGAGTGCACGCTGGATTTCTTCCCCTCCTTAGCCGCCAAATCACTAAGGGGCTCCATTACAAAACAAATGCCTAACGACTGCGCTACAATCTGCCTGAATTTACGATTACAGTAACTAAAACTCGAAATTGCACCTCCTATACGAAACTCACACGAAATGTAAGTAAGAATCTACGAAGTAAACACAGAAAAGAACCTATACACATGTCTTTCTGCGCTGTCGATGTGCACCAACTGGGAGCTCAGGCCACCTTAGTGGGCCGATGAGATGCAAGGATAGTGCTATATTTACCTGTGAGAGGCACAGTGGGCTTTTTACTGGCGAATAACTTACGAGCAGCAAATGTCGACACCTTTTCCTTCACTCTGATTTCCTGAATAAACCGTTCACCTTTGAAAATGGGGCAATCTAGAGGCAGCAGCGTGGTCACTCAAACAGTTGATGCAACGAGGGGATGCAGGTGGACAAGCACCCTCATGGGCATGCTTGCCACATGTAATGCATTTGACCAGATTGTAACACGACTGGCTGGTATGATTGAACCGCTGACACCGATAGCAACACATAGGGTTGGGGATGTAAGGGCAAACTGAAATTATCTCATAGACCGCTTTTATGTTCGATGGGTGTTAAACTCTGTCAAATGTCAAGAAGATAGTAAGGGTTGGAACCAAGTCCTCGTCAACCCTTTTAAAGACTAGAACAGCCGTTACACCCCTCGTCAGACAGGTAGTTTTGA